>NC_088684.1:230553070-231193904 GCF_028017835.1 Emys orbicularis | reverse complement strand
GATCATGCTCTGGAAACTAGCAGTTTCTTTTATGTTGAGAATATATTTGACAAACAGTATTGTGACTTTAAAACATTGGTATGTGCCATTAGTGTAATAAGAGGAATCACTACAGTCTTAAATCCTAGACACATTCCTTAACTTATGGAAATATGGTATCTCTAATTAGAAACAAAACCAAAGCTATTAAAAATTTTTTTAATCTTAGTTGCAATTCTTGTCACATTTTTATTATTGAAAATCTGTGATTTTTCATATGCTGCAATGCCCTTGAGCACTTCGAAGGGTTTTATTTTAATCTACTTATCTTTATAACTGATCATATTCTCTTTCATACTGGGACTTTGGCTGAAATTTTCAAGTTTTGGTGCTTAAGGTTAGGTACCTAAATAAAAATGGCCTTTCAGAGGTGCAAAGTGATGAGTGCTTGCTTAGCAGCTCTGAAAATTGGACTACTCTGATTTAGGGGCCTAAATATTAATTTGCACCTACATCTGAACATTTCTGACTTTGGGTCTGAGCCAACTCCCAGTGGAATCAATGGAAAAACTCCTATTGACTTCAATATGGGTAGGCTCGGGCCCTTTGTGTACTAAGACTCAGCTAAGTAAAAGGGGCTGGGGGAGGAGAGGGAGCAGGAGGAGGAGCTGCCGTCAGAATCCTTTTCTAGCTGTCAGGAGCAGGAGCCATTAATGCCAAAGAGTGGGGGGGATGCGGGCTTCATGAGCAGCGGGGTTCAGGAGATGCTGTTGCAGCAAAAGGGTGCCTGCTCTCTGTGTGACCCCAGGCATGCCCATAATGGGACAGAAGATTCCTCTACGCTCCCCCAGTGCTTTTAAATCTGAGACCCCCAACACGGAGGACTTGAGCTTTGCAGCAGAGGCATTCATCCTTTGGTCGAAACCAGGTAGTATTTTCACCATGACCACCACATGCAGGTTTCCACCAGGGAAGGCTACTTTCCACCCCTATTCTATTCTGTGTATGTGTTGAGACACAGTGCCCATCACAGTAGCATCTGCTCATCACTACATTATTTGGACAAGTTGATGGGCAAAACTTCAATGATTGGTGGAGTTTGGAGGAGTACCTCCACCTATTTTTCCTCAGCCTGACTCCTGATAAAAAGGGATTGGGCTGTGAAATAAACCAGCAAAATATGAGTTTAGTTTTGTAGCAGCATAATAATAATATGCTAGATTCCCTTTGGCTTGCTCGGTTTATTTCTATGCTACACCTAAAAAAAAAACTTTTTTTCAAGGAAAATTTCTTGGGGAAGTAATAGCTCATGGTTGGTTGTACAAAAGACTTTGCTTTTGTTTGGGGTTTGTTGCATACCATTATAGATACAAGGCATACGTCTCAGTTACAGATTAAAACCCACCCAAAGCGCTAATAAAAGGTAGGCAACCAGAAAGAACTAAAGTAACATTCAGGTTGACATATTTCCATGAAGTAAATTACTTGACTTGTGTGTGAATATAATTGAATTTTGTACAAGATGAGTTTTCTTTGGCATTTTGGAGTGAACAGGTGAGGTGAAAGTTTTGAATAATTGAACTGTCTTATTTGATTGGCCTGCCAGGAATATTTTGAACATTTCTGAAATGCTTGGAAAGAAAATAGTGGAGAGAGGCTTTCATTATTTCCCCAAAAGGGCTTGAGAATTTGGCACAGTACAGGTTATGCCCCAGTACTCATATTATAGATTAGGTTTTTTTGAAGTGAAATTTCACTTCATATTGATACCATTTCCAAAACTGTGAAACTGGTGCTCAAGGCATTCATTTCTTTAGTAGATTTGTTATGCTATTTAGGAGATCTATCCATTCTTCCTTGTCCTGTGTTGACAACAGAAATTATTAAACATCTCAGTCATTCCAGAAGCCCTTTTCCCCTTTGGGTAGGTCAATGGAAGGTTGTCACAGAGGCACTATCTAGAAAGAAGATTCACAAATTTGAATAGAATGACTTGGAATCGCCTGAGGTACCTGTCTACTCCCATGATGTGGATTCTTGGAGGTTGTATTAGTGGAGTACTGCCCATTGCAGTACAAGAGAGGTGGTCCATATGCCAAATTAAGCTGTTTTTGTTTGTTTGTATGTTTTTACGAATCATGTTTGGAGTAATCCCGAGAGACTGTTTACCTTTGAGATACCTGATAATGACTAAGTATCATGCAAACCTCTTTCTGTCTAACTGAGTAGTCATCCACTCACCACATTTTATTATAGTTGGTTAAAACATGTTTAATCCAAACGGAGGTTAAATACTCTTTAAGAATGAGGAAGATAGGGGATATAAATTCTGCAAGATACTGGTTTAGCAAAATAGGTAATAGTGACAGTCATTTTAACCTGTTTACTTGCATAGGGATTGTGAAGCTGGTATTGCATGAAAAAATGAACAAACCCTTATTGGAACATTATATAATTGAGCATACTTAGGGTTCCTCTCCAACCCATACTGGGGATTGTGATTGCATATTCTGCATTTGTTCTGTTCATCGTACACTCTTCACATTGGGCAAGTACAGAATATGCAGTAGCAAGATGCAGATAAACAGCTCACAGTATGAATGCTGGAAGAAAAGTTTGCTTGCTATAAGCAATTAATCTTCTTTTAAAAGAAAAAATTACAGTAGTCATTCATTAATAAAATATATGGTTCTGAAATTGTGTATTGCCATGATCACAAGACAGTTTTTATTACTCTAAGTGTTCTGTATATTACTGCCAAGGAGAACATTTTTTCCTCTAATACTATACTGGTAGTACGAAATTTAGGAAAATATCTTCAAAAGGTTTTGCATTTCAAAATGATGGCAATAAATTTAGGTGTCTCTTTCCATTGCAACTATCTATTTCAGGGGTAGGCAACCTATGGCACGCGTGCCGAAGGCGGCACGTGAGCTGATTTTCAGTGGCACTCACACTGTCTGGGTCCTGGCCACCGGTCCGGGGGGCTCTGCATTTTAATTTAATTTTAAATGAAGCTTCTTAAACATTTTAAAAACCTTATTTACTTTACATACAACAATAGTTTATTTATATATTATAGACTTATAGAAAGAGACCTTCTAAAAACGTTAAAATGTATTACTGGCACGCAAAACCTTAAATTAGAGTGAATAAATGAAGACTTGGCACACCACTTCTGAAAGGTTGCCGACCCCTGATCTATTTGATAGAGGACTAGTTGTAAGTAACTGCATTATTAGAATGTGTCTGCCAAGTTATAATGCCCAGTCTTCCTCTTGTTGCACGTGGTGGCAATACACCTGTTGACTTCAATGAAAGTAGGATCAGGCTCAGTGTGTATAAGTCAATTCAAACATATGCATTGTTTGTATATGGAATGTTTGTTTGTTAGAGTCCAATCACAAAATGCCTACAGACTGCTCTATGATTATAGGCAATTGGTGAGATGTGCTTCTAACAATAAGGAGCCCACATAATCTGTGAGGAAAAACTTGGCATTTGGAACAAAGATCATGAAGGGCTGTGCTCAGAGATTTCATTAAACAGCAGGATAGTAGCAATCCCTGATTGGTGCTCTGTTTCATAGAAGCTGAAATATTGCTGCTTGACATAGTAACCTTTTTACCCATTTTGCTGGAAGCAAGTGTCAAGCATTTATGTGCAAATGACACAGCCCAAAATTAATATTGCAATAGGATTGAAGAGCTGAAATGACAATTATATTATGGAATCTGGAATGTCTTAGATTACCTCAGGAGAAAAAATCCCACAAAAATAATAGTGAGATAGATAAGACAGTTGCTCTTATTCAAGAACAGGTGACAAAAAAGGAAGAATAATTTTGCTGGAAAAAGTAATGGGTGCTATTGTGGTCATTAGTCATGCTGCTCTCACATGCCTTCCCACAGAAAATAGTAAGGTAGTTTGAGAACAATATACCTCAGTCTCAAAGTATATTTGATTTTAGATGTAATCTGATTATGGAACTAGATCTCATTGAGATCAGTGTTTCATTACAATAAATCAGAATTAGCTGGAGATAGCCAAACTTTGGAAACCTCTGGTTTGATTCAGTTTACAGAACATCCACACGTGCATTATTATTCAAAGCTCAGCTGACTCTTTTGAAAGCTTCTCCACCTAATCCTTCCACTCCTCTTTCCCCCCCCCCCTTCCATGGACTACTCCCAGGTCCCACTCCTGACCAACACTAAACAGGCCCTTCTGGCCTTCTCTTCCTTCTTTATCCTTTATTTTCTGCAGCCCCCTGCTAGCATGAGAGTCTATCACAGGATTCTAGCTGGTCTCTAGTGTCTCTGCTGGAACAGATGTCCAGATAGTATTTCATGTACATTGAGGATTTCCTTTCAGAAATGTCCCAGATTATGCTGTATGTTTCTAACAGGGGGACCCTCCCAATCCCCCCGCCCCGCCTGTATAAGATTTGAACTGTTCTGCCAACCTGGGGCCACAACAGACTCTTTAAAAGACTGAGAGGGAGTGATCTTTACAAGATTGTACAGGAGGGAGGAGATGCCTACCTGAATCTGTCAAACCTTACAAAAGGTTCAGATGCAATTTGGGGAAGGAGCTGATTTTCAGAATGGCTTGCTAGCTTTGTCTTAGGTACTGTGACAATTCATGAAGAAATGAAAATCTGGTAACTGTGAATAAAGCCAGTTTCTCTAATTTTTAAAATAATTTTTGTTGATCTAATTAAATGTATAGAACTAATTTACATGTTAGGAGCAAAACAAAAACAGATACATGATAAGACATCTACAGTATATTAATCTAACATTACCGAGAAGTTGATAGATCTCTCCTACGCAGAAGAAATAAGTGGCATAAATTGATATTGACTCAAACTAATGTTGTGGTATTGTGCAAAAGAAAAACGATCACTTTAAAATATGTTCTGCATAAAGGTAGTTACTAGTTTAGCTTTGAATTATGAAGTTCCTAAGCTACCTCTATATATGTAACAAAACTCAGGTATAAGACTAAAATCTGTCAAAATTCCATTTTTTGAGGTCAGTCCCCAAACTCACCTTCATCCAGTTTATCCTGCATCCCAGTTCTTAAGTCTTACTCACATTATTCTCCATTGCCATTCATCTTCCTCCAATGGAAAGTGGGTGTAAAATTCTACCAAATTAAAATGGTTTTGTTTCACACTCACTTTGCACATGTGTAAATCACTTCACAAAGTGTGGGACAAGGCGGAATCAGACCTGAGAAGGTCCTCACTCCCTACTCATATAAGAGCTGCTCCTGTGGGTGAGATTGCATTCACAACAGCTTCTACAAATATTTCTATCTCATCAATACTACAACCATTTCAACACACAATACGTATGTGAACAATAACTTGTCTGAGGTTCTGATCCTGCAAAGGTCAAAGGATCTCCATGTGAGCAGAAGGGTCTGTGGATGCAGATCCCTTTGCAGGCTCTGGGCCAGAATAGCATTAGTTATTTGAGTCCAGCATATTGTTATAGTTCCTTAATTCCCCTCACCTCTTACTCTGAGCTACCTAGTAAGAAGGGTAAGTTAAAATGATGATAGAAACTGTGAAGACAGGCCATCAGCACCTCTTTTATTAGGGGTACATTGCCAACTACATATGCAAGTCCATGAAGTCCACTAGGGACTTTGCTGATGCTATTGATTTTTACATGGAGGACGCTCAATTACTATAGTGATGGGTGGCAATATAAAACCCTTAGACAGATATAGCCGTCAGCTGCATATCGTCCACGATTATAGTGCTGTTCCTCTGAGACCTAGTGAATAAGAAAGAGAATATTATTATTATTTTATTATATACAGTGACAAAAATGTATTTGGCATTTTTACAGCTGCCAGGAGCTTACAATCAAGCTTAAATATCAAAAAACAAATAGTGACTTTTTGGTGGGGGGCGGAGGTGGGATTAAGTTGTCTTTCCTTCTGCCTATCGTCATTACTACTGCTCTGCCTATAACAACAGTATTATAAAGAAATACACACACTGGCACCTGGTACTGCAAGATGCTACACATGTATATCTAAGGCTGCAGAAAAATAGATCTATTATACTAGTTGAGAAATAATACAGTATATGATCATGCAGCCCTAATTATAGCATTTCCTGATTTGAGCACTTGAACATGCAACCTTAAGCTTTTCTTTACATATTTTTTTATGTTTAATGTTCATTTAATATAGCTAGATTCTTCTTTCACATTACATTACAGGGTGTTAGAGGGGGTATGCATGCAATAGTTTTAATAGTATATTAATTTTAGCAAGTCGCTTTATATTTTCATTGTAGTCAAGATAATGCCTTATTGAAAACTTACTGATTCCACAGTTGGGTAGTGAATTGTTTTTTGCCTTTAATATAAACATCATGTTTTGCATTTTACCTGTTTTTTTGTTTTCTTGTAAAACAAATATTTATTTTCATTGTCCCTGTGTGGCTGTGTGCATGCAGAAGTAGGGAAGCTTCTCTGAAGTCCTCTTCAGCACTCTTTAATCAGGCAAAACTGGGGAGTTTTGCCTGTCTAAGGAGAGCTGAAAAGGGCCCTGTGTGACTCACATTAACAGTGATGGAAGTTAAGAGCATCATAAAGAAAAGAGATTCCATTGTAGATTATTTATTTGCATTACTTCCCTGAGCTGATAACCTAACTTGATACTCTCTGCATAATAATGAAATCAGCTGCTGTTTTCATTTTGCTGGCTCATAGATGTCAGTGCAGGGTTTGTCTCTAGTGCCTTAAGCTGAATCAGTGCTGTGATTATTCCTTCAGTCACTGTGCAAGTTCTAGGAAAGTTAATGTTACTTTATGTGCAACCACCCTTCACAAAGCTAACATAACAAAATGATAATGAGCCCAATCCAACGCCCATTGAAATTAGTGGAAAGACTCCCACTGATTTCATTGTGCCTTCGATCAGGTTCAACGGGGTGGGGGTGGGGGTGGGGGCTGTACTTGTAGTACAGGTATCTATATTGTTTTTATAAAAGTCTTTCTTAATCCAATCTTTAAAAAAACTTAATCAGATAACACAAATGAGGTGTACCTTCCAAACCTAAACAAATCAGCTGTTGATAGATATTTCCTGAAGTCAAAATATCAAAATAATTCTGCAAGTAAACTGATACATCTACAGTGTTGGGTTTTTTTAAAGCTTCTAAGCACAACTCCATTGGCCATTGTTTACCTTTTCAAATACCAGCACCTTATCTGCCTCTGTGCTCTGTTGAACACATATATTGATCTTTTCCTTTTGGCCTTTTTCTGTTTCAAACACATGAGTGATTAGAAAGATTCCTCAAAAAGTGAACTGTACATTATATGCAAATATGACTACATTGGTGATTGTTAAAATAAAATGCATACCTGAGTCTTGAATTGTAAATGGTTCAATGCTATTAAAAATTGCATAAGCTAATTCCCATAATGACAAGGGTGACATGTACTGGGCAGCAGCCTCCAGCTTAAGCATTGCATTTGCTCAGTCACTGGAAAGTAAAATGCAGCTTTGTAGCTAAAAATCCATATTTGACTATCGTGCATGAATATCTGGGACATTGTATATGACTATTCACTAAACTTTTACAAGTGTCCCTGAACTACTGCCTATTCAGTTTTAGGGCCAGATCCTCAGTTGGTGTAAATTGGCATAGCTCCATTAAAGTCATTAGAGCTACCCCAGTGTCCAACAGCTGAGGTTCCAGCAGTAGTGTCAAAATGAGCATGTTTGAACAATGGCTAATATTTAGATATTTCAGATTTTATTTTGAAAGCAAATATTGCCAATGACTTCTTTTTTTATTGTAACTTATTTGGCTATCCTGTAAGTATCTCAGTATCTCCCTGATCCAACTCCTGTGCAGTTACTTATGAATATTCTTAAACTGTATGATCTTTAATGTTGGCTTTCCATGGGGTCTTGCCATATTGACATTCATTTCACCACTTGCTAGATGTCCTGAGTTTTGGTCCTAAAAGATGCATGTCTAGTTCATCATATTGTGAACTGAGACTTTTTAAAAAACTCATGGTGCTTTAAACAACTATTGATAAAGTTTGGGGAAAGAGGAAAAAGTAAAAGTTCAAGAAAAGCAAAATGTAGTACAGGTACCGATTTTCAGAAAGGAAAGGAGTAAACCTGTTGCTTACTCTTCTGTAAGGCTTAGTCTTCTTCCTTAAGAAAAAGTTATACCATATTAAAAGAAAAAATAACTAGGTATCTGATCCAATAGGCTCCTGTTTTTTAAAACGGTTGGCCCTACAGAGTAACAGAACTGTGAACAGAAAGCAGCAAGTGTTTTTAAAGAATAAATATTGCAAGGCAGACTTGATTGTTTTGGGTTTTTTTGATAGAATAACAAAACTAGTAAATGAAAAGAAAGAAGCAGATACAATCGTGCATCATCATGTTCTGTGTGTATGTATGTGTGTAATCTCTGGAAATTTATAAACTATCCATAACAACTCTAAGAGTATCTCCTGATCAGTATAATTATGCAGAAGCAATGGCTAACTTGCTAGATTTTATGCACTAGAATATGGCCCAGGTCACAGTATACATTCCCAGGCCACACACACGCAACATATCTACTACTTGTATTGGACTAGTCAAGATCTGTCTGTCCTTCTGTATCCATAGGAACAGATTGTAGTGTTTGAGCCACTTGCCACTATGGGGTGAGGAGGGAGAATGCTGCAGCAGCAGCCCCAGGAAGATTCTGGCTAGATAGAGCTCTAAGAAGGACACTTAGGGTCACTCTTTGAAAGGCCCCTTCCCCTATCTACCTGTCCTTTCTTCCACCTTGGTTCTTATACCGGTGCCTATCGCCATGGTACCTAGTCATGCCCGTTCAGAAAGCTGGGGCTGCCACAGCCAGGAGCAGTGTTTCTGCTTCTGAAAATGATTGTGCCCAACCCTTATGCAGGGATGAAGAAATGGAGAAAAGCTCATTGCGTCTTCTATCTCCTTCCTTCCCCCTGTGCACCCATGTGCAGATGGACACAATTTAGCTCATGGTATTGGTGACCCATGCATAATGCCCAACCTTTTATTAGTTAATCCAGATTTTTTAAGATTCTTGCTTCTCAAAGTGGAAACGTTGGCAGCCCTACTGCCATAATTGGTCTGTCACATGTTTAAAGAGACCTCTTTAAATTGCTAGCCACAACTTTTGGCCTAGGAAGAGAATGCTAGATTGGGGAGTTTGGATTGATTGTACGGAAGAGGTGTAGTGCAAGTCAGTCAGCCTTTAGGAAAGAGCCAAACAGTTGCAGAGGACATCCAGAGAAGAAGAAAGTGAGCAAGGAGGCCAATTTTGATAACAATACAAAAGTCTTTCTAGATAAATTTATTAATTCCCACATGATGCACAAGTCTGAATCTCCTATGTAATAGCTTTGTAAGAGTCAACTGAGATGACTTATGAATGAGACAAGGGGGGTGAGGTAATATCTTTTATTGGACTAACTTCTCCTGGCAAAAGAGAGAAGCTTTCGGGCTCCACAGAGCTCTTCTTCAGATCTGTGGAGCCTGGAAACCTCTCTTTTACCAACAGAAATTGGTTTAATAAAAGATATTTACCTCATCTGCCCTGTCTGTCTCAGAATCCTGGGATCAACACAGCTTCAACAACACTGCAAACATAATTAATGAATGTAATTGCACCAATTAAACACAAGGTGGCAGCTTTACTTAAGAGTTTTCACAGACTTTACTATTGCTTAATTCATTTATCAGTTGATACCAGTAGGTGTTTGCCCATTAGCAGCACGGATAGTACAGATGCAAAAATATGATTAATTGGAGTTGTGGCTATGTTACATTTTTACCAACAATCATCCCTCCACATAGCTTATTTCGCTCACCACTGACCCTGCTTAAAATATAATGCTTTGACAAACAAGAATCTAAACAAACATATAGTGCCTTGCTTTGACCTTAAGGTCACTGTTCAACCTCAAAGTTGGTTCTAAATTAATATTTAGTTATTTAAAGATACTATGATCAGAGATGTGTATGGTAATCATCTCATGCAAGAATCCAGCCCCCAGATAGTTACTTAAACAGTGAGGGCAGTCACACACAGGGGCATTATTGTAGTTGATTTATTTCATTTGTTTGGAGGGTTGCATGTGTGAAGACATAATCTGTCCAAAACAGCTAAATGAAGGAGACTTACTTGCCCTCCTTAATTCACTTCACTGTGAAAGGAAGGTACAACTATTTGGTTTCTGATTGGATGTTTAAGATGGTGTGGTCTAGTAGATACAGCACAGTACTGTGAGTTGGGAGACATGTATTTTATTCCAGGCCTATTACTGATTCATGGTAACTCAGGAAAGCACTCAGCCTTCCTGTGCTACAGTTCCCTGTCTATTTAAAAATGAGAATAAATACAATTAGCTTATCTTTGGAAAGTCTGTGCATAAAAACTGACAATAGGAAATTCTTTTTCATAGAGCGTGCAAGCAGCCTGTGAAACTATTGCCACAATTATCACTGGGGCTTGGAGCTTAGCCAGATTCAAAAAGGATTGGGTGTTTATATAGTAGAAGGAGTTAAAAATAACCTTTTTTTTTTTTTTGGCAGGGATATATAGGCAGATACTTCAGGGCACAAGCCAACTTCCCATTAATGAGGATTAGGAAGAAACTCTCCTTGTAGGCAAATTACTCCAGATCTGCCTTTCGTAGGGGTTCTTGCCCCTTCTTCTGAAACAGTTGGTACTGGCCACTGTTGGAGAGAGGCTGCCGGGCTGGGTGCATCACTGTCTGTTCTAGTATGACAATTCCTATGTTTCTACAGTCCAGAATAGTGTGGCTGCTTTATTAATATTCATCTTTTAAAACCAGGTCTGACAAAAGTATTTGATGTATGCAGTGCTGGCTCATACGAACAAAACAGGCTACTCTAAAAGGTAGTAGAATATTTAGGGCTAACCTGTGGCTTTGTCACACAGTGTGTATATGGGACAACATGTTTATTGTGCTGTCCCAGGAGCAGAATGGGAGGTAGACCCTGCTGTGGGAGAGGGTTAGAAGGTGACATACCCTGCAATAGCCCTGTGTCTGACACAGCATACATTCCCTGGTGCACTGGCGAAGGTACACTGGCCATTGCTTTGGAAAGGCCTGGTCAAGGCTCTGCCCATTCCCCACTCCTTTCTGCACACTGCTTGCCTGGGGTGGGACATAGCTACCAGCTGACATAGGGGACTAAGAGGGTGAGAGGACTGAACATTTTCCACTTTGCTTAAGGACATCACAAACCTTAGAACTGATGTTCTCTCTGCATGAGAAACCAGAATGGTTCATATTACAAATAGGAATTTATGCCTGTTTTCAAACATAGGCTTTTAGTTCATGTTCGGTAGGTTTTCTATGTGTATTATTTTACCAACTGATCAATAAAGCTGTAAGAAATAAAGGACCTTAGCAGACAAAGGCTAGAATGCTGACAGTGAAATAACATCTGCTCCCCTTCACACACACTTCACATATCCCTAGTTGCTCCTAGAGCACAATGCTTGCTTGCCTTCATAAGACTGGTGTGTTTAAAATTAGGTCTATGGAGAGAGTTCTGGGGCACTCCTGCTGTTATAAATAATCTCGTTTTTAAGCTTTTTTGTTAGGTATTAGAGAAAACATCTTCCTTCAATTCCAAAGTAGTTCAATTAATCCAGTTTCCCAAATCCATCTGGTCTATAATGCACTGACAAACTATCTGTCCAGCCAAATGGCTTTAGCTCTAGAGTTTAGAGCAGAACCAGTATGGCTGGAAATAAAATCTGCTGGCAGCAAAACAGCAAGATCAGAGCAAAGAGAATGTGCTTTAAATGACTGTGGTCTAGCCATCTGGTTACTTTTAGACCTTGAAGTAGTAGTAAATAAGAAAGTGGGCTGTTCCTTTGCTTACTTGTAGAATCTAGAATGGATCAAATAAGCAAAGTAATAATTTGGTATAATCTAGTGCACATAAGAAGTAGTATGCAATGCACTATTTGTATTGCTTTGATATAATGCTGCTCAGAAGATTGTTAGTGTGTTTTCCACTTTACAATAAAGTGGCACAAGTTCTATTTGCTTAGTAATGTAAGTGGTACTTAGACCTTGTACTGTCTCTCTGCACTTAGTGAATTTCACACCAAAAGCATTAGACATGAGCAAGATTTTTGTATTTTTTTTCCCTACCAGTTGGGGTATGTATAACATGCTCACTTTTTTTTTGCAATATGTACTAGGCACATGACATCATGATATGACCCATTATATTGACTGATTTGATGCCCTAACTTTTTTACCATCTATCAGGTAGAACTAACTTGACACTTTTGAACTACATATCTGTCAACGAGTTAGACTGAGTCCAGAATTCAGAGGTTTATTGATATAAGTAGAACATAACATTCCTTTGAACTACAGTTCAGTATTATACTTGAGAATGGAGTGTTATAATGTCTAGGGTTGGAGATAGTACTGTGTAGTGAATATTTATATGTACTCTACTTCAGAAGACTCCTTTGCAGTGCAAACAAATGCGACTCTGCAGCAGTTTTTAATTATGTTTGAGATAGAGAATTTCAAATAAAAAGAAAATGACCACATTTTAAATGTTGTCATATCTTATGGCCCATCTGCATTACACCTAAAATGTGAGTCCTTACTTTTAAATAAAGATGAACATTCTGTAAATGAGGAATATGGGATTTTAAAAATTCTTTTAACCGAAACCTGCCATTTTCCATTGCATGTAATATTTGGGTTATAATTATCAATGTCTGCAAAATAAAAACAATATCAATTTTTCTTACCGGGGCGTCTAAGGTTTTGAATAGTAGTATTGTTTCAAGTGCACACAAGAATCCAGCAAGGTCCCGATATATTAATTATTCTAATAATCACAGAAAGAAGTAAGGTATTCTGGTAGTTGCTACCAATTTCACATCAATATACAGACACACAAAAAGCTAATTAACTGAATATCTAAAGTTATTCTTGAAGAACCAGCTGGAAATGTGTCTAAAAAACTAGCATCAGTGTTCTTATCTGCATACTATTGAAAACTCAGTTATTGAATATTAAATTCTGTGTCCTTGTCATAAGCAACAGACAGAAAGGAAGTCAATACTAAATATATTGAAAAGGGCAAATATAGAGCCCATCTATAAAAAGGGAAATAAGGACAACCTGGGGAATTACAGACCAGTCAGCTTAACTTCTGTACCGGGAAGGATAATGGAGCAAATAATTAAGCAATCAATTTGCAAACACCTAGAAGATAATGAGGTGATAAATAGCAGTCAGCATGGATTTGCAAAGAACAAATCGTGTCAAACCACACTGATAGCTTTCTTTGATAGGGTAACCAGCCTTGTGGATGGTGGGGAAGCAGTAGATGTGGTATATCTTGACTTTAGTAAGGATTTTGATACTGTCTTGCATGACCTTCTCATAAACAAACTAGGGAAATACAACCTAGATGGAGCTACTATAAGGTGGGTGCATAACTGGTTGGAAAATCATTCCCAGAGAGTAATCATCAATGGTTCACAGTCATGCTGGAAGGGCATAATGAGTGGGGTCCTGCAGGGATCGGTTCTGGGTCCGGTTATGTTCAATATCTTCATCAATGATTTAGATAATGGCATAGAGAGTACACTTATAAAGTTTGTGGACGATACCAGTTTGTGGAGGGGTTGCAAGTGCTTTGGAGGATAGGATTAAAATTCAAAATGATCTGGACAAACTGGAGAAATGGTATGAAGTAAACAGGATGAAATTCAATAAGGACAAATGTAAAGTACTCCACTTAGGAAGGAACAATCAGTTGCACACATACACAATGGGAAATAAGGAACCAGTACTGCGGAAAGGGATCTGGGGGTCATAGTGGGTCACAAGCTAAATATGAGTCAATAGTGTAACGCTGTTGCAAAAAAAGCAAACAACATTCTGGGATGTATTAGCAGGAGTATTGTAAGCAAGACACGAGAAGTAATTCTTCCGCTCTACTCCGCGCTGATTAGGCCTCAACTGGAGTATTGTGTCCAGTTCTGTGTCCAGGCAAAATGTGGACAAACTGGAGAAAGTCCAGAGAAGAGCAACAAAAATGATTAAAGGTCTAGAAAACAAGACCTATGAAGGAAGATTGAAAAAATTGTGTTTGTTTAGTCTGGAAAAGAGAAGACTGAGAGAGGACACAACAGTTTTCAAATACATAAAAGGTTGTTACAAGGAGGAGGGAGAAAAATTGTTGTTCTTAACCTCTGAGGATAGGACAAGAAGCAATAGGCTTAAATTGCAGCAAGGGTGGTTTAGGTTGGACATTAGGAAAAACTTCCTAACTGTCAAAGTGGTTAAGCACTGGAATAAATTGCCTAGGGAGGTTGTGGAATCTCCATCCTTGGAGATTTTTAAGAGCAGGTTAGACAAACACCTGTGTCAGGGATGGTCTAGATAATACTTAGTCCTGCCTTGAGTGCAGGGGACTAGACTAGATGACCTCTTGAGGTCCCTTCCAGTTCTGTGATTCTATGATCCATTGCAATAATGAGGATATATTTTTCATGAGACTCTTCCCATATCCTACTTGGACTGTAGTTTTGTTAATAATAGTCTTTTTTAGCTGCAAAACAGAAGTCAACAACTATGAACAGTTTTATAATAGCCCATGTGGGACCATGGAAAATTTTGGATTAGCTATGGGTAAATATCTTGTTGTTGTTTTGTATTTCAAGATGCTATCCCTGGCCTTTTGGGGTATAATTACATTTTTCACTGGATATATAATTTAGTTTCTGGAATAACAAGACAAAAGGTTATTTAGAATCAGAACTGACAACCAGGAAGCTGAAGTGCTGACATCAGTCTACCTCCTGACAGGTCTATAGCTCAAAGTACATTTAAAAAAAAAAAAAGTCAAGAAACCTGGCAGAAAGGATTTTCAGCCCACATGTGGGTGCAGGTTCACAGCAGAATACCCATCACCCAACAGTCTGTTTTATTTTCAGTTTCATGATTGTTTTGTTTGCTCCCTTCAGATCTAATATGAGTGCTTGTAGTGAATAGTGCCAAAGGATGGGCCCTTAATGTTGAAAAACCTATTTAACTTGCTCACTCTCATTTTTCATTTTATTGCTAGAGTATAGGACTCTATTAAATATTCAGTAATAGTGTCACACTGATTTTTCTCTCTTCATCGTCCCTCCCTCCAAGTCAGTGATCCTGTTACCTAGCAAACTGAAAACCTGAGAGTTACTGCTATAGTTCTGTACTTACTGTGACTGAGCCAAAAATGCCAGAGATTTTACTTTATTTTTTGGCATGGTATTCTTCACTTCCTGTCTTTTATGAATGTATAGATTTCTGTACCTTGTTAAGTAGCTGCTGCATTTCAGTAGTGAGTGCGGTTATTCCTGTGGGCCTGGTTTTTATTGGGGCCTTGTCCCAACTTTTGTTGCATGTGCACAAGTTTACACAAATAGTTTTACATATGAAAATTCTCTTGCCTGTGCATACAGACTCTAGGGCTGGAAAAGGGCAGATGTGCGAAGGTGTACACACAAAGGGGAGCTCACGATCAGTGCCAGTATCTTTTTAGAGTGGTAAATCTCTACAGTGCTTGGGGATTCTTAGTGCTGAATGTGCTATGTAAATATGTGATTGCAATGATTTAAGTTATTTAGAATGCTGATATATCTAACCTGAGGTGCAATTGTTTTTCTTATATTGTGATGCTTATTTTGTTACATTTAAACAAAATACTTGAAGAGGTTTTTTTATCTGTGTCTGAGGAACATGAGCCCTGTTCTGCCGATAACTTCAATGGGAGTTTTATGTGCAGTTTGGCAGGACTAGGTTTTAAATTGGCACTAAAAAAACAAGGCCAGTTAGGTTTTCAGAGAAATTATTTTGTCTCTGAATCCAGCTGACCCAAGCGCCTGTGATAGATGAGATGGCATCCAAAATTGAAATGTAGAATCTCCAGCAACTTTTCTTCTTGTTGTGCCCCTTTACCAATTTCAGTGGCAGATACAGACAGAAAAGACAATTACTATGAGAAAGCTGGAGACAGCCATTGGTAGTATATCTAATGAACCTTTCTAGTAGAAAACTGTAAAACTATACACTCTATTTATGCTGGGCAATTCGCAGCCTCCGTCATCAAAGATTCTGTTTTATTACTACATCAAAGACCATGATGCTTTAAGGCTTGACCATGACTTCACATAGCATTTAGAGCAGTCTTGAATCTATTGAATCTCATTAGATTAAACAACCTTTCTACAAGCATCTTTAAATGTAATATTAGAGCAAATCCAAAATACATAACTCTAGAACTGTTCCTAGATTTATTTTTCTAAAGCATTGTACAGATAATAACGAATCTTCATTAAGACCTTTGTGAGGTAAGCACATTACCTTCCTTTAAGAATGGCAAAATTGAGACAGCATAAGTGACTTGGCCAAAGTCACACAGTGAGTCATTAGCAGAGCCTCCGTTAGCACACAGGAGATTTGGGCTCCTAGTACTATTCTAATTCACTAGACCACACTATCTCATACTTAAATGTTTTAGATCAAAGTTTCGCAGAATCAAAGGGTGAGGTTAGAAGAGCTATTCAGTGTGATATCTTGCATTGTATGGCATTTTCACTTGCAACTTACCTAACCTCATCTTGGGTATATCTCCAGTGATGGTGCTGCAACCTGTATTTCCTTTTTAGCCCAAACTTCTCCTTCCTTTGCTTTGGGCTATTTCCTTCAAGGTTATCTTTCCTGTTTATATTGCTTTCCTCTTCTCACAGAGCCAAGCTTGAGACCTTTTGGTGATGTAATAAAGGAACTCAGGGAACTGGTTTGGCAAAGGTGGCTTTCCCACCCAACAGCTGATGAGTCTTTTAAAATTATGGCCTCTAGGAAAAATGTTAAGGGAGTGGCTAGATTCAATCAGATGAAAATTGAAAGATTTTAAAATAAGGAAACTGTGTTGGATCTACAGACCATTGTGGTTTGTATAGGAAAAGTGTGTGTGTGTAAAATGATACAAAATATGTATTCTTTTTTATTTTGTTCTATTTTCAGTCTTTACTGATCTGTCCCTCTAACTTCTTAAAAAACAGCAGCAACCCAGTTGTGACTTCAGAAGAGGTTCCTGCTGCTCAGCTCACCAGTCACAGCAATGAGAAACTTAGCTTTACCTTTCAGCAGCTATTGCTGCTGCCATCTCCACCTACCCTTCTCCTTCTCATGGTAGGTTGAGCCCAAAGAGATGAGGTGTAGTGATTTTAATCAGCCCATCTCCATTCCCGAACTGAAGGATAGTAAGTATCTGGGCAAGACTCAAGGGACACTATGAAGCCCCATATGTCTAACTTCTGCCATTGTTCACTTTGACTTTTCCCTGCAGGGTTTGGACGGGGAGGAGAGGAAGTAGGAGTAACAACCACTCTTCCTCAGAACAAGAGCTGCTGGGTTACTGATTCCCATGTTGGAAAAGAAGCCACTCCCTGTGTTAGCCTGCCACCATCCCTCTTCAGCAGAGTAGGACCTCTGGGCAGGCGGAGAAGGAGCCACTCTACTACCACTGCCTTGTAGCAGATGAAGAGTGATCTGCCTGCTTAGCCTTTGGGGAAGAATTGGCAGCCAGGTGTTCCCTCCTTTTTCTCACTCCTGGGTAGGCAGCAATACATAGCCTAGTACTCACATAGGGAGATGATCCATAGCTCCATTTGGTATCACTCCTTTCCATTTCTGGGGAATTAGGATTGTGCTGGCAGCAGTTCCTGCAGGATACATCATTGCTGCTTCCAGGTTATTCCCACCATCTAGATATAGTCCTTCAGCATCATGATCCAGTCCCCATTCTGCAACCCAAAGCCCTCCTATGGTCTGAGTTGCTGAGGGAAAGAAAGGGTAATCTTTGGAATAAAGTGGCATTTTTCAGGTTCACCCGAGTTCCATGGAAATAGAGAAGCACCATCAATTAGAAACTGAAGTTCCTATTACTTCTACTAGGGAACAGAGCAGCAAGACCCTCTTCTGATATATTACAGCAGCTACTAAAAACCAAAGAGGATAGAGGAGTAAACACTGAGAATTTATAACAAATCCCAAGATATGCCCTTATACATCCAGTGACATTTCTTAATATTTAAATGTTCGTATAAAGTAAACAAAATCTTAAAAACTAAAATTACACAATGCCTTTTGCCCAGAGTGTTTTTTAATGCAGTCAGACTGCAAGAAAATATTCTTATTATATGAACTCTGATTTAGATAGTTAATGAAGACGGCATCTGCCTTGTTAATCTGTCATTAGTCTTGAGTGACCTTACAATGAACTTTCAATAAGGTTTGAAGGGGGATGAAAGTTTTCCAATTTAACTGCACAATTTTCAATCTTAATAGATAATCATTGGCAGTTAAAATAACAATAATAATAACTACAGGCTCAATCCAGAAAATATTTATTACTAAGCTCATTGTTTATCAAGAATAGTTCCATTAAATTCAATGGGAATGGTAGTAAGCACTGTGCTCACTAGTGTTTGAAGGATCAAGAAGAAACTACATTGAGTCATCCTGATAACATTACAAATGATGTAAGATGAAAGAAATTCTGCTTTAAAGAAATATTGGGCCTGATTCTCCATTAAGTTACACCAGTTTTAGGCCAGTGTAATGTAATCTACTAGCACAAAGCTAATATAACAGAGTGGAAAATTGAGTGTAAAACATGTTTAAGGGCATTTTTAATATCTACAGTAAAGAAATCTTTACTTACGTCTTCACTACAGGGGGGGGTCGATTTAAGATACGCAAATTCAGCTACGCGAATAGCGTAGCTGAATTCGACGTATCGCAGCCGACTTACCCCGTTGTAGGGACGGTGGCAAAATCGACCTGTGCGGCTTCCCGTCGATGGCGCTTACTCCCACCTTCGCTGGTGGAGTAAGAGAGGTCGATTTCTACCCGCCGATTCAGGCGGGTAGTGTAGACCTGAAACTAGAGAATTCCACCCCCTTATGTTTTCCTTCCCTGGCAAAGTGAGGTTTGAAAACAAGCCTTTTTAAGAATTTTATATTCAAATTATGCATTCGTCGTCACTCCAGAAAAAATATTGGCGTAGGTATCATCATGTTTTTACTTCTCCAGCACTTTTTATATTGTAATAGATTAACTGTAGGAACTCTTCACTGTAGGTGATGCCCAGTAAGTTACTTTGGTAGTTTTATTATACTTTGAAGATGTTTTGCAGTCTCTGTCTCCTCTTCCTATTAGGAGATGGCAGGTAGGGATATTGCTCTGATAGCATCTGTATCAGGGAAGCTCCAAGCAACACCAGAGGAAGAGACAGGCAGAAACACATCCCGGAGACTCTCCCTGCCAAAAGGAGCCTAGTTTTGGGGTCAGGGGGCCCTGCCTTCCCACGGGTATTGGGCTACTGCAGGTGAAAAGGCAAAAGAGAAGCAGTGGAACTTGGGGCATAGCTGAGAGTCAGAACTGAAAAGAGCACAGGGAATACAAAGGTGCTGGAACTAGGGGTGCTGCCACACACCCTGGCTTGATGTGGTTTCCATCATATATAGGATTTACAGTTTGGTTCAATGGCTCTTAGCAACCCCATTATACAAATTGTTCCAGCGCCCCTGAGGGAATAGTACTTTCCCCAGTATGTCTCTTGGCCTCCTTCCCGGACATTGGGGCTCACAGGAGTCGTGCCTGCTTTCCTGCTCCTAAAGCTGGTGGCTGCAGCTGCTCTTTTGGCTCCCCTGGAAGAAAAGGCAATGGAAAGGAGAGGAGGAGAGCTGGTGAGCTGGCAGCCATAGCGTTTGAATGAAGGAGGCTGATCTATGAAAAAACGCGATTCCTGCTCCCTTGGAGGCTACTTGGGTGCCATCCTGGAAGGTGTTAGGAGCCTTCATTGACATCAATGGGAACAAAAGGTGCTTAGCATCTCTGGGATAAGGCTCCCACGCAGCATCTTGCAGGATAAGGCCCTGTAGTACCATGCAGACCCACGCTTACTTTCACTTCTGCCTCACACCACCAATACCCATAGTTTCTCCTCCATTGCAGTTGTGGTACACTCCCAAGGGGCGTTTTTGGTCCCACCCTGGGATTCTGCCTGTCAGTCTCCCAGGTGTGGCTCTAAAGAGTCCAGATATAGATGCTATTGGAGAAACATCCTCAGCCCCAGTCTCCTACAAGAAAGGGGAGGTAGAGGCTGAGAAATGTCTAATTCAATCACAAATTAGAACAATTAATTTTTAAAAGCATCCCCTATTGGGGAGGCTCACTGTAGCAATCCCTCAGAATTTAAGAAGGGCATTTTTGATTAAAGTAACACTTTTTAGAAGCAACTATGGTGTTCTTTGATCTGCTGTACAGAAATATCTTTTTTCCCTGTGTTTCTCCTTCGGTCAATACCTTTCGGTACCCACGCAGAAAAATCCTCCCGTAAAACACTCCATACCACCTTTGTTTCCTCATTATTTCCCATCTTCCCTTCCCAGGACAAGAAAAAGTCTTTCTCTTGGCTTGTACCCACTTTATGCATCTTCAAAAATTCCACTACAGATACTCTGGTGTCTACCAAAGGAACGTCAGCACCACAAAAGAAAACAGTCACGTTCCACCACAGCACAGAAGATGCAGCAAGAACCAGCAGCAAAGTGGCTAATGGAAGTCCTTTAGCAAAAATTTGCAATGCTTTGAAAATGTAGGGGTTAAACTGCAGGCTCACCTGGAAGAACAAATATTCTAAATAGAATTGTTCTTGGCCAATATAGTACTCTTGGTACTGCTTGTTTAGGAAAGAAAGGGATTGAAATTCTCATTTTTTAAATAATTAGGTTCTAAATTTCAGAAGCAAAGCAACCCATAGAGAGAGACAGAGCTTTGCATCATTATAAGTGCAAAAGTAGTTGTAAAACGGAGTATTTAAGAATCTCTGGGTTTTTTTGCCAATATGAACATACCCAATGTCATAGTATGTGTTTTACCCTGATGTTTTAGCATCCATGCAAACTACTTTATTGCAGTGGTTCCCCAGTTCTGCCACCGATGCCACACAGACCATTTACTGGTGTTACATAGAGAGGTGGCTAGTCATATGGCATCGCCTCATCTTATAACAATACATTGTGTTAAAGATGGCTAAAAATATGGTAAGCACTGTCCTAACTTCACTGCTCCATGTGAGCAACTGCTGCAGTTGATGGCAATTACTGTTAGTTGATGCTTATTGGGTGGGGATGTGGTCTGCACCATTGCAAATGAGGGGAGTTGATCCATAAAACAATCTCACTGTTCAGACAAGATCCATGTTACGAAAAAGCCTGGGGAATCTCTGCTCTGAGGGTCTCGTTTAAGCCTACAAGGAGCAGGCTGCTTGCAGCATGAGGAAGTCTGCTCCGGAAGCAGGTGGCTGTCTGAAGGGGCACCCAAAACCAGCTGCAGCCATTTGAGTAGGCTGAGGGAAAGGAGTTCCCTCACCCACTGCTAATGCTCCTTGTTTACCTGGGGAATGAAGGTGGCTCCCAGTCTGCCCACACGGACTCCTTTTTGGGAAGGCTAGGAAGGAGGGGGCACCCCCTTTCCTTGTCTGGGTAGTTGGGAGTGGGGCACTGCACCTGCCACTCCAAGATTGGTTAGGGACATCCGCATCTCCTGGTGTATAGGACCCAGTGGAGGAGCTAATCTCCTGGAGCAGAGGTCCCAGCAAGGTGGCCCCACTACTACTACTTCTCCTAGAAGACTATTCCAGATTGATTACATTATAGGTGGTGCGGTGTAGGTAGGCTGCCTGACATGATCCATTAAAAGACCCTGTTTTCAGCTGCTTATAACTTTGCCCAACCTCAGCCATTTGGGCTGAAGTTTTCCATCTCAGTTGTCTGCCCCAGGATGAATTTTGGGGGGAAATTTTCAGCAAAAACAGCTCCTCTGTTTGTCAGAGTAACGTTAAAGAAAAATACGTTATTTTGCCTTTGTTAAAAAATTCTTATAATGAGGGGTGATTGGGAATCTTTTCACAAATTTCTCATTTTGAAAAGTTTCAAATAAAAGTTTCAGAAGTGTTGAAATGGGCTGTTTTGACATTTTCTGAACAAAATGTTCTGTGTTTTTTGGTTCAAAATGACAGTTTGTTTTGAAATTTAAATTTAGCTAAATTGTTAAATTAAAATGTCAAAAAAAAATGAAATGTTTTGAAATAATCAAAATGATATGATTAGTTTGAGCCAAATTGAATTTTTTTTCAGTTTGTGAAAAATTTTGAGATTTTGATATGTCATCCCAATTTAGGAGAGGGAAATATTTTGATATCTTGAAAATGTTCCCAGGATGGGAAACCTGTTTCCCGGCCAGCTATACTTACAGCCATTTCATTGAGAAGCTCTTGCATCTCCATGCTTTGGAGCACGGTTTGAAAATTGGCCGTGGGATGGCTTTTGTGTGTCACATGTGACTTCTGCCAGCGCTGTGAAAAAATCAACCCAAATTTGACCAAGTTGTAAGCTTTTGAAAAATTCCAGTTTGCACATGCTCAGTAGAGACTGGTTAGTTTGGTAACTAAATTATCCAAAAAATTCCATCTGCACTGAAGATGTTCAGCCCGGCCTCCTGCAATTTTTTTGACCTGTAATTGCTTTTTCAGGTTGCTGCAGCTCCAGAACTGACGGTAGGGAGAGTCTCTTGCTATTGTTCTCATTGGTCCCTCTAATGGCACCCAGGCAGCAAGGAGGAGGAGGAAACACTCTGACTGAAATGAGGAAGAGTGGAACTAGGCCAAGAGGACAGGAAGGGGGTAGACTGGCATACAGATCTTGAGGGAACTGGGATGAGGATGGAGCGCTGGGGAAGGGACTAGGAGCTGGGGCATAAAGAGGATATTGGAACTGGGATGTGGAACTGAGCAGCAAGAGAGACAAAGAGCTGAGCGGTGTTGCAAGGGCATTGAGACACTAGCAGTCTAGAGGCACCATGGGCAGAAGGGGTCAGGTGTGGGGAGGAGGCAGTGAAAACGGTGCAATCTTAATTCATTCCCTGTGTGCATTCGCATTATGATACACTCTTTAATTACATGATCGTATATTTTTTTCCACAGGATCCTTACTTCATTCAGTGCACAGGATGGATGGTGCTCAGGTAGTGAATTAGGGTTGTGTGGTTAATGAGCCTCCTGTGTCATTTGTTGTGAAGCTGGAAGGTGCACAGTGAATGAGGCAGGGAATTGCAGGAAGAAAAGGGTGGTCTCAAGGTTCAGGGGGATGAATGCTGCATAGAGAATTGGAATCTATCCCTGCCTCTGCCACAATGTTACTGTTTGATGCTGGCCAGGTTACTTAAACCAAACTTTTCACAGGTGGATACTAATTGTGTGTTCCTCCTTTTCTGAATGCCCACATTGAGATCCTGGGATCTGATTTCCATTAGTGCTAAGCCCTCAGAACTACAGCTGAAGTCAATGGGAGCTGTTCTCTGAACATATAAAGTGCTATAAAATGCTAAATTCTCTGAAAAATTATGCCCCAGGTTTTCAAATAGGGAGTGCAATGTTAGTGCACACTTTTGACATTAATCTCTCTCTGCTTCAGTTCCCAACCTGTAAAATGGGGATATTCTCACCCAGCCCCTTATCTCACAGGGTTGTGAAAATAAATGAATTAATGTTTGTGAAGTACTCCGATATAGTAGTGATGAGCGCCATAGAAAGGCCCATGAGGAAACTAGTAATTCTGTGTTCAGAACAGGGTTTGGATGGTGTGAATACATACATTGAATAATGAGGCTAATGAGCAGCTATTCAGTATTTCATTTTTAGTGAGGACTGTCCATCCTGTACACTGAATGAGGCAGAAGTGCTGTGGAAAAAATAGTCTTTCATTACATGATCACAAACTATCTTAATGCATAAGTGGTTGAATTAAGGTAGATTTTTTTGGATGTACAGCCAATCGTAAAATCCTGCCCCCATCAAGTCAATTACAAAACTCTCAGACTTCAGTGGGACCCAGGATGTCACTCTAGGTCTGAAAAGTAAATAGGAAATTATTTTTTTAACTTTGCTTTGCAAAAATGTACTGGCTTGACAGTGAGTAATCAGTTGTTCATTGAGTGCTCAACAGCATGACTTTGGAAAACAGCCCCTGGTCTATTTCATTAACCATTGGAAAGAAACAAAAGAAATAGGGAGTGTTTGTGTTTTTAGATCAAAATGTGACTGAATATACCATTCCTTACCACTAGGACAGAGGCCTGCCAGCTTCATGGCTGACACAGGCATAACTTTGAGTCCTATTATTGTAATAAAAAGGGAGGGAAATGAATATTACGCAGACCTCTTTCTCAGAAAATGCTTCCTCCATTAGACAAAACATATCCCTTTTGTGGTCAGTTACTTTCCATCAGCCAGAGGCAGGAGTCTTGCTGATATGCTGAAAATTCTTATTAACATTTCCTCCTTACTATTAATAGTTATTATGGGTAAAGTTCCTAGTGTGTACTAGACACTTTACAAACAAATAAGGGGACAAGGTACTTGCCCTGGGCAGAGGGAACTTGCAGTCAGTAGGAGTTTTCCTGAAGTAAAATGAATATCACTGGGCCATTTTATTTATTTATTATTATTTTTAAGGATTTATCCAGCATGCATAGGCCTTAGTAGTTACTGCAGATGTTGTTTTCCAAAAGTTAGAAATGTCATAGGCAACCCACAATGGAATGCAAATATGACCATGGGTATGTTAAGAACTAGATTTTGAGTAAACCAAAAAGGAAACCCCAACAACCAAGAAAACAACCTCAGAAGTTAAACCAAACAGCTGTACCTTTATAATTCCCTGTGGGTTGCCAAACTCCAGCTCTAGAAAACCACGAAAAGGACTAAATTCCAAACATAGGGAGCCAGTAATGAGAAGTTCCCACTGCCAATCCAGAGGAGTTCCACCCTGAAAACTGACAGAGTATTGTCGCTTATTTTAATTGTCATGTTAGGACAAAGAGTGAGGTATAACTGCACTTTAAAATTAAAAGGAAGCTAGAACAGAGAGTTCTTCAGCACAGATGATCGGTGCTTACAGCAGCCCACCACCACTGAAGAGGCTGACAACTACATTTTGTATCGTATGGAACTTCAAGTTAGCTTTCAAGGTTTAGCCCTAAGCAAAGCACATTAATTTAGTTCAGTTTGCAGGTGACCAAGGCATGGATGACCTTTGCAAAGTCTGCTTTAGAGAGGAAATTTCACAGCCTCATGGCCAGGTTAAATGAAATAAGATGTTACGGGCCAAAGTTTTTACCTGACAGTCCAGGTGCAGTATTGGTGGAGGAAAAAAAAAACATTTTGGCAAAAGCCACATATGCACCCTGGATAGACAGTGCAGCACCACCGCTGCCCTGTTCCACCATATGCTTCCAGTGATTCTCAGCACAAACAGTAGAATGCAACTGCATGCTTCTGCTAATTCTCAATACAAGCACTAGCACTATACAAGCTAACACTGTTTTAATATTACATTTTCTAATATCTCTTTCCAACACCCTCTGGTATTTCAAAAGTACAGTGGAACACTGAGGGTGGCACTCTGAGTTAGTGCCATGGCTTTTTTTATCTTTGGAGACTTGGTCCAACAATGAATTAAATACAAATGAAAAATTTGTTCAGTGCTTTCAAACTGCCATGCATAGCCTCACATATCCAGTCCAGATTAAAAAAAAATTGATTCTATTAAGTGAATATAAAATCATTATAACAATCAGATTTTGTTAATCTGAAACTCGTTATCTGAATGTTTCTGATATTCCATGAGACATTCAGATGGTCATAGTTTACCTGTACACAGTTTGGCAATGTTACATCAATCTAGCAACCTCTGCTTTAGAGAGGCCCAGGACTCTTGGTAGCCTGGGAGTTGGAAATAAGGATGAATGTTCTTCGGCAGATCCATGGGGGCGCATGCTATGCATGGCTTTACCTGGCACAATTGGTCCTTCACTTTCATTAGCCCTTTACTAAATTCAACAACTGTATCCAACTAATTAAAAATACATATACTATTGTGCTGTGCAAGTCTATGAATTAAAGTACTGAAACGCTATATTATATGGGCATAATAGTGCATAAATAGTAAATACTCTTCTTATACTTGGTTTTTCAAATAGATTGGTGGTGCAGCATCACATGGACTAAGGCTCCCTGGATGTTGCACAATGAATGAAACAGCTGTTCAATATTTATTTTTATCTTCACTGTTGAGCGAGTGGACCCCCTGTTCGTTCATTACACAGTCCTGGGCTCATTTATTGCATGCTGTCTGTCCTGTCCTAAGAGCCCAGATATGAGCTCAGTCAAAATTAGGTGTTGATCCACAACACCTGTGTCTTAATCATTACACCTCTTCCACCCTGTACACTAACTGACAGAGGGATTCTGTAGAAAATAAACTCTGCGGTACATTTAAAGTCTGTCTCATCATGCACACAAGGGGACAGAGTTCAGGTTGCACAAGTAGCCTTAACTTAGGCATTTCCTGATTTCTGAATGCTTCACTTTACAACCTTACAGTAGTTTTTTAAAATTTTAGTTTCCTAAGTTAAAACAAATAAGGAAACCGACATTCTGTGATATGGAAGTACAGCATTTTTTAGACAGCAGTGCCACTCAATATTGTCTAAACCTTTTTTTGGTTGAAGTTCCAAAAAGCTTTAGCCAGCGAATGTTACCCTGAAAGGTAAATGTTTGTCAAAGTTATAAGCAACTGAAAAGGCTGTTTTCAGATGAAAATGTTAGGCAACTTTAACTGTGGCTGTCAGTATAGTCTCCAGCAATATTTTCTCTCATTTATAAATTCATGTTTCATGAACATACATATGTGGTGTGGACTTGAGCTTTTACAGCAGCAAGGTTTGTTTCCCAAGTAGGCTGGGGTTTGTCAGGAATTACAGCTGAGGATTTCTGATTATAAAATATCTAAAGTTCCCAATTCAAGGGAAATTCTAGGCTTTAACAAACAAGCTAAACAAATTCTTTCTGTTTTTCAGTTTATAAAAGGGTTGGGGCTTTTTTTTTTTTTACTAGAGCCAATCGATTTTCTGAAGAAATAGGGGGGTTTGGTTACTGTGGGTGAAACATTGACTGTGGGCAAAATCTGACTGAAAGGCATATTCCTCAGTGAATTGGAAGCAGGGTTCTCCCTTCCCCCCCCCTCTTTTTACTTCACATGTTAATCACTTCATCACTAAACTCATGTTAGTCAGTTCTTAAAGGAATTTTAAGTATTTCATCTAATATACTTTTCAGAACACTATGAAATACTTTTCGGTATTCTAGTGCTGGGTCCTTACCGCCAATGTTTGTAATTTTTCATTAAAATCTTGAAAATAAAATGTCTTGTTCTTGAAGGGTTTTTTTGTTCCATTTTATTAATTTTGACTCCTACCCCCTGTGATAGTAAAGAGAAAAACTTATTTGTTATAAAATTAGATGCTGAAAATAGGGGCTGCTTGCCAGCCTGTCTATTCTTTGCGGCAGGGATGATCTTTTTTGTTCTGTGTTTGTACAACACCTAGCACAGTACGAACATGGTCTATGACTGGGGCCTCCTGCATGCTATCACAGTATAAATATACCGGTTGAACATCTCTAGTCCGGCACTCTCTGGTCCAACAACATCCGTGGTCCAGCATGATTTTAGTTAGCCGGATGTCCGCTTATCATGCGTGGGGCCAATTTTCTCGCAGTCCGGCAAAGTTTGTTTACAGCCACCAGTCCTGGCTCTGTGTTATTTAGCTCTAATTTACCCCTAACTATGTCTTCTAAGAGACCAGCAAGCAGTGGAAGTGTTGGTAATGCTGCTAAGCGTAAGCATATGTCAATATCCATACAGCAAAACGTGGAATTGTGCTGTTTTCCAATTTCTGCAACATCTGTACGTTGTTCTGTTTATTCGCCTCAGAAAAATAAAAATAAAAAGAGACTCGCTTGCTACAATACTACTCTGACCTCCCATGGTTTGGCAAATTCTCTGGTTTGGCACTGGTCAGGTCCTGAGGGTGCCGGACTAGAGAGGTTCAACCTGTATAATATAACAATAAGGGTCTGACTGCACAGTGAGTGGGAGTTTTACTTGAGTAAGGTATGCCTGCCCAGTGCAACCTGTGCACACGGTTCAACACTCTACATTATGATTTATTTAAATGACTACTGTAGTTTCTTAAGTGAAAAATACAGGTGGCTAGCAAATTCACAATCTCTGGAACACTAATTGATAATAGATTACTTTGAAGTTGATGGGATTTATTGTTCACAGTAAATCAGTGGTTTATTATGGGTTTAATAGAACAAAGGAAAAATCTTCTCACTGGATGATTCTACAGTTTCAAAAAGCAAAAGTGTGCCCAAAACTTGAAGTGCTCCTATAATCATAAATGAGTATAAATTGCTAAACCGCTAATGACATGTACACTGAAGTGCTTCTAACAATTAGGAGTGTTCTGCTCGCTCACTTAACTTTGTGTCACTATTTAGTGTGACAGACCCAGACCAGTGGGGTACAGGAGTCTGGTAGAGGGCAAATATACTGGTCACTGGATGAGTAGTTTTCTGTTCCCTGAGTGACCAGAGCAGGGACTGCACTAGAGTAATCAGGAACCTGCTAGAACCAGTTAAGGCAGGCAGGCTAATTAGGATACCTGGAGCCAATTAAGAAGAAGCTGCTAGAATCAATTAAGGCAGGCTAATCAGGGCACCTGGGTTTTAAAAGAAGCTCACTTCAGTTTGTGGTGTGAGTGTGAGGAGCTGGGAGCAAGAGGCACAAGGAGCTGAGAGTGAGAGGGTGTGCTGCTGGAGGAATGAGGAGCACAAGCGTTATCAGACACCAGGAGGAAGGTCCTGTGGTGAGAATAAGGAAGGTGTTTGGAGGAGGCCATGGGGAAGTAGCTGTCATGCAGCTGTTACAGGAGGCACTATAGACAGCTGCAGTCCACAGGGCCCTGGGCTGGAACCCGGAGTAGAGGGCGGGCCCGGGTTCCCCCCAAATCTCCCAATTGACCTGGACTGTGGGTTCTTCCAGAGGGGAAGGTCTCTGGGCTGTTCCCCAACCCACATGGTGAATCTCTGAGGCAAGAAAATCCGCCAATAAGCGCAGGACCCACCAAGATAGAGGAGGAACTTTGTCACAATAGTTAAGAACATCATTTCACTGTTGGAGGGTTGTGTTTTATTTATTTATATATTTTAGAAAGGCTTCTTTTGGCAACAAGTCAGTGTGATTAGTGATTCAAGACATATTGCAGATTTGAAGAATAAAAAGATAACTCTCCCAGAGGCATTAGCTAACTAAGTATTTTATCCTTTCATGCTTTATGCAGTTATAATAAGAGTGCCATCTCAACTTAATATGATCAAGGAGTGATTGGAATGTTGATAGCAATGCTATGTCAAACTTTGTAAAACTATAGAGAAAATACTGGTCTGATTGTGCTCAGTCGGATCGCCCACTCCCAAGAAAAGACAGGCAATTACACAGAAGTGGGAAGCAGATGATGAACACAAAGTGAAAGCACTGTCATGATGGGGACTTACACTAAGAACCATCCCAATGATTCTGAACTGTACTAACATGTCATCAGAATATTCACTGACTTCTTCACGTCCAAGAGCAGGCTTTCTCTGTCCAAAAAAAAAAAAAAAAAGAAGAAGAAGAAGAAAGATGATCCTAATAGTTGTACATTTTCTTTGACATTGCATTTTGGGGGAAAGAATATTCACAAACAGATTTATTGAGATGCCCAAGAAAAATTCCTAATCGTCAATTTGTATTTTTCTGATTCAGAGATGCATTGGAAAGATTTACTAAAATCTCACCGTTTCTTTTAACTTGGAGTATAAACTTTGCATGACATTGTTTCATGATAAGTTAGTGAGCTTATCTCTTTATTTGTCCCTGTTTGATCTTTAAGATTCTTTAGAGCTGATTTTTGTATTAAGCACTCAGCACGGGCTTTAAGAAGCAGTGCAAACTCCATTACAATGCCTTACCAAAATCTGGTTAGGTGACACTACTACACTGGTACAGACAACTGGATATCTGGATGTCACATATCTCCATGGCCTGTATGAATCTGGGCAAAGATCTGTGGGTGTCACTGATACCCCCATTGGTAGCGTTGGTAGATGGTCTACTTCTGGTGATAGATGACCAGACATCATATTGTGTTGACCTGCCTATATGAATGCTAATAGGAGTAGGCAGAGGTGCTTTTTGGTGGCTTCATTTTCATGTATGTAAGAGATGCCAGTGGGAACATTTCCAATAATTACATCTTTGCCCCTAAGCGCTCCCTCAGAGAGGCCTCCACAGGGCTCATCTTGCCCCTCCTCTTCTTCCATGAGTGCATGGGATTATTGGGTTAATGAGAAAGTATGGGCTATAGTGCTTTCTCTGTCTTGATTATATCCAGTTCTTTTTTGTTTCATCTGATCCAGCCAGTGATGTAGATCAGGGGTTCTCAAACTTTTTCTTTCTGAGGCCCCTGCCCCAACATGCTCTAAAAACTCCACGGCCCACCTGTGCCAGAACAACTGGTTTTTGGCCAGTGTTAGGGGGTAACAAGCGGTGCAATTGCCTGGGGCCCCTGCAAAGCTACATTGCTCAGGCTTCGGCTTCAGTGCCAGGTAGGGCTCGGAGCCCCGAGCTGCAGTCCTGCATGGCAGGACTTTGGCTTTCTGCCCTGGACCCTAGCAAGTCTAATGCTGGCCCTGCTTGGCAGCCCCCCGTAACCTGCTCACGGCCTGCCAGGGGTACCCCGGACCCTTTGTTGAGAACCCCTGCTGTAGAATACCTTCCTCTGTGCTTGTTAGATTGGTAGACTTGGTGAAGCAGCCAGAAGGCTCATTGAGGAATATATCTGTCCCTGTTGAAGAGTATATTCATGTGCCTGACATTTGTTACTAGAATCTGCAGCCTGAGAGTGGTGTTGGACCCTGAGCTGCTGTTTGACGTTCAAATACAGCCATGTCTAGCAAAGCTTTTTTTCACCTACTTCTAACTTGGACATTACAATGGGTTCTTTTGGAAGTGGGTCTTACTAACCTGATCCATGCCTTTGCCACTGCCACATTACATTATTGCAATGTGCTCTGTGTTGGGCTACACCTTAAATCAAGCTGTAAACTGAGGCCTCAGCAGAATGCAGCAGCTCATTCAGTAGGTCATGCGCTCTAAGACATAGGTGCACTGAGAGCTGCATTGGCTGGGTGCCTGTTAGTTTCCAGGTAGAATTCTTAAGATTTTGAGTTTTGACCTCTGAAGCCCTCTGGGTATGTCCACACTGCACCTGAGAGCTGTGATTCCCAGCCCAAGGTAGATAGGCTGGCCCTAGCACTGCTTACAAAACCAGTGTGGATGTTGTGGCACTGGCAGCGGCTTTGGCTAGTTGCCCGAGTCCCAGTCTACCCAACCCTCTGGACCCGAAGTCAGGCGGCTTGCCCAAACTCTGCCAGTGCTGCAGTGTCCACACTGCTATTTTTAGCGGGCTAGCTCGAGCTGAGCTAGTGTGAGTCTGTCTATCCGTGCAGTGTAGACATACCCTTAGTGGCTGTCTTGCCCACTAAAGAGACCGCCTCTATCCTTGTGTCACACTGCCAAATGTGCAGTCAGTTGAGGTGCTCGAGCTGGATTTTCTTGGTAGAAAAAGAGAAGGTGCTCCCAAGTCGGGGGCTCTCAGCTTTGGAATGTACTGTCCCCTTTTGGTCCAAAACAACCCATATCTGACCCGTAGGGTGTCCTCTCTTTACCCAGGCTTTTGGGTCAGGGAGGGGCATGATATGAGCTGGTAATTGTGGAAAATGCAGAGTATAGTTTGTGTGTGATTTGAGTTGGCTATTTTCTGGTTTCCATGGAAGCTGCTGGCTTTCTTTTGTCATTGGTCTTTCAGTTATGTCAGAGAACTTAAGAGCCCATATAGGTTTTTTCCAAAAATATTTATTATAGGTTGAAATAAAACAGGGGTGAGACAAGATGGCAGTCCCCTTACTGAAATTCCACTGTATTACAACCATAATAGGCTAATTTGTTAAGCTTCTTAAAGCAAAGCAGATGGCTTTAACTGTAAAAAAAACAAAATACACTTGAACCATGAGGGAATTAACTTATTTGAATTGTGTCTACAATATAAATTATTTGCAGCCTAGTTTTTAAAAATATGGCACCCAGGAGTTGTAATTCCTAGTGCTGTGGTCTTAAAAAAATGTTTTTGTTTTCCTCCTAATTTATAAATTTTCTTGATGGGAAGAGGGTAGGTATAGAATGAAAACCTATTATCCAGTGAGAATGTGCATACATCTAGAGTTTTCTTTAAATGCACTGAAGTCTGATTTTAATTCCTTTCTTGCACACTGGAATGCTTTTGTGTCAGCCCCATGCTGAGTAAATCCTTCATTAATACCTTCTATAATAAGTATGTCTCCCCGTCCACCAGGGCTGATGTGCTACATGTTACAAACAGCTGAGAGTCTAGGACACTGAAGCTGGGAAATGTATCTTGAATAGGCTCCAGCAAGGACGTGACTGTGGTGTGCCTTTCTCTGGTAATGTTTAGATTAAATCTGTCTTTCAGTTGACGTCTTTGGAGAGCAAAAATGAAACCAAGAAAGGGCTATGATTCATATCAGACCACTCAAAACCGGTTTCTTTTCTTATTGCTCATTTTCAGCCATGAAAATAAGTTTTTTATTTTGTTTCCAAACATACTTTTAACTGTTTGTTAACTAGCAGTGCTAATAATTTCTAGGCAAGACTGAGGTTTTCTTTGTAGTTTAACAGAACATCATGGAACACCTGATAAAACAAAATATGTGTGTTTGTGTGAAGTGTGTAATTGAAAGCACAATCTCTCTTGAAATTCTTCGGCAGAATTCCTCCTCTAAAACTGAGAGTTTATCAGAGCAAAGTACTGTAGTATGTATTGCTTAATGTGCAACTAAGTAAAACTGACACCACCTTACTGAATAGATCCTGATCCTATGTGCATAGAGAGTCATATCTACTGGCCCATATCTATGAGATGTCAAGCACACTCAATTCCAATGAGCTTCATTGAGAGTTGAGGGCTATCTCTGGTAGGATTAGACCTTTAAAGAGACAAAAAAAAAATCCCTAAGGTTTGCTTTGTTTTGTTTTGTTTTCTCTAGCTCCTGTTAGCACTGTAGAGACAGTACAGTTAAGAGGGAGCTTGATACACTCTGTTACTTTTTGTGTTAAGCACTACCACAATGTAAATGTTTAATAATAAACATGTAATTCCACAATGCTATGTTTAGAATCAAATCACAAATAGAAAGAAAGACAGCTAATTTTACAGTTGCTTGTGTCTTTAATCTGCTTGCCTTCCTGATTCATTAATAGTGGAAAACTTTTTCCAGTGGGCTATAATTAAGGTGCCGTTACATCTAATGAATCATTCTGCATATTTTTATTCTCTGAAGAGAGGCTGCCTGTTCTTCATTATATATGTAATGTGCTAAGTAATAGCAGTACATATGTGATTTACAAGCTTGGGTGAACTTATGTTTCACTAAGTTCAGCAGAATACAGTAAAATCATCTTTAATCTTTGTAAATAATGGCTCACTATGATGCTCAGTACCCTGAATAGAAAGAGGCAGGAATGGTGGATCATCTCCCTAATCGGAGATACTGGATTAGGATCTGATTCTGAGTGGTGCTGTGTGCTCTTAACTTCCAAGTGGCTCCAGAGGAAGCTGAAGATGCTCAGCATTTGCAGGAGACAACCAGTGGCTCCTAGGGTCTACCTTTTTATTTGCTGTGATGTGCACTCCTCTCCAAATCCCAACATTTCTTCATATTTACTGTCTGGCAACTGTTTTGTCAATGGTGATGCAGGACGGTTACGACCATCCCCCTCCATGATAAATGGAAGAACTGAGGTGCAGAGAAGTTAATTAACTTTCCCCAGTTCACACTGCCAGATACAGAACCCAGGAGTCCTGGCTTCCAGCCCCTTGCTCTGACGACTAGATAACATATCTATTCATTACAGCATCATATTTTTAAAAGTCCTCTTACATGTGCTACTAATGTTTTCTTGCAAGTTGTCCTATTAGAAATATTTGATTGTTAGGTCACATTTAAAATCACAGCCTTTGATTTCATGATTTCTTGGTTTGTTTTTCTTCCGAACATATCATATATATATGCAACATCTGCACACACATCTTTTGCTGAAGAAATATGCAGAATATAATGTACTATGTGTAAATACTGTAGGTCAATTTTCTCCCAAAGAACTAATTAGTGAGATTCTAAGAAGTATGTTGATTTGTATAAATATTGTCTATAAAGCTGCTAAAATACTTTAATTGGACAAGATCTGGTGCTCTGCTATCTGCATTGCCTCCCCACTGAATACAGAGTCCAGCTTTAGGGCTCTGACCTGATATTCAAAGCTCTCCAACGGACTGAACTTCATAACCTGGAAGATAGTCATTCCCTTTGCAACTATGACATCCTGCAATAGCTGCATTCCATTGACACAGGGAAACTATTGACCAATAGTGGGAGGCTCATGAGTGCTGAAGACATATTAGGAGTTGGACCTAAAATATGTAACTCACTCTCACAAGTGAGAAGAATGACCACAGAACTAACCGCTTGCAGAAGTGAGGCACCAATTGTGCAAAGACCTAGGCACTTGCTTAACTTCACGTGCTGAGAGTGGCTAGTCCCATTGACTTCGGTGACGCTACGCATAGTGTATAAATTTAAACACATATGTAAGTCTTTGCAAGATTGCTGCTTAAGTGCAAAACTAAGTTTAGTTTTTAATTTCCCTTAGTTTCTACACACACACACACACACACACACACACACACACACACACACACACACACACACAGAAACAAAAATCAACAAATGAGCTATAAACAAATCAAACTATTTATCCTCTAGGGTGGGAAAGATGAGAACTAATAAGAACCTCAAAATATGTTTTTAAATATTTGGAAGGTACTCGGATAGATTCTATGATCACAGGACTATATAAGTACCTAACCAGATTAGATAGAACAGCTGTAAAACTATATTGGAATGGTGGCAATTATGTATTTCAAAAAAGGCTTCATTACATTTGCTGTGCAATTTAGAAATGTTTGTGTTGAGGAAATGGAATTTACTGCATTTTTGTTGTATCTTGCTGCTAGTGCCATAGAGGTAGTGGAATAAATTTGAGGCAGAGTAGTGATGTCATTCTCTCTTTTTTTTTTTTTTTTCCTTTTTTTATTTAATCCCTTTTTTGTATTGAGAGCAGCCATCTGTCCTTCTTAGAACAATCACTGAAGCAGCTGTGCATGTAGTGCCATCAATAACAAAAGCTTCTACTTCATACCAGAGGGCAGCAGACTAGAGGTCGCGGGGAGGTATAAGAACGATCAGGGTCAACTGACACCTGATGCCACGCTGTATGGAAAAATAAAACTAGGATTATGCAGCCTTTATGTGCGCATTGACTAGTAGATCAGTAGGGTCACCCTTTTGTTTGTGCTTTGTCTTTAGCAGCTATGGGAATGCATGAGTGTGTTATGTATATTTCCCCATTACCACCTTCAGGGTTTAAAAAAAAAAAAAAAAAGGCAGGGGGGGAGCCGCAAGCAATGAACAAAGCAATTACACAGCATTTCTTTTGAAGGGACAGAAAAGGGGCATTGGCAGTCAGTACTTTATAATAGTTCAAAATAGACCCTGTCAAACATTCTGCGTATTCTATAGCAAGCTGTGCCATACAGTGCAACGAATCATGATTTTGATGTTGCATCTGCAGCATAGTGTAGTTCCCTTGGCTGACTACGGGAACAGAGAACCTGATCCAGGGCCAGCTTCTGATCAGACATTCTAGAGGTGCAGAAGCCTCAGAGGGCTACATAAATAGGCTGCATCTCAGGCTCACCTGTCCTGGGGAGTTGGGCTTTGTGCATAATGGGGTGGAGGGAGAGGAAGCGAATGCACATGTTACATAGGATGGACTCGCCCATTCCCTAAGTAGCTGCTCAGATCAGGTAAGTGAGGCCTTCTTCCCCCTAAGCAGCCCTAATCTTATGACTAACTTTTACCTTCCTTGTTCTGGGTCCTTATAGAGAATAGGCGGTAATACAAATCTGGGCTGTAGTAACCTCCTTATATACAGCCAGGAGGAGGAGAGGAATCTATGGGGCTCGGTTCATTTTTATTAAAAATAAAAAATATATACCTTGTGGAGTGGTGGCCAGTGAGTGCAGCATCTACCCTCTTTTCCCGAAAGCCAGATTGCTAAATAGGGGACAGCTTTTACCTAATATGGTGCCTCTTGTCAGGCTGAATTCCAGTTTTAAGCCATCTGCCAGAGATACAGCATGCAGCCTTGCATCTCCTTGGATAACAGTCATCTAGGGAGGAGTCTGCTCCTTACCACAGACACAGGGAAAACATTCAGTGAAGCCTGCTTGGGTGGAGTCTGATTCCACAGCTGGAAAGCTACAAACACCATATGCAGCCACCACAGTGGGATCCAGCTTTGGACACAGAATAGTGTCCATAGATGCAGAACGCAGGCAGGCCACATGGCAACCACAGCTGCAGAAGCTGATAGGCACAGGAATAGGCCCAGAATAATAGTTCAACACTTGGCTTTACATCTGCCTGTCTTCTCTACACTAGACTTAAAATTACACATATATATAGTTTCCCATGGCCCTCCCCTTGCTTCCAAGCTGTAGAAAGATGCTGAAACAGCAGGTTGTGATCATATCATAAAACACAATTCTGCAGCAAAACTAACCTCCTCTCCCTTTCTCTAGAGACATGACTGTATTAATCTGAAGCTGTTTGTTTTGTCAAGTGTAATGGTTAAGGTTTGTTAAATTGCTTTTGATGACAATACTCCTTTCAGCTGTGTTCTCTGTGTTCTCTGATGCATCATGCTCTGCTCTCCACTAATTGTCCACTTCATCTCCTAATTTGTATGTGTAGTTGATGTCACCATGTACTTGGCTGCATAGTTTGTAATTTTATTACAAGAAAAAGTCACAAGACTTTGTGGAAAAAATGTGAGCAGCAAAACAGAATAGAAATGGATAACATGATGGAAAATATATAAACAGATTTCTAGTTCACACCCTTGGTATTATACAGTGACCCCACAATCTCTGTAGGCTGGGTAGATTAACATTCATATAAGTGTTTACAAGAATAAGGCTGACATTTTTTTGTCTCTAATGCACAGCCTGAAAATAGCAAAAGCTGAAAACAAAACAGGGCCGCCCAGAGGGGGGAGCAAGTGGGGCAATTTGCCCTGGGCCCCGCAGGGGCTCCGCAAGCCCTGGCCCAGCGGCAGTCCTGGTTTTCGGCGGCGGGGGACCCTTCAGTCGATCCATGTCTTCGGCAGCCACCGAAATGCCCTGCGAGCCCTGGCCTGGCGGCGGTCTGGGTCTTCGGCGGCATTTCGGCAGTGGGGGGCCCTTCAGTGCTGCCAAAGACGCGGAGCGATTGAAGGGCCCCCCGCCGCCGAAGACCCAGCCTGCCGCCGAAGACCCAGATCGCCGCCGGGTGAGTACAAGCGCCGCAGCTCCCCCGCTTTGCCCCAGGCCCCCTGAATCCTCTGGGCGGCCCTGAAACAAAATCACATAGCACTGGATGCTTCAAGGCGCTAATCATTCTCAACTCCCAGTGAGGACCATAAGGGATAAGACCTGTAAGGATCATCTCCTGATAAACTATGTTTTATAGATTGCCAAATCCATATAGTCTCAGCAAGTTATTTATGCTATTTCACTTTATATCAATCTTTTCTTCAACTTGTGACCTTCAAGTTCACTCACATTTAGCTACCTTGCGCTAGGGGAAAACTCATGGCAATATTTGCTGTTAGTTCCAGAGAATGCCCCAACAGGCTTTCCATTCGGGCAGCTCTGCCAAAGTTACTTATGCAGTCCTTTCAGAGGTCAGCAGACTCTGATGAGTGGTTAGTGGCTCAGAACTTCATGGCTATTTTTGTCTGACTATGTGATTTCTGGGAAACGTCTCTGAAAACTATCCTCCTCCTCCTCATTTTGTCATAAACCCACAAAGACTGGATTTTTGGTTCTCAGCATGAACAGCAGCACTGACTTTGGTACATACTGTTCAAAACAAGCCTACAGAATTAGGCCGCAATATTGATTTAGTCTCATCCCGAAGGAAGATTATTCCCCCCATCACAATACAGTATTAGAACTGCTATGACAAGAAAGTGAAATAAACAAGTTTTTCTTCAGCTACAGAAATTTACATTTTAAATTTCACTGTCTATGCCACAGCCAACAGATGATTACAAGCCGTGTGTTACTGTCCGATAACGCCTACCTCTAGGGCAGGGGTGGCCCACCTGAGCCTGAGAAGGAGCCAGAATTTACCAATGTACATTGCCAAAGAGCCACAGTAATACGTCAGCAGCTTCCCATCAGCTCCCTCCCACCCACCAGCAGCCCCGCCGATCAGCACCTCCCCCTCCCTTCCTCCCTGCACCTCCTGATCAGCTGTTTCGTGGCGTGCAGGAGGCTCGGAGGGGGAGGAGCGAGGGCATAGTAGGCTCAGGGGAGGGAGTGGGAAGGAGTGGAGTGGGGGAAGGCCCTGGGGCAGAGCCAGGGGTTGAGCAGTGAGCACCCCCTGGCACATTGGAAAGTTGGCACCTGTAACTCAGCCCTGGAGTCGGTGCCTATACAAGGAGCTGCATATTAACTTCTGAAGAGCCGCATGTGGCTCCGGATCCACAGGTTGACCACCCCTGCTCTAGGGCATTGTGACCCTTGAGACAGAGAAATTATAATTATCCCATAAGCAATAATACATGACTTGGTGTGTGTTTATGGTGCCATATGCACTCCTGGACATGTGGTGAGATATGAGGTTAAACATCCAGTCCCTATGTCCATTGAGCAGACATGCTAGCTATATACTCTGGAGTTTATTATTGAACTCACTTGTTTTAATGTTCTGGCTGGCTGAGTTCAGCTCTATTCAAATATCATCTCATGATGTCATAGCTCTGAAATGTTGTAATTCAGAGCTTGATCTGTGATTTAGCTCAGTGGGAATTGAGGACTATCAGCACCTTACAGGATCTGTCCCTCAGATGGCTTCTTCAAATCAGAGACATTATCTCATGACATTATCTCATTATTACTCATGACAACTTCAACTTTGAATTATCCTAAAGGACCCTAACACTAAAACATAAATTGATCAATAACCAAATATATTCTACCAAAAAGGAGTTGTGATTACTAATACTTAATATAGAATATCAGGGTTGGAAGGGACCTCTGGAGGTCATCTAGTCCAACACCCTGTTCAAAGCAGGACCAATCCCCAGACAGATTTTTGCCCCCGATCCCTAAATGGTCCCCTCAAGGATTGAACTCACAACCCTGGGTTTAACAGGCCAACCCACTGAGCTATCCCTCCCGCCATATTTAGTCCAAGCTTATAAAATACAGAAGCACTTACTTAATTTACTCTAAAAGATGTATAGAGAGATACTAAATGTCTGTTATTTAAAGAAAATACTGTCACAGCTTTGGCACCTATAGAGAACATTGCCAATAGGATAACAGGATCATCTAGGACTTTTGGCAAAATTTGGGTTAACTACTGTATCTGGATTCTGGTTAAACTACAGAAATAATTATCACTGGTACTTTTATTGTTTATAGCTGCAATAATTGTACACTGCTTTACAGATGCACTAATTTAAAATGTGCCTGTCCCAAAGAGGTTACAGTCTGACTCAGTCAGATGCAGTACACGGGATAACAGTTCAATCATAATAATATGTGCTATGGGCCCCTATAGAGAGCAGGAGGGAGTACAGATACAAATTTAGTGAGAAAGTCCCAATTTTCAAATGAACTGGGATCCCAAAGGTAAAGTCTTCTATTAAGATTGCTTCAAAGCCCCCCTCCAGGACTTGGGAGGAAACATGGGAGGTTTATTTTTGGATATATTGAATTGGAGGTGTCAGAGACAGTCAGATGTGAGACTGAGATGTTTGGGAGGTGAAGGAGACAGATCAAGAACAGAAAGATAGATTTGGGTGTTCTGAACATCAGATTGGTAGCTGAAACCCTGGAAGCAGATTGGGTTGCCAAGGGAACCGTATAGAAGGGCAAGGATAGGGGACTGAGGACAGAACTCTGAGGGATACTGACACAGGGGCCGGGATCTAGGCCCACCAAAGGAGATGCTGAAAGAGCAGCCTGTGAGGTAGGAGGAAAGCAGAGACTCACAGAAGCCCGGGGAGGAGGAGTGATTCACACTGTTAAGGTAGCAGGTAATAAACACTAAGTACAAAGAACAGGCCCATCAGCTTGGCCAGGTCATTAGTAACCTTGACACGGTTGGAGCTGGATTGGAGAGGATAAAAGAGAGAGTGGGAGACAACAGGAATAAATAGACTAGACCTGCTGTTACCATGTTAATCTTGTGACTCTTCAGGGCTACTCAAGGAGAGCATAGTAATACTTTCCTCCTTCAGATCCCTCTTCAAGACCCACTTCTGCCATGATACCTACAAGATATTAGCTGACTTGTATTGGCTAGATGGAGGGGCATTTGGGGCTTGATAATATTTATTTTCTTTGAAAAACATACATATACATATATATATATATATATACTAATGATTTTGTTTTACTCCTGTCTTGTACCTTTTCCTCTTAGATTATGACAGGGACCATGTCTTCATGTATACGTGGGCAGTACCTAGTGCATTGTGGGCACAACCATAATATAAATAATAAGATTTATAATGAGAATTTTGCTTGTGTCAACCAATCTAGATTAGAAAATACTGAAATCTTCTTTGGATTAATTTATATTTAACACATGGCACATCGCACCTTCAAAGTGCTGAATACAGACTTAAATGTAATGTTTGTAAGAACTAAACAATGGTTTATTTTAAAAAAACTTAGAAATGAAAATACTATAATAGACTCTTACTGGAGTATAATAGTTGTTATAAAATATATATCTTAAAACAGTAAGCAACACATTTATATAGCAGCAGAAAGAGTTCTCGCATTCCAGTGCCCATTATTTTTAATTGGAGATGTGTATGTGATCACACACCACTTAAGAATTTACCCACCAGTAGTTGTTCCAAAATTTGTGTATTACATTAATACTCCATAAGAAGCTTACAGCACATATTATTTTTAGTAATGGTCCCTCTAGTCTCCTCCTGAATCCACAACATTTCATCTTTAGCTATCATAGTTTTGTTCACTACATTGTTTTGAGAAAAACAATCAGAGTATATTAAGAGAAATCTGATTAGGGAGTATTAAAATAATCTTAATTCAAATTTTCTAATAAAGAGTATGTCTTTCATTTGGGAGTTGCAGGAGGTAAAGTGTGGTCTGCTTTGCAGTAGCTAAAGTGTGGTCTGTATCTATAGCTGAATCAGTACAAATATAGGGGTGGAATTGAGTACTGTCAGAGGGGAAGTGAATATACACCTCTACCCCGATATAATGCGGTCCTCGGGAGCCAAAAAATCTCACCGCCTTATAGGTGAGACTGCATTATATCAGGTTCGGTCCGGTACAGCATACCAGCTTCCCCGGAGGTGATTTAAAAGTCCCGGTGCTCCAGCTGCTGTGGGGAGCCCTGGTCCCTTTAAATCACCGCTGGAGCTCTGGCAGCGGGGCTCGGGTGGGGATTTAAAGGGCCTTGGGCTCCCCGCAGCGGCCAAACCTCTGGCCCTTTAAATCACCGCCCGAGCCTGGCTGCCAGAGCCCCGGGCGGTGATTTAAAGGGCCCAGGGCTCCACACGAATTCGGATATAACGCAGTAAAGCAGCAGGGCTCGGGTGGCGCTTTAAAGGGCCCGGGGCTCCCCACTGCTTTACCGCGTTATATCCGAATTCGTGTTATATCGGGTCGCGTTCTATCGGGGTAGAGGTGTAAATGGAAATTGATCACTGTCACGCTAACTTGTACGTTCAGGAGGTGTGGAAAAATTTTAATTAAATTCTTGGAGTATGTTTACTGCAGCTGGAGCAGCTGCATTCCTCTTGCATGCAAAATTTCCATTGACATCAACTAAGTAGTAGGATGGCGGATGGAGATTAATGGTAGCGTCTCTGGTTTGCTGAGATTATGCTCATTGAAGCAGGGGGAGGCACTCTGTGAATCTCTGCTTTGCCCTGATACATGTTAGAGCAGCCAGGGGGCTGCTCTAACTGGCACTGGCTTGCAACAATCCCCAAGGGACCCTTCACAAGCCCATCATAACTAGAGTGCACCATCGTGCCCCTAGTATGCCCTGGAATGGAGGGTGGCATAGAAGCCCACCCTGCTGGCTCTGCTGCTGTTGAGGACTCCGCTGGGGGATACAGCCAGTCTTCTCTTTCCTTGTGCCATCAGAGAAAAGTAGTGCAGGGGGATCGACTTAAGTGGATTGGGGAAAAAGTCACAGCCCTAATCTGCTGCTTTGTGCACTCAGTATATATTATTGATCGTGACATGGGGAAGGGATCTCTGTGGAAAAAAATCCAAATGCAACAGGTAAACTCCTTTATAGTGGTCCCCAACCAAAAAAATAAAAATAAAAATGCAAGTCTTAAATTAGAGCTATGTGGGTAGGGTGTGGGTGTTAAAAAGAAAGAGAGAGGGGAAGAAGCAGACAGCACATAAACAGAAAATGGTGCTGCTACACACAGCCTGGACATGCATAGTGTGGTGCTGTCTGAAAGAGGCTTGGGGTTGTAAGCAGATGAACGGTCTCCTGTAGTTTTGGTCTTCCTGTGTTCAGGGGAACAGGACTTTGTACATTCCTTGTAAACAAACAAGATTGCATCCCTGGTACCTGATTCCATTGTAAATTTCTGCTCCTAACTGGAACAGCCTGCAAGATCCCAAATTTTTGGCTGGTCGCTCAGGCCCAAAAAAGTATCTTAATACGTTGAAGAACCTAAAGTCCCATTCCTACAGTTCTTACACAAGGCTAGAATTTGCAAATGTTCAGCTCATGGAGCTCCCGTTGACCTGAAAGAGAGTTGTGTATGGATCCGCTACAGCATTGCATCCTTTAAGGGGGAGCTCACAGCCTGGAGGAGCTCAGAGCATCTTGCATTCAGGCAAAATTTTTACTGATTTCAGGAGGAGTTTTGCTTTAAAAAATAATAATAATAAAAAAGGACCGTAAGTGAGGGCATCAGCTGATCAGTGTTCTCAGGGCTGGTCTACACCCAGCCGCTAGTTCGGCGGCTGGGGATCGAAGTTCTGGGTTCGACTTATCGCGTCTGGTCTGGACGCGATAAGTCGAACCAGGAAGTGCTCGCCGTCGACTGCGGTACTCCAGCTCAGCGAGAGGAGTACCGCGGAGTCGACGGGGGAGCCTGCCTGCCGCGTGTGGACCGCGTCTGAACCGCGGTAAGTTCGAACTAAGGTATGTCGAATTCAGCTACGTTATTAACGTAGCTGAATTTGCGTACCTTAGTTCGACTTGGGGGGTTAGTGTAGACCAAGCCTCAGTGCCACAATATTTGACTACATAGTTATTTCCTCAATATTGTTTTGTGCTCCTCTCACAGCACTGGTGGAATCTAGATTAGCTGGTGTGCAGATAAATTATTTCCCTTCTGATGGAAACTTCCATCAAAAATATTCCAGAAAAAGTATGTTCTGCTTTGATTTAAAAAAGCAGCAGCAGCAGACAAAGTTCCCTATACTCTGCTCTAGTTTCCTAACTTGGAGCTCAGTTCTGCAAAGCTTCACTCACACGAGTAATCCCTACTCACACAAGTAGTCCTGGTGACCCTCAGTGAGAGTAACAGTTTCTTATATTATTAAGAAGATTGCAGGACCAGGCCCTGAAGCACCCCATCATGTAATGCGCAATGTCTACCGCTGTTTCTCATGGAGAGCTTGTAACAACACAGAAGCCTCTTTTGAACGTTCTCCTTTCATTCTCTTTTGCAGTAGGATCAATGTACTGATTTAATATTTTGTAAACACAGCCTTTAGTTCAGTAGCCCTCATGACCATTTCTCTGGGCTCCTTTGTGACTTGTGGCTTATTATCAGTGCACTTGGAATACTGTAGCATCCATGCTTCTTTTGAGGTGGCTGCTCTGAGTGTCAGAGGCAGAACTCTTAAGGAGGAAATTAGAAAAAAAAGTCAATACAGTTTGCAAGATTAACACACTGTGTGTCATCTCCACATTGTCTTTTTGACTCAGGCAAGAATGTACCATCCTGCGTACTGTAGAGCATATCACACCAGCGAGGAAACAGGCAGCACTTTGTTTATTAAGGGCTCAGTTGTGGATTTGCCACAACACCTGGGCATGGAGCAAGAAGTGGTTGCACCGCCCCAGGAGCGGCCCAGAAAAACAGATTGTGACTCAGAGAGGCATGATTTGCCTTCTGGTTCATCTCCTCCTCCTCCAAGGCCTGCACCGGCCTTATAGCTGAACCAAAGTATGCCCCTCGACAGATGAGCAGGTGGAGCCAGGGCTCCCCCACTTACCCACCCCGCCTGCCCATCCCATACACTTGCATGGGGGCTGCAGAAGGAGATGCAGCAGACCCATGGGGGCTGTTCTCCCTCCCATGCATCTACCCACAGTATGGCTATCTAGTGCAGGGGGCTAGCAAAGCATTTTTTGCTCCTTTATTCCCCTGCACAGGCATGCAGGATGAGCCACAGCCTGGCCTTTACTTTCAGCAACTCTTGAGAGCTCCCCACACAGCTAAAATTGAATTGATGCAACAACAACAACAACAACAAAAACTGAAGATTTGTCTATAAATATTTATTCTTTCCTAGCCCCCAAGTCCTTTTGTTAGCAAACAAAGTTAGTCATGTTTTGTGGAGGTTTCAGTTCAAATCATTCAATAATCTCATTCTAAAAAGGCATGTTGAAAATGCTGCCACAGCTAAACAACACTTTCCCTTCCCTTACTATCTAATTCTGGTTTAGTGATATTTACTGTACTGTAAATGCCCAACTTACTGTACAATGCACATGGCTTACTGAGCGACTAAGCAGCTAAAATCCTACATTCCATGGAGATCCCCTGATCCTCTCTACATCTTACATTTGGTTTTCGATTGTTATCAATGTAAATATTTTGTTAAAACTAGCAACATATTTTCAGCCATCAGGAGCCTCCATGTTAGCCAGAGGTACGTCAGCCTTAGCAAGAAATGTTCTTTAAGTTAGTTGACACAATGTCCTGTACAATAGATCTTTTAAAAAGAAAGGGGGAGGGGGAAATGAATAAAATGAATTGCTTTTGAACTCTTGGACTGCATTGGGGCATGGGGAAGGAACGGAGCATCAAGGTCCATTACTTTGAGAACAGTTCAACTTGTTTGATTTTGCTGCTATTTGTCCTTTAAGTAGGGGGGAGGGGAAAATTTGTGTCCTATAGTATTGTGCCCTGAATCAGATCAGTTTTCAGCATCCTTTGTTAGACACTGAATCTAGTGTGGCTTCATATGATCAAGCCTGTTAAGAGAATGCATTTACTGTGCACCTGCCTGTTATACATCCTGTGTTTGTAGTGAATCCTATTAAACAAATACCTGACAAAGGCATCAGCATGGTGATAAAGCAACCTAGTGGATGAATACGATTTCAAATACAATAAACAACAAATACTGATCTGCCCTAGACGTACATATGAACTGGATTAGCTTGGTTCTCCTTCTTTAAGTGAATTAGTTTAAACAATCCTATGAGAAACGCCTGTATTTCCATTAGGTACTATGTCTGTCCTTAAGATGACATGTAATATTTTAAAAGTAATGTATACTAATATGTAGATATTTTAAGATGTACACTATATCATCATAATCCTGTCGTTTGAGTGTCACATCCACAATGTTATGTAAAAATATAGCTTATATAATGGGATTTTTATCAGTGCAGTGGCATCAATGCAAATGCTAAAGCATTATGAGGAAGCTGACCTCTCTGACCTTGATTCAGTCACGCTGGATATCAGAGAGGAACTATTTAATGTTTACGTTGAGGGTTCATAGCTACGTAAGTGTTTTTAAAAAAAATTTCCAAAGTTAGTTACTGGATTATGATTTTCTCTGTCAATGTAACAGATAAATTTGAACTCATTTGAAGCTGAAGTACTGAAATATAACATGCTGAGTGTTTAGGACAAAAGCCTTAAAGTGATGTGTTGATGCCCTAAGCTTTCTTTCCTAAGGGCCTTATCCTGCTCCCATTGAAATCTATCCCTCTGAGGAGATCACTGTTATCCTCATTGAATGGGAGCAAGAACAGGTCTTAAACGAGTGTTAACGTGATTCCCTGAAGTAGATGCTGAAGATATTTGGGACAGGTATAACATTCCTCTGGATCTAAGCCCCTAATGTCTGCTGGGGCTAGATACATGCATCAAATTGTACGTCCTGTCCTAAAACACTAAATGTCTGATTAAGAGCCGATCCACTGGAGAAGATTTTTTTGGGTTCAAAGCTCTGATTTCTGATCTGGCAGTGAACAGGATATATTAATTGAAGGATGCACAGAATAGCACCAGACAACACCTCTGGGCTGAGCAATATCAATGCAGCATGTTTAGAACTGCCTGCTGATCAGTTAACAGTGCCACTCAGTTGTGCTTTCAGTTGGAAAAGAGGGTGAGAGTGGCAACTGCTTATTTAGCAAGAGGAGCCTCAGTGGAAACAATAACTAACTACCAAGGCTTCTAAATCAGATAGGAGGGAGAGAGTTATGCTGCCAATTACGTGGAAAAGAAAGGGAAGAGAAGTACATTCAGGATAGAAACAGTTACGTCATGTCACGTTTGAAAAGCTGATTTTGCAGGTTACAGAACTTGTTAAATGCCCTAAGTAGGGCACTATATGAAATTACACAGTCTGATCTTACTGATGGTTGGCCATCTGTCCCTGCGGGCTTTCATATCAGGAGAGCATAATTTTTACTGAGAGCATGTAAACTATGTAGTGGTATTGTTTTAACTCAGTAAATTAGATGAACCCCCTAGGATGTCTAAGGGATTGGGGTGTGGGTAGAGCCAAAGGAAGAAACGACTTCATAAATTAACAAAAGTAAGTCTGTTTAGATCATTTAATTTGCTATTGTCTTTGGGTTCAAGTGTGGAAAAGAATGGGCATAAAGGCAGAAACAAAGGGTGGCAGGGCGACTCAGCCGGGGGCGGGGAGGAGAAAGGGGACAGTGGGGGGAGTTTGGTGGGCCTCAAGTGCGTCTTGAGGGAGCCCGGCCGGGGCAGGCCCTGGCCTGGCTGATCACACCACTCCCAAGGGATCGGAGCGAATCCTGGCCCTGGGACCAGCCCCGGCTGTGCTGCCGGCTCAGCCTTGCAGACACAGTCACCTCCCAGCAGGGCCAGTGAGTGCGGCCAGGAGGCAGGGCCAGGGGGAGTGGGTCTCTTGGGGGTTTTGGGGGGGGGAAGATCTGTGTGCTGGGGCCCTAGGGAGTGGGGGTTCTGTGGGGGGTGCTGGGCAGTTGTGATGGAGCTGTGGGCAGGGGAGGCGCTGGGCAGGGGTGGTGTTGTGCAGGGCGCTGTGCATTTGTGTGGAGGGAGCTGGGGGGGGGCGCTGGTCATAGCGGGTCCAGGGCAGCTCTGGCCATAGGGAGTATGGGGGAGTTGGGCGGGGGGGCTGTGTGGCACAACCCCCCGAGGGGAAGAGTCACGTTGGCAGCAAAAGGCCGGGCAGGCCATTGTGCATCTGGCAACTGCCGGTTTGTAAATAGTGCCCTCGCACTGGGCTGGGTGGAGCGGGGCCGCCCCTGCTATGCCCCATTGCCCCTGGCTGGCCCCTTGCTCTGGGGACTGACCCCTCCCCCCCTGCGCGCCATGGTCCACTGCCCGCATGGGGCCCACTAATATGTTTGACGCCGGACCCACAAAATGTTAATCCGGCCCTGGCTATTACTGGTCAGTTTCAGAAGCAACTCTCCTGGTAATATTGTCCACCCCTGTAGTACCTTCCCTCTGAGCATGTCAAGCACGTTACAGACACTAGAGAATGAAGCCTCACAATATCCCTGTGAGGTGGATAACTATTATCCTCATTGTACTGATAGAGAAACAGAAATGAAAAGATTGTGACCTGCCCAAGGTCATTCAGAAGGCTGTGGCAGAGATGGGATTAGATTCCCTGTACTGGGCTTTAACCACATGTTATCCTTTCTCCCAAAAATATATACTACAGAAACTAGAGTGGGGGAACAGCTGGACTAGTGCCACTTAGGCCCCAGACCTGCTATCCGATCTGTGCAGGATGCACCCCTTGCATCTCTGCAGAGCTCCGTTGTCTTCCATGAGCCTCTGCACAGGCTAAAGGTCTCCCCTTGTGATCAGATTGAATGGCTGGGGACTTCGTTTCCAATTTTTACTGAATGTGATCTAATTGCTCACTGCTAAGTGGACCCCAACAAAATGCATGCCACAGAAATGCTATTAATCTTTGGAGTGCTACTAGGTTTTTCACTTGCACAGGATATGAAAAAAGAGATTTTAGCCCTGCAAGATTAAACAATCATCAGGGTTTAAAGGGTTTAATCCATTGGTGTTCAGACCAGAATGGCTCATAAGTCTCCAGGTCTGAGTGTAATTGGATGCAGCATCAGAGCCATTTTTTTTTTAAACATGCTACCAACTAGAAGTGATCTTTCCTTTGAAATTTGTTGTGGCATGAGGCCGTAAAGCTGTCTCCCTGCCTGTATTTCTTCAGTCTCTCGCTGGATACCATTGCTGGGGGGGGAGGGGGAGTTTTGTTCAGTACATGAATTCCGACTATTGTTTCAGGCACACGTCTGCCTTAAGAAATAGCACAAAACAGGCCGTTACTTATTCAGATGCAGAAGCTCCTTCCATCACACAAGACGGCCCATTCAAGTCACATGCCAGAGGTCTCCGCAGAATGGGCTGCAGCTGCTTCAAATCTGCTGTCTAACATTAGAAGCAGTTGGACAAACCTGAGTACAGTAAGCCTCCCAGCCTCAGAGGAAGACAGGGAAAAGATCTGGGATCCAAGCATTATGTTCTCTGAGGATCTGTGGCTTGAAAATGAGAAAAATTGTGCTGTTGTTCACAAGTCTAAGCGAGGAAGGAAACGTCAAGAGCTGCTGGCAGTGGCATTGGGGGTTAAGGCGGGAGTAAAGGGGGCACTATTATGGCAACCTCTGAAACTCTTTGCCTATTCACAGATCACCTCTTTGGTCAGAAGAGCAGCTTTAACTCAAAACGACAACCATTTCAACTATGAAAAAGCACACAATTTTAAGGTAAGAACAGGTTTGGAATGCTTCTGGTTTAAAGATGTGTTTGTTTTCCCTGTGTAAAGTTTTGCACTGAGATTATATATTTCCATGTAACTCTTTATGCCACATCCAAGAGGAGTATTTCAGAAAGTAGTTTTCTTCCTGTGTTAAGATCCATTGGTTGTATAATTCTTAACACATGTTGACAGGGCTATTTAATATGGATAACAATCTCTCTCTCTCAGAGCACAAGCAAAGTCAAGAATCTACTGGATCCTGCCAAATGACAGATTTATATTTGAGCTCCTTAGACCCAGATGTATTATATTTGTTTCATGGAAATGATACTTCAGATTGGTCATCTTAATCTTAAAATGTGTCAATTTTGATAATAAAAATCTGACTTCTGAAAATCTAGATTTTTATAGTGTGGTGGTGTTAGTGCCGTTTTAACAATACACATTTGTGCTATTTCTGTTTGCACGAAGTTATGAAAGCCCCAGTACCTACTAACAATAAAACAAAGTGCTGTGGTGGTATTGTCTGATATCTTTTGTTCATGCACCGTATGCCAAGGAAATGCTCTTGGAGTCCCACTGAGCTATTGGATATAGGTTTGTGCTTGCTTGTGAGACTAAAATGAATAGCTATACAAACTCAAGGATGCTTAAACAGATTGTCTTGTTGCTAGCTTATAGATACAAAATCAGATTCTTTTTTCAATCACAGCGTCTGGAATGCTGTGCGCGCTGGGGAAGTGACTCAGTCTTTGAAACTAAGCTCCCAGTCATCTTGCTCTAACATCTTTTGCCAGAAGGACTGAGTTAGTTCCAGAGTGTGCCAATCCCCAGTTATCATGGTCAGAGCTGTCAAAAAGTGGTTTGATGGTAATTGGGAGTGGATACAAAGTGTCTGAGGGGAATGAAAAGGAGATAAACAAGAGAAGAGAGACATGCATTATACTCCCTTAATTCCTCTATTTTCTTAATGCTCCCTGGGGATGATAATCTAGGTCATTGTCAGAATAATTTGACTCATTATCAGAAATAGTATTTTATCATGCTGACTTCTGGACTTTTAATAAAAGGGAAATTAATGTTAATTAAAATTATTTAGCAAGTATGCTTTTCTCTTTGTTCATCTATTAGGCTTTTCCCTTAAGAAATTAAATGTCTGTGCTGTGGTTGGAATTTATCAATAATTCAGTATTCACGAGTAAAACTTTATAGTCAACATTTTATACTCCTTGCCATTCCCCCTCCTTAACACAGCACCCACATAAAAGTCAATATTTATCTCACTCCTAAATACTGAAAGAAATAAGAGAAATATTCTATTCTTTTTTCTTGAATAAAGAATCTTTTATGCTTTCTGGTTTTAGCCTCATTATCATTTAAATATGAAAACTGTTTTAGGTTAACTAGAAATATTTTCTCATGACTGGGACTTTTTTCCCACTTTGACCTATACATTCTTTCCTTTCCTCTTCAAAATTCCCCTTGTTTTGGCTTTGATTTATAACTGGAAATGTGCCCAGCAACATTGGATTTTCACAATCTAGCTGTTATATACCCTTTATTACTTTCTGTTTGAAAAGAGTTAAGTTTAGCTGGTAAATCACATTATTTTTAAATATTTAAATGCATTGCTTGAAAACAAATTTTGGATAATTATGTTAATCTATAAACAAAATATTAAGGCTGTCAAGCAATTAAAAAAAATATTGTGATTAATTGTGCTGTTAAACAATAATAGAATAACATTTATTTAAATATTTTTTGATGTTTTCTACATTTTCAAATATATTGATTTCAATTACAATACAGAATACAAAGTGTACAGTGCTCACTTTATATCTATTTTTGATTACAAATATTCACACTGTAAAAAACAAAAGAAATAATATTTTTCAATTCACCTAATACAAGTACTGTACTGCAATGTCTTTATTATGAAAGTTGAACTTACAAATGTAGAATTATATACAAAAAACTGCATTCAAAAATAAAACAATGTATAACTTTAGAGCCTACAAGTCCTCTGAGTCCTACTTCAGATAAACAAGTTTGGTTACAATTTGCAGGAGACAATGCTGCCCGCTTCTTGTTTACAATGTCACCTGAAAGTGAGAACAGGCGTTAGCATGGCACTGTTGTAGCTGGCGTCACAAAACATTTATGTGCCACGTGTGTTAAAGATTAAGATGTGCCTTCCTGCTTCAACCACCATTCCAGAGGACATAGGCACCAACTTTCCCCGGCGTGGGTGGGTGCTCACACCCACGGCCCCACCCCAACTCCACCCTTTCCCCGCCCCTGCCCCACCCCATCCCAACCCCTTTCCCAAGGTCCCTGCCCCAACTCCGCCCTCTCCCTGCCCCATTGAACCCCTTCCCCAAATCCCCGCCCCAGCCCTGCCTCTTCCCCGATCGCGCTGCATTTCCCCCTCCTCCCCGCTCCCTCCCAGCCGCATAAACAGCTGTTTCGCGGCGCAAGCGCTAGGAGTTAGGGGGAAGAAGCGGGCACGCGGCATGCTCAGGGGCGGAGCGGAGGCAGAGGTGAGCTGGGCGGGTGGGGAGCTGCCGGTGGGTGCTGAGCACCCACCAATTTTTCCCCATGGGTGCTCCAGGCTCGGAGCACCCACGGAGTCAGCACCTATGCCAGAGGACATGAGTCCATGCTGATGATGTGTTCTGCTTGATAATGATCCAAAGCAGAACAGACCGACGCATACTCATTTTCATCAGATGCCACCAGCAGAAGGTTGATTTTGTTTTTTGGTGGTTCGGGTTCTGTAGTTTCCATATCTGAGTGTTGCTCTTTTAAGACTTTTGAAAACATGCTCCACACCTCGTCCCTCTCAGATTTTGGACGGCACTTCAGATTCTTAAACCTTGGGTCGGGTGCTGTAGCTATCTTTAGAAATCTCACATTGGTACCTTCTTTGCGTTTTGTCAGATGTGAAAGTGTTCTTAAAACAAACGTGCTGGGTCATCATCCAAGACTGCTATAACATGAAATATATGGCAGAATGCAGGTAGAACAGAACAGGAGACATACAATCGTGCCCCAAAGAGTTCAGTCACAAATTTAATTAATGCATTATTTTTTTAATGAGCATCATCAGCATGGAAGCATGTCCTCTGGAATGGTGGCCGACACATGAAGGGGCATACGAATGTTTAGCATATCTGGGACGTAAATACCTTGCAACACCAGCTACAAAAGTACCCTATGAACGCCTGTTCTCACTTTCAGGTGAGACTGTAAATAAGAAGCAGGCACCAGTATATCCCATAAATGTAAACAAACTTGTTTATCTTAGCGATCGGCTGAACAAGAAGTAGGACTGAGTGGACTAATAGGCTCTAAAGTTTTACGTTGTTTTGTTTCTGAGTGCAGTTATGTAACAAAAATAATCAACATTTGTAAGTTACGCTTTCACGATAAAGAGATTGCACTACAGTGCTTGTATGAGGTGACTTGAAAAATACAATTTCTTTTATCATTTTTACAGTGCAAATATTTGTAATCAAAAATAATAATATAAAGTGAGCACTGTACACTTTGTATTCTGTGTTGTAACAGAAATCAATATATTTGAAAATGTAGAAAACATCCAAAAATATTTAATAAATTTCAATTGGTATTCTATCGTATAACAGTGCAATTAATCATGATTAATTTTTTTAATCACAATTAATTTTTTTGAATTACTCGTGTGAATTAACTGAAATTAATCGACAGCCCTACAAAATATGAATTTTAAGAAAGAAACATTTTTAAAATAAAATGTAACCTAGAAAGCTAGGTCACTCTGAAGTGTTACATTTACTTAACAACACAAATATTACCCATCGCTCAAAAATCTACAGTCTTCTATAGGATGATACTAAGATGCACATAGTGGCTAAAAAAAATCGTGAACAATGTGCTAATAGTGGAATATTTAAATTAAACAGTCAACCACTTTAAGTTTTAAAAAGAGAAAATTGTTGGAGGGTTTTTGAAACTTAAGTCCTAGTTGTCATAGACATGTACACAATACTAATATGGGGCTGTGGAACCTAAGTAAAATATAATGGGCTATTTCATAGGGATGCAAAGAGGTGTTTTGCCCTTTTTTATTTTACTGAACACTTAAAATGTATTGTACTATATCTTCTGCTGTATATGGACAGGGATTTCATGACAGAGTCCCTCAGAATGTTTGGCATGCGTTATTGTCAATAAATGCACACTAAAAAAATCTTTACCTTGGCACATTTGAACCTCTTGGGATGATGAGTCTTTAAAAAAAAAAAAAAAAAAGGCTACATATTTGGTATAACTGATTGAAACATTGTGTAACAGAGTAAAACTGGCAGAAAGGGAAGAAGCAGAAAAAAGAGATGGGTACAAAATTCAGAGCCAGATCTAGACCGCCTTGTGCCCTTTTAAAAAGGCACACCTGAGACACTGCTATGGATCCATCTTTTCTGATTTTGACTCTTCGTCTCCCAAAGTTCAAGGTGTTCAAGCCAAATAATTAACTAAAAGGATCTAGGATGTGTTTTGCATGTTTAATACCCATTTTGAATTTTAAATCGCTATATGGGTGGGTTGGTATAAAAGTTACAGCCTGTCGTGCACTTTGTATTTGAATAATATTGTGAGGAAGGTCATGCCAGATGCTAGTGGAGATATGTGTATGTATAGTGGTGGAGGGAGTGGAAAAGAGCAAAACCAGACTTTCTGTCTTTGCCCCATCAAAGTAACTGCACGAGCAAGGGGATCGCTCCTTCTTAGTGGCCTTGGAGAGGCACAATTGACCCTGCACAGGCTGGGGAAAATTTTGAACCAAGACCCTGCCCTCCTACTCATAGGCCAGCAAAACTGGCCTGCTGTGGGGAGCACGCTGCACTATACAGAAGGATGGTTTAGTATGCACATCCTTCCTTTGCTCCCTGCAGCTCCTCAAGGGATCGCAGGCACAATCTCTTCCAGAACTTGCCCTGGAGCAGTGCAGCTTTGTAATGCCACAGTGTGGAGCAGTGTAAAAAGCAGACCATCTAACCCTGTGTTAGGGCAAACTGTTGAAGTCCTTCCCATGACCATTCTTTTTGGTCCTAAACTATGACAGCAAACGTCCTATATTTTTTGGAAATGGCTGAACAGTTCACATTGTATCAGACTAGTGTTCAGAAACTGAAATTAAAAATGGAGTAGATTCATTAGCTGGCACATCTGGGAGTGGAGAGGACTTATATATCAGTAAAGAAAGTAAGTCCTTGAGGCCAGGTCTTGATGGACAAAAAGGTGCTTTCTTCAATTGTATTAGCTCATTTGAGTTAGCTTAACGTAACTGGAAAGTTCCCTTAACTCTCATTAAGGTCCTGATCCTGCAAACACTCATACAAGTGGTTAACTTCACTACCTTGAGTAGTCCCATTAACTTCAACAGCACTACTCATGGTAGTAAAGTTAAGCAGGTACGTAAATATTTGCAGAATCGAAGCCTAAGGGCATGGCTACACTGGAGTTGGAGGTGTAACTTCCAATTTGGGTAGACATATGGATGCTAGTTTTGATCAAGCTAGCATGTTAAAAATTGAAGTGTCTCTGCAGCGGCATGAATGGCAGGAGTGCAATCCTACCCTGAAACTTGGGTACTTATTTGAGCAACTAGCCCATCTTGCTGCCCATATCACCATGGCTATGCTGCTATATTTAGCACGCTAGCTCATTCAAAGCTAGTGCACGTATGTCTACGCAAGCTGGAAATTACACCTCCAGCTCCACTATACTCTAAAGACACAGGCTAGCACCTTTTAGAATGTTTCCACTCCTTGTGATATAGACTCAGGAGGGAGTTAACTCAATTGAGCTAACATAACTGAAGAAAACGTTCGTTTTGTCCATTGAGACGTGGCCTGAGCTAGTCGAGTCACAGCAAACGTGGAATGGCATATACTCTAGAGTTACCTTTTACAAAACAAGATCTCACTTTTTATAACAGAAATTAACATAGGACCAGATTCTGCCCTCACTTCTTATTAGACTACACAGTCTTCTGCATTTCCCATTACCACAGATTTCAAGTGGTATCGTGCCCGATTCTACATTGATAGTAATGTTTGTTGAACCCTGTGCCAGCACAGAGTTCCAGGAACATCAATGGGGACCAAAGGAGATGCCTCGGGACAACAGCATGCAGTTTATTGTAGTATCAGGGCCCAATGCAGGACAGAATTTGGCCCATTATTATTGTAGAACCTTAGAAGTGACCTCAGTGTTCATTGCAACATATAAAATTTAGTGTTTTTTCCCCATGAGTCTGTTTTTTTTTTTTTTTAAATTATGCCTTTGTGAGAAGTAGTATTTTCATTGTCCCAAAACAAAACTGGTAATGGATTCAATTCTGTTCCCACTGAAGCCAATGGGAGTTCTGACATTGATTTCAAAGGGATTCAGTTCACGCCCCAGAGCTGAGGTAAAGTGTTCCTACTTTCAACTGAAAGTCTGAAAATCTCTTCTTCTCTTTTTGATACGAAAGAAAAAAAAGCTTCAAAACCAGGTCAGATAACCAAAAAATTATCTGAAAGCAGCTCTGCATATTTCATATGAAGAGCACACATGTCTTCCCAAGGCAGTTCTTCATTTGCTGCTGTAGTGTTGTTATTAATGGATTCACTCTCTGTGGCTTTGGTGAAATCACTTAACTTTTCTGCCTTATTTTCCTCATCTGTGAAATAGAGAGAATACCTACTTCAGTGATATTGCAACTATTAATGACTGTGTAAAGCTTTGTACACATGCAGATTCTCTTTGTACACAGAGAAAGATGGAAGGGACATTAAAGAGACAGTATGGAAGCAATGGTAGTAGAGAGGTGAAAGTAAAGGAAACAGAGAAGAGCATCACTAATGAAGACAAAATGTAATATGTGTGTGTGAGAGAGAGAGAGGATTAATATGAAGAAGAAACTACTTTTCAGTGAAAGCACTGGAGAGAGAGAGAATAATACAAAGAAAGGAGATATAAATACGGAAAATGAAAGGAGATGGCATGGAGATGAATAGAGAGAGTCAGACAGTGGGAGAGGGGAAAAGAAGAAACTAAAGAAGGGAATAAGAGGAAAACACATTTTTAGACTAACATTTTGTTGAACTATCTCACAGACAACTCATATCTCTGGACAGTAAGTTTGGAGCAAAGGGATGGCATTTTGAGCACTTACGCAATATTAATACTACGGAGTCCCCTGCATTCTACAGCTAAATAGTGGTGGGAAAAGACAAGAAAAAAGTTTACCAGAATGTACATCAGACCCCTTCATTATTGGGGTGAATAGGGGATATTGACCCCAAAACCTCAGCTAACATCGAGAATTGCCCCTTGCTGTTTCTTTTTAAAGGTTGGCAGTATGCAAGGACACCAGCACAAGCAGCTCAACACTAACTCAACAGTCCAAAAATTTGAAAGGGGGCGGGAGGACTCAAAAAGTTATCTTGATGATTCATCAAAAAGCCTATGCCCAATTCAGTAGATAGTGGTGTGATCATAGGGACGTGGGTACAAGACAAAAAATATCATCCTATCTCAAAATACTATGACTGCCTCGGAACCCTTGCACAGTATAAAATAGCTCCGGGATCAGTTCTGCAGTCGTTTCTTAGGCAAAACTCTCATTTACTGTGACCAAAGTCTTACTTTCAGCATCCGCCTTAAGAGTCAGTCTGAGCTGAAGTGTTATTTTTAAGAATACAGACCCTTCTTTTTTATTGACATTGAAAGTAATGGTCAGCCAAACTGAAGACACAGTTCAGATATGTATCTTAAATTACATTAATGTTTATCCAAACTTCCTGAAATTTCATCTAGAAACCTCAAAAGATCATGCTTTTTACTTGTGAGACAGCAGTATTTCTCTGTTTCAGCTAGACCAGAAATGCTGCAAGACCAGCCTTTCTCATGTAATTTCAGCCAAAACATGGAGATGTGAAAGTAACATGAAATAAATAAATTTAACTGACATTTTGGGGCATCAAAATCAATGGTAGATGAGGATGCTCAGCAACTCTCAGGTTTGGGTCCTCGCTGAAAATAATAATGACCACTTCCCATTTGTGCAAGAGATACTGAGAATCTAAAGTTTAGCGATATCCCTCAAACAGACAATTTCACGCTTGTAGTTAAATGTAAGTGCAGACCCACACATTACATAGTTACACATCTAAAATTGGTAGCATTGCAGTCATAGATAATTGTGTCTGCAATTTTGTACCTACAACATTATGTTGGAGGCCACATTTTAAAATTTAAGCCTAAAACTCAAAGGGCAAGATTCTCAGCTGATGTAAATCAGTGTCAATGAAGTTATGCTATTTGCACCAGCTGGGGATCCAGCTTTAAATGCATGTTAACTGATCCCTGTAAGACAACCTATGAATTGAACAAGAAGTGACAGAAACACATACATAATAATTTGAGTTGGTCAAATGTTCCAGTTTAAGCATTTTAGTACCAAAAGAGATGGAAAAATTAGCATTGCTTTAAGCTAAATAGCGATTGCTTTACAGCTGCAATTAGTTACATAATTATTGACTACATGGATAATTAGGAGTAATTTGTTGTCAAGCTATGCTAAGTGAAAATGTAGTTTTTAATCATCAAACTAGAAAGATAGTAAGATATTTAAAAATACTTCATTTTGCAAAGGAATAGCAATGTTGTTATCAATTAATACAAACTCGTTTCAGAAAAAAGTAAAGTGAAACAGGAAAATGGGGGGAAAAGCATTAGTTTGGTTTATTAATTAATACATGTTTTCCAAGACAAATGGATGGAAATATTTGAGTATGTTTGTAGCTGTTCATAGAATCATAGAATATCAGGGTTGGAAGGGACCTCAGGAGGTCATCTAGTCCAATCCCCTGTTCAAAGCAGGACCAATTCCCAACTAAAACAAGTTCTGTTACCACTGAACTTGAGAGCAAATGGTGCAATACCATTGAAGCCTTTAGTTACACAAGGGATTGATTTTTAGGGTGACCAGACAGCAAATGTGAAAAATCGGGACGGGGGTGGAGGGTAATAGGAGCCTATATAAGAAAAAGACCCAAAAATCAGGACTGTCCCTATAAAATCGGGACATCTGGTCACCCTGATTGATTTGGCCAAGACAGTTAGTAAAATCTATAAGGTATGTTGTGTTTTTGTGCAATTTTGTTTGGTATTATTTTCAGACTAATACCTCTGATTTCATAATAACATGACAAATCTTTTCATTGCATGAGCTGTGATTTCCTGATGCAATACACTAATGCAAAATGCAATAATGCTGTAAGTGATGCTGTAGACATAGCAGGGCCATGATATTAGCAAGCTGTCTGTTTGCTTGAAAATTGTGTATCGTTTATTTGGAAAAGGGCAATAACTGCACTTTTCCCATCTAAATATACTTTATTAAAAATTAAAGTAAGAAACTTTTTCCCCAGCCAGTAGTGACCTTTCAACAAAGTACCCAGGGGATTTTAAAAAAAAAAAAAAAAAAGAAAGAAAGAAAGTAAAGGGTTAGTCAACAGAGAGGAAGCTTTAGCAGCCTCAGTGTGCACAATTTATGTTTTGTTAAATAAAGTCTCTAGGCAGATCTAGCCCATGCTGTGTCCATTTACACAGGACTATACTTGACTATTTACCATGCTGTTCAATGAAAATTAAGTGCACACTGTACCAGACCAATTGCAAAGGGCTCGAAAGGTGCCAGTGTTAATTTTGCACTAGATAGCCATATTTTAAATAACAAAAAGATCCCCCATTATAGGTTCTTTAAAATGCAGTTGGTGAAGCAAGTGTTTTGTGCAAAAGGCAGCTGAGGAAACTGTCTTCTGTCTGCTCTTTTCATGCCATTTTCCCCTTATTGTACTGATATGTGGATTGTAGTAAAATGAGACTGAGTGTGACTTTATTGAATAAGGATCTATTTTGTTTGTTTGTTTTTTGGTCTATGTGAGATCAGTTTAGTTATTGAGGTGGTTTGGTAGGGGGAGTAGTTTGCCTATGACTGTAATTGATTCAGTCGTGCAAAAGCAGATGATTGCCCAACTTTTGCCTAGAATGTCTAAACAAATTGTTCATTACTCCTTTTGATTCCCTTGGCTTTTGCTTTATTATTCTTTTTTTTAAATGGTGCAAATGCCCACATGACGGAGCCATGCCATAATCCTATTGTACGAATACCTATGCGATATTCAAAATATTAGAACTTTGAAGCTGCATGGGGGGGGCAAATTTTGCCCTCAGTACCCTAGTCAAGACCCCCTGAAATCAATAATAGTTGTGAAAGCATATTGGAAAGCAGAATTTGGCCACAGCATGAGAGCGGAGAGAATTCAGTGGAAGAAAATATCTCCCTCTCTTTCCAATGGTCTGTTGCAGAGTGGGTGAATCTCTGAAGCTTTCTGATTTTATTTTAGCTAGTCCAGTAAAAGGAATGACTACAACTCCTTGGATTATTTGTTTTATTTTTGACTATTTTGATAGTGGACTAAACCCAGTTACCACTTCTGCATCGGCACTGAACTAAATGTAGGTGATACAAAAGATACACATCAACTGGCACACAAAAAATGTTTTAAAAGTAATTTGTTTCTATGCCATACAGTATCCAGTTCTGTGTTATGATAGGCCTATTGTGAGATAAGAGAACATAAAGATCAAAGCACATTTATTTTCCCAGGATTTATTTCATACAGACTTTGGAAAGACGTGTGTACTGTATGCTGAAAACTTACTCCTACTGAGTCCTTTGTTGTTTATCTCTTTCACTTGTTCCATCTGTCAGACCATCTGCCTCCTGATGACCCCATTTTTTTGATTGTATTACAGGTCTACACATTCCGAGGTCCACACTGGTGTGAATACTGTGCCAATTTCATGTGGGGGCTCATCGCTCAGGGAGTCAGGTGTTCAGGTAGCTTTACACATTTAATTTATCTTGGTTCTTTCTTCTGAAAAATAAAAGGGTAAGCTCCGTGAGGGAGGAATGGGGGACAATTTCATAAAATGTAACAAGAAATTGCTATCTAATTAGTCCAAAGGCTGAATTTGCTGTAGTTTAGCCCTTTTCAAGAAGTGCTGAGCACTAGGTACACATTTTAACAACAACCAATAAGGAATGGGAGTTGCACAGAAATCAGGATCCAGTCCCAGTGTTTGCAAGGGAGAATAAGGGGGGAGAGGGAGGGAGATCTTTCCACTTTTCATATTTGAAGAACAGAGAAATTAGCAGCACCAGTTTTGGGGGTTTTTTTAAACTTATCCTGCTTGTTTCTGGACTCCTGTAGGGAGGACAAAGGACTTAGAAATATTGTCCTGTTTATTTTTCCTGCTTAGTTGGCTTAGAAGTAGAGGCATCTCTCCATGGACATCTTTATAACAGTACGTTGGCAATGTGTATGCCCCAGTATTTTGGTTTAGGATTTTCATCAGCATCCTGTAAATCATCTTTCTTATGGTAGTGCCAGGCTTTGGTTTATATGTTTTTACATCTTAAGAAACAAGATCTGAAGATGGCACAAAGCCAGCCTCAGCTAGACTTCATAATTCATCTTTTTGCCACTCACTCTTGAAAAATGTCCTCCTCTGGGGAAAGATGATCACCTTTGACCAATAAAAATACCATATGTTGCTACAAACCTCAAAATATCCTACCTCGTGGAAAAGAAAAAATGTTACCCTCATTTCCAAAAGAATTAATTTCCTGGTTTTTCTTTTTCTTTGTTAACCTTTTAATAGGTTTTAAATTTTATTTTTTTTCCATTTGTTTGCTACATTGCTACAATAAACCAAGAACCATTACTCCATGATTTTGTTTGATGCAGGAATGGAAAAAAATGTTGATGCATCACATGCAAATTTTGGTAACTACATTCTGCTAATCAAAATTCTCCTTCCACTTTCAGTTGAAGATAGCGCTCCCTCTCACTTCCTGTCCTAACCTTATGGGAGTTACAGTGCACCGATTAACAGCAGCCACTTGCAACCCCACATCAGACTGTATCTGAGGGGTGGGTGAAGTGACGCCACATAAAATTTGTATAGCAATTTGAGGGTCCTTTAAGATAAAAGTTGATTTATAAATTTAAAGTATCAATACATGCATGGCCCACTTATTGTACTTTACTACTTCATCTTCTCTACCTACAGATGGGTCAGAGGCAAGACAAAGAGTATAAAAATGAAATTAAAAAAGGAAAATGAATAACCATTACTGATCAGGCTATTTAATCCTCAGTGTAAATGGGTAAAAATTGACCGTGTGGATCTAATGAATATTGTTGGATTTGTTCCCCTAATTTAAAATATCTAACCTATGAAAAGGCTTATTTATTTAGTATGAAGCTTAACACTTTCCCGCATTAAATTACCAACATTTAACTCTAAGTAGACAAACAAGTTTTTTTTTAACCTCAGATGAAATGTTTTGCAAGAACATTGAAAACAATAAAGGGAGTATCCTAAATGCAGCTGGCCAGATTTACTTAGATTTCACTGAACAATAATGCATTATGCAGTAGTTTCTGTCTGAAGAGACCAAATAAACTAAACTGATTCCATTAAACTTATAGAAGGTTTGATTTTTTTTTTTTTTTTTGGTGACAATTTGATTTTGTTTGATTGACATTTTGTGGAACGTAATATTGAGATCTGTTTCAAGTAGTTCAGAGAGTTGTTTAAAATTTTAGTAGTTCAGCCAGTAATCAATATGCAAAAGGTATATTTGCCTTACCAGTGATAATTTCAGGAATGTTAAGGAGGAGAATGATTATAGCATAAGGGCCTTGGTTAATAACAAGCACACTTTTGCTTTGCTCCTCTACACACACTATCAGTGAGAAGCAGAACTGGAAATGCTTTGCAGTAGAAAGCAAACTTCTGTGAAAAGTACATTGGAGTGTAGTCCTTGTTCCTGACCCTGTTTTTTTCCTAACACGCTTTGGGGCTGATGCAAGATAATCATCTTCTGGGCTCTTCTCACTAACTTTTTTCAGGGATCCTCCATCCTCTTCACAATCTCAGCATTGCAGTGACCCTCTCGTCCGGGTGTTGGATGTCACCAAGTCCTGTCAATGTTATTGAGTGAGTCAGCCACAGGAGTCACTAGAGAGCGATGTGAAGTGGTTTTGTGTTTGTTCTGGTTTTGTCTGAGGGATGAGGATTTTCCTGTTTGTTTGTATAGGCTCATGAAACCATTATTTAGCAAAACCTATCAATGGAATCGTTAATTCTGGCAAAACTTTATTCACAGACTGTGGGTTGAATGTACACAAACAGTGTTCCAAATATGTGCCCAATGACTGTCAACCAGACCTCAAGAGGATCAAGAGAGTCTACTGCTGTGACCTCACTACACTAGTGAAGGCCCACAACACACAGAGACCTATGGTTGTGGATATATGCATTCGAGAAATAGAAGCAAGAGGTTTGCATGATTTTCTTTGTTTGACTAGAGTGGAATGTCACTAGATCTATAATATTACATTAATTGTGATCAAGGAGTAGCAGATACACACAAAAATTAAATCAACTTTGAATTGCATGTTAAGTTGGGAGAAAAAATAGGCCCAAGTAAATGGAAGAGTGGACAGAAGTAGTTTTTTTAGTAAAAATTCTATTGTTTTGCATTGGCTAGTAAAGTACAGTTCTGTCATTTCCGAATGCAAATTATTTAAATTGCTTTTTAAAAAATATATTAGATATCTCTTCTAGAATGAAAACTATTCATGTCATACTTTTTAAAAGGGCAAACTTTAAACTCATTTATGTGTCTTTTCACTTGGTTCATTTACCTTTGGCAGATATATGGACAATATTTTTCATTTCAAAGCAATCAGAGTTTAAATTCCGTGAAAGTTATGAATAGTTTTAATTTTAAACTATTTCAGAACATCATATGCGAGAGAACACAAAAGAAAGGAAATGGCTCATACAAAACGTGAAAGAGGAGTGCAACATTTTGTGACCTGTGGCAAGCCTCTCTTCTAGTGAAATTCACATTACATTCTGTTTCTGACTGATGAATGACATAGCCAAGCAACATGTCACAGCCAAAAAGCCAGCTTGTGATTTGTCTTTTACTGCACTGACATGCATTCCACATTTACAAATTACAATAACACCAAGTACAAAATGATTACAAGCTAATGATCATGTATATGTTATTGGTGGCTTGCATGTGAGTTGTGCCACCTGATAAGCCATGTTTTTTTAATTTTTGACATGATTGTAATCTGCATGGTAACACACTGCTGCCAGACATGGGGATTTCAAATCAGTGTAGGGAATTTAGCCACACATCTTCCATTAAAATTAATAGAAGATCTGCAGCTAAATCCTCTGTACTGCTCTGCAAATCTCAGCCAGGATTATATCATCACTGCAAGAACAAGTGGAGAGAGAGGATGGGTTTGAGAGAGAACAGTTTTACTGAAACATAAGTATCTATGATAGCAAAGGACACATTAGAAAGCTATATTGCATTTGATATATAAATATTCTTTCTTTTACAAATGTCAATTAAGACTAAATTGGTTGTCCTCTTTCATTATCAATACCTTAACAGCTGTAAGAACCTTAAAAATCCCTCCTGTTGGGATATTGGTTTTGGTCATGATACAGGCTCAGTAGCTAAGAAAGGCTAGTGTCTGTTTGTTGGGTGATCATATGGGCATGGTCACAATAAGGAACTGGTGAGTTAAAACAAATAACAGCCATGTAAGCCACTTTGACTAGTTGTATCTGCTGTCTTGGACCACCCTTCTTTCCTGTAGGGATGGGAACAGTGCAAGAAGATTTGTGGAGGCTAGCAGCAAACAGATCTCCAGTCAGGCAAAGAACAGTGGGAGGGATGTGTTGTGCGAAAGAACAGTGCATGCTGCACGTACCAGTTAAGATTGACAGCAAAATCAGAGAGCAAAAAGGGTCACAAGAAGGTAGAGTTAATTGCTGGCATCGCTATAGGTAATTAAAAACACAGACATAGGGAAGGCAGAATTTAAAGCTATAGTAATTACAGACCGAAAAAAAAGAGACCAAATAAGAAGTGATCACACCATGAGCTGCCAGTATAGGCAAATTGCAGTATTTTGTAGCTGATATTGGTATTCCCTACCAAACTAATAAAACCAGAAAATGTAACCAACTTGTAGTCTTTAAAAATTACCTTAATTCTTCTTTAAAATATTCAGAAGTTTAACATTAAAATTATTGCTCGTGTCACATTTCATATATGGGATTATTAACATAACATAAAATAACTGTGACTAGATTTGACAAGATTGAATATTTGTTGATACATATCTGTTGATAGCAGAAATAAAGCTAAATCAGATGTTTACCTTGCAGGTTTAAAGTCAGAGGGCCTTTACAGAGTCTCGGGGTTCACTGAACACATTGAAGATGTCAAAATGGCTTTTGATCGAGGTACAGTGTGTTTTAATATTAGATGGGTTTTCAGCTGAACTTTTGGTTTAAAGAGAGACTGTTCTCAATGATATCTGGGTGCTCAAATACCATGGAGAGGAAACTGGTCTATAAGCAGAAGCCCAAAATGTTACCTATCTTTTTTTTCTGATGTTATTATTTTTTACCAATATCTGTAACACTTTTCACATGAATAAAATCATATTTCATAGTTGGAATAAAGTAGATAAACACACAACAAATAAATGTAGCTAGGGAGGTGAAAGGTTCAGATGACTGGTGATGGGCTAGAGCCTTTCACCTCTAGGTCACCACTCCAGACATTCAGGAATGTCCCTGTCTGAAAGGCATCTAGCACATAGTGGATGCTACAATAATAAATAATAATAAACAATAATGATCTTTGTCCAGGAAGGTAGACTGCAGTTGTCATTGTGCTGAATGTTATACTCTGTGCTAAAATGGTCAAAGTGCAGTTGTCTTAATAGGCAAGCGGATTTACATCTTATATGGGAATTCACAACAATGGTCCAAAAAACCTCTGCAAAATGTTTAGCTAATTTTATATAAAGAATGCTTTCTTAAAAACTCACAGGATTCTGCAAACCACATAGGCCCCACCACTTAGCTAACATCACTGTGTCTGTCTGTCTGTATGTGTGTGTCATAGGGAGACAAGGTGGGTGAAGTAATATCTTTTTTTGGACCAACTTCTCTCGGTGAGAGAGACAAGCTTTTGAGCTTACACAGAGCTCTTCTTCAGGTCTTCAGCTCTGTGTAAGCTCGAAAGCTTGTCTCTCTCACCAATAGAAGTTGGTCTAATGAAAGATATTACCTCACCCACCTTGTGCCTCTAATATCCTGGGACCTACAACAACACTGCATACAATGTGTGTGTAATTCACAGGCTACTTCTGTGTTTGCATGCTTCCCTGGGTACTTGTCTGTGTACTGAATTGCACGTGTATACCATACCTGTGCTGAGTGTTCACATATGCTGAATGGGGAACAGGTACATGCTGTGCACAGGGCATATACCTGTGTTCATTCTGCCTCTTTTTTGTCCGCCACGGTAGTGCTAACGTTTCAGGGGCAGTAACCCAGAGTCCTGTGCATCACAGGAGACACTCCGTGAACCGCCTTGCTACGTGTTGCTGGTACTGTACTCCGCCTTCACACATTTGGCAATGGCAGCTCCCTCTCGCTTCTACCAAACTGTGTTGGAGACATGGAGATATGGTTCTGCTCTTCCTCACTGGACAAATGTTCCTGCGGTGCAGTACTGGATACTGGACAGAATCAACCCACACAAATTTGAGTCAGCAAAGACAGCTTACTGAGTGGGGGGAGAGGGGGATGAAATCCAGTAGGATCCCAAGAAACAGGTGTGTTGAGTGCTGGAAGTGCAATGGTATGCCCATGGGAGGGCCACCGCTTCTGGTCCTGGAGAACTGTCATGGTGTGGTGGGATCACTTTGTTTTGGAAAGCTGGGCTGATTATTAGTGGCTGCAGCACTTCAGAATGAGGAGGCAGACCTTCATGGAATTGCACAAGAAGCTTGCACCAACTCTCCAATGCCAAATCACTTGATTTCGGAAACCCATACCCCAGTGCAAAAGTGGGTGGATATCACCCTTTGGAAGCTGGTAACACCTGACAGCTACAGGTCAGTTGCAGACCAATTCAGGGTTGGGAAGTCAGCTGTCAAGGCAGTGGTTGTACAGGTTTGCCAGGGTATCAACACTGTGATCTACCCATGAATGGTTGCCAGAGCCAAAATCCCTGAAATGGTAGGGGGGTTTTCAGAGGGTGGGGTTGCCAAACTGTGCAGGAGCATCAATGGAACACATATCCCAATACTTTGCCCACCCAAAGGGGCCAGTGACTACATGAACCACAAAGGTCACTATTCACTGGTTCTCCAAAGCTTAGTGGACTACAAGGGTCAGTTCGTGAACGCGAACGCTGGGCACATAGGAAAGGTCCATGACACCAATGTGCTTAGAAGGTCAGGGCTGTACCACAGAGAGGAAGAAAGGACTTTATTCTCCTGAAACTATGTGATTCTATATGGTATTTCTGTGCTGACGTTTTTTCTGGGGACCCCACAAACTCACTCCTACCTGTGGCTCATGGAACGTCAACCTGACATCACCAACCCCAGAAAAAGAAAGTTCACCTACAGACTCGGTAGCTGCAGGATAGTGTTGGTGGCATGCACCTTTGGGTGCCTGAAAGCCCCTTGGTGATGCCTGCAGACCTGTCCGGCTAGTTTTGTGGCCAGCACATTTCAGTTTATCGTGGCATGCTGTGCTTTGCACAATGTGTGTGAGGCTAAGGGGGAATACTTCTGCAGCAAGTGGGCACAGGACACCTCTGTTGTTCAAAGCCTGTACAGGCAGCCAGATCCTTCCCCTGTGTGCACAGCTCCTGGTTCCCGGCGAGCCAGGGAAATTAGCGATGCTGTGTGCTCATACGTCATGGAACACTGGGGAGCCAGAAGATTCTGCCAAGTGATGTTAATGTGACCCTCTGGTGCGACTGGAAAAGCTCAACAGACCATTGCCATATACTTACATTGTGAGATACCTCAGTGGGTTTCAGTCCCCTGCAGTTGATGTTACTGTACTAACTGAAAGCAAACAACTGAGGAACAGCCCTCAAGGTTAATACCTTGGGCCGTGGTTTTGTGAGGTGAGCTTTAATGCAATTTAAAGGCATCATCGAGCAATGTGTTTGTTATATGTTAACTGCTGCATTTGGGGTTGCTGTATGGGGTGTACTTAAGCATTGTTAATGTTATTTTTAAAAAGTTCTGCAATATTTAGGGAGGGAATTCACACATTCCTTGCACAAAAAATGTTTTCCTATCAGCTGTTATGCATGAGTACTCCCATGATTTCTAGTGGTAACTATTTGGTGTGGGGAGGGGTCTTAAATGCACTGCTCAATGTCCTATATTTTCACTGCTAATTTATTTTTGTTTCTTTTGTCTGTATTATCAATTATAACAAAGCCATAAAGACGACTCAGGTGACTCCTCTTCTGTTTTTTATTGTGGCGCTTTTGGACAGTGACAGTTGTTTCACAGTTTACTTCACTGTAATGAACCCTGGTTGTTTTGTTTCTTTGTTCAACATTAGGAAATTTATGGCTGGTGAGGGCCAGGGGCGCAGGAGGGACAGAATTCATTGCGTTGCTTTGGCCCCACACTTGTAGAAATCACAGGCAAGTGCTGGGAATCCTGCTGACTCCTCCCTAATGTGTGGAAAACTTGTTAACCATACTCAGAAAGCAAGGTGCACACACAAGTGATGTGAACTGTAACTTTTATGGACAAACATAGAGCTAAAACAGTTCGTAACAAGATCAAATACACAACAACAACAGGTCAGATTCCCTCAAAGGTGCTCAAACATTAATTGCTTCAAATATGTCTCCTCGCCCTTCCCCTCTCCCTGACAAGGGAGGAATGGCTTCAAAATATTGGAGGGTGTGGGTGGAGGGGGACAAATGGGGATGTCTTCAGTGTGGGATTTGGGGACTGTACACAAGCTGGTCTACCGGAACTGGATCAGGCTCATCGTTCCCCTCCTGAATGCTCTAGGGGGTTCCCCTCCCAAGGGGTTTCAGGTGCCTGCGGAGGAGGATGTGCCAGGCATTGAGCATGTTCCTTCCTGTCAGGGGTGGTGGTGGGATTCACTGCCTCAGCAGCAGCCTGGCAGGCCACTGGAGGAGGACTAGGAGAAGGAGGGGCTGCTGTTTGTTCATGCAGAGGAGCAGGTGCTACAGCGGTAGGTAGGGCCTAGAAGCATGCCGCCAGCGACTGGACTATGGATTTTCTGAGTGCATGATCCTGTTCCCTCTGCACATATTCCCTTTGCCTGTGCAACTCTCCATTTTCAGGAAAGCCTTAACTGTGCCTAAGAGCCCAATCCTTCCTTGCTCTAAGAAACTTGAACTGCTCATGACTTCCATCTATGCTAATGAACAGGTCTTTCTGTGTCTTTCTCTGCGAGCTCTGTGGTGCCACTTCTGCCTTTCCACTGGAATGGCTTCTTTGTTGGCATCGGAATGTCCTGCCAAGTCAAAGACAAGGGTAACATTATATTGCATTTTTCCTTGGAAAGTAACTAAATCCCCCCACATCATGCAATTGTGCTATGGAAGCCACAACACTGATACATTTTAGAATCCCAGGAATGCAGCTGTTACAACCCCCTTCCTTCAGACTACTTTTGCAGCCCATTAGGAAGGAGCTGAGATTAAAAAAATAGTAAGATGCCTGCAGTACTGTTGTTAAAGTGTTATAAAGTTTACAGTGCATGGATGGACCGCTTGAGGTGGCGTTTGGTTCCTTCAAGGGTAATGTTACCAAGTCACCTTTCTGTTCTTTAAAGGCTGGCCATCACTTGGAGAACATAGCAGTTTTTAAGAGACTGGAATGGAAAAGAGTAGTGGCTTTCCAGTCCTGTGGAGGACACCTGGCCACCTATGCCAGAGAGATGTTTCTGATAATGGTGACCCATCTACGTATTACTGAGTGGTGGGGTTTAGTGAGCTACAAAGTTGGACCAAGCCCATTTGCCCTGCTATTAAACATGAAGAACCATCTTGAATTTCTGCTACACCAAAAATTTGCTGAATTATGCTTACAGGACTGGGTGGCAATTCAAGAGAAAATGGACTGTATTCTGTGCTAGCAGATGGAGTTGCTATGGAAGAGGAACAGAGAACCACAGAAAACATCCACCCACCCCTTAATCGCCTCTGCGTCACAAGAAAGTCCAGCCCCTGTGTCTAGTGAACAGCATTGAAAGGGACAGAGAAACAGAGAGTGACTCCAGAAGTGTATTTTCTTCCCTAAACTTTTGGATTAACACCACAAGTCAATCACCTCTCTGCTGCTAAGGGGCCTGGAATTTGTGCAACCACTGGAGTGGATGCTTCATTCACCCTTGCTTCTCCTGGCTTCTGCAGAGCGGCTCAGCATGGGGAGAGGCTAAACACCAGGGAGTGGGAATGGTACAAAGCATCTGAAGTGGTCACAGGGAGAATGGACTGCTCTGACATTCCTCGGACAACCAAATAGTTCCCTTTGTCTTCCTGGACATAGGCAGGCCTGCACACAAGGAACTAAGCACCCCTACCCCCCTTCCATTTGGCTCCCATTCATAAGAGGAAGGAAAGATGGGATATTGGGTGGGAGAGGAATGATGTTGGGTCATTGCACAACCATACGTGTCATGAAACTGTTCTTTCCCCACTTGGGGCCTTTTAGCATTCAGCCTCCCCCCTTCTTCCCTCTCCCCCCTCCCCCCCGTTTTGAGCAGCACAGGGACTATTGCTGTCAGTGATGGCCAAGAAATGCTCAGACACAAGGGCACAGGGACTGCTCGTTAATAACCTGTTATGGCTTCTGCTAAATGCTTTATAGTGGTTCTTGGGATTTTGATAAAATCATTGGTTTAAAGCTGTGCTGCTCCGGGACCATGTTGGGGTGGGGTGGAGGGCTGGGCTGAGGCATGTATCACCAGAGCAAGAGGGGATATTATCAGAAAGGGTGGGAGTCTGTTGTAAAACTTACCAATGTCAGATTCTGGGGTCCTCAGGCTTCTTGGTGGAGGGGCCTCTTCAACCAGGACTGCCCGGTAGAGGTGCAGAATCACATGCTCCTCTTCCTCTGTCTCTCTTGGGGCTTCCTCTGGGAATTCCTCTGAGGTCTCCGCTACCTCCTCACCCTGCCCATCATCAGTCCCAACTGATGATGAGGCCAGCAGGATTGAGGAGGGGCTTATGAGTCAGTTCAGGCTCTGTACTTGCAATCCTGGAGAGCTCCCAGTCCAGCTCATCGTAGCATGGGTATGTGCTAGGTCCACTCCTGGAGCAATTGCTGGAGTCCTTCACCCTCCAGTACAAGAGCCTGGTGTGCTTCATGTGCACCCAGCACTGGGATGAAATCCAGTGAATGGCAGCCATCTCCAGCCTCTGTGAAATCTCCTGGTACAGGTGAGTGTTCCTGCCAGCTGGTGAAGGTGTGAAGGACAGTCTTCTCAGAGCACGCGATGAGCACCCAGGTGTGCTCCAGAGACCAGGCAGTTGCTCTCGAACCATGATCACCTATACTGATCAATCGATTTTAGCAGAAAACTGTTCTATGGGAGTCAGGATAGGTTGCTACTACTGCTGGCAAGTGGGTTTCAGGGACCTTCATACTTTCCATTAAGGGTCATGCAGCAAAATGATCAGTGTACTGTGGGAATGGCCCTGGAGTACTATCGCTACCCGTATCCTGGTATACGTCCCTTGCCCCGTCTACGCTACACTGTAGAACAAGTACAGGGTCATGCCACACCGGAGGTGCTTACATACCCACACCCACCCTCAGGCGTGCTAGCTTTCATGCACTAGACTGTCCATCAGGAATGTGCCTCAGGGCTTCAGATGTGGACAATAGAGGGGTTATGGCACAAAAACACACATGTATCTGTGTTCAGGCTCAAGTGTAGATGCCCCTACATACACACACAAAATGCAGCTTTCCTTGTATACCTATCATCTTACTGTATTTGGGAGAGGATATTTCCTTTCTTTCCTTGTGTATGATATATCATCCTAATCCTCTCCCATATATGGTATTTCCCTCCTGCTTTGTTTCTTCAAATATTATTTTTGCATTTTATACTGTTTTGTTTTGTTTTTTAAACAAACATTTAAAATGGTGTAGATCACATTATCTTAGAAATACTTTGTATCTGAAGTTTTCCTTGTTTGGAAGAAAATTCCTGTAAAGGCTACACTAGCTAAGGAAAACTAACCACAAAAGGAGGGATTCTGAAGTGATCATGCTCAAAGTATAACTTACAAACATTAAGAGGATGGCTTATTGTTTCTGTGTTGGATGCTGGCATCCTTTCTGCTGCCACTGTTCCCACACATACAAATCTTGTTGTTCTGTGTGAGCTGTGTCTCCACATCATGACTGTAGCAGCCTGTATGGAACTTGTAGGGAGAAGCACAAGTTGCAGGAGGGAAGAGTTTGGAGGAGGCACCAGGAAGTCAGTCTGTGTGCACATGGCTAGAATGTTAGCTGCAATAGCGGCATCTCTGTAAATATTTCTCTTAAAAAACACCGTTAGTTTACACACATGGAATCTGTGCATTTAATTAGCCGGAACACAGTACTAACAATGATCTAAGAGGAAACTATTTTACTAAAACTTTTAAGACACACATCATCTTCGTCAGGCTATAGGAAATGAAATGCGATAGAACGTTATAGAAAATCTTGATTAACACTATGTGTCAAACTCCGCCATAGAATAGCAGAGTTCCTGTTGACTTAAACTGGACTTGCAGGGGTACAATGAAGGCAGAATTTTACCCCCAGTGCCATAGGATTCTTAAAGGGACAGTGTCTTGTTCCTACAAAAGCATTACAACATAAATCAGAAAGGAAATTGAAACTTAGAAGTTAAAGTCACTGGCAGAGAATGTTATCTCTGGATATATTATCTCAGGTTGATAAATGCTGATGAAGCTGGGATATTAAACAGGAGATGTGCCTAGTTCTTACATACAGTAAGTTCCTTTATACAGCCAAAGGGTGTAAATGGGCCTTAGTGTAAATGAGAATTAGGCTCACTAAGGTTGTGCCAATGTTCTGTTTCAGCAATTTTTAACTAGAATAAGAGGAATAATAAGGATTTATTTAATCTAATGAATGTGGATGCTGTAGCGCAACAGTCGTTCTCTGTACTGCTGTTGACCTGCTGCATTCTGATGGCATAGAAAACACTCATTGTGCAATTTGTCCACAGAGACGCCATTGTAGTAAATGCATTTTTGTCCTTTTATTTGTTATTGTTTCTTTGATTGGCTGGCACAACACATTTGTTATAGTATTATGCTGTTAAATATTACTTGGACCATTCAAAAGCACCCTGACTTTTATTGGCATTCGTGTAAACTGTGTGCAAGTGTCTTTGTTTTACTGGATTTGGAGTTTGACAGTTTTTTCAAAGGATCAAATCCTAAAGTCTTTAACTTGGGCAAATCTCACAATGACACTTGATTTGGCATAATAAGACCATTGGGCCAAGGACCTTTGAAGGAAAATGTGTTTTTAGTGTAAGTGTAATTCAACACTGAATGTGCATAGTTTAGATTTGTGGAAGATAATACCAGTTCTGATCTCTTTCCCTATAAATTATTATTTATATCCCGTCTAAAATGTGCTGTGCCCTTTATACAACAAAGAAAAGACATGGTCCTTGACTTGAAGAGTCCAAATTTAGACATAACAGGTGGTTTGGAAGAGCAAGGAACAAGGGAAAGAAGAGTTGTTGGATGGGAAGAAAGAACAGGAAAACTTAAGTTGTGCTATATTACTGTGTGCTAAATTAATTAATTTTTTACAGATTAGTACACACAAACTTTTGGTATTGACATCATAACAGCTGCTATATGGCAATTTATCTTATTGCAGAGCTGTGGACAATTTTGGTAATACAGAAAGAAAAAGGTATCATTGTAAAATGAATTAGGTTCCTTTAAGTTAATAGCACTGATGCTCTTCTGTTTTACATTTTGTCCTTGACTCCACTTGCTATGAGTTAACACTTCTTCCTTAATGGCTTTGAACGTTTCTAAAAATTTTAAATACAAATCCAGCCATCCTGGGAAAATAGAAAATAAGTGTAGCTTGCCAGAGTTGCTTTAAAAGGGGGGCGGAGGGGACATCAATACGTATCCGTTGGAGAAGATTTTAAATTTGTGACTTTTCATACAACAGAAATGTATTTTATTCCCTTATACTTTCAAAAATTTTCTTCAGTTGCATTTTTTATAGACTTACGTTAATTTTTGAAGTGCCACAGTCTTTTGAAACAACTCATTTTGTGATTCATGGGCTAATACGCTTTCATTACAGTGATCTCCAAGCAAAGATATAAATAAAATGCATGTTTGTGTGGCATTTGATGCAGCTAGAGTGCCAGTTTAAGGATGCTTGCTATACTACACTGTAAAAACATTGACTAAATAGCACTTCCATTTAGTATACTAGTGACCTTGCTGTTAAATAAAGACAAGTAATGGATGCAACATTCAGATTTGCCATATCTGTTTGATGCAGCTGCTGACTTCTTGAAAGCATCTGTTTTCAGTGTAGCATTTTTAGCATTCAGCATACAGCAATTAAATAGAGCTGTCCAAACAATGTTTTATAATACTAATGCTACTGTGCCAAGTATGTGTGGATAAACAGGAGATTGGGGCAGAGTAAACATTCTGTTAGGGGTATGGATGCTGTGTTAAATTAAATACTGATGTATGTGTTCAGACTACTCAGCTATATCAAAAAAGGCTGTTTATTTTAAACACTAAGCATATAATCTCCTCTTGATGAGTACATGTAGCTCCTGTTAGTGCTAATGAGAGTTATGTGTATGCATTAGACAGAAGAACAGATTCCTTCAAGATTAATGCCATAGGTTTGTACAGAACGTCTAGAATCAACACAAGCTGTTTTCTCCTGCAGTGAAAAAATAAACAGAAGCATGTTTACAGTACATTCCCTCTTAAGAAAGATTGTCACCAGCACCTTAGGAGCAGTACACAGGACATACACACATTATCTATTTTAGGTACTTATATGGCCCCCATTAGTATCCGAGCTCCTCACTATGTTTCATGTATTTATCCTCACAACACTCCTATGAGGCAAGGAAGTACTACTGTCATTACAGATGGGGTACTGAAACATGGAGAAAATAAGTGTCTTGCCCAAGGTCATACAGTGAGTCTGGGTGGAGCAGGGAATTAAACCTGGACCTCCCAAGTCCCAGGCTGCCACCCTAACCACTGGACTATCCTTCCTCTCTCTTGTGGATGGGCATACTGGGTATGGCATATTCACCTTTCACTGGGCTGGTTGAAAAAGGCAAAGAGGAGAGCAAGCATGTCACTTTCAGGTGCAGGGCAGAGAGAGAATGCCATGAGTCCTGAGCAGTTCTCAAAGTGAAGAAAAATGTGGACATTGTGGTACTGAAAATAAGGGTGGAGAGAGGAAGCCACACACACATACCCCGGAGGTGTCCATATAATCTGACACGGGTGTGGGCAGTTTCTGAGAAAAGGAAGGGGTGTTTCTGATGCACAAAAACTAGTCCTTTTCTCCAACTCTTCAGTGGGATGGAAGGAAAAGTGGTCTTTACACACATAACAAATGCTGACTTTTGGAAAAGTTCAAGTCAGTGCCTAATAGAAAAATGTCTGCAAATAGTCATTTGAACTTGGAAACTAACTTTGATTCAGCTATGTTTGCAATTTGTTCATTTTCCTTTTCAGCAGGCATTTCATTGCTCAAGCTTTACTAGCATCAACTGAGTGTTAAGCTAAAATGATTGAAAGGGAGTTTTGAATCATTCTGCTGCAATATATGAAATTCAAAATTCATGTAATTTTGGTTACATAAGTTACATAATCATTTAACAGAAACAATACCACATGACTTATGTAGCTAAATGCCATGGCGGGACTATTTAAATTGAGATATTTACCAGAAACTGTTCACCTGCTGTTTGGATAGGAAAACAAATTTAGAAGACAACAGAAAATTTCAAAGCAACAAGCAGAGTCCGTGATCTGTTGCCCCAGCAAATAGATCATGTGATTATGATTCAAAAGAGCAGGGTTCTTTTCCAAACTGTTATTTGTCTGCTTGGTAACCTTGAGCAAGTCACTTCACCGCTGTGTGCCTCGGTTTCCCCACTTGTAAAATACAATTATCTCCTTTGTAAATGGCTTTGAGATCTGTGTGTAAAAAGTGCTATATAAAAGCTAGCTATTAGAATGTTATTGTCAACATTTAACAAACAGGCAGAATTCAGCAGTTGCATTATTCATCCTGAATGTTTGCACTCAGCGTTAGAAATCCTACGTGGGATGATATGCTGTAGATTTTGGTGTTGTATTTGCCAGTTTATATTGAAGCTATGAACCATCAAGACTTGCAAAAAGTGAAGGAAATACTACTCATTGATATACTGGAGAATTGGTGGTTTTATGTTTGTTTCAAATGCTGTCTGCAGATTATTTCTTGTAAGGATGGAAGGAATAAACCTTAATCAGTATTAAGGAGGCCAAGCCTTGCTGAAGTAAAATTATGCTATTTTAACAAAAGATTTCTTGCTTCTCTTCTAGATGGTGACAAGGCTGATATCTCTGCAAGTTTATATCCAGACATAAACATTATTGCTGGAGCACTGAAGCTATATTTCAGAGACTTGCCGATTCCTGTAATCACCTATGAGACCTACTCCAAGTTTATGGAGGCAGCAAGTAAGAATTGCATAACAATTCATATAATTTTTTATTATATTTTCTCCTAAAAATGTTTTTTTATAAAAAAAAAAAAAAAAAAAACTCAAGCCTTTCTAACAAAGTGGAAGCAAATACATTGCTTTGTTCATTGCTCTTTCATCATTTTCCTCTTTTAAATGGAATGTTTATATCAGTGTTGATATAGAGCTGTTCCCCTGCAGCTATGTATGGCTGTGTAAATCAGGGTAGCTTCTCTGGAGTCAAGGGAGCTACACCTTACACCAGCTGAGGATCTGAGCCAATCTGTTTGCTGTAATGGGAGCTGTTTATGCAGTTGTCTTAAAAAACACAGTTCTGCTTTAAGGGATTAAACCTTTAGGGATTAAACCTGCTTTAAGGCATTGGGAGATCCCTAGGGACAGGAAAGGAAGCATCTTTTCTCTATTCTATGAGCTACAGAGTAGTAATGGAGCCGTTCCTCAGCTGCTATTCTATTCACAGGGCAGAATAGCTGCTATTATGCTTGTTCCTTTACACACCCAAGACTAGAATAGTCAATGAATCCACCAGGTCCTGCTTTTCATACCCCAGGCCCAAATTGCCATTGTGAGGGAGCATGCAGTGAGCCCCTATGAAGCTGGGCTTTATGGGAAGCAGTGGATGCACATCCCCTGTATTAGTTCTCATGTTCTCTGCTCCCCTTGTGCAGCAGAACAGCACTGGCTCCAAAGCAAATCTGGCAGAGGAAGAAGCAGGATTTGCCCCCAAGAGTCTTTGTTAATGGTACTGTGTTACACATGATGACATTCCATTATAAAAACTTGCTGAAATGGAATTGCACTGGAACTAGGTTAGTGCATAACTCTGAAAAGATTCCAGAATAAATCCATTTAAGATTTCAAGTAAGAAATCATGCATTTTTTAAATAACTGAGTCCCATTGACTTTAAAACTGTACTTTAGAGCAAAGAACATAACGACGGACATACTGGGTCAGACCAGTATCTAGCCCAGTATCCTGTCTTCTGACAGTGGCCAATGCCAGGTGCTTCAGAGGGAATGAACAGAACAGGTAATTATCAAGTGATTCATCCCCTGTCGCCCATTCCCAGCTTCTGGCAAACAGAGGCTAGGGCCACCATCCCTGCCCATCCTGGCTAAAAGCCACTGATGGACTATCTTCCATGAATTTATCTAGTTCTTTTTTTGAACCCTGATATAGTCTTGGCCTTCACAACATCTTCTGGCAAAGAGTTCCACAGGTTGACTGTGGGTTGCATGAAGAAATACTTCCTTTTGTTTGTTTTAAACCTTCTGCCTATTAATTTCATTTGGTGACCCCTAGTTCTTGTGTTATGAGACGGAATAAATCACACTTCCCTATTTACTTTCTCCAAACGAGTTATGATTTTAAAGACCTCTATCATATCCCCCCTTAGTCATCTCTTTTCCAAGCTGAAAAATCCCTGTTTTATTAATCTCTCCTCATATGGCAGCCGTTTCATACCCATAATCATTTTTGTTGCCCTTTTCTGAATCTTTTTCCAATTCCAATATTTCTTTTTTGAGAAGGGGCAACCACATTTGAATGCCGCATTCAAGATGTGGGCATACAATGGATTTATATAGAGGTAATATGATACTTTGTCTTATCTATTCTTTTCCTAATGATTCCCAACATTGTTAGCTTTTTTGACTGCTGCTGCACATTGAGTGGATATTTTCTGAGAATTATCCATAATGACTCCAAGATCTTTCTTGAGCGGTAACAGCTAATTTAGACCTCATCATTTTGTATGTAACATTGGGGTTATGTTTTCCAATGTGCATAACTTTGAATTTATCAACATTTGTTGCCCAGTCACCCAGTTTAGTGAGATCCCTTTGTAACTCTTTGCAGTCTGCTTTGGACTTAACTATCTTGAGTAGTTTTGTATCATCTGCAAATTTTGCCACCTCACGTTTACCCCTTTTTCCAGATCATTTATGAATATGTTGAACAGCACTGGTCCCAGTACAGACCCCTTGGGGACACCGCTATTTACCTCTTTCCATTCTGAAAACTGACCATTTATTCCTACACTTTGTTTCCTATCTTTTAACCAGTTACTGATCCATGAAAGGACCTTCCCTCTTATCCCATGACAGCTTATTTTGCTTAAGAGCCTTTGTTGAGGGACCTTGTCAAAGTCTTTCTGAAAATCTAAGTACACTATACCCACTGGATCATCCTTATCCACATGCTTGTTGACCCCCTCAAAGAATTCTAATAGATGGGTGAGGCATGATTTCCCTGTACAAAAACCATGTTGAATCTCCCCCCAACAAATCATGTTCATCTATCTGTCTGATAATTCAGTTCTTTACTATAGTTTCAACCAGTTTGCCCAGTACTGAAGTTAGGCTTACTGGCCTGTAATTGCTGGGGTCACCTCTGGAGCCTTTTTTAAAAATTGGTGCCACATTAACTATCCTCCAGTCGTCTGGTACAAAAGCTGATTTAAATGATAGGTTACATACCACTGTTAGTAGATCTGCAATTTCACATTTGAGTTCCTTCAGAACTCTTGGGTGCATAGGCACTGACTCCATGGGTGCTCCAGGGCTGGAGCACCCACGGGGGAAAAAAATGGTGGGTGCTCAACACCCACCGGCAGCCCCCATATCAGCACCTTCCCCTCCCCCCAGCACCTCCAGATCGCCAGCGGCCCCACCAATCAGCCCCTCTCAGCCCCTCCCACCTGCCATGGATCAGCTGCTCCACAGCATTGAGGAGGTGCTGGGGGGGGGGGAAGGGGAGAGAAGCGAGGGTGCAGCCCGCTCAGGGGAGGGGGCGGAACAGGGCGGGAAGAGGCAGGGTTGGGGTGCAATCTTGGGGGAAAGGGTAGAGTGGGGTGTGGCCTGGGCCAGGGCTGGGGTGGGGGGCAGCACCCTCTGGTATACTAGAAAGTCGGCACCTATGCCTGGGTGAATACCATCTGGTCCTGGTGTCTTATTACTGTTTAGTTTATCGATTTGTTCCAAAACCTCCTCTAATGACACCTCAATCTAGGACAGTGCCTCAAATTTGTCACCTAAAAAGATTGGATCAGATTTGGGAAACTCCATCACATCCTCAGCCATGAAGACTGATGCAAAGAATTCATTTAGTTTCTCTGCAATGGCCTTATCGTCCTTGAGTGCTCCTTTAGCATCTCAATCATCCAGTGGCCCCACTGGTTGTTTAGCAGGCTTCCTGCTTCTGATGTACTTTTTTTGCTATTACTTTTTGAGTCCTTGGCTATTCTTTAAATTCTTTTTTGACCTTTCTAATTATATTTTTACACTTTACTTGCCAGAGTTTATGCTCCTTTCTATTTTCCTCAGTAGGATTTGACTTCCACTTTTTAAAGGATGCCTTTTTGAAGCATGGATAAGCAATAAGCATAATGTTCTTAACTATTGGCCATTCCCTTCCTCCTCGCCACACAGTCTTAATAATATCACAGGCCTCTCATTTACGCTCCTCTCTCTTTCTTCCCTCATCACATGAAATTCTTCAAGCTTGGCATTAATCTTCTAAATAACATGCCCAGATCAACTTACCAGCATCAATTTACTAATCTTTTAAAAAGCATGACAAAGATTTTTAGCCTTCTAAGGTTCAATCTGTTTGTGCTCCTACATTTTGATGAAAAATTATGTAGCAAATATAACTTTGACTTGTTTTGGAACATATAATGCCATATTCTTCTTATATAATTCCTGACTAGATAGTTGGACTTTGCCAAATAATATTTTAAATTACCATCACAATTCCCACATCACATTATCTACAATACAATACATGATTTTGTGATGTTGTTTGATTTTAGTTTCATTAGCAAATTTTTAGTACAGTCCAATATATTTGACCACTGCCTCAAAGGATATATTTAACTTAAATTTCCATTGCAAGGAACTCATGCAGCCTGTGCAGGGCTTGGATGTGAATTAGTATAGCTTACCCCCCCGTTGGTCATTGTGTACCGGAGGCCACCCATGCTGCCTATATAAGAACTCTGATCAGCATCTGCTCAGTGCAACGGCTGCCTGGCTCCTCACCTGCTAGGTGTAGTGCTGTGTTCTTGGAATAAAGCCTGATAGTGCTTCAGCTGAACCTGAATCTGTTGTGTTATCTTGTTTCATGACACCCATCTTTCTTTGACGGATAGTCCAGATATCACATAAAATCAGAGTCTAGATGAAGGGTAGATGCAAGTCAGAATATTAAAAATACTATAAGAGAAGGCTCAGGTGCTGTAGGCAGACATGCAGGCATAAAAGTAATTACACCAAGTCTCAGTTGTTGATTGCTTGACAGGTTAAAACCATTTTATTAGCTATCTTGGCATCCTTGCAAAAACGCTCCATATATAAATGTAATATTTATCCCCAGCTGCACATTCAAGAACTGGACTATACCATCTGTCCTTATAAATGATTCTGTAACATTATTGTAGCTTCTTGCATTATTGCCTATTTATATGTGTGTAAAACTACTGATGTTAATTCGGTTTTGTGTTTTACAGAAATCTCCAATCCTGATGAACGATTAGAAGCTGTCCATGAAGTATTGATGCTACTTCCTGCTGCGCACTATGAGACACTTAGATATCTAATGATTCATCTCAAAAAGTAAGTCAGTTTGCATGCAGCATAACCCTTGAACAGCTTACATCTTTCTACTTTGACACAGAGATATAATAGAAAGCAATTATAAGCCTCCAGCCCAAAGGTTAAAACTACACTGCTACAAATAAGATGAGAATAAACAAGCAAGAAGAGTAACTTTGCACTTACACAGCATAGTGCCTTCCATCAGCAAATCTCAATATATGTTAGAAATGTTAATTTAGTTTTGTAATGACCACACACAGTCACAAAAGAACAAAATACAATAATTTTCCTATGTGAGACATAATAAATAATTAGGTTACACTTTGTAATACAACTGTAGTTACAGATGTAGTTAACAACTGTTCTTTGTGTATGTGTCAGGGTGGACCTCATTGTAGGGGATCCATGCAAGACTGGAATTTCTCTAAATAGTTGTGTCCATCAGGGCCACACAGGGTCTCCTTGGGCTTCCATAAGTGCATTAAGGGTAAACCTCCCTCATTTTCCTCTTTCCACCAATGGGAGTCAGATGGAACCTGGCAAGTATCCGACCCACTAATTCTTATTTTTGACTAAGCCTTCTGAAAATCCTCTTTAGAACTCTTCTGATGACCTTGATTTTTGACTGCTGTGATCACTTCGACCCATCTGGACTTGGTACTGACTGACAGCTAAACCCCTGTACAAATCCCCCTGTAGAGGGGTCCTTAGCATGGTGGACTCAAAACCTGTGGTCTTCACATACTGTCCATCCTATGATGGCCTAATTCTCTTAAAAGATGGCCACAGAAAGTTCCTCAGCTGTCTAGGAAAGTCTCACATTCTCAGCAGATGCTCAGTGTGCATGTCATTCTCTGCTAGGACATGTGAGACATGAGGCTGAAGCTCCATCTTCTGGAACAATCCATGAAGGTCTCCTCCGACCCTGAGGAGACGAGCTCTAAAATCCTGCTAGTAGACAAACCAACATCATCCAGTGCCCCATTTAGCAGACAAGCTACCTTGAAGACTAGCACAGAGAAAACAGCACTGACACCCCAGCACCGAAGCTGACCTCAATATCAACAGCATCAAAATGGGCACTAAGACCTCCAGTGTTGAAGTCCAGCATGTAGAGGGGCTTCTTGAAACACAGAGGCAAAGACTCCAGATGGAGCTTAGCATCCTCCCATAAGGACAGACAGCACGAAGCCTCTGGAGATAAATCCATCAAGCCCAGCACAGTTCAAGGGTCGGGGAGAATGAGCTGCCTCCAGTGCCAAAAACCCCGCTGGCACCAATCGGGGCTCCAGTGATGCAACCCTCAGCATCAAAGCCAAACACAGAGAATGAGCTCAAGGGAGAACTGGAACAGCCATCAGTGCTGAAGCACCTGTAGGTACCAATACAGACCCTGGTAGTGGGAGTGCCATACACTTTGATGCTGTCTCTGGAGATCTACCCCTCCTCACTGTCACCAGGGCATACGTTCTCCCCCTCTTCAAGTAGTAAGCCTTCTCTTCTGAGATCAGCAGTCAACACCACAGAATAGTTTGCTGGCTTCCTATGCAGGACCCTGCCACTATCAGTCACCATGGCCCTACTGGTGTTACTGGGGTCCACCATCTCGTGCATCAAAAAGCCAGTCTCCACTACACTCAAGGAAGAGGTCACTCTCCCCATCAGCATCTCTAGCCAGACCACCTACACTGGAGTACCAGGAGGAACCAGATCCAGGGACAGAGCAACACCAGTTCCCTGTATCACCACCAAAGGCCCTCATCTTCATCTCCTGACAAAGCAGTATCCTCAGCACTGGTACCAGGAGCTCATGACTATAAACACTCCAAAATTTCCATGTGAAGACTGTTGAAACTCTGGCGATGGAGATGGCAATGATAATCAGAGAAATCCCACAAGCTATTTGATATAGTGTCAGCTTCTGGTCCAGCCAGGATTGTCTCTCATAAATGGAGGACTGCTTGACCCACTTAAGGGTTTATGGCAGATGCTGTCTATGATAGCATCCACTGCGAAGCATATCAAGAAGAGGAACCAAATATCTCCAATGGGATTTGAGTACTTCTATACTCACCCATCCTGGGTTCTTTAGTTGTGTCAGAGGTACAAGAGAAATCTAAGCTGAGCAGGAGTACCCCCAAGGATACCAAATGGCTCACCCTATTTGGGAGAAAGTCATACTCCTTTGCTTCTTTACAGCTGCGTGTAGCTAACTGCCAGGGATTTCTGACACAGTATGACTTCCTAACATTGGGCAGGGTGTCACTCTTCCTTGAAAATGTCCCACACAAGAGCAGGGAAGAGCTAAGAGACATAATTAAGGAAGGTCAATTAGCAGCTATGATGGATGCTTCCAACACCTCAGCAAGATCGTTGGCCATTGCATTGACAATGCAGAGAGAATCATGGTTCCAAGCATTGGGTATTCCAAGAGAGGTACAGGACCCATAAATATATAGCAAGTGCACAGACACTGCTCTGCAGAAGCAGCAAAGAGTCCTGTGGCACTTTATAGACTAACAGACGTATAGGAGCATGAGCTTTCATGGGTGAATACCCACTTCTTCGGATGCATGTAGTGGAAATTTCCAGCGGCAGGTATAAATATGCAAGCAAGAGCGAGTAAGGCTAGAGATAACGAAGTTAGTTCAATCAGGGAGGATGAGGCCCTCTTCTAACAGTTGAGGTGTGAACACCAAGGCAGGAGAAACTGCTTCTGTAGTTGGCTAGCCACTCACAGTCTTTGTTTAATCCTGATCTGATGGTGTCAAATTTGCAGATGAACTGAAGCTCAGCAGTTTCTCTTTGAAGTCTGGTCCTAAAGTTTTTTTGCTGCAGGATGGCTACCTTTAAATCTGCTATTGCGTGTCCAGGGAGGTTGAAGTGTTCTCCTACAGGTTTTTGTATATTGCCATTCCTAATATCTGATTTGTGTCCATTTATCCTTTTACGTAGGGACTGTCCAGTTTGGCCGATGTACATAGCAGAGGGGCATTGCTGGCATATGATGGCGTATATTACATTGGTGGACGTGCAGGTGAATGAACCGGTGATGGTGTGGCTGATCTGGTTAGGTCCTGTGATGGTGTCGCTGGTGTAGATATGGGGGCAGAGTTGGCATCGAGGTTTGTTGCATGGATTGGTTCCTGAGTTAGAGTTACTGTGGTGCGGTGTGTGGTTACTGGTGAGAATATGTTTCAGGTTGGCGGGCTGTCTGTGGGCGAGGACTGGCCTGCCACCCAAGGCCTGTGAAGTGAGGGATCGTTATCCAGGATGGGTTGTAGATCACTGATGATACGTTGGACAGGTTTTAGCTGGGGACTGTATGTGATGGCCAGTGGAGTTCTATTGGTTTCTTTCTTGGGCTTGTCTTGCAGTAGGAGGCTTCTGGGTACACGTCTGGCTCTGTTGATCTGTTTCCTTATTTCCTCATGCGGGTATCGTAGTTTTGAGAATGCTTGGTGAAGATTTTGTAGGTGTTGGGCTCTGTCTGAGGGGTTGGAGCAGATACGGTTGTATCTCAGTGCTTGGCTGTAGACAATGGATCGTGTGGTGTGTCCGGGATGGAAGCTGGAGGCATGAAGGTAGGCATAGTGGTCGGTGGGTTTTCAGTATAGGGTGGTGTTAACGTGACCATCACTTATTTGCACCGTGGTATCTAGGAAGTGGACCTCCCGTGTATATTGGTCCAGGCTGAGGTTGATGGTGGGGTGGAAGCCGTTGAAATCGTGGTGAAATTTTTCCAGAGTCTCCTTCCCATGGGTCCAGATGATGAAGATGTCATCAATGTAGCGTAGGTAGGGAAGGGGTATGAGTGGACGAGAGCTGAGGAAGCGTTGTTCCAGGTCAGACATAAAAATGTTGGCATATTGTGGGGCCATGCGGGTGTCCATAGTGGTGCCACTGGTCTGGAGGTATATATTGTCATCAAATTTGAAATAGTTGTGTGTGAGGATAAAGTCACAGAGCTCAGCAACCAGTTGCGCTGTGGCATCATCAGGTATAATGTTCCTGACAGCTTGTATTCCATCTGTGTGTGGGATGTTTGTGTAGAGAGCCTCTACATCCATGGTGGCTAGGATGGTGTTTTCTGGAAGGTCACCAATGCATTGTAGTTTTCTCAGGAAATCAGTGGTGTCACAGAGATAGCTGGGAGTGCTGGTGGCGTAGGGTCTGAGTAGGGAGTCCACATATCCAGACAGTCCTTCGGTGAGGGTGCCAATGCCCGAGATGATGGGGCGTCCAGGATTTCCGGGTTTGTGGATCTTGGGTAGTAGATAGAATAACCCCGGTCGGGGCTCTAAGGGTATGTTGATTTGTTCCTGTGTTAGTGTAGAGAGTGTCCTGAGTAGATGGTGCAGCTCTGCACTTGCTAAAAGACTCAAAAGCCACAGAGACTGTCCCTTACAGGTTCATCCAAATTCTCATCCAAAGCAGGAATTCAGCACCAGGAAGACTGACGCCTCCAAACAGAAAAGACAGTCTGGAACAATATGGACCCAGTAGAGGCACCAATACTGAAAATCCTCAATTATATGCAGCTCCTAAACCAGGCTGGACTAGCATTTGGTTCTCTCAAGGTCCATTTAACAGTTCATTTCCACCTGCTATCAGCTGGCTGGAAAGTCTCTCCTTCTGAACATCGAGGTGCACTCTATCAGGGCACAGGCTGTTAAGCATTATACCCTTGACATGGCAGTCATGGAAGACACCATGTTCAGGAGGGCAGTGCTACAATCATTGTGGCTGGAACTCCTCACTTCAGACGTTCTGAGAAGACACTCCTTGCCAGTCACCTACAGTGGGATCCACACTGACACATACTTGAAGAAAGAACGGTTACTTACCCTCCAGTAACTGTGTTTTTTCTAGATGTTGTAGTGTGTGTTGCTCCAACGACACATCTCCAACACCACTTTTGAAGTCCTAGGGTAACGGGTTTTGAATTGCAAGGGAATTGAGGTGAGAATTGCAGCTGCTGCACCCTTTATGCCCTTGAGGAACGAGTACAAGGAGTCACAGGGCTCATGTATGGCCCTGACAGACACTGCTATTCAAAGAAATTCCAGTCTCACGTGCCTAGGTACATGTGCACCGACGATGGGATCCACACTGATTACATCATCTCAAAGGACCACAGTTACTGGAGGGTAAATAACCATTGTTTACAGTGTAATTATCCTGTGATTATTCTTTTTGATAAAATAATTACTACTAATTCTTTCTAACTGGAAGTTTAACCACATGACTGAATCACTTCAGTGTCATTCCTAATATATATTTTAAGAATCCACATATGGCAACTATATTATATTTATACTGGAGTTATCAGTTTTGTGGTGAATTTTCCATTTATATGAATAAGTAGCATTTAAAAGTTTTCCATAAGCAAAACCACGGTGAAATTGCACTGTAATTGCTGTGTAACTACAGTGAGATTACAGTCACTAAAGTGTAACCAAGATTGTATGCTGCAACAATGTCATTATCTAACAATGCTTGAAGCAAAACAGTCCCATAACATAACGCTACTATATATTAGATTTTTCTAGTAAAGAAATTGCTACTTACTTATTTTATTTTTTCCTACTTTAGGGTTACCTTGAATGAAAAGGAGAATTTTATGAATTCTGAAAACCTGGGAATAGTGTTTGGACCTACTTTAATGAGACCTCCAGAGGACAGTACTCTTACTACCCTGAATGACATGCGGTACCAGAAGCTAATTGTGCAAATTTTAATAGAAAATGAAGATGTTTTGTTCTAAACAATGAAGAAGTAACTTCATAGCCACCTGCTTTGAAATTATTAGTTTAAAGGAAAACCAACATTTCTTTATAGTTTAAAAAAAAAAGAAGAAGAAGAGAAAGTTCCTGGGCTGCACTTCACTTTCTGCGATATTGCAGATGAATGCCAAAATGTTTAATAAAGCCTATGTCTTATAGACATATGCCTCTTTTTTAGGGAAAAAAAAAGTCAGAAAAAATCCTTTACCTTGTATCTTTTGCCTTGCCTCATATGTATATTTGTTTTGAGAAGCTGCAAACACTTTTACTAACTTAAGGAACACAAAACATATTTTAATATGACTAAAGAAGCAAAAAGGTACTTAATCAGTGTTACTTATATACAGCTATACATTTCCCCACTCTGTAAGACATAATTGTGTGTGTCAATTGTGAAACAGAACCTATATTATCAAGATATTTTACTTTAATTAGCTGCTAGAATGGCATTTTATTTTAGCAAACAATAATTCAATGTGATGCATTTTTTCCATATATCCTCTCCTGCATTTTTGTTATGATATACTGAAAACATTTACCACTAGTGCAGTATTATCCTGACATACCTCTTTTATTGCAAATGTTTTAAAAGAAAGACTTCTTTTTTTAAAATGTGTATTCTAACTTTCTTTAGGTTTTTGTTTATATTTTAGGCATTCTAAGATTGTATAGTACATTTTTAGTCATTTGGTATTTCTAACAAGTATAGTCTTATCATTTTATTTTTTCCCATCCAAAATGTGGTGTTGAAAGTTTTCAAAAGTCTGGTGGTAGTATCAGTTTCACATGCCAGATGTTTCTTGGAGTACAGTAATGTGTAAGTTAAGTGATGCTGGGACACTGGATATTTTCTGGCCTTGTTGAAAAGTTAGCACTTTTGTTTTACTTAATTATGATTTTTTTTGTAAAAAGCAATTTGTCATGTTTCTGTATTTATAAATGTACAGTAAATCTGCTGAAAATGTGAGTATTTCTCTTGAATGTGTTTTCTGATGGTTTGTTTTTAAAAACAAGAATGTGTAAGAAGTATGGGAGTTGGTACATTTAAATTTATTACCAAATTTTTTATTTTCCTCCTCTCACAAATATTGACCTACACGGTTCGTAATCTAACTGAAACATATTTCTAATGTTAAAATGGTTTCTCAGCATGAGATTTTTCTAAAAACATAGACAGGCAGCATACTTTACTACCAAACTGAATTTTCAGTATGAAAAGCTATAAACTCTCTTTGTGATTGTATGGATCACATGCTTGGTAACTCAGTGATAGTTTTCTGAATTATTTCAGGGAGCATAGCTTTCTATTCAAATTGAAAAATGAGTGTAACTATGATAATTAAGGGGGGAGGGAATACTGTAAATGTGTTGTTCTTTAGAGACATTTTCAAGGCCTAGGTAGATTAACCCAGATTGCACAGCAGATGCTAAATAGTTCTGATTTGCTGATACTACTATAGATTTGCCTAAATTGTACAGGTTTATTTGTTGTAGGTTCTGTACTAAATATTGTCATAAAAATGATCTGGAAATGGCTTTATTTTGTGAAGTAAAATATGCTTTGTAATTTATGATAGTGTAAATGGAAGGAAAATCCCATTAAATGTGTTAAGAGTTCTGGCGTCTGTTGTTTTGACCATATAGTAACCTGGGAAACAAACCAAACTCAGTTTCTGTCAGTCCTCCCATCATTGCTGAAAAGTTCATTATTGGTAAAACTCAAAACTAGTTTTACTGTCAATAGTTTTGAACTGGTAGTGGGATGCTCATACTCCTGCAGCTTCCTTTCTGAGCTCTGCCACCAAATTTCTATTCTTAGAAGGTCAAGTAAGCAGAGAACCAATATATCCCAATCAACTATACACACAATGCCTAATCCGTGACACCAAAGCAATTTTTACTCTACTCGCTTGCATGCAAGAGTTTGAAGATGACAATTTTCCTTCATTTCTATTCAGACGGGATTTTGTTGTTTAAGAGAGCGCTCTGTTTTACTGATCCTTTTGAGTTCAAGAAAAGGTGAGCGAAGGTCTGCAATCCTACCTTTGACTGCTTCACCTCTCCCTACATAGTGTGAATTGGTGCCTTTGATATACCTCATGCACTGAGTGTCAAACTATTGTAGAAGGTAGTGCCTTTAGAAATATCCATTTAAAAGCAGCTTTGGGTGGAGAAGGCCTCTAATTTATACTATGGATGTTACTTTAAACGAGAGGGAGGTGGAACCAGAGGGAGAGGGGAGTGCAATTATTCTTCTACACACTCCTAATGCTAATCTGGAATTGATGGTTGGTCTCTGCCTCAGCTGGATGACAGGTAGCATCACCTATGGAATGTGAAACTCCAGCCCCCCTCCTGCCATCTCCCTGGTTAGAGTTCTAATTGAAGCAAATGAAAAACAAGCAGAGCCTGCTCCTGTGAAACAGAATGTCTGCCAAAGAACAGAGCCTGGCAAACAAACTTCCGGAAAGCAAGAGTATGCGCCAATGTGGAGAGTGAGCTGGTTCTGACTGGATTATACCAAGTCTCTTGGTCTCCTCTCACAGAATACAGCAGAGCCTGATGCTGTGATGGCTCCCTCACCAGGCACTGCTAAAGAGTGGTGAGAGCAGTTTGCAAGGTGTCCCAGAAGATTCCCCTGTGGCATGCATCACTTCACTGTTGGACCATCTCCCCTCAGGGGACACTAGAAGCAGGTGAAGCCTCTGCTCTAATAAGAGTCCGTTTCATCAGCAGGTGTTGCGGAGGTAAGAACAGTAGCATAGCTGAGGGTAAACATGGGTAAAGGAAGAGGACCTGCTTCTCACTGCAGGAGTAGGGACTTCAATTTAATTAGTTTATCCACTTTTTTTTAAAACCACAACACCACTGGGCGTGACCTTGCACATGTCCCTGTCCCTGAAGAAAGCTGTTGTTCAACCTCCGTCTCCTTTAGTTCAGAGTGCTCTATCAGCTCACTGCACATTCACCAGTACTGCAGGCACTACCACTCTCAGGTTTCTGCCATTCAGATGCCCTTGTGGCTTCTACTTGTATATGATTGCTGCTACTCCGCCTGCAGCCTACACCACTCCCCAGCCTCAAGTGTCTTTCCTGTGTGTTAGCAGACGGGGCAGCAGTCATGTGACTCCCTACAATAATACTAATGCATATTGGACCTACTTACATCAGCAGAGAAACGTTTCATTTTTTTCCCTTCTGTTTCTTGGTGGTGGTTAGTACCTGCTATGGATCCAGTAGAACAGTGTTGCATCCTACTCTTTAACCCTGCTCTTGTGAGGCTCATTGCCAGCTAGTTCCAAGAGAGGGAAACTGTGGAGGCAGTTGTATGAAGAACTAAAAATGAAGCTACTTAGCAGTAAATAGTATTCACATAAGAAGATACAGGGCCCAGTTCTCTGCCAGTGTAAACAACTGAGCTAGTTTTAAGATGGAACTAGATAAATTTATTAACGGAATTATATGATACGGTTGCCTGCATTAGCAGGGGACTAGACTCAGTGACCCAGAAGGTCCCTTCCCTATGTTCCTAACTCCGTTCAAGCTGCAAAAAGGTGTAACGGAGGGCAGAGCAGGGCTCATTGGCATGGCTCCACATTCAGTTTCTCCCTGTTTTCAGTGGCTATCCTATCCCATCAGCAGAGGAAGACTACAGACCAGGGTGGAATCTAAGGCATAGCTGGAAAGATAAATGACCCTGTGACACACTGATTACAAAGAGAAATATGACCACAAATCTTTCTTTAAAATCCCTTGTCCTGCTAGGATCAGTGACACGCCACGTTTGCTACAATGGGTCACACCACAATTGTATGTGCGAGTCTGGTGAGGAAGTAACTGCAATTCATCAGACAATGGGCAAATCAGAAGATGGTAGGTGGTATGTCCAATCTGCTATAACATGTATAGCCCCCTACCACCAGAATATCTGAGCCATTCTGCTTCCTCTGGGCCAAATTCTCAACGTTGCCCACAGCCCATATAACTAGGAGTGTGCACAGGGGAGAAGGAATACTTCCAGCCCACAGAGCCTCACCACAGCTACTACTGCATCCTAGGGGCTACAATAGGTCCCAGCAGCTGTTGCATCCTCGTCTCCATATGGAGGAAACGGCCATAGCTCTTGATCCACCAGCCATTCTTAAGTGCCATGCTGAAACATACAGGAGCCCCTTTAGAGTTTTGTTCTGTAGAACATGTGGGTTGTAGACCGCTGGCTGAGGCAGTCCCCCAAGCTCTGACAACAGAAGACTGGTTTTTGGTCCTACATGCCCACAAAGAAGGGACAGGAATTACCCTTTTTTGTATCCAGTAAAGTATCTAGTTTTGTATCTAGTTTCATTACTGTAGCATTTAGCTAACATACACTAAAAGAATTAAGGCATCAGTTACTTTCCTATTTCTCTTATATGAACTCCACAACGGTATGCAGAAGCGTGCTGACTAACTGCAAAGAGAAAATGCTCTCTGACCATGCAATCAGCAAATGCATGAGTCAGCATTTTGAAAGAGGAGCGTAACAGCAGCATGTAAAGTTTTCACTTCCAGAGAAGCTGTTTCTATGTAAACACTAACCTTCGTAACAATCTTGTGTCAGTCAGTATTTTGTGACTCTGATATGCACTGATGACTTTCAAATACAGAACAAGTTTTAGTGTTCCTTTGGCCAGGCATGCAACCACACACATTCACACAGAGTTCACTTCCTTCCCCGCTCCCTATTAGAGAAAGGTGTGTGCCTCAAAACTTCATAGAAAATTTCAGACAGGCTGTGTCTTTCTCAAGAATGGACAGATCTTTCACTAGATAATTTTAGAAACAGACCTGAATCAAAACCCCCGATATGAATAACTGAATTTTGGGGAAGTTTGAATCTTTATCTGAATTTAGCAATTCAGGCCCATAATAATAAAATAATAAGAAAAGTAGCATATTATAATTTGTCTGAGAAAGGTATGGAAACCATTATTACTGGTTGATTATCTTAATATAATACAATGGTCAGGTTATCTATATGAATGCCTGGGGATTGGGAGTAGGATATTCTCATTGGAAGGCTCTTGACCCTGAAATTGGTCTGATAGAGCTCAAAGCCATGATCCTACAAACACTAAAACAGGTTAGTTGATTGCTAGGATCCAGTGCAACACGCATCTTTTCTCTCAGGTTACTTAAGGGGAGAGTCTATCTTGTAGGGAGCATTTTATAAAGGATTACATATACACACTTGGAGTCTGCCCATTGTGCCTCTCTCCCCCACTAATACATACTTATTAATGCCCACATAGCTTATCCTGATGGGCACTGAGGGGAGCAAATGAGCCTTAATCAAGCATAAAACCATATGGGGAGACTATGCAGAAGAGAATTGGGCTGCAAGGTAGTATTCCATGCCACCATGCAGCAATCACAAACTCATCCATATTCCGTGGGACAATGAGGGATGTGGACAGCCTGAGTGGGGAAGAATCAAAGGACACGTGCTACATGGCATATTCCTCCAACCAACAAGTCACCATTTTGAATCCTAAAAATGCTGCTTGAGTTCACACTACTGTACTTTCCCACCCTACCTAGACCCTGAGCCTTCCAACAATTAGGCATGTACCTTAAACATTGGGACTACTCACACACATGCTTAACTTTATTACTGTAAGTGTTGGAAGGATCAGGGCCTAATGAGTCCCACTGGAGATGTCACATGGGCAGGATTGTTAGAGGTGGGGAGAACCAAAGGATGACAAGGAAGATAGCCAGTTTTGCGAACAGGGGCTGCTAAAAGGGAGTTTGGAAGGGGAGTGGGAAGGGGGTAAGATACACTTGCCATTCTTTAAAACCTTTAAAACTAAACTATAATCAAAACTCCTTGATTTAAACAAAAACCCTATCATTAACCTAGGTAGCTGTAGGAGAGAATGCAGGCAGAAGCCCAGCAGCAAAGTGGGGGCTATCCTCTTTATTGCGCTCAGTGTAGCATGTATGATTACCTGCCCTGTGGGCAGGTGGCGTATGTGTGCATTGGGTGCAAGGAGCTCCTGGCCCTCAGAAACCGCTTCCAGTTCCACGCGCAGGGCCAGGTAGGCAGGCAGAACTTCAGAGACTTGATGCGTGGATGAGACAATGGTGTAGGGAGGAGGGGGTTAGATTTATTAGGAACGAGGGAAATTTTTGGGTTAGGAGGAGCCTATACAGGAAGGATGGGCTCCACCTAAACCAAAGTGGATCCAGACTGCTGGCACTTAACATTAAAAAGGTTGCAGAGCAGTTTTTAAACTAAGAGATGGGGGAAAGCCGACTGCTGTAGAGGAGCACATGGATCGGACAGAGACTTCTCTTAGAGGAGAGTCTATTGATAGAGATTCTCTAGGTTTAATCAGGAGGAGAGGATGGAATAAGAAAGTATGGGCCAGATCAGACGAGAAACATTCACATAAAAAAGAATCTGATGCATCAGAAAAGGGCAGACAAATAAACAGTGACAAGTTTTTTAAAGTGATTGTACACAAATGCTAGAAGTCTAAATAACTAGAGTGCCTTGTATTAAAGGCATCACAGAAACCTGGTGGAGTGAAGACAATCAATGGGACACAATCATTCCGGGGTACAACATATATCGGAAGGACAGAACAGGGGGATGGGGGGAGAGAGTGGCACTATATGTGAAAGAAAATGTAGAATCAAATGAAGTAAAAAATCTTAAATTAATCCACATGTTCCATAGAATCTCTATGGATAGAAATTCTATGCTCTAATAAGAATATAACAGTAGGGATCTATGATCGACCACCTGACCAGGACAGTGATAGCCTCTTTAAACTCCCTTAGCATTTCATAGTCACTATCAAAATAAAGAACTCAATAATAGTGGGTGATTTCAATTATCCCCATTTTGACTGGGAACATGTCCCCTCAGGATGAAATGCAGAGACAAAATTTCTTGATACTTTAAATGACTGCTTCTTGGAGCAGCTGATACAGGAACCCACAAGGGGAGAGGCAATTCTCGATTTAGTTCTGAGTGGAGTGCAGGATCTGGTCCAAGAGGTAACTACAACAGGACCGCTTGGAAATAGTGATCATAATATAATAACATTTAACATTCCTTTGGTGGGAAGAACACCTCAGCAGCCCAACACTGTGGCATTTAATTTCAGAAAGGGGAACTATGCAAAAATGAGATTAGTTAAACAGAAATTAAAAGGTACAGTGACTAGAGTGAAATCCCTGCAAGCTGCATGGACACTTTTCAAAGACACCATAATAGAGCAATGGGACTGCCATGTGCTCAGGACAGAATAGAGAATTTGAACACAGAGTGGAATATCATACGATGGATGAATGAATGAAGATTTGACTTCAACTTCTTTTTTATCATCACTAGTGGCTCAACACGATCTTTATGCTAGGTTTCCTGGGATGAAAGAAGTAGGAATTCATCTCTTGCTACTCCTAGTCACAACAGCTACAGCTGAGCATTCTTTTTCATCATTTAATAGAAATTTGTGTTCTGAAAGAAGTCGCCTTCTGCCTGATCATGTGAATGAACGAATGAACCTATCAATTGAAGGAATGGAAGTACCAGACACATGAGAAGCCACCAAAGATGAATGCACTGCATTCAAGAAGTTCATTAACAGAGTTGTGCAAAATTATAACAAGAAACCAAGCAGGATGTAGATGCAGTGCTTCGTAGAAGGCTTGAATAGCCAACTTTAATTTGTGTGATGATTTTAAAACATGAGTTAAATCTGATCAAATGGTAATGAAACATTTTTCAGTTTTTACTATGGTGCCATACAGCCCACCCTCACCCTCACGGTCTCACCCCTCATCGGGCCTGACCCCCCCTGTAAATTCAAACACCCCCCCTAATTTCTATTCCTGGGAGAAACACTGATTATAATGGTTAACGCACAGCGGGGCTTGAATGGAGCCACTGTACTATACATGGTAATCATCAGGAACATTTTCATTAAACATTTGAGGGGAGGGGGGGATTCTACTTTTAAAACAAAAAAAAAGAGAACATTCTTCCCTGCGACTGGCATGATGCGCCCTGTAGCTGCGAAACCAGGGCCTCTGCTGGGCTGCACTGCCTAGCAGCTCCAGTCCTGCCTCGGGCTGATGTAACCCTTGGCCGGCCACATTCCCTCTCCCAGTCACAGCCGTGGCGGGAGCTCTGTAGGGCAGGAGCGGTCTCTCCCCACGTGTTTGCACCGTGCTTAGAACTGGGGCCCTGCTCTCAGCGCAAACAAACCCCGAGGCCCGGCGCCCAGGGCTGCGCTGTGCCGGCGGCAGGCGCAGGCTGGTCTCTGGAGGCAGCCCGCGAGCCACAGCCTCTCCCTCCCTCCAGAGCGGCCCTGCTGCTGTTCCACCCTGCCGGGCCGGGCTCCGCAGCAGCCAATGAGCTTCCCCGCCGTGGGGGAGCGCCAATGGGCTCACCTCCACCTGCCTCCTGCTCACACACTAGGTACGCGGCCAGGCAGGCTGGAGAAAGCGAGGCGGGCGGGCCAAACCAAGTGTCCCTTGAAACGCATCCGCCACGCAGCCGGTCTCGGCCGCCCCGGAGGGATGGTGAGGTGCAGGGTGGCTTCTCTGGCGGACGTTGCCCGAATGGCCTGTTAAGGAGCGGCTGGGAGGCTCACCTGCAAAGCGGGCGGGCGGGCGCCTGAAGGTCGGCCCCGGGCTCTTTCCCCCGGCGCCGGCAGCAGCAGCCTGTTGCATTGGCAGCGGGAGTTCCCCTGGGACCAGAGCCGGCTACCTGCGTTCTCCGCCCCGCAGGGACACTCGCCGCGGCTCCCCCCTGCAGGCGCGGGCCCCAGGGCGGAGGGAGCCTCGCCGCCGCCGGCCCTCGCAGATTCCCGCCAGGTGAGAGCTCGGCCCGGCTTTGCCCCCGCGCGCAGGTGCCTCCCTCTGCTTCCCGCCAGGCTCCTTCCCTGCTCGGCCCCGGCCCCGCTCGCTCCCCGCCGCTGGCCCCGAGCGACGCGCTGCCGGTGGGGCGCTCGCTAGGTGGGGGTCTTGCGTTCAGCCCAACGCCCTTCCCGGCCGGGTTCGGCTCAGCCCGTCTGCCAAACTTTCCCCGGCGCGGCCCCTGGCGTGTCCCGTCCAGCCGGGGCCCGGGCAGACGCGGACTTGTCTCTTCAGGTGACTCGTCTCATGGAGCCAATTGCCGCTGATGACCGAACTCAGCTGCACCTGGCTGGTGCCCGGGGACACGGGGCTCGCTGGCTGCCCTGCCCCGCGCGCCCTTACCAAGGAATACGACACACTGTGCCTGCAACCTGTGGGCGCGGGGGCAGCTCCTCGGGGCGCGCTGCAGGCGGGGGAGCGAGGGATGCAGCCACTTGGCAGCGGATCCTCGTCTGCGCCTTCCCTTAGCCTCGCTGGTGTCCGGCCTGAGCTGCGCTAATCCCAGGCTAGCGAACAAGGAACCTGTCCGTTCTTAACCTTTCTGTTCACGCCACTGTTAGAGGCCAGGCAAGCCTCGTGCTGCGGTCCTGGTGGGTTTGGCGGTGTGCGCGCTTGCTGGGGCTAATGACTCTCTCTTTCTCTCTCTCGGTGGCTCTGGCGTTGCGATGTAAAGCGGGAGGGCAGGATCTTGTGGGCCGGGGACCCTCAGGGCATTCTTGGGTGTGCAGTTCACCCTATGTGCATCCAGAGGTGAATAACCTTTGGAGGGGGATGAATGGCCCAGATAGGGGAGGGGGAGCTTGGCTCGGATCAAACCTGAATAAGAAACTCTGAACTGAATTTTGGATGGATTTATCTGGCCTGTGTCTGCACCTGCCGCTCTGGTTTGGGGGAAGTACTGAAGTGTTGTGAGAGGAGCTATGACTTGTGAAATAGTGGCACACTATCACAAGACCTTTGGCTTCGCTCTCCCAGAGCAAAGAAGCACTCATGATTCCCGCTAAGCATCTGATACTCTGGTTGAAAAGTTAAAGCAAAGTCCCCTCTCCCCAGTTACTAGTGATCTGCACACGTGCAAAACTTGGGGTAGGGTTAACTCTCCAAAGCAGGGGCTTTTATTGACTCCAAATGAATGAGATTAATCGGCTCATCACTACTTTGTGTTTAGGTTAGTCAAGGGTCTAAATCTGTATCAACCCTGTCTTTTACATCGGGGAAATGGTGGTGGTTTGCGACACTGTGAGAACTTCTGGGGTTTATGACCGAATAGCAGGGACTTGTCCGTCCTCAGTCTGGAGTTGTTTGCAGCAATGTTGTAGCCCTGCCGATCCCAGGGTATGAAAGAGACTAGGCAGGTGGACGAGTTGGTCCATAACAAGAGATTACCTCGCCTACCTAGTCTGTCCCGACTGTCATACGAAGATCCCTGCAAAATAGGGACCGGTCTGGAGGCCTGGTGTGCTCCTAATTCTTAATGACTTAGTGATGGTTGCTTGATCCATCAAGAACTGCAGGAAGGGGCCCGCTGGAAATAAGCGCTTTCATTGTGTGCTGTGATCGTGAGTATCTCTGAAAACCACAACCCCCTTCACTGAGGCCGCTCACCCCAGTGTTATTCCTGCAGTTAGTGTCCCCACTCAGGTGATAGAGGCACCTGGGGCTGAAAGGGCTCTCAAGCCCAGCCCAGTTCCTGTGGCAGCGGCTGGCATCTAGTCAGCAGGTAGGTTCGGGCTCAGAGCCAGCCCCCGGGTAGAGAACACCCTGTCTGTGTGACTCGGAGCAGGGCAGGCTGCCTGCCAGCCTGGCCTCGGGCCCTTTCCGTCTCCTCCTGAGTCCTGCCCAGCCTGGTCAGTTGCTCCGCTCTCCTGCCCCGGCAGCTCAGTCACTCACTATCCTTTCCTCCCGCACAGGAGCCGCGCCGCGAGCGCCCCGGGGAGTTCCCCGCCTCGCACGTGGTCGCAGCCCAGGTGAGCCGAGCCGGAGCGGGGAGCGGCTGCCTCCTGCCCCGGCGGCGGTGGCTGGGCGCCGGGAGAAGATGGCTGACAGCACCGCGGCCACGGGCTCCTGGTGGAAAGCGCTGACCAGCAGCAGGAAAAAAGCCAAGGAGGGGCCGGTGGCCGGAGCGCCGCCGCCCCCGGCTGAGCCCGCCCTGCCGCCGGCGCCCCCCGGCCAGGACTCTCGGGAGAACCAGCAGCCCAACTTCAGCAGCAGCGAGCCCAAGTTCGGCGAGAAGCCCGGCGGCGGCAGCAGCAGCAGCCGCAGGAACCTGAAGATCTCCCGCTCCGGCCGCTTCAAGGAGAAGCGCAAGGTGCGAGCCCCTCTGCTGGCCGAGAGCCCCAAGCTGTTCGAGGGCAGCGCGCCCAGCCACGCCAGCGAGGAGAGGCAATAGCTGGGGCTGTTTGCTGCCGTACAGCCTCCGTCTGACCGAGACTGACCCCTGCAGCCAGTCCCCCAGCTCTCGCTCCTCCACCACCCAAGGAGCCGTGACTCCGTGTGGGCTAGAGGAGGAGACACCTGCTGCTTTGGAAACGCCTCGGGTGCCTCTCGTCGCTAGGAGGAGGCCTTCTCTCCCCGGGGGGCGCGGTGACCCCGCTGTAACCAGGGCAGGGATGAACCTATTCTCTCGTTTGGATTCCAAATTTTGGAAACAAAAATAATCCCAGCGCCGTGTGTCTCTGTTCCTGGCTGCTGCACTTTGGACTGGAATATCACCCTCGCTGGCTGGAGCTGACCAGCGCTGCCCTGCTGCTTATTTTAGGGGGTAGGGCGGGTACCTTTCTTGATCAAAAATAGATCAAGCAAATGGGGATGAATTTTAATAATGAAATAAAGCTGAAATGTAAATGCAGATTTCCTTGGTCGGAATTAGAAGGTGCAAAGACGCTACAAGCGTGACTAAGACAATGCACTGCCATAAATTACTCTCGTGCTGTGTAAATTAACAACGCGTATAAACCAAAGTCTAGGAAGAGGATAGGAACATATTCAATTACATTCACAATACAGTAGACTATAATATGTTGTAGTGTCAGCACCAGGGCAACCTATGTCCCTCCAGACGGCAGACCCCCTCCCCTCTCCAGTAGCTTTTCCAAATAGGTGGCTATCCTTTCTCAGCTTTCTGACCAAGGGGATTGTTCATTGCTCTAATACACTAAGATGAACCCTCTTTTAAAGGGAATGAGATTGAAGTATTCTTACCTAAATTCAAGGCCAAGAACTTCCAGGGGTACCTGTAGACCTCTAACAATCATGGTCCTGTTTGCCTCTAGTAGATACGTCAAGCAAAAGAGTAAACGAATCCCTCTTAGATTCAGTGAGTTATAAGAGGGTTATTGTAAGTGAGAGGCGCTTGGGTTCCCCAGCTCCCATCTAAGTGTTAGGATTTGCCTCTTGCCTATTTGAATAGAATTTCTCTCTCCATCCTTCCCCCCTCCCACCAAACTTCTAGGTAATTATAAGGAATTGCTCAAGAGGTGAATCTGTAACTTTCTTGTAGAGAAGAGCTGTTCAGATTTGTCATTCAGCTCACTAAGGAAGGTACACAATGCATTTAGTAGTATGGTTCTCTGGTAACTGATGGTTTCAATCTAATGAAACTCAACCAAAGAAATTGGGTGATAAAACGTAAATGTCTTTTAGGGAGAGCATAACTCTGGTGATGCTGAACAGAGTTGTGTTTAGTATGTTTGCAGCCAACACTGAAAGCAAGAACGCTCATTAACATGTAAATGGCTATTGGTGGTGATGATGGTGGTGGCCTTTATCCCTATGAAAACAGGCTCAAGGTTCCCAAAGTTTCTGCTGGTTGCAATCAAGCACGAAGTGGAACTACTGATTCTCCTAATAACTGAAATCTCAAACATCCCTTGAGTTTTCAGAAAGGCCCTATCACAAAGCAAACCATTAGCCAAAACACATCGGCTGAGACGCTGAGATGTAATGAGGAAAACTAGAGTGGAAAAATGTCTGTCTATTTATAGTATCTAAGGTAAATAAAACTGATTTTGAAAACCTAAACCCAAACTAAACTATGCATAGTCAAAATCACTTTCCATAAGCGGGACTAAAGACAAATCAATGCAGCAGAGACTGAAACTTCTTTCCCAACATATTAGAAACTTCTAAGAATTAATGTGTGCTTGTGATATTGAATAGGCGTTAGTCAGTCCTCCTGAAATTCCACGTACTATGATTTCTGAGTAACCTTAGTCTAGATTAAGCAAGTAATTTACTGTTACTGAAGTTGGACAACAGTATACTCCTCTTCAGAAGAGTAAATAGTGAATGTTGTAAGTGGGTGGTCCATTAATCTTCAGATGGGGTTATGTCTGGAGCGTGTAAGGCTATGTCCTGCTGAAAAGAGGCCAGGAAAGCCAGACTTCCCAGTTCTATTGTGACAAATTTCACTTACTCTGTCCACCTCTGGAGATATTTAGAAACCTCTTGCCTGAGTAACTCTTCTACTATCAAAGAACTTGGTCAGATCAATGACTTTATAACAGTGCACTCTAATATTACTTTATGCTGTTAAATAGTCACTGTAATAGTGCAGCATTTGTGGGGAAAAGGCTTAAATGGGGTTGTTTCCCTCCCCCGTCCTCTTTACTGTTTCTAGATATAGCAGTCCCTCCTTCTCTCCCCCATCCCTGCCACAGCCCACCCTTTACACATATAGATTCTATTTAAAAAACAACCTCCCCTCCACTGACTTACAAAGTGAGATCTCAGCAGTGGGTGTCCTTTTACTACAAGATCATAGAAATCTCTGGGTTACTCAGTGAATTTTGACAAGTGGCCCACTGCTGTTTAGAAGTAGAGGGTGCAGTGCCAGTGCTAGCTCATTGAGGACCCTAAGCAGGAATATTTCCCCCCCAACCCATAATAAAAAGTGAATGGGGGCCCCCTTGAGCTGCTCTGGGGACCCCAAGAAATTGCTTAGTCTGCTTATGCCTAGCGCTGGCTCTGTTCACGTTACTTGAGCTTATCATACAGGCTCCCTGTCCTTGTTAAGGTGCAGCTGGATATTGAGAAAATGTAAGGCTATGTCCTTCTGAAAAGAGGCCAGGAAAGCCAGTCTTCCCAGCTCCACTGTCACTCCTCTATTACAGGAGGGGGTGGGTGAGATTCTGTGGCCTGCAAAGTGCAGAAGGTCAGAGTAGATGACTGTGATGGTCCCTTCTGGCCTTAAAGTCTATGAGAATAGCATCAGAGTACAGCTAATTCCTGCACTGCATGGGAGAAGTCGGGGAAAGGAGGGGGAGCCATCATTATTCCTTTGTCCCGGCAAATCCTTTCAGGACAGCAAGAAATTTAACGGGATGTAGTGCTGATCGGTGGGGCTTTCATTTCTGACCCTATGGCTGGCTGACTATGTAATCTCTGACAAGTCACTTAGGGCCTCTGTGCCTCATCTATCTTGACTAAAATGAGAATAATCCCTACTGTTTGTACAACATTTTGAGATCAACAATTGAAACTCTCTAGACAGCCATAAAATATTATGTTTTGATTCTTTGTTGTTGTTGTTGTTAGAATTCGGCTAGGATGTTCAAAATGTTGCTGTTAGGGTTTAATACCAGTACTGGTCAACATCTGACCAATTATCAAACATTATGTCATCATATTTTTAAAGTCCCATGTTATAAATGAGTAAGAGCTCAGAACGGGCAAACTGTGAAGTCATTTTACCCCAAAACAGCCTGGATAGCAAGAATCTTCCTGTCTTTAACCCTGGATCTGGAGGGGTGTGTGTGTGGGGGGGGGGGAATAATTTCTGACTCACAGCTCAGTCAAGCCCTTTGCTTCTCCACTGAGACTATCAAAAAGAAAAGTGCTGTCAGTGTTGATGGTGGCTTTTAACAAACTGGATTTATCCATTAGAAAATGACCTGTGACCATCATTTCATTGCACAGAGGCCATCAACTTCCAGGTAGTAATACATTTGGGCCACATTTCTAGAGGCGAAAGGTTCCATATCCTATTACCAACCCCCATAACCAATGAATCCACTGGTTTAATTAGCATAAGTGCATCCAGATTTTACACAATGCTAGCAAATATGTCATCATATTAATTATGCAATAATTTTATGGAATTCTTGTCACTCCTAAGGAGGCTTTCTTTCCAGTTTAGAGTGGGTGAGGGGGCCGTGTTGGAGAGCGCTTAGTCAAAGACAATGTTTTTCTATGCAATAAATGCCTATGGGGGGAAATTGTATTCAAGATACTTATATATTCCCCTTCTTCCTGCCCCACCTTTTTATAAAATGTATGTTTAAGAAAAGAAATCCAGGAAGTAGGACAACTTTAAAAAAAAAGTAATTGCAAAGAGAAGGAAGATGAGGTTCAATTTAACTCTGCATGGTAGCTTTGTAATTACTCCTAATCTAAGTATCATTAAGAATTTGAACTGATTAAAGAAATGAACTTTTTAGGGTCAAAAATCAACATTCAAAAAATGGGAAGAAGCTTTATTAAGAACCTTGCAAAATGTTCCCTTAAAGCCTAATCAGTCCTGCACCTGCTGAACTAAAGACAGCAGGGGAAGACAGGGTTTAACTGGCTGGTGACTCATTCCTTCCTACTGTATGCTGGTCAGGTTGCTGCTCACTCCTGTTGCAAAGAAGATTGGGTAGGGCAGTAGGAGGCTCCCTTCTCCACCTGTGGAGAGTGACTTCATGTGAAAAAGTCATTTTGGTTCTTCTGAAGCCCCAAGGTCTGCAAGAATTTAAAGGAATCAACATCTAATGCTGCTGAGATGTTTGTACCTGAGGATCTAATGTAAGGTGAACTGCAAAGGGATAGCTGGGATTACTTGTGCCTTTTATTGCTTCTAAATTATATTTGTATAGTTCAAATTTGACTTGTTTTACGTTAGAAATATCGGGTCTTGTTTTTTTGTGGAGAGTTAGTGGGATAATATCACAAGAGGTTGAAATCTGAGCAGCTATATTCCCAACCCTGAATTGAACAGAAGGATCAACATGCCCTAACTATCCTTTGAGAGCAGCAGCTCAGCTTTCAGCCTCTTGTGATGTCATGCCCTCTAGTCCTCCAGAGTGTCTGGCAGCAAAGCTGGGAAGCCAACTCCCAGTGTTTTTCTTCTTTTGTTCGTTCTTTCTTTCTTAACCATGGAAGAATCTTTGGTGCAGAATTTCTACATTAGGAGGAACAACCTCCCTATCATATCCTCCTTTATTCCCTTGCACTTCATGTTCACCTAAGGATCCTTCCCCCCTCCTACCACTAACCTATGGTAAGCCGGGGTGGAGTTTTGCAGGGGTCCGACATTTCCCAAACATTTTAAAAGTAGGAACAGATCTTTGGATGTAGACTTCAAATAAATCATAATGATCAGTAACTCCATCCAAAGAATTGGTATTAACACACATTTAAATACTTTATCTAGACAAAGCAATATGTGTGCACTGGAATACAAACTTATAACAGCCTTAGGCCCTGATCCTATCTGAGTACCTTTACTCAGATGAGCAATCCCCCCTGAAGTTAATAGGAATCCTCACATGAGTAAAGATAAATGTAAGACTTCGCATAGTTTGGGATGGCAGTTCATAATACATCTCTACCTCGATATAACGCTGTCCTCGGGAGCCAAAAAATGTTATAGGTGAAACCGTGTTATATCGAACTTGCTTTGATCCACCAGAGTGCGCAGCCCCCCCCCCCCCCGAGCAATGCTTTACCGCTTTATATCCAAATTCATGTTATATCGGGCAGTGTTATATCGGGGTAGAGGTGTATTTAACACTTGATACATACAGTTTATCAATACCAGAAGTATTTTACTCTTGAGTGCCTGGCTTTCTTTGCCACGTCTCCTTCTTCTTTTGTATCTGCAAGAACACCTCTTTTCCAGTTTTGATCCTTTCCCCTATTCCTAGGAACAGCTCACTATTGCATAAGTAAACAACTGAAGCCTCTAGCTCACCCCTCGCCCTTATGCTCTGAGCAGTCAACATTGAGTTAAAAACTCAGTCCTGTGTACCAATAACAGTTAAAGAAATACAAACCTACACATTTTGTGCAAATCGGGAAATAGGCATACTGTCCATTCTACTGTTCCAGATACATGGCCTTTTCTTTACACCACTGGTTTTCCATTCCAGGCCTAGAGCTCAATTTTCCAGGTCCACATTTTGTCCCCAATCTTGTAAATGTTTACACAGGTGAACCATACCATTGATTTCAATGGGGCTGGTCAAGAGCATAAAGTTATTTACATGCATAAGTGTTTGCAGGATCTGGTACACAATGGCCAAGAAAAAAAGAGAGAGCTCAATTTTACTCTTCCCTATATAAACTGTAGAAAATTAGGTGCTGTAAATACACCTACCTGAGACCTATGAATATTCTCCCAGGTTTGCAGCCCCTTGTAATTGCATATCTCCAGAGGTGTTCTCCATGACTGGAGCTTCTAAAAAAGCTCAGTGTTGGCCCCAACTGCTCTAACATAAGTGGGAGCAGAGTTAGAACAATGATGCGTGCTTTTGAAAAAAACACTCAATATCCTCCTCAAATGCTACCAGCAGACTCCATACTCCGTTCTGAAATTGGTTAGTAAGGTAGAATTTTCTTTAAATGCAATAGTTACAGGTACAGGATAAATTTTCAAGGGCAAAACCCACAGCAGTTCATTTCAAATCGTTTTAAAAAAGAACCAAGACAAGTTTCTGGAAACTGAATATTGTGGGTGCAACCACTGACTAAAGGAAGGGGATAGACTAACATGGGTTTTGGTTTGTTTCTTTGGTGTGATGTCAAGATTGAGCATGATGCATGAGGTGATGCTGTCTTTATCAAGAGGCATAAAACCACAAGTAGTCCTTCTCTTGTGTATTAAAGATACCTTAACACTTCCTGCAAGACTAGGGTGGTATCTCCAGTGTCCTGCTTGATTCCAGTTTGAATAACTATATTCAATATATGGAAATTCATCTTGTTAATGCTTTAGTTATAGCAGGTTTTAATACCATCCCATTGTCTGAAATGGGAAACTACTACGTCAAGAAAGCAATGTACAGTATTATAGTTTCAAACACTACTGCCCGCCTCTCCACAACTTCTTACGTTGATTTGAAAGCTGAAACCTAGAAACACTATCTTTGCAATTACAGACAATCACTTTTCCTTACGCATTATGTAGAAGTCAATATTATTTTGCTGTGATTATGGTTTACCGTACAGGCGATTTTGACAGGTGATTTAATGCACTATTCATCCATTTGAATAAGCTTTCCAGTTGCTTTTTGTTGTACTAAGGGAGAAATTGGCCGTGTCCATCAACTGTAAAATTTTAGGCTTCAATAAACTTTAAGGATGCTTATACAACCCACCTCACACCCACGCACCCAACTTTAATAATACTTAGCAACTTGCATAGTGCTTTACTTCTCCATAGCACAGAGGTCTCAACATTAATCCTTATAACACTCCCAAAAGTAGATAAGTATTATCTGTATTTTACAGGTAAGTCTGTAGGGGCAAATTCAGACCTTATATAAATAGCTGCATCTCCACTGGCTACGTGCATCTTGTATTTGCTATTGTCTGAGAATGGAAACTAGACTAGATGGAAGGTTACCTCAGAAAACCAACTTCTAATAAAATGTGGATTAAGATTCAGATGAGCATTCTAAAATTTTTGGTCTCTATCTGAAGTGATTCTCCAAACCTCTTGAAGTTTGCCCATCACTTATCCACGCAATAAAGTGCAGATGCTGCATATCTCTAGCAAACATAGACTGCATATTATAAAGTATGGATGTGATTTTAAAATGTGCCTGAATGACTTAGGAGAACAAGTCTCGTTGACTTGCAATGGGACTCATAGTCCTTAAGTCTCCTATTTAAAAAAAAAAAAAAAGTTTTGGTATAACCTAGGGTGAGAATTTAAACTGATTTAATTATACCAATATAACCTTCCTCGTAGATGCTTTTATTCCAGTATAAGGCTGCCTCAACACACTACACAGACTACTGACAAAGCTATGTTGGTGTTGCTATGGTGCTAGCATAACCTATAGTGCAGACAGAGCCTACACTGATGGAAGGGATTTTTCCATTGGTGCATGAACACCACCTCCTCAAAGTTACCTATGTTGATGGAAGCATTCCTCCATCGCCAAAGCTGCATCTACACTGGGGGTTAGGTTGGCATAGCTGTGTAAGTGAGGGGTGTGGTTTTCCCAAACCCTGACCGACACAGATACCTTGACCTGACTTTTAAGTGTAAACCAGGAGGGCCTTTTTTTTGGTTTAGTTTATGTCTCTTGGGTAGGGGTTAAGCTTAAATTGAAACAAGGTACTCTTATACTGTCTGGAATAAGTGTGTCCACAAAGGGGGTTATCCCAATATAATGATACCTGTACAACTGATAAAACTTTCCAGTGTAGACAAAGCCTATGTCACTTTAGTGCCAGCTGGGTATGACACGTTTCCTATCAAAACTATCTTCATGACAAGTATGTTAAATGCTACAGCACAGAGCAGTCATCATTGGGTTAATAAATAGCACATGATAGTTTTCCATAATGGCACATACCAGCTGACTGCATGCTAATGTATTAATTTTTTTTTTTTATGTGTTTTAAAGCATTCATGCTCAAGGGAGAGTTCCTCCTCCCCCAACAGCTATTCTTGCCTTCCAGCTGCTAGTTGATCTTTTCCAGCTCTTGTTCAGAATTCTTCCTTAAAGAATCTTTCAGTGAAACTTTTTCAATCAGACTGTAGTATAACATTTCTGCAAAGCTATTGTTCCTTTGTTCTCTTTCTCCAGATCGGCTTGTACTTGTAAGCAGCTTTCTTCATAAACCCAAGAGAAATCTTCTCCTTCCTTTTGTCTCTATTGAGAGAGAGAGAGAGAGAGAGAGACCAAAAGCTCAAGTCAGTTATAAGCCCTGAAATGTGTGTTTTTCCAGTGTTTTGGTATTGGTTACTGCCATGGCCTTTATCTGTTCCCTTGGCCAGCCAGGAAAAGACACGCCCTCAGTCAACACAATCAAAAGCCATTTAATTAAAAGCTATTCAAATGCTTTAAAAATGTTTCCTTCCAGCAAACCCCAGTGTCAAGAAGACACCTTTCAAAAGCTGCCAGTGTAGAGTAAAAACAGCAGGATGATTCTATCCATAAATCATTTTTAGGTCTGAACAGTTATCATAAAGACCTACGTTATGTTTCCGAGAGGACGTGGAGGGACACTTGCACAGGCTTCATTGGTTCTTTCTGGCATTTTCTGACTGTATAGTGGATGCAGGATATGGTACCAAGGATTGTAAGAATTTTACTCTCTCTCTCTCTCACACACACACACACACACACACACACACACACACACACACACACACACACAAAGTAGTGCAAATATAGGGCTAAATTATTCAGAGTCCTTGCAAATGTGGCATTTGTATGCCCACATAGCACCCAGTTGGTCACATCTGTATGCAAATACTTCACTTGTCAGCTCATGCATGCAAATACCCAATGTGTACTGACATGTGCAAATCCATATGCGATATGGCACGCATGTAACCTTTTTGAAAATCTGGCCTTTGATGTCTCAATAAATGCTTTTGGGTTTGAATGGAGAATCCCTTGAGAGTTCAAGGTGAAATACAATCCAAGCAGGCTCTGAATAGAAACCCCAGTGTTCTGAACCTGCCATACCCCGTCCCAGGCTATTACAGGAGTCCTGAGAGAGGAAGAAGTACCTGCTCTAGCAGCAAATTAAGCATAAAGATTTTAATCTGACAAAAAGCTGTTTAATGGAAGGTTTAAAAGTCACGGGGAGCCTGGAGAGCACAGCTCTACCTTTTCTGCTAAAATCAGAGGCAGGGCTCCTCCGCTCCTTGGTTTGTGGGGGCAGTGCTGTGGTCAGCCGGTGCAGTGCAAGCTCCCCCACCTGTTTCAATCTAATTTAACCCATGATTCAGTAGCCTCGTTTTGATGTGTTATGGTGAGGCTCACCCAGGGCTCAACTCACAAGGCACTTGGAGAAGTGCCAGTTCTGCTTGATCAAACAATTGCATGAGCTTATTAAATATATGGAGAGGCTGAGGGCAAATACAGAAGGGATTGCCCTTGCCCATGCAATAAGCATCTCTGAGGGTGGCACTGGGCTCTGAAACTCCCCCTTGACTTCAGTGCGATCAGAGTTGGGCCAATGCTGAGCACTTCTGAAAGTCTCACCTTTAATGTTTGCACATTATAGAGCTCAGATGAAGATCTGTTCCTTTTGTGGCAATTTAGTGGACACACTTTCTTGCTCCTACTAGTAGCCAAGTCACTTGCATCTTGGTACTTTGAGGGGAAACATACCCTTGGGATTTCAGGGTATACAATGAGCTGACAATTGCAGCTGTAGTGAGCCAGTGTCTTTTGCTGTAAATAAGGTAAATCCTGGAGGCATTCTGCTGAAATCCTGAACTGGACACCTCATTCTGCATCCCAGATATGGACTGGGGCTGGAGGAAGAGAGGTCATTCTTGGTGGAGGGTTGTTACCTCTGGAACTCATTCTCCTTGCTGTTTTTTCAGAGCCCAACATGATGGTCTGCAGGGATGGTGCAAGACCAGTCTGTTTACCCAAATATTTTGCTTGAGCCAGGCAAGTGGGTCATCTTTTTCCCCCCCCTCCTGATATTGGAGGCTAATAGCCCTTTCTGGGTCATTTCCATCAGGCTCGGTGGTCGTGTTTGCTCTCTTATTGGTTACTGCAGGCAGATGTTTTTTCACAATGTGTTTTTGATCTTTCCTGTGAATTTGCCCAGATGCTATAAAAAAAATAAATACACCTAATGATGTGGCTGTGTTGCTTTACCAGGTCGTTGTGCAGTCTCACCCACCCCAAAGACTGAGAAGGTCCGAACCCAGTCAGTACAGGACTGAAAGACTGCCATGGAATAACTGTCGGAAGAGGACCGAGTCATTCAGTAGGTGGCACTCCTCCATCCTCCATTGGAGTTGAGGGCAGAAAGTTGTTATCTGAAAGATGAGATGTAAAACTGAGGTCCTGATAATGTGAGAGACAGGGTGAGTGAGGTAATATTTTTTTATTGGACCAACATCTGTTGGTGCGAGAGATAAGCATTCAAGCCATCCAGAGCTCTTCTTCCTGATAACGTGTCAGTATTATTAAAGTTCCAGTAGCCTGCCTATGTAAGGTACTTACATTGCTCCTATTACCATAGTATTCGAGTACCCCATGACCTTTAGTGTATTTATTCTGTGAAGGGAGGAAATACTGTTATTCCCATTTTACCCTTGAGGAGCTGAGACACAGTGAGGCTATGTGACTTGGCCACAGGAAGTCATTGGCAGAGCAGGGAATGCTTTTCACAAAAAGAAGGAGGGTCCTGACTAAATTCCAAATTTGTTTGATAATTTCTGGGTGCCCTCCCTAACTTCACTGTAATTCAAATGAATCTTGCCATGTCCTATTCACACTGTCATGTAGTGCTGCTGCATGCTGTTATATTTCTGCTACATTTCACGTCAGAGGTGGCTGTGTTTCTGTGAATTGCATACTGATTCCTATGCAGACAATCTGCAAAGTGCTTTGGGATCCCTCTGGATAAAAGATGCTGTATAAATATAAGTTGTCACAAGAGTGCCTATTAGGTTCCTGACAGGGGCTGTGGTCTCGTGGCAGAAATGCAGGCACATGCACTTGGTCACAAAATACATTTTAAAAATTATCTTTGCTTGCCTGGTGTTTGATAAAGTAGGTCTGAGATATGCACAGGTTGGCTGGCATGTCACACAGTGCTGACAGATATAGAAGATTGAATAATGTTCAAATAATATAAATCTTCACCACAATTATAAAGCAATAAAAGTGATCTCCCCACCCCTGGGATAGGCTGGTCTGACAGGCACTTAGGCCCGCACCCTTTGAAAGGAACTCATGTCCTATTGGAGATTCTAAAGTCTGTTAGCTTTAAGGGACGAGCTGGTTCCAGCGGGCAGCGCCTCTCTTGTTCCAGTGCTGTTTCTAGTGGCTCCCCAAGCTTGGGCCTTGTCTACATGGGAAAGTCTTTGGGGTACGATTTTTAAACCAATAACCACTAATAAGAGTGTCCACACAGGAGGAGGAGGGTTATACCTGATCAAGTATATCTGTGTAACTGGTAAAACCTTCCTGCTAGACCTAAGGCCTAAGATGGCTCACTTGGGGTGGGGTCTGGGAGGGTATGTCGACATGGGGATGAAAAAACCCATGAGCCGGACTCAGCTGACCCAGGCCAGCTGCGGCTGTGCCGAGGGGCTTTTATCCCCCTGTAGATGTACCCTCAGTCTCTTGTAAACAGTGTCCTTAAACAATGGTCACAGTCCCATAAGACATGACACTTCTGTACCCCTGATATACTTGTTGTAATAATAAATCCCAAAGGAAATCACTGAAAGCAGCTCCTTTTACAGAGGTTGTTAGAAGAAGGCCAAAGAATGTAGGCTACATTTATCAGATGGGGGACTCTATCCTGGGAATCAGTGACTCTGAAAAAGATCTGGGGGTTGTGGTGGATAGTCAGCTGAATATTAGATCCCAGTGCAACATTGGGCCAACAGGGCTAATGCGATCCTTGGATACATAAACAGGAATCTTGAGTAGGAGTAAAGAGGTTATTTTACCCCTGTGTTTGACACTGGTGAGACCACTGCTAGAATGCTGTGTCCAGTTGAAGAAGAATGTTGATAAATTGGAGAGGGTTCACAGAAGAGCCATGAGAATGATTAAAAGTTTAAAAATAATGCTTTGCATTGATAGACTTAAGGACCTCAATCTATTTAGCTTATCAAAGAGAAGGCTAAGAGGTGACTTGATTACAGTCTGTAAGTACCTACATGGGGATCAATTGTTTGATATGGGCTCTTTGATAGAGCAAACAAAGGTGACCCAATGCCTGGAAGTTAAAAATAGACAAATTCAGACAGGAAATAAAGTGCCAAGTTTTAACAGTGAGGGCAATTAACTATTGGCACAGTTTACCAAGGCTCATGGTGGATTCTCTATCGTTAGCAATTTTTAATCAAGATTTGATGTTTTTCTAAAAGAGATGCCCTAGGAATTATTTAGGGGAAGTTCTGTGGCCTGTGTTATACAGGAGGTCAGACTTGATGATCACAATGGTCCCTTCGGGCCTTAGAATTTATGAAAGTCTGGAAAGGAGAAAAAAAATCACCAGGAACAGTTAAATTAAGAGGGAAGAACAATTTCCTCCATTACTGGGATTATTGGGTGAAGCTGGGTCATGCAGGAGGGCATAACACCCATTTTTGCAACTTATGGGCTCTTAACATCTATGAACTTTGAAGCTCAGTCAGCCCCTTACCTTGGCACTCTCCTCACCATCCTGACAAACCAGTTTAAAAACACACTGATTACAATTTTATTTGTTGGACTATGAAACAGAATTTTCTTACTGATACTCTGCCAAGGATATAGCTTGCCCAAAGTTTTTCTCCCTTACACTTAATTAAGTTTTTCCTCTCTGAAAATTCAGGAATGGAATTCTCTCTGTTCTTCAAAGTCCAGGAATACACAGGGTGTTCCCACCACCTTGGTACCTTTAGGGGACACCCTTGGGATCTCAGGATAAACATCAAGTTGACAGTTGCAGTTGTACTGAGCCAGTGTCTTTTACTTTCAGGAGCAGGGATATGACTAATAATTTTGGCACATTTGGGGCTCCCGCTTGGCTTGTTAGGCCCAACAAGAATCTGCAGGTTTCATGGGCATTCTACAGCCATCTCTAATACATTGGTCACTATAATAATATACTGGGGCGGGGAAGAGAATATTTTAGCTCTTCTGAAAATCAAAAGCATGGTAAAATAGCTTAATAAGGGGCATGCCTAGGCTCATTGATTTTGTTAGATTTCACATACAGGGATTTAATATGAAGATTATTTAACTTGGTGCTTGAGTCATTAAAATGAATGAGTTTTACCATGCCAAAATATTAAGAGCATGAGACCTTTTAAAAACAGTAACTGGCCTTCCATCCCACCCAATATGTTGATCTGGTTTTGGACCCCACTTTCCCCAAATCTAGGTGGGCACTGAACTCATTTATACCCTTTGTTTCATTCACCTTCCCTGGTAGCTGATTTCATAGTGTGTGTTCACTATTACCCTCTGTTCAGTTCTATTGTAGATTCCTAATGTTTAGGTTATAGGTCCCCTAGTTTCGATTCTTTCAATGGTGTGAATTTATCCCCAGGATTTTTTTAAGTCAGTTCAGATGTTTGAATAGCATATGTTTCACTTACTGAGAACCATTTTTTTTTTTTTTTTTTGCTTGATATAAAGTTTTGGTGTATGTAAATCAAGGATATTCCTCAATACACACAAGGATATATGTCTTCAGATCTATTTCCAGTAGAACAGCTGTTCCCATAAGACAATAGTGATATACATTATGCAGCCTCCTGATCAGCAAAATGACAGAATCTGAAGTCTTCAGAGAAGCCACCTGCAATGGAGATCAGAAATCTTCAGAAAGAATTCCCTCCACCCCAACCCAAAACATGAAGAAAGCTAACTCCTCAGTATATTCTTCATGCACTTGCTAGGAACGTTCTGAACACTGTAGAGTGTTAGCTATTAATTGTATCAGTGCTAAAGGGTTCAATGAGTAGGAACAACAGCAGTTAAAGAATAAGACATAATGTGCTGTGAAGTATTTACAAGTGTGGTAGGTATAAGCACACTGTTGAGGTACAAGACATAACGGAATGTCTTCAGAAGTACAAGCTTTGTACATACATATTTAGATATGGCCTTTACACTCTTTGATGGACGCAGGCAATCTGATTTGCTGAGGCTGTAGCAAATTGGCAACAAAACGGTGTGCTGAGCGGAGACTGACTATGTGCTTTATTGCATATGCATTATGAGCCTGAACCAGTTCCCACTGAAGTCAACTCCTATATTGGGATTCTAAGGAATACTTGGACTACAATAAAGTTGATTCTGATTCTCAGCCGATAGGTGACAGGATGTTTTATTTCCCAGTTGAGAAAAGCTGTTGGAGAAAATCGTTCTTCCTGCGCCGTTGTTCTCTGGTTTTTGAAAATCTGTGGGGTGGAGTTTTACCAATAATTCTAGGTGAGCAGAGTTAGGCCAATGCTGAGCACTTCTGAAAATCCTATTCTCCATGTCTAATCATTGAAACAAGCATTCATTTTGAAGTCAATGGTAAAACTCCCACTGATTTTCACAGAAGCAGAGTTGAGCACTTTTGAAAATTCAATGAGCACCTTTGAAAATTTCACCCTGAAATCGACACTATTTTCTTTTATTCTATACGTTCTCTCCTCAGAAAATCTAGATTCCCTGGTACTTCTAGAAAATGAGTTGTCATTGGTGCAGATCCCTTATACCACTTTGTGTTTCTTGGAATATATGATATCATTAGGCCACAAGATTGCATGGTCCAACAACCTACTTTATGTGAATGTGCAGTCACCAGGTCATGCATTTAAATGAACACACATTTGAATGTGTGACTGAAGGCTGTACATTCAAAGACAGGCACTGGGATATTTATCAGTATTTTCTTTTTCTTCTCTTGATTCTTCTTCTTAAAAAAAAAATTAGAAGAAAGAGTTCAAAGAGAAAACACCATGCTAATGTGATGATTGAGATTTTAAATGCACAGAAAGTCATTACATTCAAAAGTTAGGTTCTCCCAGCAGCCACATCTTGTAAATATGGGGGGGGGGGAAACAAAATTGATGCCACACAGAAATATGAAATACTCCTTATGCAAATAGGTGCCAAGTTACAGTTGAATGCGGTAGGTCACAATGACATGCACTGCAAATCTGATTATTATTTTTTTTTGGCAGTTTAACAAATTGAGTTTGGGGGTTTATCCACCCGATAATGGATATCTCTGGGCACTGTTTTATGAACATTCCATAAAAGTTGTGTGCAGTGTGTCATTGTATGGCAAACATTGCAGGAGAGCTATTGTAAAGTAGCATGATTTGCTTATTATCTGCACTCAATCAGCAATTAAACAGCAGCACTGGTATATTGATACATCATGTTATTACTATGGTAATAAAGGTCAAGCCAAAGTCTGGGTGCTAGCATCTCAGATGTTTCCTCAGATCCTGAGCTGAGGATCCAATTCTAGGGCTTTTGTTAAAAATTGGCCTGATTTTAAAAGGAATGAATATAGAACACACTAAAGCTTAGGGATCGGCCTAAACCAAAATTTTGGGCCTGGTTCACTTTAGAGTTCATAGTTTAAATGTATCTCTAGAAAAGGTGACTCCAAACAACTCAATATGGGAAGGCTCAGATCTGGATCCATATTTTTGAACTCCCAAGTTTGGGAGTACTCAGAAGCAGAGCTCTGGTTTGGCCAATTATAGAGAGATGCATTTTTTATCTAGATTTAATTGAGGCACATCTCTACTAAAGAGCAACAATACTTTGCATCTACATAGCACCTTTCAGCTGGGGCTCTCCAAGTGCTTTACAAACATTAGTTCAGGCTTACAATCCCCCTGTGAGGTAAGCAAACATTACACCTCTCTTTTTGTTTTGTTTTTGTAGAAGAGAACTCCATGTAATTTGCTAAAGGGGTGTATGCTCTTCCATTAGAAAACAAGAAATGGGAAAAGGCACTTTCTGTCTGTGTGTTTGGATTACTTCTCTCCATGAGGCCCTGGTACCCACAATACCATGTCAATTTCTCATTATGCAATTTAAGGATAGTGGTTGTGGAAGTGAATAAGCTGAAGGTAAGGCTGGAACAAAGGTGGACTTTACTATACTCTCACTTAGCTGTCAGCTTCCAGTTCTGAAAATGTATGTTTTGACTCATCTAGAATATCAGTTGATATGTTGTTTTAACAAGCAGGCCTAGAAGATGGCACCAACGTGCCACTTTCCAAAAATGTGCATGGCCAAATTTTCAGCCCAAGCTGTCTGACCTATTGTGAGATTGTAAGCAGCATATAGGGAGAATGAAGATGGCAGTGTGGAAAAGGTGAAAGAGGAAACAAAGATAAAGCTAGTATGATTCAGCCATATCACTCCAGCTGCGATCTTGTCATCTTTTGCAAGCTAAGCAGGGTCATGACTTGCCAGTAACTGGATAGGATGTGCCTCAGAGAAATCAGAGAGCAAATGTCAGCACTGAAACCACCCTGGAGCATGGTACTAGGGGGCACTGTGCTATTGCAGCACTTGGCCAAAAGTGACTAGCAATTTTAGGTGCCTCAATTTCTAGGTTCTATCAATGGGCATGATTTCCCTGCAGCACCCTTCTGGCTAAATGTGGCTCTGCTGAGGGCTGCCTCAGTCTCCCTTTCATTCAGGATCCCTTACAACGTCCACACAGTCCAGATATTCAAACCATTCCCCCTTCTGGAGTCCAGTTTATTAAGTCCTGCACAAAGTCTTTCAAAAGAGAAAAACTTACAAAGCCTTCATCCCAGTTTCAGATGTGCCCAACCCGCCCTCCCTGAGCGTCTTCCTCCCAATATCTCTTGGCCTTTTTCACACACCTTCCTCACTGGTGTCTTCTTTACTCCCAGCAGTACCTCCAGGCATCTGCCACCCACATGCAGATGTCTCACCCTTTATAAGGCACAGATACCTTCCCTGAAGCCAGTTGTGCACCAGGACCTGCTGCAGTGGACCCTGCTCTCTCTTAAATGGTCCTGTCATCCTGCGACAGTGGCCAAAATAAGGTACTTTGAACTGAAGGGGCCTGATTTTCAGAGGGGGCTGCTCAGCACTTTGTGAAAATCAGGCCCCTTTAAAGTGCCCCAAGTTGGGCATCAAAACCTTGAGTCGCTCTTGAAGATATAGGCTATTGTGTCTTGGCTGACAGGTAAAATCAATTTCTCTCGCTATGAGGGATTTCTCATTTGCTCATCATTGTTATATGTATCTATTGGATGACAGAAGGTCATTCAAGATCTCCATGCACTATTTCCAGCAAATATAATGTCAAGCCCCCGATGTTCTGATCAAATTATAATTTTGGTAATTACATTCTGCTTACCTAAATTCTCCTGAACTGCAATTAGGATTAGTATTCTTCTTCATCTCCTAACTGAAACGGGTTTGTTCTCTTGCTGCATACAGTTACAAAGTTGCTGTGTTCCACTCTAGAAGTGGCTGCATTGCATTAGCTGGTGAATGACTCCGGCATATATAGTGCTTTGGTATCCTTTGTGTTATATTTTCCACACACAAAGTAGCACTATGTGCTTCCAGTCCAGATGCTTAATTTTAGATTAAGAAAAAAAAAATGTCTCAGGGGACAGAGAGAGAAAGCACAGTGTGAGTCCTTCCCTCTTTAAAATTTTCTGTCTAGAATTGTCTCACAGCTCCGTGCTCCGAGCACTTAGTAGAAAGAATTCAAATTTAAAGGAGTAGTTCACAGAAAACAAATGAAATTTGCGTTGCTACAAACACCATAAAATAAAATGGGATAAAAATATATAAACATTATATATAAAAATAACGTGACAGCATACAGGTCCTAGGCAGGGTACTGTACAATTAAATTTAACAGAGCTCTAAAATAATTTAAAACTGCAATTAAAAACAAACAAACAATAAAAACCCTTGCTTTGAAAGTCAACACAGACTTTGTATTCTGCACAGTCCAAAACTGAGGATCACAATTAGAAAAGTTCTAGGGTAAAATTTTCAAAGGCACTTAAGGGTGTTTGAAACCCCACTACTGTAGGTTTTCAATTGGGTACCTAAATCCCTTAGTCACTTCTGAAAATTCCATCTCTGGCTCCTAGTGTCTCAAGATTGCTTTCAGGACAAAACTAAACAGCTTGCTGCTTCATAAAGCATTCAGGGAACATGGTCAGGTATGCCAGTCCACAACCATTCAGGGCCTTGGAAATACTGTAACTAAGAAGACTTTAATATTAATATGAACTATTCAGGAATCCAGTACAAAGAGTTTAAAATAGGAGCGATAGGCTGGGATAACTGAATGCTTGTAACAATGAAAACTGTTGCATTTGGAATAAGCTGAATCATAGAAATAACATTGAAAATGAAGAGTTACAGTAACTTACAAAAGAGTCTATATCCTCAGTGAATGCAAGATTCCTATAATTTTACTGACAATCCAATTGACATGCCTTGATCTGTCAGGGTGTAACAACAGCAGGAAGTTTGTATGAAAACAAAAAGACCAAAAGCCAAATGAAAATTAATTGACATCTTTAGTTTGTCCAATCCCTTAATGTCTCTCATCCCAAGAGCTGGATTCAGATCTCTCCCCATGGATAATGATGTACTGCCAATACTTTAACTGTGTGTGTGGGGGGGGTCCCTTAAAAACTATCCTCCCTGTACCCAGTGTCCCAGGTCTGTAAGTGTTCTTGCAGAGGAGAATTTAAGCAGTAAGGTCTCTATTCTTTTTTTCCCCATTGGAGGAAGGCAGCATAATAGGGCAAACAAACTTATATTAAGATACTACTTGCTAGAAATATTTACATGTTGTTCCTGGAAAATACTGAATGAGCCAGATCCCTGCCATGGAGCTATGCCAATGTACACCAGCTGAGAATCAGCCCCTCGACAAGTTTATTGAAGATATAGTTTAGTACTATCCCACCTGCGCAAAGGGAGAGTAGAATGGGAAGGTAAAGCACAGCTTCTAGGGGGACCCAAAGGAATCCTCTTCTGGGAATTTAAAAAAAATATCTGTAGCCTGGTGGAACTTGGTCCATTCCAAAGTAAGTATGAAGAAGGCAGCAATCTAGCTTGCTGAGGATGAAGCCATGAATGACCATTGCAAGGTCTGCAGTAAAGAGCAATGGGCAAACCTTGTGAAGAACCCGGAGATAACAACTACTCTAGAAACTGTCACCAGCAGCGGTTTGCATGGTGAGAGGGAAAGCCAGAGTAACTCAAACACCAAGCTTGTCTCCATGGTGTTTTCCTCACCCTCTCAGCTTTTCTCAGTGCCCACAAAATCCATTTGTCCTATTTAGCTTGAGCTGGCCAATCATTCCTTAACCAAATAAAGACGCTAATCATGCAACTTGCTCTACAAAAAGTCAACTGTAAAGCAGGCATTGAGCAAAGTGTGAGGCTACCTCAGCTCATTTCCCTTTAAAATATTCCCTAGCAGTTTCATTTCCACAGAGAACAGCATGTTGCACAAGATGGAACTCAACAAGGGAGATTCTGAGGAGATTGTGACCATCACCATCGTGTGTGATGTCCTTTCCAGGAAAGACCCATCAAAAAGCAGTTCTGCCAACTCCAGCTAGGGCCCAGATAAACAACACATAATGGTCAGCAGTATCAAAAGGGGCTGTATAGGCTAAGAGGGGTAAAAATATTGGTCCTGTTATTTGAATAGTTGTCCTTGAAAATGCAAACAATTGTGGTATCTGCTAGTTGTGTCTCTGGGATCATTAGGTTCTGTTGATCACATAATGTGGCCGTGTAATCTAAGTTGGAAATGTTGAGGCTCTAGTTCTTGTTGCTTTGTCATAAGTATGTTTGTTCTACTAACTGTTGCTCTCACTTTAATAGAGAGTATGTGTAAACAAGAGGCATGTAAAAATGGTCTGTGCAAAATTGTTACTGAAAAATTATAATACTACAGTCTTCAAGAATGAGGGAGAGAAGTTACTCAGTATTATGTAGGTGACAATATAAGGCCACATTGAATCTGTGAGACCATGAGGTGCACTGGGAATAATGCGGAAGGACATCACCCTGACAGGAGGTCCTAGGGCAGGTATCCTACCTCCAGGACCATGACTACTGCTACGAGAGTTCAGGGTGCACTCCCAGCACTGCTGGCTGATGTGGCAGGAAAGTGGGTCCATAGCCCCATTGTTTCCCTGTCTAATCTGAGGAACTCTAGCACCATCCTTGTGCCGTGTGTATGTAGTTGTATACATACTACATACAACACGTGGCCAACTCCCATCAACTCCTAGTCAAGTCAGTGAGGGGTGAGGGCACATTATATCTCTCAATGGTGCTTGACACCTCATAGCTAGTGGGCCAGATCCTATGTGGGCTGGGATTACGGGTGGCCCTTGATTAGGGGCAGAAGCAGGGGGGAAGACCCTCCTACGCTCATAGTACGGACAATAAATTATGCAAACAGCAAAGTACAAAAGATCATTGAACAGATACTGTATATAATTATGGAGAAGATAGCCCAGAATTATTGTATATCATTATGGCTTTAATTATTTCTATTACAGCAGCTCCTAGGGGCCCCAACTGAGATCAACAAACCCTTGTGCTAGACAATGTAGATTCACATGGTGAGAGTATCTGGCTCAAAGAGCTTCCAGACTAATTAGACAAAGGAAGTTATTATATTATCACCCTTTTTACAGATGAAGAGATACGGCAAATTAACTTGTCTAAGGTGGCAAAGGGAATCCGTGGCAGAGCCAGGATTTGAAGCCAGATCACTTGAATCCCAGATCAGTGGCTTAACCACATGTAGAATTTATTACATTCCAAAATATTGTGTATTTACACAGTGAGCACTGTAAGATTTTACCAAAGTGTCTTTGGATCTTCCAGAAATTTTGGAAATGGCCACATACCCCTGCGATCCAGCACTTAGACCAGATGACCGTGAAAAGGAGACAGCCAAAGTGAAGAGCTGATACTCACTGACAGGTGCACAGAGCAAGTGTCACTGAGGCAGTGCTATAACTGCTTAAGGGACAATGGTGATTTATTCGGGTCTTGGGCCCCTTGTTCCTTTATTACAGCCTGGAGAGGTCAGGGACAAGGTAGTCTCACGCAGCCAGAATCAGCTGTTAACCCCACAATACCTGTGCCACAGGGCTCTTTAGTTGTGTGAAATAAATTCAGCTGAGGAGGAAGAATTTCTTTTTGGGTTCAGAGCTTCCTAAAATGAGAAAGTGGAGAGGAACAACTGGTGGATTTGATTGGAAAAATCCACTGTCACTGAGACAGTCCAGAATAACTCTTGGGACTCCTGGCTGCCTGGAGAATGCAGGCCTAGGCCCCTAATAAACACAGATCTGAGGGTATTTTTAGTATGTGTGTTTGAATAGGAGTATTCTGAGTGCAACATGACATCTCCACAATCAGTGCAGGATCACTATAACCAGGACTGCAATTTGCACATGGAGAAGCACTGAGACCCTGGTCCTCAAAGTTATTCAGGTGCTGTGAAATCAGTGGGTGTTAGGCACCCGAATACCTTTGAGGATCTGAGCCTGAGTCAATCTGAGTCCTTCATTCTGCTTCACTGTCAGGCAAAACCTGCCCATAGTCGTGACATGCCCAGTAGGCAGCGGTGTAGCTCTGGACCAGAGGGGGCACCTGTAGGTGGTAGGGGTGGGTAAATGATATTTCACCAACCGCTGTGAAATCCTTTTCATTCCACAGGGTTCCAAAAGGAACTTTTTTGGTTTATTTAGAATTTTTAGCAGAAATGTTTATTGGCTTTGAAATCCCCCCCCCCTTCCCCACCGTTTTCCTTTTTCCATTTTTCCACTGAGAAAGGGAGAAAAGAGGAGGGAGGGGGAATGAAACCCCCCCAAAGTTCCTTTTTAGATTTCATCAAAAATGGTAAATTTTGAAAAAGTAAAAAACAAAGTCTTAATTGGGGGGGGGGGGGTCATTTTTCAATTAGAAAAAAGATTAATTTGAAACATGCTGACCAGCTGTAGTGAAGATCCTGCCCAGGAGTCTGTATCCCTGGTATACTGTTGGACACACGTTTCTTGGGGGCTTCTTCCATCGGAGGGACATAAGGTGTGTGGGGAGAGAACCATGCAGATCCACTGGCCATTCCCTTGTGCAGGGTGGGACACAGCCAATGGAGGGACTACTGCAGTCCTCCGGCTGCACTGGCTATGGGGAGGAGTCCTTCCATCACCACCCCTGAACACAGATTCCTCCATGCCCTAAGGATTTGGCCCCACAAGTAGGTTCCACTTGCCAGAGATGGATGTGGGGAGTCTTGCCTAGTGGTTGGAGCAGATGTCTGTGGCTAGGAATAGGCGCCCGGGGTCAGAGCTAGGTATGTCTACACCGCAAGGAAAAACCTGCAGCTGGCCTGTACCAGCTGACTCGGGCTTGCAGGGTTTGGGCTGTGGGGCTGTTTCATTGTTGTGTAGACTTCCGGGCTCGGGCTGGAGCCTGAGCTCTGGAACCCGCCAACCGAGCCTGGGCACCAGTCTGAGCCCAGACATCTACATAGCAATGAAACAGCCAGAGCTGGTGCTAGACATAAGCAGACTACGTCATTGCTTAGGCCCCCAAGCAGCACAAGGGGACTCCCTATTCACTTTGTATTATGTGTTGAGGCTCCCCAAAAAATTCCTGCTTAGGGCCTCCAATGGGCTAGCACTACCTAAACAGCCCCAGCCCTGCAAGCCCGAGTCGGCTGGCATGGGCCAGCCGCGGGTCTCTAGTTGCTGCGTTGACAAATCCTTACAGGCCTGATGTCAGCGCCAAGGTTGGAAGTCAGAGCTAAGGCTAACAGCTGGGTTACCTAGAGTGGGGCAGGGCACATACTGGCACAGAAGCTGTTTCAGCAGCTGGTGAACTGCTGCTGCTGGGCTTAAGAGCCAGCTCCTGACTCTTCACCAACCAGGCAGTGTAGCCAATCAGGCAGCCTACCACAAGCCAGCTTGCACCCATCAGGTTGCCTGGAGACTGGCTCTGCTGCAGGCCCTGGTTCCAGACATCACTATACATGGTTACTTTTGGTTCCTAATGAGTTAACTCGCTGGCATCTGCTGAAGAGCAACTTGGTAACACTCAGTGATTGGATTGATTGATTGATTGAGGCACTGGTTCCTCCCCATTTTACCTCCAGAAGGCAGGAGTTTCTTGGCTGACAGCCAAATGATTGCTTAGGAGGGTGCATCCAGAGGGTTAACTTTCTTATTGAATCCCAAAAGCCAGTGAGCGGGAATGCAATGAGATTACATACACAGCAGAGAACAATACAGTTATCATAACTTATTGCAAATGGCCAAATAGTTTGGAAAATATTTTGATATACAGGAACCCTACCCAACAAAGTTTCCAGTTCAGACTAGGATTTTCCTGCTTTCACTATTGCTTTTTCTTGTTTAATACCTTAAATACTGTGTTGTGACATCAACAGACTAGGACCAAGCCCTTTAGGATAAGTAAGGTATAATAGCATCTGCTTTCTAAAGACACTTGCCCGGACAGTATTATCAGTCTCTTCAGTATGTGTATTGTGATCACTATTCTATATGCTCTAAAAGAACATGCATTACAATCTGTTCAAATCTAACCAGACTAACTAATAAGAAAACAAATGGGTAACTGGGTGTGGTGCCAACCTTTGCTCATGCTATGTTTGTTTGCAGTTGTCAGGAAGCAGGCTGAACCATTTATCTTGTTCAGTGAAAACCATACACTAATATTTAATTGTTGTCACAAGGAAATGGGCATGTTCTTATAGGCACTGCTTTGGTTAAGGAAAGGTCGTAGTCACCTAGTGTGTAATCTGCATTTCATTGGTGGGGCTGTGGAATCTTTAAATTGTCCATCAAATGTAGCTGTCAAAGTGTCTTTGTTAATATTTCAGTATTCATACTAATTATTATTCTGTTGCCCTGGATAACTGGGAACCTCCCCAGATATAGTAATGCACATGTATCAGGCAGGACAACTGTTTCCCACATTTTATATTTTGATCATTGATTCTTTTTTTAAAAAAAATCTTCCTCATATGTTCATTTATATTTTGGGGTGTCTGACAAATGTTACTAATAACAAATGTATTTTATTATGCAGGGGTAATTACAAAAAATGCCTAATCAAGAATTGGAGAGACAAGGTGAGCGAGGGCATATGTTTTATTGGACCAACTTCTGTTGGTGAGAGAGACAAGTTTCTGAATTATATAGAGCTCTTTCTTAGATCTGGGAAAGGTACTTATGGTGTCACAGCTAATACAAGATCTAAGAGATAGTTTAGCATAAGTAGTTAGCACATATTCTAAGGAACCATTCAAGGTGAAGTGACTGGTTAACACCCCTGTAGTCAAAGGACAAAACGGGGGAGGGGGAAGAGGTTTAGTGGGTTACAGATTGTTATAATAAGCTATAAATCCAGTGTCTTTATTAAGACCATGATTTTTAGTGTCTAGTAATGAATTTACGCTTACAGGCTCATCTTTTGAAAGTGTTGTGAAGGTTTCCTTTGAGGATGAGGACTAATAGGTCAGATGTAGAGTGATAGCTTTATGAAAAGTGTTCACCCAGAGGTGATAGGGTGTTTTTGTCTTTTATCATTTTCCTGTGTGATTTCATCTGAGAGTGTAATGATTGTCTGGTTTCACCAACATAGTTGCTATTGGGGCATTTAGTGCACTGGATGATGTATACCACATGTTGTGATAGGCCAGTGTAAGTCTTCTAGAACTTGAAAGGTGTGTTGTAGGGGATGTTGATCATTGTAGCAGTGAAGAGATGTCTGCAGGTTTTGCATCTGTTGTTCTGGCAGGATCTGGTGCCACTTTAAATTGGTGGGGAGCTTGCTTCTGATGATGAACTTGGAGAAGCTGGGGGCCAGAAGAAGGAGTTCAGGAAAAAATTCTTTCAGCAGTCCCCATCGAGTATGGGTTGTAGTTGTTGATGATACCTCATATGAGTTCTAGCGTGGGATGGTAGGTGACAACAAGGGGTGTGTGGTTGGAGAGGGTTTTATTTCTGTATTGAAGCAGGTTCTCTCAGCATATTTGGGTGGCTGATTCCATGATGAGATCAACTTCTCTGGTGGAATATCCTTGTTTGGTAAAGGCAGGTTTGGGTGTGTTAAGGTGGATATCCCGGACTTTCTCCTTGGATAAAAGATATTACTTCACCCACCTCATCTCCGTAATATCCTGGGACCGACACAGCTACAACAACATGGCATACATAATCAAAAACTGGTTATTTTTATTAGAATGTGGACTGCTCTTAATAGTCCTACTAAGGTAATGCGAGGCTTGTCTGTGCAGGTGCTGCAGGACGGGCTCCTCATTGGACAACTAATACTTAAAAACATGTTAGTTCAGCAAATGCAAGAATCCAGAGGGAATACAGCACTGCTTCTATGTGGACAAGGGCCTTTTAAGGTTTACCCCGTCTAGATATTCATAAATTCTGCCGCAGACCTTATGATCACATAGAAACTTTGCATGCTGAAACTCAGAATTTCTAGTCCCTTCTAAAGGGATTTCCTCATATCCATCTGCCTAGATAGGCACTTATTTGGCTTCCACTACTGTAATGCCCATGGAAAGGTTGATTTGTCCCAACAAATGGACTTATTTGGGAGCTCACCTGTAATGAGGCTTATTCCCATCACCTGTTAGGCAAAGGGGTTAAAAGCCAATCAGTGCACCTGTGATTGATTGATTGCTGCCTGGGGGCAAAGGTTGGCAACGATCACTAGGCGCCTTCCCTTATAAGGGAGCTCAGGAAATGCAGAGGCTTTTATATGGAGAAAAACCAGTAGAGTGTAGGTTAGTGCAGGATAGGTGGAAGAGTGTGAGTTCAGCACAGCAAGGAGAAGCTAGGAGGGTTGAGGGAGAAGCCAGAGGCCTCAGAGTAGCAGCCGTGTTAGTCTGTATCCGCAAAAATAACAGGAGTACTTGTGGCACCTTAAAGACTAACAAATTTATTAGAGCATAAGCTTTCGTGGGCTACAACCCACTTCTTCGGATGCATAAAGAGTGAACCATATATTGAGGAGATATATATACACACACATACAGAGAGCATGAACAGGTGGGAGTTGTCTTACCAACTCTGAGAGGCCAATTAAGTAAGAGAAAAAAAACTTTTGAAGTGATAATCAAGATGGTTCAGTACAGACAGTTTGATAAGAAGCAAGTGTGAAAATACTTACAAGGGGAGATAGATTCAATGTTTGTAATGGCTCAGCCATTCCCAATCCCTATTTAGCCCTGAGTTGATTGTGTCTAGTTTGCATATCAATTCCAGCTCAGCAGTCTCTCGTTGGAGTCTGTTTTTGAAGTTTTTCTGTTTTAAGATAGCCACCCGCAGGTCTGTCAAAGAATGGCCAGACAGGTTAAAGTGTTCTCCCACTGGTTTTTGAGTATTATGATTCCTGATGTCAGAGGCCTGAGAACTAAGGGGAGGTTGTGTTAAGCACAAGCTGTGGGGAAGTAGCACAAGGGAGCTTGGCTGTAAGAAGCAGCCTGGGGAAACAGTAGCACATCTGAAGAAGTAGACTAAGCTGCTTAATACAGGGTCCCTGGGCTGGAGCCCAGAGCAGAGGGTGGGCCTGGGTTCACCTACCAGTCCCTGAAGAAGGGGCATGTACGCCACCAGAAGGAGGATTGAGCCCAGGGTCGGGTGGAAGACTGACACCAAAGGCTGAGTGGAAGAATAGCCCAAGGGGGTGGAAGGCTCTCATGTGTTGGGATGTCTTGTGATGTTTCAATTTAGACCTTTCCTTAACCTGGAAAGGGGTTGAACTTTGTGACTTGGTTGAGGTCTAAGCCACAGAAGACCTGGTGAGAGGCAGGTGGCCTGCAGGAGGTACTAGAGATGCGGGCCCCCTACGGTATTGCACCCTGACACAAAGGGATGCAATGGGTGGTGAGTACACTACCTTATGCCATCATCAAATGTAAAACTATGCTGGTCTCTGTTCTTTCTAGATCTGGGCAATACTACACAGGCAAGAAAGGAAAATTTATCTTGCCCTTGCCTACTATGTAGTCAAGATTGTTGGATTAGATTTTTAAAGTACTGTAGAATGAAATCAAATTTACTGACAGCGTCGGGTTCATACTGCTAACAAGTCTTTGTTGGCTTTGTGTTTATTGGTCAAATTTTCTGTTTGAGAAAATATCTATTTAGTTCACTTAGTATTACACTATTTGCTGTATGGAAGTAAAAGAGAGATAAAATCAGAGAGGGGCGAGAGAGAGAGAGTAGCTAATCCAAAGCATCTTGCCTGGATAATTTCAGTTAGGTATTTCCATATATATTTACTTTCTTTATTTCTTACAGTAAAGTAGCATACATTTGGGACCTGTTGACATGCTAGGGTCTCTTTGGAGAGCAAATAACTATGCAGCGAGAATAATAACATTTGTGTGTGCACAAATTTGTTGGCATCAACACATCTGCTGCCAGCTAAAGAAAAATGCTTAGTTCTTGCTTCTAAATGGATCTTCTAGAATTAGGATTTTGATACCAAGAATTATTTCTGAAAGACCGTGAATTAAATTACACTGTATAGGAAGGCAACTGCTTCTCCCAAGATCATAGAAATTGCAGTTTATAATCTATTTTGGCCAAAACCCTCATATGGTCCCTTATAAATAAACCAAGAGCGACAGATTACCAAATCCGAATTGTTTCATTTTAGCCTGTTGTGCTTTGACACTTTTCTGCATTATCCCATGTATTCCTAAGTGTACGAGGTCTGTCATAGGACATGCCCTCATCCCATTCATGGAAAGACTAATGAGCATGTCTGCACTCAGGAAGCAACAATTAGGTGAACATGCTCTGCCTGGAGAAGGGAAGCTTAAACAAGTGAAACTTGCTAAGGGGGGGGGGGGGGGGAGAGAGAGTTTGCCCAGGAGGCGAGGCTGCTAGGAACTGCTGTTGAGCTCCAGGAGCAAGGTAAGCTCAGCCTGAGGCCAGGGCTAGCTTTTCCTTCCTCTGCCCTCCTTTTTTGGGGACAGATGGACACTACCAGCCTGACATGGAGCAGGAGCCCCGGAAGGCTGCTCCTAGCCAGTGCCCTGTGGCATGCAGCCAGGGACTAGAAGTAATTGGACTCAGAAAGGACCTGGGGAGAGAACTGAACTCCTGCCAGGGAAAGAAAGATTGCCCAGGAGTGGGGGCTCCTGTACGGGGCAAAGGGACAGGAGACCCAAAGGGTATGTCTACAATGCCATTAAAAAAACCTGCAGTGCCAAGTCTCAAAGCCTGGGTCAGCTGACTTGGGCTCATGGGGGCTCGGGCTCACAGGGAGCCCAAATATCTACACTGCTGTCTTTAGTCCCCCTGAACCCAAGTCAACTGACCTGGGCCAGCGATGGCCGTGCTGTGGCTCTTTTATTGCAGTATAGACATACCCAAAGAGACTCCACCGAGCCCAGGCTCAGAGTCAGCCAACTACAAGTCAAGAAAATGGTCAGGGATGGTCTAGATAATACTTAGTCCTGCCTTGAGTCTCTTCCAGTCCTATGATTCTAAGGCCTGGTCTACACTACGAGTTTAGGTCGACTTTAGCAGCGTTAAATCGAATTAAGCCTGGACACGTTCACACGACGAAGCCCTTTCTTTCGACTTAAAGGCCCCTTTAAACCAGTTTCTTTACTCCACCTCCGATGAGGGGATTAGCGATAAAATCGGCCTTAGCGGGTCGGAATTGGGGTAGTGTGGACAGAATTCGACATTATTGGCCTCCGGGAGCTATCCCACAGTGCTTCATTGTGACCGCTCTGGACAGCACTCTCAACTCAGATGCACTGACCAGGTAGACAGGAAAAGCCCCGCGAATGTTTGAATTTCATTTCCTGTTTGCTTAGCATGGAGAACACACGTGACCACGCAGAGCTCATCAGCACAGGTAACCGTGATGGAGTCCCAGCTTCGCAAAAGAGCTCCATCATGGACCGAACGGGAGGTACGGGATCTGCTCGCCATATGGGGAGATGAATCAGTGCTAGCTGAACTCCGTAGCAGGAAACAAAATGGCAAAATATTAGAAAAGGTCTCCAAGGCCATGAAGGACAGAGGCCATAACAGGGACGCACAGCAGTGCCGCGTGAAAATTAAGGAGCTACGGCAAGCCTACCACAAAACCAGAGAAGCAAACGGAAGGTCCGGGGCTGAGCCGCAAATATGCCGCTTCTACGTGGAGCTGCATGCCATTCTAGGGGGTGCAGCCACCACTACCCCAACCGTGTGCTATGACTCCCTCACTGGAGAAACACACAGGGAAGCGGGTTCGGGGTATGAGGAAGATGAGGATGGAGATAATGTAGATAGCTCACAGCAGCAAGGAAGCGGAGAAACCGGTTTCCCCAACAGCCAGGATATGTTTATCACCCTGGACCTGGAACCAGTAACCCCCGAACTCACCCAAGGCGTGCTCCCAGACCCTGAGGGCACACAAGGGACCCTTGGTGAGTGTACCTTTGTAAATATTACACATGGTTTAAAAGCAAGCGTGTTTAATGATTAATGATTAATTTGCCCTGGCAATCGCGGCCAGTACAGCTACTGGAAAAGTCTGTTAACGTGTATGGGGATGGAGCGGAAATCCTCCAGGGACATCTCCAGAAAATTCTCCTTCATGTACTCCCAAAGCCTTTGCAAAAGGTTTCTGGGGAGGGCTGCCTTATCCCGTCCGCCATGGTAGGACACTTTACCACACCAGGCCAGTAGCACGTAGGCTGGAATCATTGCATAACAAAGCATGGCAGCGTATGGTCCCGGTGTTTGCTGGCATGCAGACAACATCCATTCCTTATCGCTCTTTGTTATCCTCAGGAGAGTGATATCATTCACGGTCACCTGGTTGAAATGGGGCGATTTTATTAAGGGGACATTCAGAGGTGCCCCTTCCTGCTCTGCTGAACAGAAATATTCCCCGCTGTTAGCCACGTGGTGGGGGGGGAGGGGTGAAGTGATCATCCCAGAGAATTGGGTGTGGGGGGGGAGGGGAGCTAGTTGGGTTTGTGCTGCATGTTAACCCGGAAACCGCAGCCCCTCCTTTTACATTGCAAACCCATTTTAAATGGCCAACCCAACGGGTGCTTGGTATGGGAAATGAGAGCGCTACTGTTTGAAACCATTCCCACATGTTAAGAAGGTTAAAAAAACCAAAAGACTGTCTCTTACCATGGCTGCCTGCAAGCCGAAATCTGTTGCCTGGCACTGCGTGAGTGATCTCTCACACCAAACCGGCAGGCCCTCAATATAAGAGGAAAAATGCGACCTTGTAACGAAAGCACATGTGCTGTGTAATGTGAACAGCAAAATTTAACATGAAAGAGTGTACCCATTGTTCTCTAAAATGTGTCTTTTTTAACCACCTCTCCCTTCTCCTCCACCAGCTGCAAATGTTTCTCCTTCACAGAGGCTAGTGAAGATTAGAAGGAGAAAACGGAGGACGCGGGATGATATGTTCACGGAGCTCCAGATGTCCTCCCACGCTGAGAGAGCACAGCAGAATGCGTGGAGGCAGTCAATGTCAGACTACAGAAAAGCACAGTATGAACAAGAGGAGAGGTGGCGGGCTGAATCGCGGGATGAACAGAGCAAGTGGCGGGCTGAAGATGATGGGTGGCGTCAGCTTGCAGACAGAAGGCAAGAGTCGATGCTCCGGCTGCTGGAGCATCAAACTGATATCCTCCAGCGTATGGTTGAGCTGCAGGAAAGGCAGCAGGAGCAGAGACCGCCGCTACAGCCCCTGTGTAACCAACAGCCCTCCTCCCCAAGTTCCATAGCCTCCTCACCCAGATGCCCAAGAACACGGTGGGGGGGCCTCCGGCCACCCTGTCACTCCACCCCAGATGATTGCCTGAGCATCAGAAGGCTGGCCTTCAATAAGAGTTAAAGTTTTAAACTGAAGTGTGTCCTTTTCCTTCCCTCCTCCCCCACCCATCCCGGGCTACCTTGGCAATTATCCCCCTAGTTGTGTGATGAATTAATAAAGAATGCATGAATGTGAAGTAACAATGACTTTATTGCCTCTGCAAGCGGTGCTCGAAGGGGGGGAGGGGAGGGTGGGGTGGTTGGTTTACAGGGAAGTAGACTGAACCGGGTGGGGGGGGCGGAGGGTTCATCAAGGAGAAACAAACAGAAGTTTCACACCGTAGCCTGGCCAGTCACAAAACTCGTTTTCAAAGCTTCTCTGATGCGCACGGCGCCCTGCTGTGCTCTTCTAACAGCCCTGGTGTCTGGCTGCGCGTAATCAGCGGCCAGGCGATTTGCCTCAACCTCCCATCCCCGCCATAAATGTCTCCCCTTTACTCTCACAGATATTGTGGAGCGCACAGCAAGCAGCAATAACAATGGGGATATTCTTTTCGCTGAGGTCTGAGCGAGTCAGTAAGCTGCGTCAGCGCGCTTTTAAACGTCCAAATGCACATTCCACCACCATTCGGCACTTGCTCAGGCTGTAGTTGAACAGGTCCTGACTACTGTCCAGGCTGCCTGTGTACGGCTTCATGAGCCATGGCATTAAGGGGTAGGCTGGGTCCCCAAGGATCACGATAGGCATTTCAACATCCCCAATGGTTATTTTCTGGTCCGGGAAGAAAGTCCCTTCCTCCAGCTTTCGAAACAGAGCAGAGTGCCTGAAGACGCGAGCATCATGTACCTTTCCCGGCCATCCCACGTTGATGTTGGTGAAACGTCCCTTGTGATCCACCAGGGCTTGCAGCAGCATTGAAAAGTACCCCTTGCGGTTTATGTACTCGGTGTTTTGGTGCTTCGGTGGCTTGGTGCTCCGGTGACAAGATAGGGATATGGGTTCCGTCTATGGCCCCACCACAGTTTGGGAATCCCATTGCAGCAAAGCCATCCACTATGGCCTGCACGTTTCCCAGAGTCACTACCCTTGATATCACCAGGTCTTTCATTGCCCTGGCAACTTGGATCACAGCAGCCCCCACAGTAGATTTGCCCACTCCAAATTGATTCCCGACTGACCGGTAGCTGTCTGGCGTTGCAAGCTTCCACAGGGCTATCGCCACTCGCTTCTCAACTGTGAGGGCTGATCTCATCCTGGTATTCTGGCGCTTCAGGGCAGGGGAAAGCAAGTCACAAAGTTCCATGAAAGTGCCCTTACGCATGCGAAAGTTTCGCAGCCACTGGGAATTGTCCCACACCTGCAGCACGATGCGGTCCCACCAGTCTGTGCTTGTTTCCCGGGCCCAGAATCGGCGTTCCACGGCATGAACCTGCCCCAGTAATACCATGATTTCCACATTGCTGGGGCCTGTGCCTTGTGAGAGGTCTATGTCCATGTCAATTTCCTCATCACTCTCGTCGCCGCACTGCAATTGCCTCCTCGGCTGGTCCTGGTTTTGCTTTGGCATGTCCTGGCTCTGCATATACTCCAGGACAATGCGCGTGGTGTTCATAGTGCTCATAATTGCCGCGGTGATCTGAGCGGGCTCCATGATCCCAGTGCAAGCTATGGCGTCTGGTCTGAAAAAAGGCGCGAAACTAGTATCTGACGGACCGGGGGAGGGAGGGAGGGTCAAGTGACGACATGGCGTACAGGTACAGGGAATTAAAATCAACAAAGGTGGCTGTGCATCAGGGAGAAACACAAACAGTTGTCACACAGAATGGCCCCCCCCAAAGATTGAACTCAAAACCCTCGGTTTATCAGGCCGTTGATTTCACGGAGGGAGGGGGAAGCAAATGAATACAGAACAAATCTATTTTTTACATCTTAAGCTGGCAGACGACGGTGCAGCATGACTGATAGCCCTCGGCATCTTCTGGATGCTTGGCAGAAAATACTGGGCGCTTGGCAGAAAATAGCATACTACGACTGATAGCCATCATCATCAAGACAGTTCGCTAGGACTGAGCATGTCTGCCCAGGTGCCCATGATTGACAGCCACTGCAATATGACGATGATGGATACCAGTCGTAATATACCATCTTCTACCAAAAGGCAAGGGGCTGCTGCTGTGTGCAATGCAGCCCCACGTCTGCCAGCCCCATGTCTGCCAGCACCCGGATCGCCCTCGGCCTCTTCTGGGTGCTTAACAGAAAATACTGGGCGCTTGGCAGAAAATGGCATACTACGACTGATAGCCATCATCGTCATTGTGAAGGCAGCAGAATATGACTGGGGGGATGGGGGACTGGGGGACATACGGAGTTCCAGCCACTGCTGTACGATGACGACGGTTACCAGTCGTAATACACCATCTACTGCCAAAAGGCAAAAGGTAAGGGGCTGGTGCAATGCAGCCCTACGGCTGCCAGCCCCACGGCTGCCAGCACCCAGATCGCCGATGAAGGCTACCAGTCATGCTGCACCGTCTACCGCCAAAAGGCAATTAGCTGCTGCTGCTGTGTAGCAATGCAGTACCACGTCTGCCGGCACCCAGATGACATATGGTGACGGTGAGCTGAGCTGAGCGGGCTCCATGCTTGCCGTGGTATGATGTCTGCACAGGTAACCCAGGTAAAAAGGCGCGAATCTATTGTCTGCCGTTGCTCTGATGGAGGGGGAGGGGCCTGACGACATGTACCCAGAACCCCCCGCGACAATGTTTTGCATCATTCAGGCATTGGGATCTCAACCCAGAATTCCAATGGGCGGCGGAGACTGCGGGAACTGTGGGATAGCTACCCATAGTGCAATGCTCTGGAAGTCGACGCTAGCCTCGGTACTGTGGACGCGGTCCGCCGACTAGAGCACTTAGAGCATTTTATGTGGGGACACACACAATCGGCTGTATACAACCGATTTCTATAAAACCGGCTTCTATAAATTCGACCTAATTTCGTAGTGTAGACATACCCTAAGAAAACAGAACTTGAGTATTGTTCTCATTTAGATCAATTGTGCTGTTCAGTAGGAAGAGGTCAGGTCTCAGATATACATTGTATATATCTTTAAGTAAATGTAAGAGAGCTGGGTGAGGGACTATCTTTTACTGGACCAACTTCTGTTGGTGGAAAAGACAAGCTTTTGAGCATACTGAGCTCTTCTTCATGTTTGGAAAATTTGATAGTCAATTACTTACTTGAGCCTTGGTAACTTTTTAAAAAGCGAACGCCATCTAGTGGTCCAAGGGAAGTAATGCTGCTCGTATAGTGCTGCTTTATTCGCTCTTAGAGGCAAATCAGTGATACGTGCCTATTTGGCTTAGAAAAGTTTGTGCAGATCAAAATATTCAATCATGTAAATACTGGAAAGGATACAATAAAGCAGGCAGTTTTATTATGTGCTAGGATTGTCCCAAAAGGTTAAAAAATAAAATGTTACAAATATCTGTATGCATATCATGAGGGGACAATTCAGGGGGACTATTTTTATGCTTTATTGGAAATTGTCAAAACAGTCAACAGCCAAATGAGACACTGCGTCAGCTACTGATGGTGATCACAGCTGGAACATGCAACTCCTTCACAGTCATTAAGAAAACCCATTGTAAATTTCAACTTTGGCACATTTACTCTAATTGGATGGATTTCAAGTTGTCTATATAAACACACACCTTACTTTATTTGTCTGTTGTTAAGCAATTGCAACTCTTCTCTGTACTAGTAAACATTATGTAGAGTGTATAAGTCTTGCAATGGAAATAGCGAGACTAGTATGGTAAATAGTTGGTTTGTTTTCACTAACTATACTGAATGTAAAGGAGCCAGATTGCACAACAACAAGCAAGTTAACTGATCCTTAAAAGGAGACCATCAACTTGAAATCTGGTCAGCTGTAAAAAGTGAGTTTAAAAGTAGCTTCAAAAACTACACCTTCCCCTAAGTCACCCTGACAATGTTTTCAATCCACAGCCATGAGTGTGGTGTTACAATCAGGTTTTCCTCTCCCCCCCCCCCCCCTTTGCTTGGCTTTTTAATATTTTTCACTCCTGAGATATCCCACACAAACAGGAACAACTGGCTAAATGCATATAATCAGTTTGCACTGTTTATAGAGTCAAAGCACTGAGGTTCTCCCCTCTCTCCTCCCCCCCCCCCGCCTTTCATGTCTCTACATCACATGTTATTTACAACACTATCCATTTAAACAACATTTTCCCAACTAGTGTTCCTTTAATTTTACTTTCTTGAGTGTTTAACATCAGAATGTTTCCTCTGGATTTCATACTGAACAACTGCCATAAAAACCTATTTGACAGAAGAAAAAAGTGGCCCACAGAAAATTAAAAATTATACTGTCTGGCATATGCATGCTTCACTCAAGAAATGCAGAAACAGTGACTGTGCTTAAGAAGCCCATACAGAGATCCGGACTCCTGTTCTTCCCTAGGGCCAACTCCTACCAGTTGCTGAGTGCCTTCCAGTCCCATTGAGTTTCATTGTGCCTCTGAGCTCTGGGACTTATTGCTTTGTGCTAGAGGGAGAAGTGACTTGGGATCTCAGCCTTTGTGAAATGCAATACTTGTATAATCATTAATCCTCTCCTGTTTATCTCTGTTTTTTATCTAATATTCATGGGCTGGGGTGGGAAATCTCCAGTTTCTCACACATTCTCTAACGGAAGGCAAGTATAATGTCAAGCCACATCTGTGGCCTCCTCCTGCGCGCTTAAACAAAGACAGCCTTTTACATCTCTGGTGATCCATGGAACATGGTATTGTGAAATGTCCCTGCTGCTAATGCACTGTGAGGTGAGCAACCACCTGGACTGCTTACTGCAATCATCTACAAAAATGGGGAAAAAACAAAGTGAGTGTGTGTCTTCCCACTCTGGAAAGAGAGAACCTCATCCAAATATGGTGTGGGTGGGGGGCTATTAACACAGGGAGGTCAAACTCCATTCTAGGGAGAGCGCTGCATTACAGCTATGGGCCCTACAAAGTTAGGCTCCTGAACAACCATCCATCCACAACAGATCTGCCCCACTGATAACCATAGGCTTCAGCCTGAGAGGAGTTGCCGGTGCTTAGCAGCTCGCAGGGTCAGGCCCCACGGAAGGTTTGCACAGAGATCAAGTATAAAAATTTGGCCTATGTCTAGTCACTCTATATTTTTAGAGCCAGATCCTGGGCTCAGTTATGCAGGGCCAACTTCTGTTAACTTCAGTGGGAGTTGCAACTGTGTTAAGGGCCTGATCCAGTTCTACCGACTTCAGTAGATTTTGCAATGGGCTCTGTGTTCAGAATTTGACCATTAGCAAAGTTACTATTGCATTCAAAATCATTAGGGCTTGTCTAAGCAGTTCTTGTTCTGCAGATACAGTTTAAAGCAATACAACTCTCCCTAGTGTGGCCAGAGCTATAGTGGTATACAGGTACTTATGTAGCACTCAAGTTAAAATAGGTATGTAAAAATATTTTCATGTGAACGTTTTGTTTAAGAACTGGATGGAATGCCAGGGCTGTTTTTTCCTGGACCCTGCCCCTTTAAGGATTGGAGCTGAACTTCAAAGGTCAGAGGGGAGCCAGCTCCAGCGAGCAGGGATGTGGCCACAGCAGTGTGGTATGCTCCCGTAGGACTCTTGTTTTTGTGCAAGCTGGATTTTTTGTTCTTGTTTTCTGGGATACTTTTTATTATGGCAAAAGCTTCATAAAATGCTCCTGTTTTAAACTGTCCCTGGTCTGTCAATATAATTGGTAAATTGAGCGGAATGTTATTCCAATATAGGCACCTTTATACAGGTATAACTGTCTACACTGCAGAGTTTGTGCACTTTAACTCTGTTAGGCCATGTCTATCTGTACAGTGGTGCAGCTGTTCTGACACAGCTACGCTGCTGCAGCACGTCTGTTGAAGACGCTCTATACCGACATAGCACTGTGCACGTGAACGGCTATGTCGTTGTAACTTATGTCACTCAGGGGGGTGGTTTATTCATACCCCTGAGCAACATAAGTTATGCCGACATAGGCAGTAGTGTAGACATAGCCTTACTACATTGTTGTAGTTAAAGTGGTACAAAAACTACCTGTAGACCAGGCCTTAGTGGGGAACAGGGCCGGCGCAACCCATTAGGCGACCTAGGCAGTCGCCTAGGGCGCTACAATTTGGGAGGCGGAGACCGCGGCGGTATTTTGGCGGCGGGACCTTCCACCGCCTCGGGCGGCAGAAAAGCTGGCGACGCTCCTGGTGGGGAATAATGATACAAGGCACTCTTAGTATCACTATTTTTGCCCTTTATGTATCTGGCCATTGGTGGGTTAAACTGCCTGATCTGTGCTCTCAGTTGCTGAGAGTACAAACTAGGCACACAGTTGCAAAAACAAAATTCATTAATACCCTGATGAACTGAATAAAAGCACTCACAAGGCTGCTAAGGCAAGGCTATCTCAGGTCATGTTTAGTAGGCTGTCTTGTCTTATTTTTTTAATACAAGCTTGTGTGATGGCTGCCAACTTAGCTGACACACCAGGAACTGAGCTGGGGACTTCCAGAGGTAAGTGTCAGTGCTACAGCTTGCTCTAAAGAGCCAAGGCCGTGGCCATTGATATCCTCTGTGGATCAGCACAGAGCGGGACCTGTAGAACATGCTCACCGGTAGGTTATACTTGCATTCTGCAGAATCTGGGTACCTCAGGCACATTAACTTCTGCCATGATGTTGATCAAATGAGCCCTATCCCCATATTAAATGAATACATTGCAGTGAAAAACACTACACCCTGTTCACCTTTACTCTCATTTATACAGTAACAGCTGTCAGTAGCTGCAGACCACAGTGGGTACTGAACTCTGACACGTGATAAGGTTGTTAACCTTTGGTAAAGCTGAATCAGGTTGTGAGGCAGGAAATAAAGACCAGCCTCTCAACTGTGTGTGTGTGTGTTACCTTTATTACAGTAATGAAGAGTGCTTTCACATGAGCTCAAGTCCTGTTTCTTTTATACACATTTTAAATGAGAAGTTATGAAACTCTGATTTCAGACCAGCTGGCTGGATCATGTCATATATTATGTCCTTGTCCTTTTACCCAGCTACTCCTTTGTGTGTTAACAGCCACTTTCTGCCATTCCTTCTATCTTTGCCCTGGCACATGATTGGCGGGTAGTGATCGATCTATCGGGGATTGATTTATCGTGTCTAGTGTAGACGCGATAAATCAATCCCCGATCGCTCTGCCGTCAACTCCGGAACTCCACCACTGCCGAGAGGCGGAAGCGGAGTCGACGGGGGAGCGGCGACAGTCGACCCCATGCCGTGAGGACGCGAGGTAAGTCGATCTAAGATACGTTGACTTCAGCTATGCTATTATCATAGCTGAAGTTGCGTATCTTAGATCGATCCCCCCCCCGAGTGTAGACCAGGGCTTTCTCTTCTCCACATGGGATCCAGTCAGACATCTAGGGTGAAGTCCTGACCCCACTGAAATCAATTGTAGTTTTGATGTAGACTTAAGTGGAGTCAGAATTTCACCCTGAGTATCCTCACTAATGAAACAACCACTTTTCTTGGTATGGTTAATGATGTTCCATACCTCTGATGACAGATCCCTGTCTCAACTCACCCTATAGTGGCTGATCATCTTCTGCTCTAATTTATATCTGACATGGAGACATGATGACCTTGTTGCCTACAAACTTTTTTTAGATTGTGTTTTGTTAGTGACTTTATCTTTGGCTGGAGTAAACTTGGCAGCCACTGCAATCTAGAGGTGCTGGCGGATTGCTAGCAAACAGTGGTTGGCTATGATTCTGCAGGAAGGTCATTTTGCCCTCAGTATTGAGACTAATTCAGTTGGCAAAACGTGTTGTGTTGGGTTCATTTGTGCTGAGCACCTGTGGAGTTTGGCACCAACCTTCTATGGAGTATTGTAGAGGAAAAGGAAAATTGCAAATTGTTCAGGTGACTTCATAGAAAGACTTTCTGTTATGGGGCCTTCTCTTAATACAATCCGGGGCAGTGTGATTAATGGTGGGTCATGCCTTCCCATAGAGTGACTTTCTGACCTTGGAAATAACCAGACTGGATTTTATTTAATCTTTTGTATTTTCAAGTGCATTTCATACTTGTAAAATGGGCTGGTTGGCTGGACTGTCCTGGACACTGGAATTGTCTTTAATAATAACACTGGTACCTTTATTTATATTACCATAGTGACTAGGAGCCCTAGTCATGGATCAGAACCCCACTATGCTAGGTGCTGTACAAACATAGAATAAAAAGACAACCCCTGCCCTGGAGAACTCACAACTTAAGTATGTCCTGGGTAGGATCTAGCAGTCCCTGCCAATTGGATGGACTAGTTCTAGAAGTGAGTGGGTAGTTTACTTTCCATGTTTATTCACGCCTTTCTGTTGAGACTGCCAACGTCTGCAATGTGGCTAGAGAGACCAAAAAGGGCCATATTTTTGGAGTTAAATGTACCCACACACAACCACAGCATATATCATTTGAAAGCTTATTTTATGTACATTTAGATGAGGTGATGTGGAGCTGTCGAATGGTGCTGTAAGCCCATAGGTGAGGTGAAACAATGGTAACAAAATGAGAAAATATAGTGTTTTGCAGTTTCAGAAACACTGCAACATGATTGACTACAGTTCTTACTGCTGAAATTAATTTCAACACCTTAATGTGGCATTAAGTGATCACAGCTACCAAAGGACAATGTATTAAAAGATTTTTATTGGTTTTGCACGGGCAAGTATTTTGAGAAATAATGAAGCTGTTTAACATGGGGCAAATATCAACATTTTGCAATATACTAATGTGAAATATATTCACATCACATTTTTAATTGTCAAAGCATCTCACAAATGATTATAATTGTCTATATTTTAAATTGAAATTTATTGAGCAAATCAGCCTCACACTGAAGGTTGTGAACCAGTATTGCATGCCCACTGTTTGTACTGCATAGTGGGTAGATATAAATGTACATGAATTCCTAGTAATGCTTTGCTATGTACAACATAGCATCTAGTCTGCCTGGTAGAAGGTTTTAATTTGTAATTGCCTATGCATGCAGTACTAGTCTTTGAAATATTCTAGAAACTACCTTTTTAATTCAGTGATACTTATGCACAGTTTAGTATTAGAGAGGACAAAACAGTGGGCTTCAGTTAAAGTGCTCACTAAACAAAAATGGCAATTTTGAAACTACTGTAATTAAGCACAAATTATGTTAGATATGTCTGTATATTTGTACAAAATGAAAAGTGTGGTGGTAATGCTAACATGCTTTGGGAATCTTACCTCTACAGGAAAGTTATAGTATAAAGACATTGAGGATACAAGCCCCTTAAAGCTTACATCATGGAGGAAAAAGCTCTCAAACTTTGAAAACTGTTATTTCACAATAAAAGCAAAAGAATGCAAAATTGTCAAAAGCCGCTAGCGCTGGACAGAATTCTGTGATGCTGGCAGCAGAAGCCAGGAGAGATGAACTGTATTGGTGGCTGCTGAATGAGTTTTTCTAGTTTGGCACATCATCTAATACTCCTATCACAGGGACTGCTTTCAGGACTACTCAAGCAAGTTGAATTTGGCATGTTAGAGTTTAACTCAGGAAAGAAAACAGACACTGCATTTGAACAGATTCAATCATGTTCACCTGCTTCTATAGCCACCAGAACGAACATGTTCTCCAGTGCTTGGTACTGTTATCTTGTTTGTTTGCTTGAGGAAAAATGGAAACAGTTTGAGAGAGTAACCATCTAGGGGAGGCAGCACTCCAAACAGGAGATCACATGTTATTGTCCAGAATATCTGTGGAAGACAAACTGCATCCTTGGCAATTATCACTTAACATGCCTTTCTTTCTACTTGAGTAAAATGAATCTTAAAGCAAAACTATCTAGTCACACTGCCACAATACTCACCGTATGTCATTACATTTTATCACCTGATTGAAGAGAGAGACAATGATCTTGTAGCTTTGTAGCAGCTCGGACAGAATAAAACCCTACTTCTCTCAGATGTAGAAACTGCAAGCTACTCCAGTAGCAAATTACAGGCAAGTCTAGAAAAACACTGATTCTGCAATTTCATTCCATGGACAAGGCCAGCCTACCACTATTCTGTGCGGCACAATGCCATTAGCTGATGTCATCCAAGCTGCCAGCAATCTGAATCAGGAACTTAAGTCATCCAAGTGTTTTGTGATGTTCTCCTGGCAAGTGAGCCTGATGAACAGCTTTCAAAAGAACAAGTGGTTTTTGTATAATGTCTCTTCAATCCTTCAGTCTGAAATAGCTAAAATGAAAGCTTCAGAATATTATCCAAAGCCGGGTGATTGTAGTTAACAGAGGACAGCTACTTCTGTGCCCCAGTTGGTGCAAGAGTTTGTCCTTTGGTTGATACAGGAAGAGGCATATAATTCAGCCAGCAATTAGTATCATCCTTCAGAAGACCTTCAAAGAAGGTGCCTCTCAAATGCAGAGTGCATAGTATTTAACAGTTCCAAGATTATCACATCACTGCCAGTGGCGGATTTAGAGTTAGTGGTCAGCTTCATTTTTGGGGGGCCCTCCTTGGGACCCAGCTAAGAAAAAGAACATTCTCTCTTATCTCCCCCCGCCCCCGTTTTTCATTCTGGTTTTTTCCCCATCCTCCTCCTATAAGTAATAGGAAGTAAATGAAAATAAAGTGAGGTACCTTGATTGTTTTTGTAGTCTAACTTATTTTTCCACAGACCACTTGAAAATTGCTGAGGGTCTCGGCGGACCACTTAATGATCTTTTCAAATATTGTTTGTACCGTTAGCTAACTATTGTAAAGCACTTTGGATAAGAGCGCTTTATTAAAAAAAATGTAAAAAAGCATTGGGGTGCGGGGGCTGGCCAGGACTTATGGTGTAGGAGGGGGCTGGGGGTGCAGGGTCTGGGAGGAAGTTAGGGTGCAGGAGCAGGCTGGGGGTTGGGGTGCAGGGTCTGGCCAGGAGTTAGGGTGCAGAGGGGGCTCAGGGCTGGGATAGGAGATTGGGGTGTGGAGTGCTCACCTGGGGCAGCTCCCATTTGGTGTGAGGGGTGCAGGTGAGGATATGGGTGTGTGTGCAAGAGTCAGGGTGGGCTGGGGTGTGGGGGGGTGCAGGGGTCAGGGAGGGTAGGGTGTGTGTGAGAGGAGTGCAGGAGTCAGTGCTGGGAGTGTGTGAGGGGGGTGCAGGAGCAGGCTTGGGGTTGAGGTGAAGGGTCTGGCCAGGAATTAGGATGCATGAGTGGGCTCAGGGTTGGGGTGTGGAGTGCTTACCTGGGGCAGCTCCCATTTGGTGTGAGGGGTGCAGGTGGAAGTGTGTGCGTGTGTGTGCAGGAACTCCCATTTGGTGCTCAGGGTGGGGAGGGGGATGTGTGGGGGGGGTGCAGAAGTCAGGGCTGGGGTCATGGGGGTGCTACTACCTTGTGATGTCCTACCAATACTAAATGACATTTGATATTGTTACTCAGGTGATTCCATTTTGGACTGGTTTCAGTCACAAGCTTGCAACAAAGAGCAGTTGCATATAAACCTATTCTGGAGATCAAACCAGCTGACAGGGCCATAGTCCATACTACAATGCTGAAATGTCAGCAGCTGTAGAACATTAGCATGCTGCTTGGACCATGGATCAGCAGCTCTATCTGCTGCCCAGCAAGTGAAATGGACTATCCCAAATGAACTTAGTACCAATGGGATTCACCCAGGTGGTCTTCACACCCTGTGCTGTTTTATTGTATGTATTAGGGACATTTTGGGGAGAGGCAGGACGGTGTGTAGGCAGCTTATGCTACAAGCAAATGCTTGCTTGTAAGTAATTCAGCTGTGCTCTTTGTGGCTTGACTCTCGCATCTGAGGCAACTGTGTGCTCTGAAACGTTATTCATTTGCTAAGTGGTGTGAGCAGGAAGGAGGTACTAGTATAGTTCCAGCATTTGTCTGGCAAGTGTTGGCTGACACTCAAAAGGTGTCATTAAAGAGCTTGATGCTGTAATTCAGCATATGCTATCACTACTAGAGGAATTTCAGACCTGGGGGGTACGCCCAGTTTCCTACATTCGAGTTCTGGGATCACTTTCTCCAGGTTTTGCAGATACTACGTCTAAATGGCTGAGTGAGAGGATGATTGGAAAATTCTCTCTCCCTTTGCCCCCCCCGCATTTCCATACTACTTTACTGCAAACATGCCCAAGTATGCCAAGTGGATACCAGTCTACCAAGGCCGGCTCTAACTTTTTTGCTGCCCCAAGCAAAAAAAACAAACAAAAAATGCCCCGCTGTAACAACCCCGCGCCGCCCCGCCGAACCAAAAACAAACAAACAAAAAAACCCAGCGCCGCCCCGCCGAACCAAAAACAACCCCCTCCCCAATGCCGCCCCACCGAACCAAAAACAACTCCCCCCCGAGCGCCGCCCCACCGAAACAAAACAAACAAACAAACAAACAAAAACCCGAGCGCCGCCCCTTACAAGGTGCCGCCCCAAGCACGTGCTTGGTTGGTTAGTGCCTGGAGCCAGCCCTGCAGTCTACATTCTTGATATGTTAAATCTTCCTACACAGAACTGTGTATCTGCCAAGGCAATGAAGACTGTGGTAACCCATGCACTCTGACAGATCATAACAATGAACAAGATGTTGACTAGAAATATCGGCAATCTATTACATTTCAATACTTGTATAAATTTATTAGACTTTGTTTTATCTATGACCTCAAAGCATCATAAAGATCCCATTTTATGTCTTGAAATAATAGTCATTAAACTAACGAACAATGACACCATCTACAGGTCAAAATGGCTGCTTTGAAATATTTGTATTAGTTTATACCTGTTTCTATGTGTAACTTTAGCGCCCTCGTGGCCAAGATGGAGTCTGCTCTGCAGGCAGCTCTGGCCAAGAGAAGGCGCGCGCAGGAATGCAGCAGGAAAAATCCCTTCCACCCCAGGGGCACAATTCCAAACCCCCCAGAGTGAACACACCCACCCACCCACCGGAAAAGTACAATGGATATAAGAAAGGGAAATATTTATTTACAGAGGGATGAGAGGAGAAAAACAACAAGGGGAAATATAGGGGGAGCAGTAGAACAGGGCTGCATCCAAACCAAGGCCCCACAGGCCCAGTGGTAGCACAGTCTGAAAGGGCAGACACTGAGCAATGTGTCTGCACACCAAGTTCAGGAGTCCTGAGCAAACTCGAGGTGGTGAGTCTTGGGTGCTCCTGGTCATCTTCGGTGCCAGTAAACTTTCCCCAACAAACCTCTCCGGTGCCCTCTTCTGGCGCTCTCTGCAAAGCCACACAGAGCGACCACCTCCCCACTTAACTAGCTACAGCCTCCCTCCTTATTCCCAATGCAGAGTCACAAGCCCCAGTGCTCACAGCCCCATGCAGCTCTGAGCAGCCGTGATACTGGGTCCAGCTCTGGCCTGTCCTTCTCGGGCGATTCCTCCCTGGCACAGTGCTCCTGGCTCCAGTCCTGGGGTGTCCCCAATCGGCCGCCCTGGCCTTCCCAGGCTTCAGGCAGGTTCTCTGCTGCTTCACTTTGCCAGGGCTTGCGGGCTGCAGCCCTTCTCTCTCTGGAGCTCCAGAGCCACACCCTGGAGTTTCCCTCTTTTCTCTCACTGCTCCCGCTCCCCCCTTAGGAAAAAGATTTAAAGGGGCCATGTTCTCTAAACCCCAAAGGGGTTACATATGGTAATGGCGTCACTTGACAGCTCCATATCATACCTCATCTTAATGTAAACATAATAAACTTTCAAATGGCTCTTATGGTGTTTGAGGGAGGGGTGGAGAGGGTACATTATCAACCAAATTGGTGATGTCTGTGGCTCACCTAGTAAATTTTTAATTTCATTGTTAATAGCGGTTCATGTGAGAGAGAACTAGGTGGAGACCTCACAATGTGATTCAATAAAAAATATTAGCAGAGCTAGTTTATAATTTTCCAACAAAATGACTTTTTGACAGAAAAGGCAGTTTGACACTTTCCCATAGTTTCAGGTTCTGACAGTTTCAATTAATGTTTTTTTGATTTATGAAAAACTTTTGAGAGAATTTCATCATTGTGAAAAAAACAAAAGTTTTTCCAGTTTGAAGCAACTTTTCGTTTTGAAATATAAACTAATTATAACAGAAACTTTAAATTGAAACAACATACTTCAATTTGCCCTGAACCAAATATTTTGTTTGGATTTTTGGTTCATGAAAACTTTCAAGATTTACACTTTGTCCCAGGAAAACTTTTGTGGGATGGGAAAACCTGCTTCCTGCCCAGCTCTATATCAAGGCAAAAAACATTAAATTACTAGAAAGGGAGTGTGAGCTAACGCCTAGAGCAGGGAAACTGGGAATTATACTCCCCAGCGTTGTGTGACTTGAGCTCACTACTCCCCCTGTAAACTGGGTCTGAATCCTTCCCTTTCTCACAGGGGTGTCACAGCTAGAACTATGTTACATGCAGGGGTATGGTACGTCATTTATAACGTTGCTCCCTTTGCCAAGTGGTGGTAGATTTCAGGGCCTTGTGGGTCAGTTTCCCATTTGGTGCAGTGAAGTGGTATTTATCTTACTGTGTTTTGTTTATATAATGTACACAAGTGCTGTTTCCTTGAGCAGGGATGGTAATAAACCACACAACAACCTCCTCTTGCAGAAATCTTAGGTAAGGCACCTCGTCTTGTTTCAAGAAGGATCTACATTGGCGCTCTGTCTCTCTCCAGGGCTCTCAAAACTCACCCAGATCCATTTGGGTTAATAACCACTCTGCGTCCCTTTTGATCCCTCCAACACTTTGCACTTTAGTGCAAGGCTCTCCTTAGAGCACATTGTCTGGAAAAGGTGGCTTGGCCATTTAACCATCCTCATGCACCTGCTCTGCTTTTAACCCTTGTGCACCTGCTCTGCAATACAAAGGAAGTTCTGTCAGGAAGGTGAATGTTTTTACCCACACCATTTCCTTAGCTCTCCGAGGGCATGCACTGCATGGCATCTGTGACACTGAGCCATCGAGGGTTAAGCAACCAGCAGACTAAGGCTATGTATGCACTGTGCACCTTACAAGGCAAGGCTGCCCTGCTGCTCTTTGTTCCGGGAGAGAGCTCTCCTGGCAACAAAACCAAACCACCCCCCAACAAGGGGCAGTCGCTTCATTGATGGGAGAGTAGCTCCCACTGTCCACACCAGCACTTTTCGGTGTCAAAACTTTTGTCATTCAAGAGGGGGGGAGGTTTCACACCCCTGAGCCACAATGATGCAAGTGCCAGTGTAGACAAAGCCTAAGTGACGCAAAATCAACCTTTAAGAACATATTAGAGAAGTATTGAAATGGCAAACAGGGCCATTTCTTGTAAATAGTTCTCAAAGCCAGGTTAAGTAGACTAAATTCTTTGAAATGTAAACCTGTATTGTCAAAGAATTAGAAGTTACATACTAATTGTATTTGTTTACTTTGATAAATTTCTAACTTGTAAATAAACTTCTATTCATCTGTTACTATAGTCTATTGATTCAGAGATCAAAAGAATATTAACAGTTAAATGAAACTTGGGGTGTAATAATATCATTGTCTATATTTCTCTTTGAGGTTTGTAGTAAACTGTGAACTGCTTGAATGGTTAATTACCTTATGCTAATGAATGCAGCTAGTTACCAGTGTGTGCCTAAGAAATAGAGATTTACTTCAAAGCAGCCACGTATTGTACGGGGTGGCCAAACTTACAGATCCTCCAAGCCACATATGCTAATACTCAGAAGTTTGAGAGCAAGGTGCATCTGCCAGGGCACAGGGCTTCTGCCCTGCAGCAGGGTGGTGGAGTTTGGGGCTTCAGCCCCATGGGAGACATCTGTCAGTGCTTAGGGCTTCAGCCTCACTCTTGCTGAAGCCCCAAGCCCTGGCAGGTTTCTCCCATGGGGCTGAAGCCCCTAGACCCCCTCCCACTGGGCAGAAGCCCCTAGCCCCACTACCCCACTGCAGGACAGAAGCCCCGAGTATCCCCCTACCCCCATTTGGTAGGTGGAGAATGGTGGGCTGTGGTGGGCTCTGTGTGCCACACTTTAACTGTAAAAGAGCCGCATGTGGCTCGTGTGCTGCTGTTTGACCACACCTGGTATAGTACCTATTCTACATCCAAGGAATGCCTGTTGTGATGTCTGCTGTCAAGAGGCTATCAGAGGCTATAAAAGAACTCTCTAGTGCCTTATCCTATTTATCTCAGATCTGCTTAAACTTTGTCAGGGGAAGTTCAAGCCGCAAGACTGAGGTCTCCAGGCCTGTGCTGGAATGTCCCTGCAACTTCTCATGGAAGAATTTGAACAAACTCTACACATGGACTGCCTATTGGACTATAACTTACTGAATTGATTCTGGAAGGACTTGTATAAATAAGCATCCTCACCATCTCTACCTAAGAACTTTATTCATATCTGTATGTATAATCTTTTAACCACAGCAACTCTGTTCTTTTCTTTTTTAATAAATCTTAGATTAGTTGATAAGAATTGGCTGTAAGCATGTATTTGGGTAAAATCCAGGGCTGGCCTTACCATGAGGCGAACTGAGGCGGCTGCCTCAGGTGCCAGACTGGGGGTGGGGGGGCGCCACTAGGACCCAGAGTGTAGAAAATTGTCTGCTGCTGGTTAATATGTATTCTCTCTGCTCTAGATGCACAGAGATGGTGGAGTGCTGTGCTGGAGGAAGGAGGGCACAAGAGATATAACAGGCAGGAGAAAAGGTGAAAGGGAATAACAGAAAGCAGCAGGAGCTGCAGGGAGAGAGAGGAGGAGGAGCCTCTTATGTACCTCTCTAGCATCCCTAGGAGGCTGGACTGATTAACACCAGCTTCTCGGGGAGCTTCCTGTTTCATGCTGCTTCCCTGAACCCACTTGAGGAGAACAGGCAGTCAACTGAAGTAGCAGGAGCCAGTTAGGCCCTTAAGATGCTGATATCTTCCCTTCACTCAGGCCCTGCTACCAGCCTGCTTATTTGTCCCCTTCAATTGAATGTTGAGAGCCACTATAGCTGGCACAGAACAGCAGTCATGAGTGAAAGAAGAAAACACCCCTCTGGGGCAGCATTCAGAAAAAGAAAGAAAGCAAAGGAAGCTTTTCTATCTAAGCAGGAAGGAGCTCTCCTGAGATACATAGACACAAATGTTCACGGTGAGCCTTCCGGCCCCAGTGAGGATGTGAGTGGTGAGGAGATGCCTGATCTTCCAGTTAGTCAGAGTGCAGGTAACCTGGCAGCTACTGCAGCATCCATATCTCTATCTCAAATGGATGTAACCATACACATTCCTGAAGAAAAGTGTAGATCAGAGAAGAGTGTGGTGGAGGCGCAAGAAACAGCTGCTGCTGAGTTTAGTTCCTTAAGTCTAGATGATCCAGGACTCTGAACCCACTTGAGCAGTAGCCTGAGGGACTTCCTTGTACTGTATGGCCCACAGCAAGTGAAAAACTTCATCTTCCCCAAAGACAATGAAAATAGAAGTTTCCACCCAACACATTACTGGTGTGAAATCCCCAATGGTGACAAAGTGGAGAGGCCATGGCTTATGTACTCAAAAACCCAGAATGCTGCATACTGTTTTTGCTGCAAACTCTTCCAGTCTAATTTTCCAGCCACGTTGGATTCTACAGGAACAAAGGACTGGAAAAATCTGGCTAGAAATCTGGCATGCCATGAGAAGGCAGCAAATCACCAGAGAGCATTCCATAGGTGGAAAGAGCTTGAGATGAGACTAAGGTTAAAGGCCACCACAGATGATCATCATCAAGAGAAGATTGCATCAGAGTCTCTTTACTGGCAAAATGTTCTGAAAAGGCTCATTGCCATTGTGAGAATGCTTGCTACCCAAAACCTAGCACTGCGTGGCACTTCAGATCAGCTGTATGTGCCAAACAATGGAAACTTCCTTAAAATTGTAGAGCTGATGGTTGAGGTTGATGCTGTACTCCAGGAGCATCTAAGAAGAGTCACCACCCAGGAAATGTACGCACAGCACTACCTTGGAAAAACAATTCAAAATGAGATCATACAGTTACTGGCAACAAAAGTCAAAAGAAGATTGTGGCAGATCTGAAGTCAGCAAGACATTACTCTGTTATTCTGGACTGCACACCTGACATCAGCCATACGGAACAAATTACTTCATTGGTGTGTTTTGTAACAACAGAACCTAGTGAAAATGTCCCTGCAATGGTAACTGTCAGACTGCATTTTCTAGAATGTATTGACATTGATGATACTACAGGAGCTGGTATGACAAATATGCTTCTTAAAAAGCTGGAAGATACGGGAATTGCGATAGCTGACATAAGAGGTCTGGGCTATGATAATGGTGCCAACATGAGAGGAAAGAACAGAGGAGTGCAGACACAGATCCGAGAGTTAAACCCTTGAGTTTTTTTTGTCCCATGCAGTTCTCATTCATTGAACTTGGTGGTCAGTGATGCAGCATCAGCTTCTAGTGAGGCTGCTGGATTTTTTTAATGCAATTCAAAGCATCTATGTATTTTTCTCTGTATCAATTCATCGATAGCAAATTTTGAAGCAACATCTGGGAACATCCTCTCTGACACTGAAACCACTGAGTACCACACAATGGGAAAGTCGAGTGGAGGCGATAAAGCCTATCAAACACCAAATTGGGAAGATAGATGATGCCATAGTTGCAATTATGGATGATAACGCTATGACAGGAACTATTTGTGGGAGAACAGTGACAGAGGGAAATGGAATCACCAGAAACATACATAACTTCAAATTTCTGTGTGGCTTAGTGTTGTGGCATGACATAGTGTTTGAAATAAATGTTGTAAGCAAGAGACTCCAAGGTGTTGACCTTGATATATCAGGAGCAATGGAACAACTGGACAAAGCAAAGTCATACCTACAGTCTTGCCTGTCAGATGCGGGATTTCAAAACGTTCTGAAGAGTGCACAGAAGTTGGCAGAGGAACTTCACACTGAAGCTATTTTCCCACCCATTCAAGTATACAAGAGTCACCAAAGAAGAAGACATTTTGATTATGAGGCACAGGATAATCCCATAAGAGACCCCAAACAACAATTCAAAGTTGAATTCTTTAACCAGGTGCTAGATTGTGCAATACAGTCAGTTGAAGAACGTTTTATGCAGCTCAAGGAACACAACAGCATATTTGGGATGTTGTATGATATTCCAAAACTCCTCACTATACCTGAAGAAGACCTACACCAGCAATGCATGGCACTAGAGACAGTGTTGACACATGATGACATGCATGATATTGATGCGAGTGATTTAGGTGATGAACTGAAAGCCCTTTCAAGATGCATTTCAGCAGGATCAACTCCAAAGGCTGTTCTGGAATATATGTGCACAAATAAGATAACCACCCTCTTTCCAAATGCTTTTGTTGCTCTGTGCATACTTCTAACACTTCCTGTAACAGTTGCCAGTGGAGAACGCAGCTTCTCCAAGCTGAAGTTAATAAAAACACATCTACGCTCCACAATGACACAGGAGAGGCTGGTCGGCCTTGCAACCAGGGCCGGCTCCAGGCACCAGCTTACCAAGCAGGTGCTTGGGGCGGCCACTTCGGAGAGGGGCGGCACGTCCAGCTGTTCGGCGGCAATTTGGCGGACGGTCCCTCACTCCTGCTCGGAGCGAAGGACCTCCCGCCGAATTGCCGCCGCAGATCGCGATCGCGGCTTTTTGTTTGTTTGTTTGTTTGGCTGCTTGGGGCGGCCAAAACCCTGGAGCGGCCCTGCTTGCAACTATCTCAATAGAGCATAAGCTGGCCCAGACTGTGGACCTTCAGCAGGAAGCAGTTCAAATCTTTGCAACCAAGAAGGCACGGAAAGCACTACTTTGATTATTCAAACAGATAAAAATGCCAGTATTTACTATGCAGACAAGAAAAGTTACATTTGCTGTTCAGGCGTTTGAAAGTTAAGTGTTACTTAAAATTTTGGAACAAGGCATTCTAAGTTGTTAGTTCTCCTTTATTGGGGTAGGTAGCAGAGCAGTACCATGAGAGGAGTAGAACAAGAAGAAGGCAGAATTGAGATCTTTCAAAGTTTTGGCCCAAGTGAGGGGAATTGGGGCGTCATTTGAGCTCCCCGCCTCAGGTGCCAAAATGTTGTGGGCCGGCCCTGGTAAAATCTGAAATATTCATTGACCAGGTGGGTAATGTGTCTGATCTCTTGGAACTGATAGAACATTATATATGGTGAATGAGACTTTTTTAAGTAATCCTCATTATATTTGATTTGGCTTTCTGGGTGGGAGCCAAAGGCTGGATTGCTTAAGGGAAACTGTATTTTTGACTTCTTGGTAACCAGTAAGGTATTACACAAGCTATTTTGTGATGAGTTTGGTGAATCTAATTATAGGAATAAACCACCAGTTTTGGGGATCGTCTGTCCCATTCTTTGCAGTTTGCCCTGATTGAGCAATCTTAGGCCCTATCTACACTGGCAAGTTTCTGTGCAGTAAAGCAGCTTTCTGTGCTGTAACTCCTGAGGTGTACACACTGCCAAGCCACTTAGTGTGCAGAAACTGCACAGTTGCAGCGCTGTAAAAAAAACACCCTGACGAGAGGCGTAGAGCTTTCTGCGCTGGGGCTACAGTACTGTAGTGCCAGTGTAGACACCATGGTCGATTCACAGTGCTGCGATTGGCCTCCACAGGTGCCTGTTCTCACCTCTCTGGTCATCGGTTTGAAGTCTACTTCCCTGCCCTCAGGTGACCAACCGTCATCCCCACCCCATAAATTCCTTTGGAATTTTGAAAGTCCCCTTCCTGTTTGCTCGGTGATGTGTGCAGTTGTCTCAGCGCATCTTTCCAGGTGGCCATGCCTGCTCCACACACCAGGCGATCCCCTGCTTGGAGCAATGCTGAGCTGCTGGACCTCATCAGCATTTGGGGAGAGGAGGCTGTCCAGTCCCAGCTGCAGGAATTATGATACCTATGGACAGATTTAGCGATGCATGACAGAAAGGGGCCATAACTGGAACACACTGCAGTACAGGGTCAAACTGAAGGAGCTGCGGAACGCCTACCACAAGGTGCAGGGGAGGCAAACCGCCGCTTCGGTGCTGCACCCACGAGCTGCAGGTTCTACAAAGAGCTGGACTCGATACTCGGCGGTGGGTGACCCCACCTCCACCGCGAAGACCCCTGTGGAAACTTCGGTGGCTCGTGTGCCAGTTGAGAGTGGACCAAGCCAGGCGGAAGAAATCTTGGACGAGGATGGGGAGCACCAAGCAAACATGCTTCAGGCGATACTAGCTCTGCAAACTGAGCAGCTCCGTGCCCATCCTACCCTGCAGCCACTGTCTCAAAACTCTTTCCCATGCTCCCCCCCAGATACCGCCAACACACTCTTACCAACCTCCTGGCTCCAGTCTATACCCGCTGCATTCCACTCCTCCCCCATCACAGTCCAGCACTGCGGACTCCCACTACCCACTGCACTCAACACTCATCCCTCTGCAGTTTGGCCCTGCTGAAGTACAGCACCCGCTGCATTGTACTCTAGAGGAGAAGGTTGGATATGATCCTTGAACATAAACAATCTTTAGCTGTCCCAGGACCCCACCTCCTCCTGGGACCTTCCCTTCCCCCATCCCCCTCACTGCTGATGGTTTTTTGTTTGTTTGTTTGACTCTCTCCTCCGGTTATTTTTTAATAAAAGAATTGTGTTGGTTTGAAAGCAATCTTTATTCTATTAATTGAAAGCAAGCAGAGCCCTGCAAAGCAACAGACAATTATGTTAAACCTTCATATTGCATCGTCTGCACCAATCACCTCCTAGCATTACAAGCACTGCACACCCGAGCATAGCAACAACTATTAGTGGCTTTCAGCTTCAAATTGCTGTCTCAAGGTATCCTTGATCCTTATGGCCTCGCGCTGTGCCCCTCTGATGGCCTTGGTCTCTGGCTGTTCAAATTCAGCCTCCAGGCACTGAGCCTCAGCAGTCCAGCCTGAGTGAAGCTTTCACCCTTCCCTTCACACATATTATGGAGCGTACAGCACACAGCTATAAACATAGGAATATTGTCATCAGCCAGGGCCAGTTTCCATATAGGTAGCACAAGCGGGCCTTTAAATGGCCAAAAGCACACTCAACAGTCATTCTGCACTTGCTCAGCCTGTTGTTGAACTGCTCCTTGTTGCTGTCAAGTTGCCCCATGTATGGCTTCATAAGCCATGGCATTAAGGTGTAGGTGGGGTCTCCCAGGATCACAATGCGCATTTCAACTTCCCCTATGGTTATCTTCTGGTCTGGAAAGAAAGTTCCTGCTTGCAGCTTCCTGAACAGGCCAGGGTTCCGAAAGATCTGTGCATCATGCACCTTTCCAGACCAGCTTGCGTTAATGTCTGTGAAACGCCCACAGTGATCCACAAGTGCCTGGAGAACCATTGAGAAATACCCCTTGTGATTAATGTACTCGTGGGCTAGGTGGTCTGGTGCCAGAATTGGAATATGCGTGCCATCTATTGCCCCTCTGCAGTTAGGGAAGCCCATTTGTGCAAAGCCATCCACAATGTCACGCACATTGCCCAGAGTCACGGTCTTTCGGAGCAGGATGCGATTAATGGCCCTGCACGCTTCCATCAACACAAGCCCAATGGTTGACTTTCCCACTCCGAACTGGTTAGTGACCAATTGGTAGCAGTCTGGAATAGCCAGCTTCCACAGTGTACTCGCCGTGAGCTTCTCCAGCGACAAGGCAGCTCTCATTCTCATGTCCTTGCACCGCAGGGCTGAGGCAAGCTCATCACACAGTCCCATGAATGTGGCTTTCCTCATCCGAAAGTTCTGCAGCCGTTGCTCATCATCCCAGACGTGCATCACGATGTGATCCCAGCACTCAGTGCTTGTTTCCCGAGCCCAAAAGCGGTGTTCGCACCTCCGTGAATGCCACAAGCAATCTCGTGTCATAGCTAGTACGCATGGCGAGATCAATGTCGCACTCCTCTTACCTTTGTAGTTTAAGGAATAACTCCACTGCCACTCGTGATGTGTTGGTCAGAACAAGCGGCATACTGGTCAACAGTTCGGGATCCATTCCTGCAGCCCGAAGAGGCAGGGCGCACAGTTCACAAACCGTTGAAAGATGGTGCCAAATGCAGACGGAATCACAGGGATTGCTGCGATGCAAAGCAATGCATCACGGGGCATTGGGACAGGACCCAGGATGCCCCATGACCCCCTCCATCTTCCCACAACTCTTAGCAGCAGAAGAGGAAGAAATGCTCTGTGGGATAGCTGCCCAGAGTGCAGCACTCCAAATACCGCTGCAAGTGTGAACACGCTATTGCGCAGGTAGCTGACAGTGTGAACACACAACAGCGGTTTCCCTTCAGCGTGCTCTGAGCGACACTGTAACTCCAGGAGCTGTAACTCTGCCAGTGCAGACATGCCCTCAGTGTGGCCCCTCCATTGACCAGGGTCAGATCATCCTAACTCAATCTATGAAGCATCCTCCTGGGTGCTTAAATATCAGTGACTCCTAAAGTAAACACCAATAGCACCTTTTGCCATAATACAAAGCATGTTGAGATCCTGGGATGAATGATGATGTTGCAAAACATTAGGTAAAGAATGAGCTCCTTAGTAGCATGTAATAGTTACAGCTCTGTGTTCTGAAATCACTTAAAGCCAGTTAAAACTATTAGCAGTAAAAGTGCACAGCTGCATTTAAAAGGATAAATTGTGTTAAAAGTAAATGTGCTTACTTGATTCAACCTCCTCTTTGGCACATGCCTAGATCTGGTCAAAAGGAAAATGGAGATTCTGCTAGTTCAACTGCCTTGAAAAATGTCTGAAGACTAAATGGAATCTAGAGTGTAAGAGTTTATTTTAAATAGCAAATCATAGATTAACACCAGCAACTTGAAGTTATATCACCAAATCAAGGCTGTTTCCATGGGAACACCGCTAATTCCCAAGAACGCTGTCAATGCACCAGTAAAAGCAAAAAATAAAAAGCTGGACCCAGGCTTTACACTGTCAAGCTTTGTTATAATGGAAAAGAGGATGTTTACATTTTGTGATATAAGAACGTGAGTAAATACAAAGTCCCAGCCTGTGAGCTGCCCTTGACTTCTATTGAAGTCCATAGGGCTCCAGGGCCTTCAGCAACTTGTAGGATCAGGCCCATGGTATATAATTTCCAGCTACTCTAGCTGTACTGTGTCAACTCTCATTACAGCAGATGGACTCTGCTAGTGAAATAGTTTTCATCAATATAGTAAATCTGACCCAGTCTGAGTGATATCTTTTCCAGTTAAGATTATGACTAGTAATTGAGAAATAGGTCCAGTGATTGAAGGATGTGGAAGTTGGGGATGTGGGGGAGGGAGGAGAGAAATATTTCACCCCCTCCCCCAAAAAAGGGGATAGAAAGTAGATTCCTTCCTTCCTCCCCTCTGCCCTGAACGTACAGCCTGAAAGGAGCATTGAATAGAAAAGTAAAGCAATGAAAATCAGAGCTGTGCCTAAATTAGCTCATTTATTATTTATCCATCTCCTGTTTACCTAACTGCCCCTCTCTTCTAGCTAACAGCAGGCTCTCCTCTGCCATTGGCTCTCACTGTTATGGTGTGTGCCCCGGGGTTCAGTGCCTGGCCCACCTCTTCTCTGCCTTCCTCACCATCTGACAAACTGCACCATATCACATCCTGCACCTATCCCTGGAAATGCTGGGACAAATTGCCTCATCCTCTTCTCAGAAATCTCTTCAGAGGCTTCCTGTCCATTTCAGGCTCCAGGATAGCTGTTCCCTCTGTAACACTCAATGGACATGTCCCTTGTCTCCCTGACAGCGCCTCTTCCTATTATCCAGTTCGTTCCCCATACTCCACAAATATCAAACTTTCTTCTGCCCCTCTCTTTCCTACACTGCCCCATTAATTGGAATAGTCTCTCTCCACTTAATGGCAGGGCCGCCCGGGGGGGGGAGTAAGTGGGGCAATTTGCCCCAGGCCCTGGGCCCCGCAGGGGCCCCACGAGCCCTGGCCTAGCAGCAGTCCGGGTCTTCGGCGGCCCCGCAAGCCCTGGCCCGGTGGCGGTCCGGGTCTTCGGTGGCATGGGGCCCTTCAGTGCTGCCGAAGACACGGAGCGACTGAAGGGCCCCCCTCCGCCGAAGACCCAGACCGCCGCTGGGTGAGTACAAGCGCCGCAGCTCCCCCGCTTTGCCCCAGGCCCCCTGAATCCTCTGGGCGGCCCTGCTTAATGGACTCCTTACCTACCTCAAAATTCCACCTCAAGAGCCATTCTTCCTTTGGCCTATGAGTCTTCACTTTCTCAATAGAATCTAATATGGATGTTTTGCTATCTCCACTTGTAAGGAAAATATTTTTAATCTCATGGTTCTGTTCTTTAAGACTGCAATTATGTAGGTATGGCTTCAATTTAATACAGTAATTTTTTTGTTGATAGGCAAGTGTGTTAGTGGTACATTGTTCCAGAGTTTTGTAGTGAAGTGCTGAGCCTCTGGGAAGGATTTCACTAACTGCTTGCTCAAATGTTGTTTTTAAAGATACAAAAGGCCAAATGACCCCCCCCCCACACACAATTTTTTAAGGCAAACAGGCACAAGATGTGGAAATATATACATCTTTGTGGATCCAAACTTGTGGTCATAGTTACCATAATTGTGTGTGAAAGTCAGACATTTTGCATATACAAATCAATATGTAGACATACTTTGACAAATTTATGCCATGATCCCATAATCTGACCCACACAGACAGACCCCTGCACTTCTGCTTTGCAGAACTAGGGCATATGTATTACAATTTTGGCAAAAGGTGAAATAGACAGAAAAGGAAGAGCGAATGAACCTTGGGACAGACATAATTAAGAGATCCAGGAGTTGAGGAGTGTCAATTGTTTCAGTTACAAAGAAGGAGCAGTTAGATAAACTGAGACATTTGTACAATACTCAATTTGCATGCACAATGGCAGGAATTGTGTGCGCAAATGTGTGTGGTCCTTGGGTTTTTGTTTTTAAATTCTGTTCTATAATCCTGTTTTTGGTACTCTGAGTCACATCTTGCCATTAGACAGTTAGATTTGAAAATTTTGGCCAAAACACTACACATGGCTGCCCTGACAAAGGGACTTCAATATGAGTACAGGTCTGGCCTGCAATGACTATGGAATAGAGAGATCTTTCTATCTTAACAAGGGAAGTGGAAAAGGAAAACACGGGCTTGAAAAATGCAGATGTTTGTGCCCACAAATCAGGTTGTACTGCTTTAGTAATACTCCCCCTAGTGGAAATGAAAATGTTATCCTGTTACATAATATAACATTTAATGGCTATAGCAAAACTCTCAATGCCAGCTATTTGAAGTAGGGTTACCATACGTCCGGATTTTCCCGGACATGTCCGGCTTTTTGGTCCTCAAATCCCCGTCCGGGAGGAAATTCCAAAAAGCCGGGCATGTCCGGGAAAATAGGGAGGGGTTGTGGGGCTTGGATCTGGGCTGGAGCCGCTGGGGCTGGCGGTGCTTGGCCGCTGGCCGGCGCCGCTCGGCCAGGGCCGGGCCGGAGCCGTTCAGCTGGAACCGGGGCCCGAGCCGAGCCGGAGCCGCTGGGACTGGGGCCGGGGGTCCTCGGCCGGCGCTGCTCGCCCAGGGCCGGGGCCGGGCTGGAGCCGCTCGGCTGGAACCGGGGCCCGAGCTGAGCCAGGCCGGAGCCGCTGGGACCAGGGCTGGGGGTGCTCGGCCGCCGGCTGGCGCTGCTCGGCAGGGGCCGGTGCCCCGGGGCTTGAGCCGAGCTGGAGTCGCCGGGGCCGGGGCCAGAGCCGCCGGGGCCGGGGCGGGCCGGAACCGGGGGCGGCCCAAGCCGAGCCGGGTCGGAGACGCCGAGGCCAGAGCCGCTCGGCTGGGGGGGCCAGACTGGGCCGCGCCTCCTCGCGCCCTCCCGCCACCACCCCAGTCCCAGCTTACCTGCTGCCTGCCTGTTTCAGGCTTCCCATGAACATTTGATTCGTGGGAAGCAGGGGATGGGGAGGGGCAGGGGGCGGAGCGTTCAGGGGAGGGGGCAGAGTTGGGCGGGGACTTTGGGGAAGGGGCGGAGTTGGGGTGGGGCCAGGGCGGGGGAGGGGTGGAGTTGGGGCGGGGCTGGGGCGGGGAAGGGGTGGAGTTGGGCGGGGCCGGGGCCCCGTGGAGTGTCCTCTTTTTGTTTTTTTAAAATATGGTACCCCTATTTGAAGTGGTTCTTATTTCATGGCTATGATGTAAGAGGAGAGTTTTATTGTCTCATTTTAGGTAATAGTCTGTTATACTCTGAAAAGTGACTAAATGTATTGTAGCAGCAAACTTGCCTGCTGCAGCTCATTCTGTACACAGGGTCATGGGATGGTGCCCCAGCTAGTGCCTAATCCTGCACTTCTGATGCAGGCAAATCTCCCATTGCTTCACTGATTGTCTTGTTCGGGAGAAGGATGTAGAACTGGGTCCCTTATTTACTGTTGAGCTGTTCAACAGCTGTCCCCAGTTAGTCAGGATTGTCCCACTTATCTGTCTAGGTACAAAATGGCCCCCACACTGTAGTATCTGAAAGCCTCATAATCATTAACTAGTTTATCCTTGCAACACTCTTGTTTTTATATTTCAGACTGGGAGCTGAGGACCAGAGAGATCCCACAGGAATGGCAGAGCCAGGAATTGAACCCAAATCTAGTGCCTTAACTGTGCAATGATAATACATTCTCCCAGACTCACTAAAGAACAAACTAAAAGTAGGCAAAGAAAACTGCTGTCAGTTGGCGTAGGAAGGTAGCAGTATATGCTATTTATTCACTATAGGCCCAGTCCTGAAATCCTAACTGCAGCTGCACTGAAGGATTTTCCCAAGTAGGTCATGAGGAAAGACTTTGGGATTTGGATCTAAAAGAACAAGTGAAGAATAATACTTAAACTCAACAACAATAACAATATATTAACATTTTTAGATGACATGATTTCTGAATGTCTTTGAGAGAGATTACAAAGAGTACTTTTGCTGCACCAACTTTTCAGTCCGTGCATGCCTGATATGCGTTAGTATGGGTTATGAACTGTGTATAATCTTTCTCTAATTTTGTCCAGGCAAAGAAAAGAGCATTACACTTTTCCCAGTTTTAGGATCATATTATCAGAGATGACAAAGTCTCAAAAAAACCCACCTCCATCCCCCAGAACACCCCCCCAACAAGGAACATATCAAATATTAAATCAGTATTAGCACTTACTCTGTGTATTAAATAAGCTGGCTTAATACAGCAAAACAACTTCTGTGAACATTTGCATTTTTAATTAATGTAGTTTTCTTTAATTTGATTGGATAGTGCAAAATGTATGTATATGTATATGATGTATATGTTAGTGCTATTTGTATTGCTTTATACTATTTAAAACAGAAGATTGTTAAACTTATCTTCTCAGATTGTGTCTCTTTTTTTATATTAATGGAAAATTAGTAACAAATTTAGGTAACAAATTAATGTGCAGGAATTTTTTTTTTAGAAATGATTAATTTTAAAAGAATAATGGAGATTATTCACAGAAAGCAAACTTCAAATTTTCTCTTCATAAAAACTTGCACCAGAAACCTGATTTTTCCCTCTCCCACCCCAATAAACCAAGGAAAAGAGACCTTCCTACCCCCGCATCTGTCTCAGCACAGTGAGGGCTTTTAGATTGCTGAACAGTCTCTGTAAACAGCTTGTGAATGAGCTGCATAAGAAGAATTATTTGTAAATAATTCGACAAATAATTTTGAATAACAAAATCAACAAAATTATACCTTCCTTGTGAACAGAAAAAAAGCTGAAATGTGTTAGAGTGAATAAATTATTTAATCTTAGGGGTTTATAGTGCCACCTATCACTGAAGTATCCGAGTGCCTTCCACATTAATAGCAAGAGCGATGTCCCTAGTGCACTTTCTGCACTCGGACATCCTACGATGTTCTCCCATTATGCGGTCAAACCTCTGCTTGTGGTAGGGTTTGTTTTTTTAAAATTATGTATTAATATACTTTTTTTGTAGTTTGCTTTGTTTGGATTTTTTGGATTGGTTGGGAAATTTGAGGTAGAATGGGGTGTCAGTGTGATGAGCATTCTGATGGTGAAAAAAGGAAAAGGACAACTATGTAGTTAAGAATAATTATACTCAACTCTAGTATTAAGTTCAGAAAGGTCCTTTTAGCCCCTGGTACAGAATATGAATGGGGAGAAGCTGTTTGTATTAACTGATATTCCTTCTTTCATTAACCAATGTTATTCAAAACTACATTTCCATTATGGGTACAAATGCTCACTAACTACCACTCACCCATCACATATTGCACAATACCACCACAGGCCATGCTCAATATGCCTTTATGGGCCACACCTGCATCAGGCCACTTACCCACTATATAGAGACCACTGACTGTGCTCCTGCCTATCTTAGCTTCCCTGTACTTCTGGATCATATTATCATTGGTTTGGGCTGTTGCTAGTTTAGGCATCAGTAGTCTCTTAGCAATTACAGGCCTACAGTGAATTTATATTTCCCACATACTGGTCCAAACTGAGGTGCCAGAAAAGCCTCATGTGGGCCCTTTCGTGAAAGTGTTTTTCAAGGGTGTAAATTCAAGATGGGATTAATCTGAACAGGATGTGTAAGAAAAAGCAGGTGTAAATCCCAGGCACAGTGGCTGAAAGAATGAGACTGATGAGGAATGTTACACTGCTAAGTTCATGAAGGCTAGCAGGAAAGCTGCTCACTGGTACAACATTCAACACCCATTAATGGCAAGTAGCTAAACCCACATCACCCAAAGCAACTGTTGTAGCTGCTCAAGCCATAATACACAAGAACCACAGAGAAGGTCACATTGATAGCATTGGACCATTACAGACTGCCTTATCGGTGAAACAGATACATTATCTGATCTACATTAAAATGTATTTTTCATATAATCAATTAAAATATATATTTAAATATTCCAAAATTTGAATTTTTAGAATGGTAAAACATAATATAATCCATGTATTCAGAGCTAGATATTACAAAACATTAATAATGTATTGCACCGATACACTTGATATAAAACTATATTACTGATACAGGTATAACATATAGTAACTATACTAAGCTAATTACTTAATAAAACTCAATAAAGGTCATTATAAAATGATGGGAAAGATTCACTTCTCTAGGGTTGTACAAATTGCATTCTTCCAGCCTGAGTCCATGGAGCTAGCTGTGAGGAGGAGGAGGAGGATCTGGGGGATGCAGAAGTCAATGGGGCTCTGTGCAGGTGTCCGCCTGCGCAGAGCCGATTATAGTCCCTGGGGCCTATTTTGGCCACTTGCCCCACCACTGAATTGCTGTAGTGTGATTTTCCCTGTGACACTGGAAGACCCTCTCTTGGACAGGCCCCACCCCTTTTTTGCACCCAGATCCCTGGATGACTAAACAGAGTTAGACAAATTTTAAATAGTTTGGCACTAAGCCCTTTTTTCTGACTAACACTCAGTGTACAATAGGGGGTGCGTAACAAAGATGACTACTGCTGGCCAGGTGTCAAGAACATAATACTTAAGTGTGTTTGAACCATTTGGCATATAAAGAATGTACTGTGGGTGAAATTTACCACTGCATCAAGGACCAAGATGAGACCTATGCACCCCAGCAATCCCACTAAAGTCCTTCAAAATAGGGCTTAGGTGGTATTTAATTCATGCATAGCCCCTCTGCACAAGGTGAATTTCATCCTAATTACTTAGGATGAATTGGAAAGGGGAATAATCCTAGACTTTAGGTAAACAATCCACAGGAGCAGCAAGAAACAACTTTTAAAAAATATTATTGCTCTGCTTTTTGGATTCCTCACTACTCCTGCCTCTATATTTTCCTCTTTATGCTAAGGCAGTATTTGTGTATAAATATATAACTTGATTTAACCCAAATAGGTCATTTTCAGTTTAATAATATAGGTTCCAAGCCCACCCCATAAGAATTTGTGCAAGTAATTCTGGATGTAAGTAGCCCATAAAATTGATCTCTAATCTAAGCTAAAGAGCACTATCTTGAAAAATTGATACAAAAACTATTTTAAGATTTGGCACTTAAATCTCTCTCTCTCAAGTACATTTTCAATATGTCATTTTTCTTCTTCACCTAGGACAAAGTTGTTTTTGGTTTTTTTGGAACACCCAATCAGGGGTGAAAGTAACTTAAAGGACTTACCGGTACTCTGGAGTCCTGAGCAGGGGGTGGGGCCTCAACTGGAAGGGGCGTGGCCTCAACCAGAAAAGGGGGGGCCTTTAGAGCCTGGGGCCCTTTAAATCAAGATTTAAAGGGCCCCGGGCTCCAGCTGCAGTAGTGGCGTCTGGGAGCCCCAAGTCCTTTAAATCACTGCCGGAGCTACCAGCATTTAAAGTGCCTGGAGCTCCAGCCGCCGCTACCACAGCTGGGCCCCAGGCCCTTTAAATCGCTGCCCAAGCCCTGCTGCCGGAGCCAGTGGAGATTTAAAGGGCCCGGGGTAGTAGCAGCAGCCGGAGCCCTGGGCCCTTTAAATTGCCACCAGAGCCCCGCTGCTGCTATTCCAGGGCTCCAGCTGCGGGGCTCGGGCCGCGATTTAAAGGGCCCAGAGCTCCAGCTTCTGCTGGGAGCCCCAGGCCCTTTAAATTGCCCCCCTGGGGAAGCCAGTCTCGTACGGCATACCGGCTCTTGCCAGTACACCGTACCGGCCTACTTTCACCTCTGCACCCGGTCAAAAAGGGACCCATCCCAGCCTGGTGCAAATGAGCGAGTGAGGAAGGGTGGGTGAGAGAGAGCAACAGAGGGAGGGGGGATGGAGTGAGTGGGGTGGGGCCTAGGAGAAGGGGTGGGAAAGAGTGTTCGGTTTTGTGCGATTAGCAAATTTGCAACCCTTTAAGGTGCAAGTTAAGCATTCACTGGAAATGTGTTTAGAAGACTCTAAAACCTGTGGAAGCAACTGGAGCAGATTATTGAGGCCAAGGATTACCTGGTTTGATAACTAATCTGAAAACTGATTTTAGCAGCAAACAGTACAATGGGGAAAGGGATTTCCATGACTTAGAATTCCACAGAAAGACTTTCCATACCCACAACACAAAGACAGTGGTCCATAGGCTGCCAGCATAGCCTTTCAACATCCTCAGTGAAATGAGATTTCCATTGTCTGGATCTATGTGAAATGGATTTGCTGAGCCTTGGAATTACTTAAAAATCCTGCAGGATGTAGAGACACCTAATTTAGATTTTCTAAAACACTTGAACATGATCTTCATTGATACAGATCCAAGGAAATGAGCATCCAGTTACCTGAAGCACCTAGAAGGGGCTGGTGATTAAACAATCCCCAGATTGAGGATTTTCTGTTATACAAAAGCAACCACAAACGTTTTTCCTTATTCCTGAAAAGTGTGGACAGAGCCTTTCAGGCCACAACTAGATTGTGTGTTTCTTCCTGCGTGAGCTTTTGATAAAGGAGAATCACAAACTGAATTTGTGGAAAAGAAAATCTGCTGGGATGAGTAAACAATATTTTGCCTTTATAATTTAGAAAGCAAAGTCCTCCTTAAGAGCTACTCTTGGGAGTTTAAAGATTTCATTTATAGTTTCATCAGCTCCTAAAACCCCCCAATATTTGTATATGGTACAACTTGGGGCTTAGGGCTCCCCAAATGGACAGACTCCAGGCGCTCTTCTGTTTAGCAGGCAACTGTTTTAGGATTTGGGATTTTTTTTAAAAAAAAAGCTGGATCCCGCAAGTTCCAGGGGCTGGGTACATCTGTGTTGTGCAACGGCTCGGGTTTGCAACAGGAGCTGAAATTTTTCTTTAGACACTTAAATTTGTGAGGGGCAAGGAAGGGGGTAGATTTAACTGCCGGGCTCCAGGTAGTAGAACCGTGTGCTATCAGCGCTATTGGACCGGCATTCACCAGCTCCACCTAGTGAGATGGTGCAGTGTGGGGCTGAGTCATACCAGGAAATCTGGGGAACCAGGGCCAAAAGTGCGCTGGGGCTGGGGTTTTTACTGTACTCCTGTTCCAAGCTGTGCCGAGGCCCGGATTCATCCCCCCCGGAGAAGCCAGGGGGCCTTGGGCTCTATGGGGATAGTGCAGCTCGGGGACCAAAGATGCTCAGGATCCAGGTTTGACGATTTCCTTGGGAAGCGGGTCGGGGCTTCGCAGGCCTCTCACCTGAGCCCAGGGGCCGGAGCCGCCCAGGGACACCCACCCCCCGCCGCGCTCCCGGGGCCGGGCCTGGCGGAGCAGGTGGGAGGGAGGGAGAGCCCCGCCCCCGCCTTCCCACCGCGCCGCTCGGCACCTCCCGCCAGCCGCGACCAGAGCGCAGAGCCGCGGAGGAGCAGCGCCCCGCGGGTCTCTCCGTCGCTGATCGCGGGGAGGTCGCGGCGGCTGCGGTAGCGCCGGCAGGTCAGTGAGCCAGGCTGGGGCGCGCCCTTGGCCGCACCTGGGCGTGTGTGGTCCTGCCCCCGGGCCCCCCGCCTGCTGCCAGGGGGCTTGAGGGCAGAGTCCGACTCCCGCGCTCCCTGAGGGGGCACCTCGGTGCTGCTCGGCGCCGGGCTCCGCCTCCCGTCCTCAGCCCCGCTCCGTGCTCCACGCCGAACTTCCCCGGGCGCGCAGGGGACTCCCTCGAGGGAAGGTTCACGCCTGGGGTTTGCTGCCACCCCGTCTCCCAAACGGGTGGGCTGGGAACTCGCTGCCTGGCCAAATGCAACTGGTCGGTGTTTCCGTGCAATGCAGCCTGGGAAGCGCTTGGAGATGTGGGGCTGGATTCCAGAAGTGGAAAGTGCACTGGGTAGCGCCCACCACCATCGCTTATCTGTATCTTAAACACCTGAGTGGCCAGGCCCTGCCTTCCGAACAGCCTATGTTCTTATACACCGTCCTGTTGGTAACAGATATTTAAATGGCATCTTTGGCATGAAAATGATACACACTAGGTGTGACTGCTGAGTACACTCGGGACTTTTCTTGCAGTTTCCAGCTTCTAGGTGGATCTACTCACCCTTCTTGTTTGTCCAGCATTTTTTAATTATTAGCTGTAGTGGTTATATAAATAATTATAACTCCCTTACATAAAGATATAAAACAGCAAGGACTTCAATGGGGCCAAGATTTTGCCCAAGGTGCTTCAGTCCAAAGCCAACACAAACTGAAAACCGGGATGGTGGATGACCGGTAGCGTAGCTGTAAATAAGAGGGGAGAGAGTATGGCCCTTTGAGATGTAGTGTCTTTCAGCAAGCAAGAGGTACAGTGTGGCTGGTTACAATGTGGATTTCATGTTAGTTACAGATGTAGTTAGCATCAGTCTTTTTTAAAAAAAATCTCTTTGAATCAGAATAACTTGTAAGAACTTATAAAGTTCCCCCTTTTCCTGTAGTTCTTAGCATTTGAACAAGATTCCCAGGGTATCTGGCATAATTATTCTTGAATAATGTTAAAAGTTATATTAAGTGCATATAAACAGAGAAGTATGTGCGTAAAACTATTGTCCTTAGTGATTTAGAATTATCCATGTTAGCATAGCATATCAGGAGAGTATATAGCTAAAGGATAGCTGGAGGGTTTTTTATACTTCAAATGTTGAACATTCATGAGAGTGTGAGATTATGTCACAGGCTGTAGGGGGGTTCGAGGAAATGTGTGGTTGTGTAGTTACAGTTAAGAACATCAGGAGTTCTAGGAATAGGAAAGAGGCATCTGGGCCAAGATGCCAGTCCTTTTTTGGTTTGTTATTGAAGACTGAATAGTTCTGGTTAAGTATTTTAGAATAGTAACAAAATCTTGCTAAAATTAAAACAATTTTCTGTATGGAAGTAAAAAGGGTAGTTACTTCAAAAGAAGAAAGGAACTTCAGATATATGGTAGGCGGTGGTCATTTCTACATGGAATAATCATGGAGCAGTCTTTACTTAGGGTCTAAAGTTTCCAAATGCTTCCAGTGATATAGAAATATTGCTTGAAATCATCTTCATCCATAAAATTGGTAAATATTACTGCGTATGTCATGTGATGTTTTTATTTAACTATCTATTAATATAACTGATCTTTTAACATCTAAGATGGCATGTTTTACAGACGTGTGTGTCTTTGTGTGTGTATATAGATGATGTGAAAAATTAAATGAAACAGGCTCATAAATCAAAAATGGAAGTTTAACTTTTTCTGTTAAATCAGTGTCTTTTGTCTTTTTAGTTTTATATAATTTCGTAACTTGAATACAGTCATTGTTAAAACAAGGAAATGCAGCTAGGTTATTACTATTAATTTAACATTATAAACATACAGCATAAGTTGTCTTTGGGCAAGTTTTGCTTTGCCATAACAGTACATGTAATACCTAGCTGCTGAAATATTTCAAAGACTGACTACTGCTTCCCTACAACCTTCCAGGCATAGAAGTTCCTAAACTCAGTAGAACTTCTGTATGTGGTTCACTTGCATGGAAGGGCAAGCCACAGAGAAGCTATGCAGGGAGATTATGCAACTCTATTCTTTGATACCTCTCTGCGTTAGCTTGTGGGGGTGGAGGAGTTGTTGGGCATATGCCGGATGCTAGTGCAAGTCAAATACGTGAATTCACTGGCCTAAACATTGATGTGAACGGAGTGCACAATGAGCATGGATACTGCTGCAGTCCATGGCCTTTAATATATTTTGCATGATCTTGGGTGAGGAGGGAAGAGTCTGTTCTCCCTCCTTCCCCGCCCCCATCCTTTACCAAGTTCCCCTGGACAAGACTCTTTTACTTAAGCTTTGCACACGGGTTCAGAATTCCTCCCTAGGAAAGAATTATTCTCATGTTTTGTTGTGCTGTTGGTTGTTTTGCCTTAGATAATGATGACAAATTAAATATGGATTTGGCCCCAATCCTGCAAGAAACTCTGTGTGGGTGGATCCTTATACCCACACAGAGTTCCTTACAGGAATGTGGCCTAAGATATTACATGCAACCCATTGCCATGTTAATGCAACACTGTTATTGATTATATGCTGTTTATATTACCTACGGGCTCCAATCAAGATTGAGACCCCATTGTGTTAGGCACTGAACAAACTCCTATGAAAACATGGTCCCTGTCCCAAACACCTTGCAATCTGGGTATGAGACTGTAATTAAAAAAACAAACACAGTTAAAGCTATTGTGCTTTTTACTGTCTGTTTTTAATTATTTTGGAATTACACAGATGTTATGATAGGGGCTGTATACGTTTTTAGATCAATAGAAATTTGGGCCTTAATCTTGCAAGCTACTTCATGTAGGCAGATTCTTACTGACTTTAGTGGAACTGTGCACAGGTGCAAGGGTCTGCTTAGGCTAAATTCAGTGCAGGGTCAGTACAATAGGGTTTTTCATTCTGTGATCACACAGTAGTGAAAAATGCAACATAATACTGAATTTGGCAAATAATACAGTCTAACAGCAAGGAACTCCATTTCTTTTTTTCTGTATTGCTTCTCCAATACGAAAATGTAAATAAGCTGAATTTGTGTACTGATTTCTGAAACACGGGATGCACATCTGGCATGTCTCATTGTCTGTTACTGCATATATATTGTATTGTCATATAATGAAAGACCCCTGCTGGAATGTATCCTGATTTAAAGTTACTGCTAACTTTGAATTTTCTCACTCTTCTGCTAAAAAGGCTATGTCTGTTATTACAATACTTATTCTTTTTTTAAGTTAAGATCTGCAGTTCTTTTTAAAGATTAAAGAGAGACAATATAAATAACTTATTTCAATAAGCACTTAAAATCAGCATTTATCTGAATGTCTCATCCTAAAAAAGAAAAAAAATTCACCTCTGGGCTGGGACTAAGCATAAGAATTTCGGCCTGAAGGTAGATATTTTAGAAAGTCAAACTACTGAAAATAGGGGCTTAAACTGAAAAAATGATATCTTAACAATAACTATCTAATGAATAAGTGCATTCTAGCAAAAAACTCCAGAGCTTGATGATGGTTGTGCAGAACACAGAAAGATATTGACGTGGTTAAATACTGAATCCATTCCCGCATCAAACAGAATCAGGGATGTCTGCATTCAAAAGTAGTAGCACTACCTATCAAACTGCTTTGTATGCTGGTAGTAATCTGTTTGAGGCTTGAAAGTGAAATAATCTTGTCTACAAAAGATCTACATGTTTCATAGGCTCCTGTTTCCATGGAGGTGTCTTCCCTGCAATTACTGACCAGGTCTACCTGTGCTTAGCTATTAAAACTAGATGAGAACAGGCATTAAAACTAGCAGAACCTTGCTTTTTCTCCCTCTAACTTCCATAATTTATTGTTTCTGGATGAACTTGAACATCTGCTCTATTATTATGTGAGCATGTTAGACCATTAGTTTTAAAATGTCATAAATCACTGCACAGGTGAAAAGTTAGGGTATGTTACTGCTGCAGGAAAATTATTTTCTTCTTGCACAACAGAGCTCACAAAGTCCAAGCTCTTTAGAGAGTATAACAACTGAATATGGCTTGTCATTTTTCAGAGATCAGTTTTGAATTAATCACTATGTTAACATGGCTATTATAGCAACACCTGCATTACTCTGTCATTACCTGGTTCTTAGATTATTGGAAAATTAAAGGATTATGTTATTTGTAAATTGCATTACCGTAAATTACTGTGAACATTTTCCTCTCTGGAAAATTAAGGAAGTCAGAAGTGGAAAATGGTTATACAGTTCTGAAACTCAGCTGGTCCTGATGAAACCTAAACAGGGCTTCCTAGTTTTTCATCCACAGGTGGTATTTGGTCAGGATAGTCCAATGACTGTCAGAGTTCATAACAGTGGTGACTGATGGTATAACCAGTTCTGTACCTGAAAACATTCAAAGAGCTTTGGTGAATGCTTAAATCGGTGAGAAAAGTATGTCCTATATATGCTCATAGTTTTGCAAATGTTCATAACTTTAGGTTGTAACCAAGTGCCTTCAAATGGACTCATTCACTATTAGATACATGTCAGCTTGAAAACTTTAAAGCAGCCATTGGAAAACTATTATGTGAAACAACAAAAGAATTTTCATGTAATGTAGAAAACATTTTCCCCATGCTTTGATAACACAAAAAACAGTTGAATGTATTTTCTTCAAACTTTCCAAAAATATCCACCTCTGGGCTAGCACCAAACATGAGGAGCCTGATTCTCCATTGCTTGGCACATTATGTTGTGCATTGCTGTAATATTTACCCAGAACATAGAATATCAGGGTTGGAAGGGACCTCAGGAGGTCATCTAGTCCAACCCGCTGCTCAAAGCAGGACCCAATCCCCAGATAGATTTTTGCCCCAAATCCCTAAATGGCTCCCTTCAAGGATTGAGCTCACAACCCTGGGTTTAGCAGGCCAATGCTCAACCCACTGAGCTATCCCTCCCCCTCTCTTAGCTCTGTGCACAGTGGATGTAAAATGCTTTTGGATCAGCATGGTAGCACTTTGTACCCTCTCTGCATAGGGCTAAGTGATGACATAAGGTGCAAGGCATGGAAAATCAACCCCAAGAAATTTGCAAGATACAATTCTCTGAAATTTATAAGGAAATATAATAGCATTTTCCATGATAAACTCCTAGCTCAGTGTTGACACTGACACTTTGAATGATCAAGAAAGCTGCCAATTGTGTCTGTTTTGCTACTTAAATATAATGAAATATGTATCATTTACATTCCTGGCAATTTCAAAGTCTTTCTGGTATGGTAAGTTAGGGAGAACTAGAATTACAATATATGCTTGGTTCCTATAGCTGTGTGAAAGCACACACTTCCTACTAGGTTAATACAATGAATTAATTTACTGAGATAGTATCTGCTTAAATAGATCTATTTCATAAATTATAAGCATGATGATATGACTGTTGAACCACTTGTTAACTGTATCACATTTTACCTTTGTTATAAAATCACAGACAGGACTGCAGCATATGGCACTAGATCATAATGTGTTTGGACCTTTGTTTCTTTGCTTACTCCCTTGTTAAAAGGCACTGAAGATATGTTGCCTTCTTTACTAGCACAGTATTATGCAATGAAAAGTGTATATACTCTCTGACACTCCTTGCTGTGTATAAAATAGTACTGGCTGCTGTTAGACTTTTTGCTCAAATCAGTTACACTTTTAAAATGCACTTGGGAAGACTGTTTTTCTTTTCTTCCCTGTATAAAATCTATGTGCCTGTTAAAGTCATCATGCAAATATACAAGAAATGGGCAAACCAATTACGATAAAATAGAGAATGGCCCAAACCTTTGTTAGGAACTCCGAGTAAAGCGAAACCAAACCTTGCTCTCAAGAAAGTTTTATGGTTCTAGCCAGGACTGGTAATGCTGAAATACCACAAGAGAGGCTACGCTGAAAAGTGTTTCTCCCCTGGAAGTAACTGCCATAAATCTCATGAAATTTTCAGCCCAATTTTGCTAACCCAAAGTTTGAATAGTTTTTATGAAATGCAATTGGATAAGCTTCCAAATATTTGGGTCAAGCCAAGCAACCAAATCTCCATAGGGTTACTTATCTCTGATCTTTTAAATAATAAAAAAAAAAACCCACCCAATGTGGTGGCAATATGCATACATTTATTAAATAATTTAGATTTTTATAGCACCTTTTATCTACAAGTATTAACACACTTGCCCTACTGTAATGAACACATATATTGGAATCATCACTTCTTCCATCACTGGACTGCAGCCACTTTTGGGGGTGGAATGTAGCAACTGTTAAACAGTGTTCAGCCCAACAGTTTAAGAAAGGAAGTGAAGAATATTATGTCCAGTTGACTCTGCAGTGGATGAATAGAATGTAATGACCTCTAATGGAATTTGCTCAGGAACCTAGGGCTAATGCCCATACTCTTGCAAATAGACATGAGGATGAAATCCTAGCCCCATTGAAACCAATGGCAAAACTCCCATTGATTTCAATGGGGTCTGGATTTCACCTAAGGCTTTAATGTCCACAAGTGGTCAGGCCCTCCATTGTACTCTAATTTAAAAGGCGGTACCCCAGCAACAGCCAGTATCCCTAACACAATGTTGAGGCATAAGATTAATATTGAATCAGAGAGAAGAGTGCTTCCCACTGATTGCCAGCACTACCTTCTGCAGCACCTTGAGTTTTGGGGTATACCCTTAGCTGGAGAAACCTCAACCTGAGCTGTCATGCCTGCATTTCCAAGAGAAAAATAATGAATCATGATGAAATACTTTCAGATTTCAATCACAACTAGCTTGGAAGGGGGAAATGTAGAATGGGTTAGGCAGAGATTTAGTGAATCATCTTGCACCTTTGCTATTTTAAGTTCACAACTAGTGCCACCTAGCTCAGCTGATATTTTAAAACATAGATTCACCGTCTTTGCCATGTATAGTGCAGCATAAAGGCAAGATTGTGAATACTACCTTGCTCGTGGCTAAAAGACCAACTATTTAATTGGAGAGTGGAACTTCCTTCCATTGAAGGAACTGATTACTCAGCTTGCTGGGATTGTTCCTGTGGGAACAGTTCTGTGTAAGAAAAGGACCAAACAATCCAACTTTGCCAGAAACATGGTCCCCATTTCAATTTTTCCTGAGGTGAAGAACTGGAGAATAGCAACACTGCTGTTTCTGGAAAGACAGCAAGTCTTGAAAATGTGACTTGAGAGGGTGCATGCTGCAAATCAAAACAAAAACAAAACACAACAACAAAGAAGCTAAACAAACATCTCACCTTTTTTGGATTAAAGGACTCAAGCCCTGCCCTTACTGAAACACCTGATTGATAGAAAAGTAGACAATGACCTTGAACTTCCATTAAGCCACTCTTTATTTGACGCAAGCCAATGATTGACTTTGCTAGTGATTATGCATCAAAATCAATGTTATGTTTGTTTAGCTCTTAAATGATAAGACGTCTCTCTCTGAGTGGTTGACTTAGTCCAAATGTTATTCAAAGGAAACTCCATGTGTGGGTTCTTTCCTTCTACAAATGAATGCATTCACTTCTTTATGTCAGACTGAGGCACTTTAATGTGTGGTTCTCATCACTGTAATCTTAATGCACTTCTTCATGGTGAATTTAATTATAATTTTTTTCAGTTTCTAGTTTAGAGCTAGAGGGCCAAATTCTGTTCTTCTGCACTAGTGCAAATCCATTGAAGTCAGTAGACTTGACTCACAGCCATGGTCATAGGGGGTGTAAATGGCAGCAGCTTTCTGCACCAACAGAGAAAGCTGTGACTCAAAATGGAGTCGAGAAGTGGATGAGAAGCTGGATATGAGTTAGCAGTGTGCCATTCTTGCCAAGAAGGCTAATGGCATATTGGGCTGCATTAGTAGGAGCATTGCGAGCAGATCGAGGGAAGTGATTATTTCCCTCTATTCGGCACTGGTGAGGCCACATCTGGAATACTGTGTCCAGTTTTGGGGGCCCCCACTATAGAAAGGATGTGAACAAATGGGAGAGAGTCCAGCAGAGGGCACAAATGGGAGAGAGTCCAGCAGAGGGCAGTGAAAATGATCAGGGGGCTGGAGCACATGACTTATGAGGCGAGACTGAGGGAACTGGGCTTATTTAGTCTGCAGAAAAGAAGAGTGAGAGGGGATTTGATAGCAGCCTTCAACTACTTGAAGGGGGGTTCCAAAGAGGATGGAGCTCGGCTGTTTTCAGTGGTGGCAGATGACAGAACAAGCAGCAATGGTCTCAAGTTGCAGTGGGGGAGGTCTGGGCTGGATATTAGGAAACCCTATTTCACTAGGAGGGTGGTGAAGCACTGGACTGGGTTACCTAGGGAGGTGGTGGAATCTCCATCCTTAGAGGTTTTTAAGTCCCGGCTTGACAAAGCCCTGGCTGGGATGATTTAGTTGGGGTTGGTCCTGCTTTGAGCAGGGGGTTGGACTACATGACTTCCTGAGGTCTCTTCCAACCCTAATCTTCTATGATTCTGTGAGTCATGCCCAGGGGAGAGTAGCTGGCATTTGCAATGTCATCTTGGAATGGGGCTCCAGCAGGGAAGGGCTGCTTTGATTTGCAACCTGGGCTCCACTGGAAACCTGCTGGAGAAGTATGGAGTCAGATCATCCTCTAGGTCAGGGTTTCTCAAACTTCATTGCACCGCGACCCTCTTCTGACAACAAAAATTACTACAAGACCCCAGGAAGGGGGACCAAAGCCTGAGTCCCCCTGCCCTAGGGGCCGCTGAAGCTTGAGGGCTTCAGCCCTGCGCGGTGGGACTTGGACTTGGGCTTCAGCCCCGGGCCCAGCAAGTTTAACGACAGCCCTGGTGACCCCATTAAAACGGGGTTGCGCCCCACTTTGGGGTCCCGACCCACAGTTTGAGAACTGCTGCTCTAGGTGCCAATATTATATACCTTCCCGGGTCAGTGCTGCCCTCTTCTGTGGCAGTGTTGCCTGGTTGTTAGCTTCCTGGTGGAATGGGAGTTGCAGTAGATTTTCCACTGCCAAGGGCCCCACACCAGATTCTATACTGGCAGAAACTCATGCAGCCCTTGGGTGGATCAAGCCCAGAGGAAATATTCCATATGTAAGTTGGTGTAACTAAGAGCAGAATTTGGTCAGGACAGCTTGCTTAATTACATAAAAGTATTTTCTACCAAGGCACTGATCCTGCAAGCAAAAGTTTAATTGATTTAAAAAGGAATTTTGCGGGGATACCAGCAGGAGGAACAGGCTCTGTTTTTCTGTACATTCTATTAAGAAAGAATGGGCCATAGTCTGCTGTCAGTTACAATCGTGTAATTCCAGAGTACCAGTAATTTTAACTGAGAGCAGAATTTACCGCAGTAATTCTAAATAGTCTAAAAGAACTGTACATTTAAAAATTAAATTGGCATCATTACACACTTAATGAAAGGCAAGACTTTTATTTGTCAGACTGTGAATAAAGATGTGGAGCTCTTAATATGTATATTAGAAAGGGTACATCAGTCTGTGGCACTTTGAATTTCTGTTGAGCTGCATATCACTATTAAACTCTTAGGACCTTCTTTGTACCACTCCATTTAGTCTCTAAGGAAGGGGTTCTCAAACTGGGGGTCGGGACTCCTCAGGGGGTCGCGAGGTTATTACATGGGGGGTCACAAGCTGGCAGCCTCCACCCCAAAGCCTGCTTTACCTCCAGCATTTATAATGGTGTTAAATATATAAAAAAGTGTTTTGAATTGATAAGGGGGGGGTCACACTCAGAGGCTTGCTACTTGAAAGGGGTCACCAGTAAAAAAGTTTGAGAGCCACTGCTCTAAGGACTCTAATACCTGCAGAGACTGGCTCCTATTTTATGTTCAGGGTAATCTCTTACAGAGAGGAGAGAGTCTGTGTGCTCTTTACTTTTGTTCTTGTTTATTTCAATTTTAAAAAGTCATTCAGACCGAAAGTGTCAGTTTGTTCTTTGTGTATGAAGAAACATAACATCTGGTGCTTAAAAATTACACGGTTTGGCTTCTGTGGGAATTAAAATTCCAAATGACTAATTCTGAACATAGAAGCCTATTCCAAAGTGTTTCCAATTGTGGTTTAAGTATAGCAGAAAAATTAATCTTGCTATGTAATGTATATACACTTTTCCTGGTTTTGTCTATTTTACTTGTGTGTGTCTATTGTGTTGTCTTTGTAACATTTGTGGTGCACCTGTACCAGCAATTTCAGCTGTTCTTTAGTGTTTGACAGGAGCAAGTGGTGGACACAATGAATCATATTGTCTGTTCTTCAGACCACGAAAGATGCTTTATAAGGCAGATTCTCCAATGTATCTTTATTTTTATAATTCTTGTACTTTCCCCATGATCTAAACATTTTGGTTTGACTGAATATTTTAAAGAGTAGAACTCAGGGCAATATTTTTAAATTATAGTTAAATATTATTTCTGCTATCTAAAACTGATTTTGAAAACTAGGAGCACAGTTAATGGTTTGCCTTTTTTCTTCTTCTGTTAATCAACAAATTATATGTACATATCACCCATCATGCCTTTCTGTGCACTTGCAGAGTAACTGACACACTTCCCAAGCTGCCCTGGCCCCTGAAAATGTCAATTACAAAACAATTTTTTTTTTTTTAAATTGCACAGAAATTGACTTGTGTAACCCAGTCAAAGTGCATGGATGCTGTACAACTATTTCTCCGTAATACAGTCAGACTGAATGAAGAGATCTGACTTTTCATACTGTCTTCATTGTTATACCATAGTGACGGTGCAGTATGAAAATCTGATGGCTGTAGCAGTAGAACTCTACTTCTGAAAAGGGAATTGTGTGCTGCATAAGCGAAGGCATTTTACCTTGGCGCAAGGAGGTAATAGTTCCTCTTTGTACATCTGGTGCAATTGCATCTGAAATGTTCCAGGCATCCCATTACCAGAAAGATATTAACAAACTGGATAGATTTCAAAAATGTTCAAAGACTGATAGACTGACTCATGATGAAAGATGAAAACAGCTAAACAAATATATCTAGGCTAAATTATGTGTGCCTGTGGGGTCATAATTCTACAAATATTTCACAGGTGCAGATGCCAAGGAGGTTAAATAATTCTATTTAGCCTGGTACAAGAAGGTATAACTAGGAGCAATGGGATCAAATTAAGAAAGGCAAAAATTAGGCTGAATATCAGAAAACCTTCCTAACAGTGAGAGCTATTAGATTATGAAAGAGTTTCCCAAGGGATGTAATACAAGCCTTGTTATTTGGGACACTTAAAATTAGACTGCACAAAGTACTAAGAAATGTACAACCTTGCTTTGGCAGGGAGATGAACTAGAAAACCTAGTAGCTCTTTTCAGTCTCTAAATTCTGTGACTTCAGGGTCTGATCCTGCACCATGAAAGTCAATCAAAGTTTTGCCACCGACTTCAGCATTACTGGGATTGAGCCGTCTCTGCCCATACTAACTATGGCCACCCTGCTTCTCCCTTTCTCCCCTTGCCCTCACAAACTGCCAGCCTGTTACCTCAAATGCTAAAAGTCTCACCCCTTTTGTTCTTTATTCCCAGGGAAGGCTCAGCCCTCTCCAATTAAAAAAACCTAATTGTCATACTCTAAAAAACTGCCTTCCCTAGTCCTCTCCGGCACTCCCAGATTGGGTAACAATATTGGCAATGGGGGCAGGGAGACATAACTCTAGTACATTTACCTTTTAAATAACTTTGAAAGGGAAAAATAAATCGTTTGAGGAAAAGAGATGGCTGGACGGGGGGAAGGGGAAGAGTTGTACAAATATACAATGAGCGTTTTTTAAAATGCTGTAGTGAGAGCAGAAGCAGCAGAGGGTTAGAGGGTGGAGAGAAAGAGTGAGAGAGAGAGAGAGAGCACATTACTGATGATGCCTTGAAGGGCTTCCCTCTTAACTTTGTGTTAACAATCTACTAGGCACATTTCCTTTTTAGATTCAGATTCAGAGTTTATTTAACCTGCAATATGGGTATCCGTTACCAAGTAGTATCCTCCAGTTATTATCTGAAGACACAATCTTTGTTTTAACCGATAGTGGGGCATGGGTGGGAAGTTGAGTGCAGTGTAATCTTTAACCAAGGAATCAAGCTAGCAAATGTGTAAGTGAAAGTATGAAAGATTTTATTGCTTTGTACCAAGAGAACCTGGTGTACTAACCACACATCAATGACATAAGTAGAGAAGAGGTTCACTTACTGACACATAACAATCCTATTCACTAACATTTGCAGATCATACAGTAATGGACCTCTATCTTAAGAGCCTGATTTTCACTATAGGACTTCATCTCTGCTTCCACTGGAGTGTGCACACCTTTTTGTATGTACCCATTTCCCTAGCACTAACCCAGCTGTGTGCAAATAACAAAGCCTCCACCTCTGCAGTCCAGTTGGGCAAATTGAAATTTTACATGCAAAACCCATCGCCTCTGCCCAGACCTGTCAGAACTTGTCTGCTGCACATGCTAGTCATTGTGCTGGAGACAGGTGAGCATTAGTGGACATGAAGAGGGCTGAAGAGGTGATGTCAGCTAGGGATTCTGAGCCTGAAGGTGGAGGCTGGAAAGGGTGCTGAGTGTGGGGCTGATGAGGGGGTGCAGGAAAGCCAGCTAATAAGCTTTTTAAAGGTCAAGCCTGGAAATAATGAACTCTGATTTACATTTCCTTCTCCTACCTGTCAGCCGCTCTGGGGTATGCTTTACCCCCTGCCATGCATGTGTTCTGTAGCCCCCCCCCCAAAAAAAAAGTTGTTTTTTTTTCACTCAGAATATTTTTCCAAACCCAATTCATATTGAAAATTAAAGTCCAGTGTTGCAGAGTAGAAAAAAAATGAAACTGAAACACTATCAGTAGATAAGACTCATTGTCCTTATGGGCATGCTTTTGAATGGCTTGATTGAGGAAAGGAGACATTACTATAGTAATGACTTTTTGTATCTGAGAATAAGGGGGGTGGGATAGTAGAGGTGCTGTTTTCTCCACACAACTAGCTGAGATATGATAAAAGAGATTGTAACTAAGCACACTGCAGAGTGTCACTGGGTGCTGTGGCCCACCAGTCCCCATTGGCAGTGTGCTCTGTGTCCCATGAGCTGGGAGGTAAATGATGCAGACGCTCTAGATTCTAGCCCTTGGTTTGTGTCCAATAATCACTTGCCCACTCCTAGCTTTAAAAGAAAAAGGTACTTTGCTAGGTCTGGCAGAAAGAAAATGTGCTGATATTCTAGGCATATTCTTAAACAGGTATCATAAAAGAGAATAACTTGACTCCTAGGGCAGTCCAATAGGAGGGGTATAAGGCTATTCTGGCCTTGTATGTGGGCTAACAGACAATTCAGTGCAGGCCTGTAGACCCACTGGCCAGAGATCAGTCCTGTCCTCTCTGGTTTCATTGGGGGCCTCTCCAGATTGTTCTCTGTGTCTCACCTGCTACTTTTAGGCTGTTCATCCCATACTCTGCTGCTGCGGGCCTCCTGCCACCAACAATCTGCTTCCAGGCTTAGCTTTCAGCTTTTGGGGCCTGACCTTCTCTCCCCAGCCAGCTGGGCTGCCACCACTTGTCTGCTGTTCACACTTACCTATAACCCAATGGCTCTCTCCCTGTTTGCCCAGGCTCTGTGTGTCACCTCTTTGTCCACTTTCACTTAGCATCATGGAGCCCTCTGTTGGCTGGATGCTGAAATGAGTCTCTACTGTTACTAGCATGATCTGTGGACAATGTTTTTCTTCCAGCTCATGCTGGAAGGGATGGACTCGGAGGTGCCACTACTGAGTCAGCATGGTCACTACAATACTGAAAAAAGACATTGTTTAATCTAAAACCGTCTTGCCGATTTAAAAAAAAAAAATCATTGGCTGGGTCCTCTGGTCCTGATGCTGAGGCTTTGTCCCATCTCGCATTGATTCACTCTGTCATGGTATTTATTGCTTTTCTTTAGTAACATAAACTTGGGCATTGTAATGTCTACTGTTTTGCCAGCTAGAAGGCGTAATAACAGATGAATTGCTAATATTGTGAGTTTAAATATCCGACAGCAGAGCTTTTAGTATTGTCCTAATACTAAAGGTAATGTGATGCCAAACTGAATAATTTGGTCTTTCCTTGGATGGCTCAGTGACCCATGAACCCTTCAGTGCCAACTGGCAAGGGGGTTACAGGAATGTACGGATCCTGGTATGTACATTCTGGTTCACGAAAGAATGTCAGGTGAAGTCTTAAATGAAAGCCAGGTCACATTGGTCATTAATATCATTGTGAAATGTATGTATAGATGCTATGTAAGGAGTTATGTAGGTATATTGGAAATATGTTCTAAAGTCCATATCAGGGCAGAGATAACAAACAGGTTTTCTGTCAGGCAAAAGATATTTCTTCACCTATTTCTGTTTGCATGTAAATTAAGCATTGTAAGCTAACACAATGGAAGCTCTATTTACATATGAAGTCAATGCGGGGAGGATGTGAAATAAACAGGGAGGCAGCACACCAGAGAATAAGCCATGTTGGGGAAGGCAGGGGGAAAGGGTGTCTGGCTATCATGAGTCTGGGTACTTTGGGGGAATATAAGGAGAAGGCAAGGAAAACACCCCTTTATCCTGCACCTAGGAAGTAATTGAGCAGTGCAACTACATTCATGAAAATGGGATCACAACCAGCCTTGGTTGAAATTCTGCAAAGGACCTTTGAGGTGAGATAAACTTCTGTAGACAGAAGGTTAGCCTGATAGGTGTAGTCTCTAGAAAGCATGTTATGATTTTCTTTTATATGTAACCTTTTGATTCCATTATCCTTACTCACTATCTCTTGACTCTTTGATAGTAAACTTATTGTTGTTTTCACTGTAAATATATCTCAATGCTGTGGTACTATATAAGGAGCTGATCCTGAGATGAATCATATAGGCTGGTGTGTACGATGTTCCCTTGGTGATAGCTGGCCTGGTATTTCTGTGAGTGTTCAGTGGAGAAGGGGCTGGATGCTACAGGGCAATGCTTCCAAGGGGGTTGGGGACTGAGGTGCACCTATTAAACTGAAAAGCAAAGGAAGGGCTAGCATTCCCACAGGAGAGTGCTTGAGTTGATAACAGGCTGGTAGAGTCAAGGAGCTGACACCCACATAAGCACAAACAAGTTTCCTTCATGCTGGAGCCAAGATGGTAACAAGGTGGCTCTCAGTCATGGGCACCCTGAGAACCATCATAGCCATCACTCAACTAAATCCAGCTAGGACTTTTAGGACACACCAATCCATTCTTCTTAGCAAATGATAGGAAAAATCTGGCACTAGTTCACTGATGCTCATGAAATACAACTATGGAGAGCGCCATACTTAAAAAATACCTAGACTCATGAACCAGAGTCAATCACCCAAAACCATAATACTAAACTTGACCTGTATAACATCTTCAAATTCTGTATTTATTTTAAATCTCAGCAATCTACCTCAGAGTTAAATTACTAAAAATAATGTATTTTAAAATTATTTCCCCAATCTTTGCAGTCCTCCAGAATCTGCAGTTCTCTATTTGTAAATAATTACCCTCATCCTTTTATTGGAAAATCGAAAATCCCTTTTTTCCCCCTTGATTTGGTATATTACTAAAAAATTGGAAAATAAATTGAAAATTAAAAAATGACAGTGATGCTATACATATCTGACTAATACCTGAAATTTCTGGTGCTTGGAGTGCTGTTCTTTGGAAGTAGTAATGCACTTAATGAAACTCTATTCTGGAAAATTGTTTCTTTGTTTATTATTCAGTCATGTCTTTTTTTTTTTTTTTTTTTTTTTTTTTGTATTGGACCCAATCCAAAAAATCCTTACAAAGTTCTTAATCTATCTATAGAAATACAAAACTCTCCTTAAAATGGAGTTTCGTCTGAATAAGGGCTTCAAGATTTGGCTTATTGTAATTTGTTCTTTTTAGCGTAATTGCATTTCAAGTTATGAGCTGGATTAATCTAATAGCTGAAGTTGGACAGGTTGGCATCTGTACATTTAGAATTTATGGAAGCTGTCCAGCTATGTGAACTGGCTCTTGAGAGGAATGTTATCTTCAGATATCTGGAATGAGGGCTGTTCATATTGTAGTACTAGAGGCTGTAGGGTACAAAAGTCTTCAGTCTGCTGAGAGCTAGCGATTTGGCTGGGACTGTTCTGTTTGCGGTATGTAAGGACATTTTTTCCCCCCCTCAGGATTTAGAGTTCAGCTGGAATCTTTCATAACGGAGTGAAGCTAGAAACTTGACAGATGCCTGTGCCGCCACCGCCTCCTCCCCCTCCGCCACCACCTCTCCCAGCTTCTGGAGGACCACCCCCACCACCTCCACCATTGCGATCTTCATTACCTCTGGTAAGATCTGCTTTTCATTTTGATTAGTGTAGCAGGGTAAATGTTTTCTGATTATTTTTCAGATTTATTTCAGATTATTGTGATAATAGCAGGGGCAAAGAACATAAGAACGGCCATACTGGGTCAGACCAAAGGTCCATCCAGCCCAGTATCTTGTCTACCGACAGTGGCCAATGCCAGGTGTCCCAGAGGGAGTGAACCTAACAGGTAATGATCAAGTGAGCTCTCTCCTGCCATCCATCTCCACCCTCTGACAAACAGAGGCTAGAGACACCATTCTTTATCCATCCTGACTAATAGCCATTAATGGATTTAACCTCCATGAATTTATCTAGTTCTCTTTTAAACCCTGTTATAGTCCTAGCCTTCACAACCTCCTCAGGCAAGGAGTTCCACAGATTGACTGTGTGCTGTGTGAAGAAGAACTTCCTTTTATTTGTTTTAAACCTGCTGCCTATTAATTTCATTTGGTGGCCCCTAGTTCTTATATTATGGGAACAAGTAAATAACTTTTCCTTATTCACTTTCTCCACACCACTCATGATTTTATATACCTCTATCATATCCCCCCTTAGTCTCCTCTTTTCCAAGCTGAAAAGTCCTAGTCTCTTTAATCACTCCTCATATGGGGCCCGTTCCAAACCCCTAGTCATTTTAGTTGCCCTTTTCTGAACTTTTTTTAATGCCAGTATATCTTTTTTTGAGATGAGGAGACCACATCTGTATGCAGTATTCAAGATGTGGATGTACCATGGATTTATATAAGGGCAATAAGATATTCTCCGTCTTATTCTCTATGCCTGCAATGTATTTTGGATCAGGTGTTTGGAACAAAAACCTAGGCCAGATGTGTGTGTGTGTGTGTGTGCGTGCGTGTGTGTGCGCGCATGCAAATTTAGCACTTATAAGTACTCCCCAAAACACAGAGAGCTTGATTTTAGTTTGAAAATGTGCACGTGGGAAGTGTTGATTTCTTCTTTCATTTCTAATAGCTTGTATTAAGGATTGTAGTGTTTTATCCTTAGGTGTTTTCCTTCCTGGGGATCCACCACATGATGCTTTTATCATGTTCACAGGTACAGCTACTATATGTAACAGATCACCTGGTTGCATGTCACCAACCAGTGCATGTGCCCTTGCAGCGAGCGGCTGATGCCCTGGCTGGAATTCCAGGTTCTTATTGTACTTTGGTTATGCTGATCCTTGGGAATGCTTCTTCAGGCCCTTTTTTGTGTGTTGCAATCACTTGTTTATGGGGTGTTTCAGCCTTGAAGTTATGACTGTAGAGAAAATAATGAATAGCCATATTCAAGGCCAAGCATCTCTGATTTCCTAGCACACTTTCTCTGCCACGGCTCTATTCCTTGCAGCACGCATTAGTTTTCTATCTCTGTAGAAATAAGTGCCCAACTCTTTCAAAAATAGAGCTTGATTTCTTTTATGCCTTCTGGTGCTGATATAAATACATACTTCAGACCCTTGAACTTCTCTTTCCTGCTCTGACATCCATGCCCATTTTGTGAAGGAGTCTATCAGTTTTATTTGATTACGTTCCAACTTTGTCCTCTCCTAGGGAGAAATTACCTTGCACCTTCTTTATTTGCCATTCCAAGTTTTAAGGCATTCACAAACTGAACCGTCCCGCAAAACTATCAAAAACATGTAAGGTGGTGAAGGGGGAAGGGAAGAGAATAGTGCTTGGGCTGAAAACATACAGGTGGAGGAATTCTGGTTTCTCTGGTTTAGTTTTGATTTTCAGGCATATTGACTAGAGTTTTCCTGATGTTTGTCTCACAGATCCAGTGATACACCTAAATAGGTGGCCTGATTTTCAGAGCAGCTTAACGCCCACAACTGCTATGGAAGTCAATAGAAGCTGCAGGTGCTGTTCTCTTAACATTAGCCACCTATATTTAGGCACCTAACTTTAGGCATCCAGTTTGAACATTTTGGCCACGATATACAAAGGGACAGGTCCTCAGCTATGACCCAAGTGTAGGAAGTGTGCATATGTGTGCAAAAGTGGCTTAAAGCTCAACACTGCACTCCCAGATCCTGTTACAGCCAGTTTCCCAGCACAGAGTTAGTGCTGTCCTCAGGCTATTCTATCTTACACCAGCTATAAATGGCCCCAGTGGCTGAGAACCCAGCCAAAGACCAGCATAACAAAGGGGTGTCCTGGCCATGCCACTTTTTCCTGGTATAGCATCAGCAGGAAGGGGTTGTGGGATAAGAGCCTCTAGAGCAGTTCCATGTAAGTTCATTCCTGCACTGGGATGATCCTCTGACTGGTTATACTGGTTTTAGGGCCAGTTTACGCTGGTGGCACAGTGGATCACCAGTCTAGACCAGTTGGAGGCAACTCTGTGGCAGGTTTTTTCCTTAGGGACTAGATGGCACCTTAACGACCCAACATTCTCAGCAATCTACCTCAGAGTTATTCCTCTCTAGAACTAAACATGTTCTGTTCTCTGGCAGACTGGTAACTGGCCTAATACTTCTTTGGTGTAAGTATCTCTCTCTCCCTCCCCCACTTCCTGTGTTAGTTGCAAATCCCTTCTGGAAGACTGTGTAGCAGAGGCCCAACTAAATGTGTTGCTACTGTTTTCTGCAGTAGGTCTGGTTACTGCCTCCCATTACTTGTCACACATGGCACTATATCTGTTGGGGAAAAATGGAAATATCTCAGACATAAGGAGCTTTTAGAATATGCAGCAGCTGGCTTCAGTCAGTTCATACTCTGCCTCCAAAGGGGTTACGTTTTACCCTGAATTTTGCTCTCCCTCTATTGCCAGAGAATGTTGACATCTTCCCATCATTTCATTTTAATGAATTACAAAATGTATTTCTAATTTATAAAGCATACTCAGTACATTACCCTGTCAGCTGGAATTTGGAAAATCTTCCAGCACAAGTGCATAATTTAAAGGGAGTAAATGGATCCTGCATAAAGAATTATTAGGACAATTCTGCCAAATGTTATTCTCGCATAACAGTGAAAGGAATCTTCTCTGCTAAAGTTGAATCAGAGGGAAGACCATCTTTAAGAGGCCCTCAGTGTCCAGTTAGTTCTACAGAAGCAAAATGCTGACATAGGTCAAAGCCCTATTACAACTGTGTATCTGGCTAAAGGGAATCCATAACAAGTAGCTACAGACCATAGATTCTTTTGCTAGGAAGATATTGTCTAGAATTTGGCATCTGTATCTTACAGCTGCTAAAACTGCCCAGCTGTTGCTACAGCTGCTGAATTTACTGCTGGAGAATGGAAATATAAAAATGATAGGCAGTAATATAAAAATACCATTGAAACAAGCTTTGCCTAGTCAATGCACACAGTTGAGTCTACACACACACATGTAAGTAAAGGGGTAATTTTTATACCGATTTAGTTAAACCGGCACAAGTTTTGTACGTGGAAAGACACAAGCCCGGTTTAAACTGATACAAGAGTCTCCACACACAAGTGTTGCATCAATTTAATTAAACTGATTTAAGTTAAACTGATGCAACTTCTATGTGTAGACAAGCCACAAGGGCTGCATTTAGTATTTAAATACCCTGCATTTTCAAGCATGCAATTATATGGGCTATGAAATTATATTATTTTTAAGAGTCCTGGATACTCATACATGGACCTCTACAGTTTTCATCTTTGCTGTCACTAAGGGGAGCTTGTCAGGTTGGCCTTCAGAATAAGGGGAAAAGCTGTATGATGGATATTTTATGAAAAAAATTATCCTGAAAGATCTCGTATCTTGTGTGGGAGCTTATCTTGGTATTTTATCTAAAAGATAGAACAGCTTTTATTTGGTGATCACATAACACTTATGAAATGTTGCTATGCAGGTGTGATCTGGCATCTGGCTTTGCTGCTAGTTAATTCAGGTGAACCTGCAGAGAGTGAGTCCTTGCACTTACACAGATCAGATGACATTTGTTAAAGAAGAACCAGTCAATTACTTCCCACTTTGTTTTTGTCATTGTGACAGAACGAAGTAGCTGATTCAGGCCAGGCGAAGTCTAACAAAGGGAAAAGAAGGATGCTGAAGAATTAAGGGGGCAAAGAGTTGAGGCTGGTAGAGTAGGAGAGTGTTGATGTAAGGAGAGTGGGGACAAGATGAGATTGAACACAAGGAAAGAGAGTAAGAACAGAGAGGAGGACTGAGATGGAACTAAGTTTTAAGAAAAAAATGTAAGGAAAACAGCTGAAACAGAGCAGGGTTGTTGGGTTCAGTTTGGTGGAGCGTCTCATTTCTACTTTCCAGCAGTCTCCTTTCTTTTTTTCTGTCTCCCTTTGGCTTTGCCATTGATGGATCGAGTTGTGGCCCTTCAGTTTGTATCTGTCAGACCCTTGTGCCACACCTGCCTTATTATGTTCTTATTTGTGTGACATGGTCAAGAAGTACTTGCATATGCAACGTGGTTAGAATAATCATGGATCAAGATCACGCTGCACCAATTTTATTAAATGTCACCAATACTTTGGAGTATATAGGGTTACCCTGGCCACTTGAGATGTTAAGAACTTCCACTCCCCAGGGTAAGTGAAATAGTTCTTACATTACCTACTTGCCTGCATATTTTATCAAGATCTCATCTATAAGTCTGGATCCCTTGTTAAGCCACAATCCTCAATGATGTTGCATCTTTTCCTTTCTCCAAACCCCAGACTGCTGTTTGCTCTTGAGTCCTTTGCAATTTTAATACCTTCCTTGAGTCAGAAGAAAATTAGTTTGGTTTATACTGGTTTTTAAATCTCTTGAGCTTGGAGATATTCTGATATGAATGCTTTAATTATAGAACTGTGTTCTACTTATTTCATAGCTGACCTGTTTTTTCCCCCATTTCCTTGTAATTCTATCATACAAGCAGTCACAAAAAATGTTGAAATGATACAAAGATGGAATTCAAGGCATGTTAGAAACCACCTGTGCCCAACAGCTGAACAACTCCTGGCTGCTTGAGCATGTAATAAAACAAGGCTTTCAAATGAATTTTGAGGGGACATGGGGGGAGGGGGGGGTTTAATACATGCAGCAACCGTTGTAGATGCTACTTGTTAGATATTTATGTGGCATGATAGGAAGCTGACACAAAATGTAAATATAACTAATGGGAGTAATTGAGCATCACTTTGTGTGCCTGCCTTCAGGGGTCATAGATAAAACGGAGTGGGAGTTGTAGGAAGAAAAAAAAATGATGGGGCATAGGTTCAGGCAGTGGCTTATAGAGTCTTAAATCTGGGTCCTCCTGATGGAAAGGGAGCAATTGAGGAGTTTGTCCTCATAGTCCAATAAAACTGAAGGAGTTTGTTTCACTTAAACTTTCTAATCTTTCTGTTTTCCTCGGCTCTTTTTCTTTTGAAGTGTATGTATTTTTTTATTTGGTAGGGGAACGGGTTCCTATAACAGCCCGTGATAATGTTAAAAGCAGTCACTGGTCTGGAACTAGAAGGATTACAAAGATGTCATTGCTGAAGCTCGCAAGAGAAGAATGAGAGTAGATGTTTTGTTTTGATAAGCTGCTATTTGTTTTAAAGTGCAGTAATTGGTTTACTGATCTGCTGCATGTGTCTACACAGGGCCGGCTCCAGGCACCAGCTGAGCAAGCTGGTGCTTGGGGCAGCAGATTGTTGGAGGCGGCATTCTGCCCAATCCTAGGGCGGCACGGCCGCTTTTGTTTTTGTTCTTGTTCTGCTCCGGCCGCCCTGTAGGGGGCGGCGGCGCGGAGAACCAGAGCACCCTGCAGGGTAGTCCTCTTCCTTCCCTCCCCGCCGACCGGAGCGGAGCCCTCGCAGTAGGCGGCAGGAGGCGGCGCAGCGGGAGGGGCCGTGTGGCAGCGCCCCTGCTGTAGCCCTGGCCACCCCCTTCTATCTCTCTCCCGCCCGCTCCCTCCCCCTCCCCCCCCCCCAAGCCGGTCCCCCTGCACCCGCGCTCTGGTTTTTTTGTTTGTTTGTTTGTTTGTTTGTTTTGCTTGGGGCGGCCAAAAAGCCAGAGCTGGCCCTGTGTCTACAAGCATCCATTTCTGATGTATTCAATCAACATCTATTAAAATGTTACAAGGAGTCCTGTGGCACCTTATAGACTAACAGAAGTATTGGAGCATAAGCTTTCGTGGGTGAATACCCACTTCGAAAGCTTATGCTCCAATACTTCTGTTAGTCTATAAGGTGCCACAGGCCTCCTTGTCGCTTTTTACAGTTCCAGACTAACATGGCTACCCCTCTGATACTATTAAAATGTTGATATTTTAGGAAGTGTATTGTATGTACTAGACCCTCACAGTAGATGTTTGTTTAATAATTCAGACATTTCTGAAGTTTAAGAAAATATTTCTGCCTCTCTTCAGAATTATTTTGTTCTTTATAATGAAGGGTCAGGGCAGAAATGAACCAAAAAGACACAATGGCTCAAATAATTAAAACCAATAGAATTACACCAGGAGTATTTGGCCCATTGTTATGTTAAAACCAAAGGTGAAAAATGTTCTTGCTTCAGGAAAGCATTTAGTTAGTACAATGTAAAACCTGAAATAACGCTAAATGTAAATTATCACATGGATTAATTATAACTGTTCCTGAATTCTTATTTAATGAAATAGAGTTAAGGGAAAATTACAATAGCTGCTGACCATATGGCAATCTACTGGTTTCTTCAATTGGCTATTGTACCTAACTTTCTACTCTTGCATTAAAAACCTCAGAGGAACAATTCCTCTCTATATAACAGTGTGATAAATGCATAATTTACACAGAGATAGAATTTCCAACGTTAGGGAAAACATCAGATGATCTCTGCAGTAGGGGACTTTTTCCTTCTTCTCTTTCATGCAGTTGCTATGTTTTGTCAGAGAAAACCTTGTAAGCCTGCTTAAGAAAATTGGAAAACTACAGTGTTATCTCTGAAGTTGTGTGGGAGTTGTTTTGCCGTTATGACATTTTTGTACTGCTAATGTTCAGAAATGGAAATAATACGTGTAGAACAACTTGGTTGAATAGCATGGGAATGTACTGCCTCATGCATTTTGGATATATCTTTGAATACTTTTAAGTCAGGTACATGATTCATGTAACTTCTGAATATTTCTTAGTGTTCTTCGATTAGTTCAGTTAAGAGGTTCTCCCAGATGTAGAGGTGAAAGGTCACAATACTTTTGAGCAATGTCAGATCTTGGCTGTGTTTCAAATAGACTTTGACTTCTGTCTTTCTCCTAACTTCTAGAAGGAGTGATCTAGTGCCACCTTTGGTTAGAAATCTCTTTTCAGGTGGTTGTATTTTTTTTTTTTAATTCTGTAGCAGCTAGCATTGGCTGCAGTAAGAACTCAGATATAAAGAAAATAAGGAGAAAAAATGACTCTCCTTCCAGTTTAAGAGGTGATTTTAGAGGCAGTAAATGCTGCTGCTCATCTGAATGCAGAGGTTCTTTATGAAGTCATGCACCGCGCAGTCACTTTCTACCCAATTTTGAGGAGAATGCAGATCCCGCAGAATAGCGAGATAAGGAACTAGGGGTGCAAGTCAAATCTGGATCTCTCACAAGGCAGTGCAGCGTGTTATCAGTAGGCAGTCCTGATTCTATTGCAGCCTTTAACTTCCTAGTCTGTAGACCTTGAACTACCAGTCAGTTTTTACCCCCAAAGTATCTATTTTGCTCCATATTTTTATTAAGCCTTTAAACAGACTCCAGAATCATAAGATTTCCCAAATACTGCAGTATGTAAAAATAGGTTTCTTATATTAAATGCAGCTTGAATTTGTTTGACTTTAATAGCTACAGAGAGGCAGGCTGGATTGCTGGAAGGACTGGACCATTTGGCATGAGGAGCTAAGCATTCCTGTTGGGTTTTCCAGTGCTTTCTTTATTAACTCTAGAGGCAGGATTTCTTGAACCACAGTCACCAACGGACTAAAGAAAAACACTTTTTTTTTCTTTTTAGACCACTCACCAGTGCCAGTGTTGCCAACTCCTGTTACTTTATCAAGAATCTTGCGATATTTGGTGGTTTTCTTAAAGCTGCGCCTGGGGACAACTGATGACATGAGAATCTCAGTTTTCACTTAAAGGGAAACTTCTAGCCCTTGTTGTTGTAGCAGAAAGCTTGAAAACACAAACCAAGTGTACTCTAAAAGTTCAGAAGGCAAGCAAAAAGAGCTTCCAAATATTTTTTTAATCTCATGATTTTGAGGTCTGATTCATGATTTTTTGAAAGCTTGGAGTTGGCAATACTGCACCCCCAGCCCTGTCTTTTTATGGTATCCCTGCATATTACCACTCAGATTAGAGTCTGAATTTGGAGTTTGGCCCATTCTCTTCCTGGGCCACTCTCTGTAAAAGTGGTGATGAGAAGCTTAATTTAAAAAAAAAAAAAGAAGGATAAATTGGTCTCAATATAATCTCAATATTTTTAGCTTCATATGGAGTATCTTAAAAAATGGTAGAAGGGGTTAGCTTGCTTTTTCCCCCCCGGCTGTTTGTGTGTGGATTTCAATTTGCCTCACCTTGAGTAATGAAGAAAACTTGCTCTTTGTGTGTCTTGAGTATGTAGCCCATTGCGCTGTCTGATACTAGTATAATTGGAGATGATCTTCTTGTAGACAGTGTTGTCACCATACAGACTGTAACTGCTCAAATAATTGGGATATTTGTGGATACCCACTTATTTGATTTTTTTTTTTTTAAATAGTGGAAGAGGCTGGCTTGCAAAGGAGTGGTACTTCTTTTGTAGTCATGTTGAACTGTTACAGCTCAAGCTGCATGAAACTGTAATCTTTATATATAACCTTCTGTATTCATAGCTTAAGCGGGGCAATATGAATACAAAGATAAAACCATGCCAAGATGACATTGCTCAATTTATTTCTGTCTGGACTGGTACAAGGACATGTACTGCATATAGTTATAGATGATAATACTCTAGAATGATATGTTAACTAGGATCATGCTGACTTTGTTGATAGGAAGCACACTTCATTTAAGCAGTTGTGTTCTGTGCAAGGCTGTTTTTATAATATCCTCCATCGTGCTTAACATCTGACTTTAGTAGAAAGCATTCCAAACTAGAACGGCCATAAGTTTTTCATCCATATGACTTGTGCATAACTTTGCTGAGTGTAACTCACTGAAATACCACTAGGCCATCTGCAATACATACACATACTGCAGGTGCAAATTGTGACTGGTGGAATTTGCAATAGATTTCAGCCAGTCAATTGGTACTATTCTTACAACCTGTCAGTTAAAAAAAAATCCCATACAATGCCTTGAGTTAAACTTCTGTACATTGCTGGAATGTGATGGTACAAGAAACTGAAAAGATGTTCATTTTTTCCTAGCCTTAAACTGATTAGAGTTTTTCATGGATACAAAAGGTCATTTAAAACCTTAGAATGTGTTTGTGTAGGTAGCCAGACAAGGTGAATCATATAGTTTCTTTAGAGCAGGCCTAGATTAAATTATGGTGCTTGTAGGAGGTCAGAGATACTGTTATTATTTACTTGTATTACTGTAGTACAGAGGAGCCCTCATTATGGACCAGGACCCCTAGGTGCTGTGCAAATACAGAGTCAATGTTGCCAACTCTTATGACTTAATTTTGAGTCTTGTGGTATTTGGCATTTTTCTTCAAGTCTCAGCTCCGGGAATTATGTCATTACATGAGAATCTCATCTTTCTGGGAGGGAGGGAATGCTAGCCCTCATAGATGTGGAGAAAAGCTTGATAATGTGAAACCAAAAGGCAAATAAAAAACCCTTAATATTTATTGTTTTTAAAAATCAAGAGATTTTTAAACCAATCTTGTGATTTTTTGGGGGGGTTGGGGGCAGGCTGACTCATGGTTTTGGAGGACTTGAGATTGACTGTACTGCAGAGTTCACATTGCCACCCACCTTGGTGCCCTGTGTGATTGTGTGTTTGAAATGGTTTGAAAGCCTGCCCTGTAGAAAAAGAACTTGATACAAAAGCATACGCCAGCCTGGTCAAACTTGGATGCCAGAAAGTTAGGCACCTACAGTAAATAAAAGCGGCTCAGCACTTCTGAAAAATCCATATCACTTCTGTTCAGTTAACTAAACATGGATTTAGATCAGGGGTTCTCAAACTTCACTGCACTGGGACCCACTTCTGACAACAAAAATTACTACATGACCCCAGGAGGGGGGAACCAACGCTTGAGCCAGCCTAAGCCCCACCACCCCGGCAGGGGGACTAAAGTCCGAGCCCCCTCACCCAGGGCTGAAGCCCTTAGGCTTCGGCCCCAGGCTGTGGGGTTCAAGCTTCAGCCCTGGGCCCCAGCAAGTCTAACACCAGCCCTGGTGACCCCATTTGGGGTCCCAACCCACAGTTTGAGAACCGCTGATTTAGATGCTTACATTTAAACACTCACATTTGAAAATTTTGGCCATAATCCCTCAATCTGCCCAACATTTTGCTTGTTGCAGAAATGATCCAGATTTGAAATAAGATGTACAATATTTCATATTGTCTGACTGTGCAGCATCTGTGTTACAGGAGGAGGATTTCACTAACTGGATTGGTGTGTGCTGGTGGTGGTGGCAGTGGTAGGAGTGATGATGGAAATGAGTGCTCGGATCCAGCTGCAGACAGTTAAAGCCTTGTCTATGCTACTTTTTTCCTTTCAGTTTCCCACCATAGCTATTGTGACGGGATATTGCAACCACATGCAGTATCTTTGGGACCATATTGTGTTAAGTTTATGTATTGCTGTGTGCCAAGGATTGTGTGCAACTCCGGGGGGGAGGGTTGCCACAGCTCTGGCTGGAACTAAGAGCACTGAGTGGTGATTAAGGAGAATCACTCAGGTTGTAAACACCTCGAGAGAGGTACCACCCTTGGGGAAGCTAGCATATACTGGTTTAAACTGGGGTTTCTGGAGACCAACAGACAAAGAAATGGTTTTTGCTATACAAACTGACTCAGGGCCTTCTTTCTGATCCAGAAAACAGACAGGATCTTCTGTCCAAGGGAAAGTACAGTCATGGGCAGTGGGTGGAGCCCCCCTTTGGGGAGACTAGCTCCCGGCTCCGCCCCACGGCCGGAGCCCCGAGACCCCCTGCTTCCCCCCCTCCCCCCGCAGCTGGAGCCACAAGCCCCCCTCCCAGAGTGCCCCCCTCGGCTGCAGGAACCCTGGGCTGCCAAAGCCCTGAGCACTCCCCGCCTCGCCTGGAGGTGCCCCGGGCTGGCTGCAGCCTGCAGCACCCCCCCCTTGGCTGGCCGAAGTTCCGAGGAGCCCCAGGCTGGCCGAAGCCGCGCCATGCCTCCCCTTCCCGGACCCAACCTGTTAAGACGCTTTTGATGTGCCCCAGGCACGTTCCGGGGCGGCTGAGGAGGTGGTATGTGCCTCCTCAGCCACCCCGGAACGTGCATGGGGCATAATAAAACAAAAACTTGGCCGCCAAACCCTGGAACGGGGGGATCTGGTGGCCACAGCAGAGCCTCCCCTGGCCTATTATACCCGCCGCCCATGAGTACAGCGATGAGAATTTGAGAAATAAGTCTAGGGTAGACACAACCTACCTAAGTATACACATTGCATGACCTTTTAAATTGGGTAGAATCAGATTAGAGTTTTCTGCATGATTAATAGTGAGGCCATAGTTAATAACTATTGAGCTGAGCATAGATGGCATGAAACTGGCTGTGTCGTTCTTTGAGGATAATAACCTACCATGAAGCTATCTGGCTGTGTCCTCACTTGTGCTCCATTTGAAAGAATGTTTGCGTGGTAGCATTTCCTCACATGGGTAGTGCTTGAAGCTTAACTTTCTAGAGGACTGTGTTTACACAGAGATTGCCGTGTTTATTAAAGTAAACTGAATGCCAAGAATTAATTACTTTCGGCCCGTGCTGCAGAATAGCAGTACAATAAACAGCCCCCCCTGATCCTGCAATTGGCTGTGCAGGTGGAGCCCAACTGAAGCCAGTGTGGCTTCATGCAGGTGACAGGGTCTTGAGAGATCAGGGCGTTAATGTGAATAGTAAACCCCAAAATCACATACACCAACCTTCCTATTAGTAAACAGAGTTTTAAAATGGCTTTCTACTAAGCATAACTGAGCTATTTATATTTGTTTGAAGTTTATTTTTTTCTTGAGATTCTTTTATAACCTAGCAAAGAGTTAAAGCAAACCTGTTGCATATTTGAAACAAATGCAATAAAAATGACTTACTGTTTTTCTCTCTGTTCCTAGTCTATTTTATGCCCACTAGAAATAGGGCTTTTAAAAAGGCTTTTCTCATTGTAATCACACTTTGTTGCATGGCTCTAACTGCCAGTTTGACGATTCTCTGTATTAAAAAACCCCCATAAATAAATACTGTTGCCTGCTGGGCAGACTGCTGCAACAAATTGAGTGGTAAATTCCACTCAAGTGTAATTATAACCTAGTAATCAAGTTTGAGGTACTCTGGGCTTCGCACTGGACTTGTGCATGTTTATGATTAGAGCTGGTTAGGAATTTTTCAACTAAATTGTTTTTCTGTCAGAAAATGCTAATTTGTCAAAATTGTTCGCTAGGAAGGGTCAGTTTCGACAAAACATTCATTGCAAGACTTCTTAGGTCCAGGATGGAATTTCTGGTTGAGACAGTTCCACGCCCCAGAACAGCCAATAGCCTAGTGGTTAGGGCATTCACCTGGGATGTGCGAGACCTGGATTGAGGTCCCTGCTCTGAATCTGGCGGACAATGTATGTGTGTCTCGTTCTCTCTTCCTCTCCCTTCCCCTGACAAAAAACATTGAAAGGTCTCAGTTTCATCCTGATATAGAACAAGAAACATTTCCAAAATCTCAAAAATATTTATGGAATGGGAAAATCATTTCTTGCCCAGCTCTACTTATATCACCTGCTGTACTAAAGATGCATTATGTAGCACAAACGCTGGGCACGCTTTCAGATTCTTGATCTCCAACTACCCTTGCACCCCACTCCTCTCCCCAAAACCCCAATACCTTAAATAGTCTATTTCCTTTTGATAACAAAAATAGAATTTTATTATTTGTTGACTGTCCAGGCACCCCATTCCCAACTTTATATGAAATTGACAGATGTTTTTAAAAACAAGCTTATGAAATACATTGTGTCTGATTCCTACAGGAATTGCCCTATTGGAGCAGTGGTCAAACTAGTCTAATATCCTGTCTCTAGCAGTGCCAGTACCAGGTAATTCAGGGGAAGGTGCAACCCTGCCACAGGCAGTGATGGACTAAACTACTTATAAGCAAAGTTTCTTCCTGATCCCCATTAGTTAGAAGTTGACTTGTGACCTCAAGGATGGGAGGGGTGGAGTATGTATATACCTTCCAAAACATGTGGTGTTTTGGTTTTTTTTATTATTGTAACGCTAGATGTTCTTGTTATCTATATAAATCTTCTATCTTGTTCTGACTCCTGCTAAGCTCCTGCACTCCACTGCTTTCCAAATGTGTAGTCATTTACAATTATGTAAAGTGTGCAAAATACTACCATTCTAATTTGGTAGTGTTTTACACCTGCTGTGCACTGTGTGAATGACTACACAAGGTGCAGGGCAGTGAGAACTGGGTGCATTGACATTTAAGGGTCTCACGTGGAATACGTGGGTCTTACAGAAAGCAAGTCCCTATCATCAAGTGCAGTTAGTGCTGGAAAATCCTGTTTCTAGACATAGCTGCAAGTTAAAATTAATAGTAGTCCCTATCTCCTCTTCACCATTGCAGAGGAAGGTCAAGGTGAAGGAGAAAGCACCTTGGCCTGGCCATGCTGATGCAGGTTCTGTTTAGGTCAGCACAATAAAGTGTTATAGTGCCGATATCCTAAGGTAACCCACATACCTCCTGGGTGTGGTGTTCTGTCCCCTCTAGTGGCACCGAGACCACTTAGGGATTAATGAGTCTGCTCTAGAGCCTTAGCTAAGTGCCATTTGGCTTTAAGTTCATGCAGTAGAGGCTCATGTATTTTGCTCCAGAGGTCCCAGGTTTGATCCCACCCGCCAACGACCGGGATCTGTCGACGTTACAAGTGGGGGCTCGTCTGGGATTGCAACTGGGAAGTCTGTGAAGCTCGGGATGCGCTTCCTCAGCTAGGGGAAGTATGTAACCCACACGGCTTCTGGGTGTGGTGCTCTGTGCTATCTAGTGGCACCGAGACTACTTACAGAGAGATTAATGAGTTTGCTCAACAGCAGGGGTTCTCAAACTGGGGGTCGGGACCCCTCAGGGGGGTCACGAAGTTATTACATGGGGGGGTCGTGAGCTGTCAGCCTTCACCCCAAACCCCGCTTTGCCTCCAGCATTTATAATGGTGTTAAATATATTAAAAAGTGTTTTTAATTTATAAGGGGGGGGTCGCACTCAGAGGCTTGCTATGTGAAAGGGGTCACCAGTACAAAACTTTGAGAACCACTGCTCTACAGCCTTAGCTAACAGTCATATGGCTTTTAGCTCATGCAGTAGAGGCTCAGGTTCAATCCCGCCTGCCGCCGCCCAAGTGTGTTGGTCTTGCACTAACAGACCCAATAAACCATTTTGTCAGTAAAGTATACATTGAATGTGCTTTCCATCTGCATTTTGATTTGTACAATGTCTACTGAAAGAGAGGGGACGGGCACATTTTGAACACAAGTTATCTACATATTAGATTTGTTTTCCTTTATTTTTCTTTGTATATATCTGTTTGTGAACTCTAAGTGCATTAAACTAAACCTTTTTCCAGACGTCTTTAAATCTTGTTAATTTAAAACAAGAAAAGCCCTAAAGGCCAAGCCTGTGAGAGATGTTCATAACTCTTATGGTATACATACATCACACAAGAATATTAATGATCAGGGAGTTATTCGTTTTCAAATGATATCTCACAAGGCATATTTTGTACAAAGACTACTACAGCAGTGTGTGCGTACAGGAGTGCTTAGTGCCACTCTGACATCCACAGCTGTGTGTCAGCCTGCTCCTGTCTCTTTTCTAGCCACAAACGATCAGAGCTTCTTCTGGTCAAACACCTTGTGCAATTTATTTACACTATTCTTTCCCACCACCTTGACAAACTTGTGCAGCTCTGTATTTACAATAGCATACAGTCCTTAGCTCACTTAGCCAAGGGGGAGGAGGGAGACAGACGGTATCTTTCCCCTGAAAGATCTCTCCTGCTCCCCCTTTCCCCCTGAGCACTTCCTTCCTGTGGCTTTTCTTCTTTCTGGGCTAGTGGGTTAATTGGCCTAATAGTTTGGGGATGGGCAGGAGAGAGCTATCAGTGAGGCACAGCTTTGCCCCTCAGATTTACTCTGGGGTGATATAATTAGTTATCAGAGTGCTGGTACAGCTGCTGTTGACCACCTCTCTGTCACAGGCTGTCTAGGAACTGTGTGGTATAAAAGACTGCAGATATGTTTTTGCTGGACTGTTGGCTTGTTTATTAAGAACAACTCTACCCTGAATTGCTGTGAGAATTAGATCAAGAATGCATTTCAAAATCAACAGAGTGAAAGTACCCAGCCCAAACCAAATACCCACCTGAGTCAAGAAGGAATTCCTCTTTTTCTAGGTACCGTGGTAGGATTGCCACCTGCCTGTTTTTAACCAGCCTGGCCTGTTTTTGTAGTGTCTTGTCAGCTGCTGGTGAAAATGTGCCCTTTTTTTCCCCCATGGCACTAATGTTCTCTCTGTAAACTGCAATAAACACGTGCGGCAGTGTCCATGCAGCGTGTAACTTCTGGCATGCACACCACGTGGCTAAGAAGGGTGCATACTGGGACAGCACCTGGGGCCCACTCTGCAGGTCAGGCCCTCAACTTGCTAAAACTGCAGCAGCTCCTCTCAGCACTGGGTATCGGGAAGAGGGCCGGACCTGAGGCTCACCAGCAGAGAAGGGTCAGGAGCGGGGACTAGGATGAGGGTAGCAGGGACGGCTTTAGGAAGTGCGGGGCCCAATTCGAACATTTTCGGCGGTGCCCCGGCAGGGATGACTAAAAAAAAAAAAAAAACACGTAAAAAAAACCCTTTAATTTCTTCCATGTATTATTTACTTTCCATAACTATATAAATAATAAAAAAAGTATATATTATGTATATTGCTGGCTGGAGGCAGGGCAGGGACAGGGCAGGGGCTGACTGGAGGTAGGGTCTGGCTGGAGGCAGGGCAAGGGATGTGGGGCTGGCTGCGGGCAGGGCAGGGGGTGCAGGGCTGGCTGGAGATGGGCTGGTGTGGGCAGGGCAGGGGGTGCAGCAGGGGCTGGTGCGGGCAGGGCAGGGGGTGCAGCAGGGGCTGGCTGGAGACAGGGGCTGGCTGCGGGCAGGGCAGGGGGTGCAGGGCTGGTGCAGGCAGGGGGTGCAGCAGGGGCTGGCTGCGGGCAGGGCAGGGGCTCCCCTGCTTCTACCGCCCCGGCCCTTTAAATAGCTGCGGGAGCCCTGGGGAAGCAGCGGGGCTCCCGCGGCTATTTAAAGGACCGGGGCGGCAGTGGCAGCTATCCCAGGGCTCTGGGGGCTATTTAAAGGGCCCGGGGCTCCCCTGCTTTTACCGCCCCGGCCCTTTAAATAGCCGAGGGAGCCCTGGGGAAGCGGCTGGGCTCCAGCGGCTATTTAAAGGGCCAGGGCGGTAGAAGCAAGGGGAACCCCAGACTTTTTAAATAGCTCCCAGAGCCCCGCAGCCCTATCCCAGGGCTCCAGAAGTGGGGCTCTCGTGGCAATTTAAAGGGCCTGGGGCTCCAGCTCCTGGGAGCCCCAGGCCCTTTAAATTGCCCCCTGGGAAGTCGGCCGCCCCGGTACGGCGTACCGGCGGCGGCAAGGGCGCAGGGCCCTCTTAGGCGCAGGGCCCGATTCAGGGGAATTGCCCTAAAGCCGGCCCTGGAGGGTAGCGGGGGCTCCTTCAAGGACTGAGGCTCCTGGGAGAGAATGGGTATGAGGTTCAGGAAAAGGTAAGAGGCAACAAGACCTTGAACTGCCTCCAGTTCCCCACCTGCACCACTTCCTGCATAAGGAGAGCAGACAGGGTAAGGCTACTGGTGTGGGGGCACCTGAGAGGAGAAGAGGAGGGTCAGGCTGATGGGATCCCTCTAGGGGGGAGGACTGTGTCTGGTTTTTCTGTGTCTTGGAGTTTGAAAAATACTAGCACAATTTTCCTTTTTTAAAAATAACTAATATTACCATAATTGGTAGAATCTTTCAAACATCTAAATGCCTTTTACTCTTAAATAACTATAGAATCTGAGCACTTCTCAAGTATTTATGCTGACCACACCCCTGTGAGATAAATCAGTAAATCAGAGAGAGAGAGAGATGATTCACATGGCTATGGTGTAGCTGTGGTGGCACATAGAGTAGACTTCCATCATGAATGGGCCCTTGGAAATCTTCTTTCGGGAAGAGTCAGCATGGGAGGATTTAGGCTTCTTAACTCCCTCAAAATTGCATCTTCCAACTTTATTTGTGGTCAGCCTCATGCTCTACTTCTTTCATCTTATTAGGGGAATTGAAAAATACTATTTCTTTTGTTTTTATAGTGCAAATATTTGTAATCAGAAATAAATATAAAGTGAGCACTGTACATTTTGTATTCTGTGTTGTATTTGAAAATGTAGAAAATATCCACAAATTTAAATAAATGGTATTCTATTATTTAACAGGGCAATTAATCGCATGATTAATTGTAATTAATTTTTTTAATCACATGACAGCCCTAGTTCTTATTATGCTTTTCTCCACTAAATTAAAGAGCCCTTTAGTGTCTGGTATTTTCTCCCAGTGACAGTACTTATTATCAATGTAATCAAGTGATATCTCAGTCTTCTTTTTGACAAGCTTAAACAGGTTGATCTCTTTAAGTCTGTCATTGTAAGAGCATTTTCTCCAGCCCTCAAACCTTTTATTTGTGGCTGCTTTTTTTTTTGTTTTTGTTTTTTTGCCCCCTTTCCAATTTTTCAATATCTTTTTTGGTTTGTGGACATCTGAATTGTATGCAGTATCGTTCTCACCAGTCATCTCCTTGCTCTGACTTGCTACACCCCTGTTTATAATTCAAGGGTTGCATTAACCCTTTTTTTGTCGCAGAGTCGCACTGGGCACTCATGTGGAATTGCTTGTCCGCTATGACCCCTAAATCCTTTTCAGAAGCACTGCTTTCCAGGATACAGTCACCCATTCTTCAGGGATGACCTGGATTCCTTGTTCCTAGGTGTATCACTTAACATTGGGCTGTATTAAAACACATTTTGTTTGAAGAGCCCTGCTTACTACGCAGTCCAGATCGCTCTGTATGACTGCCCTGTCATCTTTATTATTTACCATTCTACTAATCTTTGTGTCATCTGCAAATTTTGTCAGTAGTGATTTTATGTTCACTTTCAGATCATTGATAAAAATGTTGAATAGCATTAGTCTTAATACAAATCCCTGTGGAACCCTGCTAGAAACTCCGCCTTCGATGATGATTCCTCATTGACTGCTACTTTTTTTGAGCTCTTTCAGTCAGTTCTTCATCCATTTCCATTTAATGTGTGCTTTATTGATATTGTATACTGCTAATTGTTTGAAACAGAAAGTGGTACAGCCTTACAAAAGTCTACGTATATATTACATCTACACAGGAAGGATCATCTGAAGTATCCACTATTGGCTTCTGCCATAGTATATAGATGTGAACCAATGATCTGATCGGATGTGCTACATCCTATGTAATATCCAGCAATAAAGAATTTTTGGGATATGACTGTTGGGGTACTTGGTACAGTAGGCAGGAAAGCCTGTATAACAAAGGGGATTTAAAATAACCGCATGAATAGTGTCTGTCAATGCAGAAACAACATGGCCTCCACTTACCAGCTTAAGTTTAGGTGGCGTAATCGTAGGACATTACATTGCAGCAAGGGTGGTTTAGGTTGGACATTAGGAAAAACTTCCTAACTGTCAGAGTGGTTAAGCACTGGAATAAATTGCCTAGGGAGGTTGTGGAATCTCCATCATTGGGGATTTTTAAGAGCAGGTTGGACTGTCAGAAATGGTCTAGAAGATAATACTCAGTCCTGCCTTGAGTGCAGGGGACTGGACTAGATGACCTCTCGAGGTCCCTTCCAATTCTATGATTCTATGACATGTAAGGGAAAAATATGGTGAAGCTCAGTGAGGTGAAAAATAAAGCATTTCTTTAAATTGAGGCTACTGCACATGTGACTTATTCTATTTCTGTAACAAATTATTTAACACGACATTCTTTTGTGTGAAATAATAGAGCAATAACCTGATGGTTACCAAGGAAATGAGAACCAACCAATTTAATTTCATTCTGTGTTACCTTAGGCATCTCTGGCATTTAGTAAAACAAACTATCTTCACATTCTTGTCTGCTTCCCTTTTGATTTTCAGTGAAGGACTGAAACATTTCCTATTCTGTAAATGTAGTTGGCCCATTAGTGCAGAGAAGCACTTTGTAAGAATGATACCCTTTATGTTGCACCTCTGCTCCCCCTGTGAGTGCCAAGGAAAATGTATTTGTCTTCCTGCTCAAGACACTTCTGTGTATATTTTTAAGATTGAAGGTCTAACCCCAATGAAGAGTTCATTTCTGTCTTCTGGCTGCACCAGCTTACACAATTTATTTATTCTGTATAAATAACATGACAGTGAATCCCTGGCTAATTCTGCTTCCTTAACAGATATCTGTGCAGTACCGAAGAGATGATGCTTGAAAAGTCTGTCTACAGCTAATCAATTGGAGCAGGTTTCCTTGCTGGTGTAAATTTGTATTTCTGCCCTGATTGGGATACTTGTGCTAAAGGGTACCAGCACTCACTGGCACTATTAAAATGTCACAGACAGCGTAGGTGTGGGCAACGCTGCAAACAAGAAATCCCTAGGAGAGTTCTCACAGGTGTGCAGCCAAGCAACACTGCTACTCCCAGACCGTCTTGACCTTGTAATAGAAAAAGAGAATCCATATCAAGCTGCTCCACAGCATAATCAATCACTAGACACATCAACTGCTCTGGCCATGAAGATTATATATAAATGTACAATATGAGAATATAAAACTACACGAGTGTGAGGGGGAGTGGTTGAAGTGAAGATTCCTACAGTTCTATCCTACAACAATACATTTTATATTTGCAAAATGAAGTATTCCCTCTTTGTGTAGTGTGACATTCATTCTCTCTCTCTCTCTCTCTCTCACACACACACACACACACACACACACACACACACACACACTCTAAACGGAATTTAGCAGTTGTTTATATTAGAGGGACACTGTGTCAGAGATCATTGTGACAAATTTAATCTACTACAGATTGTGTACTGAAATACACAATATTCCAATACCCTATCTGCTCACAAGAATGGAGCAGGCAGGCAGATCGGACAGGTGGCATAATATGTGGACACATGAACCCAGAAACAAAAACACAGCTGTTGGATCTAATTTTAAACCTAACAGTCTTGATCAAGTGGCTTTAGATCCTAATTGACTGGCTACGGCTAAATTATTAGTGGGAGCGGGGAGAAGGAAGTTTGAAGATACTGGTGAAAAGCTTTTGATAAAGGCAAGATATATTTGCTCCAGTTATGGTTCGTCCATTTGTCACAGTAAGTATTGTGAATATTTAAGGAAAAAGTGACTGGAAATAAATTCCAACTGGTATGTACCCTATAACATTGCTTATATCAGTCAGCCATTCAGAGCCTTGATAACCAGAATGAGATATTGCTTGTACATTTAAACTTTGTTTAAAGCATGTGGGAAAGCACAACTGTTATGTAAATTAGGGAACTATCTAGGAATGATTATACTTTTTCAATGCCCTATTGACGAATATATGGTCACAGTATCAGTCACAAGGTTATTGCTGAGTTTTTACATCAGATGGCAGGAATGTAACAGACATTACTGTCACCTAAGAGTGCCACCTAGTGGACATTTACAAATCCAGATTATTATTTTTTAAAGCATAGAGGATAAAAATAGGCAATAAAGTGCAAGTATCAATTATATTTTAAATTAGCTGGGTAAAATTTCTGATCATATAGTGGCTTCTAAACATTTTCAGTCTTGTTTTCCATCTTCACAATTCTCAAATAACATTTTTTAAGAGAGTGAGACGTTTGAGCCAGAGTAAGTATAAAGTTAAAGTGGAGCAATAATAGGCTGCTAAAGAAAAGGGTCTTGTGTGTTTCTGTTTAGGAGGGATAACTTGGCTATGATAACTTGCTCTGGACTTGGCTATAAGGACTTGCGCTGAGTTGAAGATTCTCATGTTCTAGGACAATCCAGTGCCACCCACACACTGGCTTTGGACATCTCCACTTTGTCCTTTTTTACCTGTTGAAGAAAAGCCAAATTGCCAAACATCTGAAATCAGAACAGATTTATCCTTTTTTTTATTTTGGAGAGTCTCATATTTTTAAAGAATATTCAAGAAAAAAAAAACAAGATTTTATATTAGTGTGGACGTGGTCATACCAAGACAACGATTTGTCTTTACACTTCTAGGCCTTGAACACACTAGAATATTGTTTGTTTAGCTAAATTGATTTTTAAAGCAATCTATTTAAACTGTTTAAATCTATGCAATCCCCTAATACAGAGGCACTTAAACCCCAGTTCAAATGTCTGAATTATATCATCCAGATTAAACACAAGATGCTCTAATGCGATCATATCAGTATTGCAGGTTGCAATGCTTATGATTAAATGGTCTTTTTTAACGAGGAAGGAGAAAGACAGGAAAAAATGAATTGTGTTCTCAAATTGCTCATGAAATCTTCCTTTCACAAAGCATTGTAGGTAAAATCAAAAGACCTATGTATCCTCAGTGTTAGAATTACAGGATGGGGGAGGGAGGCGGGTGTGCCAAGCACACCCAGGAACATTGGTAGCTCATTTACCAGGAGGTCAGACTGAAATGAAATGACCTTGTTTTGTTCAGATGAAATTAAACAGTGCTAGTAGAGCCCCCAGTAATTTGCAATTTCCTAGCTTTTGTGTCTGAAGACAGTTGTGTTAATTCCAATAGTATATAATTTAAGGCACAGTAATAAAGATTTCAAGATAACTGCCTGAGATGCTTGCTTCACTCTGGATTTACTCTATTAAAGTTTATTTCTTGTGCTTCCTTTCTCAGCTTTTGCCTCACTGTCTAATTATGTTATCTTCAACAGGCAAGTACAGAGCCCCCAAAGTTCAGAAAGGAAGATCAAAAAGATCGAAGTGCATTGCTAGCAGATATTCAGCAAGGGGCTCGCTTAAGGAAAGTTACCCAAATCAATGACCGAAGTGCACCACAAATTGAAAGTAAGTGTGCAGCTTTGTCAACTCTGAGCAAGGGGCCCAGGCCTGCCAAACTCTTGGCCTGAGTAGTCCTGTAGAAGCCAATTGGACCACTTGCATGACTAAGGGTCTGCAAAATTAGTCAGGGCCTTAAGTTTGTCTATGGCCAACTTTAGTATGCACAACTACTGAGGGAAGAGCTTGATTTGCCAAAGTTAGAACCCACTCTAAATTACAGGTTCTAGATTTGTTATTTAGCACTTTATAGCACCCTAAGTGCACTACAGTAGACATTTCACAGTCAAAATTGAATTTACACTCCTCCCCCGAAGAGCTTACATTCTAAAAGAGAATGTTCAGAAGAGACTTTGTGGACTGTGGAAAAATTAGGAGATCTTTTTTCCTTCCATGTTTTGTTTTATTTATCTGATAAATCCTAGAAGCACAGCTACTCTGAAACAAGAGCATTTATTGTCTGCCTAGCACAGGTTTCCATTTAGTTACAAATACATTATTTTTATTAAATTACCCCTGGAAAACGGATTTTAAATGTAAAAGGTAAAAAATAGTTTTAAAAGGAGTTCTAGAGGTTCTAGACACACCTGTAGGTTATTCCATTCTCACACAAACCACTTCCAGGCTTCTGAGTAACTGTTGGCAGGTTGCCAGAAGTTTCTCCAGCACCTCGAACACTGAAGGAAAGTGTTTTACACATGTGTGACAGCTTTAATCTGTGCTGGATACCAGGCTGATCCACAGGGGAAGTGATGTGCAGATCAGCTGGGCCCAGCGAAAATAGTGCTTTTTTAAAAGAGATTACAGGTGACTTCTGTCACTGTCAGCTACTCTTCAGAATTGTATGAAAGATTAAAATCTGAATTTTTTAATGATAGTTTAACAGCTCATCACAAAATGATGCCTGAATACTAGACTAAAATGTCCTAGCATTATTGAAGCACCAGAGGGGGCTGTGCTCTAAGATTTGGTTAAATAGTAAAGTTAGCTCTTTTGCAACCCTCAGTAACTTTCCTTGCTGTATATGTTAAAACAACAAAATCAGAGGCTGCTGTTTGCTGGTGTTAGCCGTTTGAAAAGCCTGAATGTAGACAACAAAACACATCTATAAACTCCTTCTCTCCTTGTAACAGAACCCAGAGGACCTAACAGAGATGGAGGTGGCCCAGCAACCAGCAAAAGTGGTGCTCAACCATCGTTGGGGGGCTTGTTTGCAGGTGGCTTTCCCATGCTGAAACCGGTTGGCCAAAGAGACATGACGGGTAAGGACACTTTTCTGTAGGAAAGAACAGACGAATGAAACTGGGATTGTAATGTGAAATAAAAACACTACATGTAGCTTTTGTGATTTTTTTTTTTAAACCTTTGATTTATTTTGGCACCAAACTAATACAGCCCTTTATGTGCACCTGAATCCTCCTTGTCTGTGCCTCTGCCTTTAAATGCTAAATAGTAAACCCTCCAGACCAATGATAAGAAAAATTGCCTAATATAGAGATACTCTATGCTTTTAATCCAGTTCCTCAAATCTACTGCATTACAGATGTGCATATTGCTTTAGAGGCACATAAGAAAAATCCCTGCCCTCTGGAGCTTACAAAGTTAGACCTTGATCTAGCAAATTACTTAGGGCCAGGCTTTCAAAGGTATTTAGGTGCCTAGTGGGATTTTCAAAAGTGCCTGTGCACCTAGCTCCCATTGATTTCAATAGGCACTTTTGATGATCTCACTAAGTGCCCGTAGTCAATGGGACTTGGGCATCTAGGTAATTTTTTATGAAGATTTCAGCCGTAAGCAGCTATCTAATTTTAAGCATGTGGGCTTTCACATTGACTTGAATGGGGCTAGTTGCATACTTAGGCGCATGTTTAAGTGCTGTGCTGGACTGGGGCCCAAGGAACTAAATCTCCATACCCCCTGATCACATGAGTAGTCCCATTGATTTAAATGGAACTACTTGGGTGTGTAAGGGCTACTCCTGTGAATGTATGTTTGTAAGGAAGCCCCAAGTAAGACATGACACAGTAACAGTAACAAAAGTGGGGGGGAAAGCGGTGTGAGGGCTGAAGGTGATAACACTAAAGGAGTGTGAGTTATGCTTTAATTGTGCTCTTGTTAATGTTTTGTAGTCTTTATATAAAATATTTCATTATAATTTTGTTATAATATTGGTAATTTGTGGGAGTTAATGAACGCTAAGGCCCTATCTTCACAGGAGGAATTTTCCAAAAATTTCCCACTGTTTTTGAGATCCACTTAGCTCCAGGGGTACTAGTAGTGTAGACAGAGAGCCTGTTGCTGCCACTGTTTTATGTACCACCTCACCTAATCTTCCTCAGAGGAGTTGTTTTTAAGGCACAGTTGACCCCCAAGCTTGTTAACACTAATGCAGCTGAACTGCTGTTGGTAAAGGTGGGAAATTTTGAAAAATTGTCCTAGTCTTGATGGTGCCTAAGAGGTCAGTATTAGAAGTGAGCTGAGAAAAGAGTCTAGAAGGTTGCTTGGTCTCAACAACGTGTTCACTTTTAGTCATCCCAATCGTGGCATAACTGCAAGGGTAGATATCATATACACTGTATCTTAGGGTACATTGAATTATTCACCTAATGCTTTTAAAACAAGGACTTAGAAATTGAAACTAGAACTTGCAGAACTTCCCGAGTCACTTTTCTAGTGGCTTTTATATAGACCTGTTTCTCCAGGGATAAGAGGAGTTGGCTTTCAGTATCTGGTTACCCTGTTGTGATCAGACTATCACCATAGTTTATAGAAGGGTCATCTTCACAGATAATGGGCTTCATGTCTCCATTCTCTCTCTAATGCGATATGGAATTGAAATTGTCACTGTGTGATTGGTTAAGCCACTAATAAATTGATTCCTCCCCCAATACAAACCACAAAATTGTCTCAATTTCCTGTGGCAGTCAGAAGACAAACCTTTCTGAACCAGGAATGAAAATGAACAAGTGTTTTATGAGATTTCCTAGCTGGACCTAGAGACAGGAGTTAAAAATTAAAATTAAAACCTGAGCATGAAAACATGAATTTTATTCCATTTCCTCTGATAGTTTTGCAATATGCTGGACCAGGATCAGTAATGCATTCTGGATGCACTGTGTTAGTAATGCAGTTTGGATGCATTGTGTTAGTAATATGAAGCTCTGGGGAAAATATTAGTTGAATTTCTTGAAAATGTGTCAATTAACTAATCACTCAATTAAGTGAAAATGTCCTGGGACAGTTAATTAGAACTGAAACTGATCTTCTCGCTCAGGGGCAGTGTGTGTAAGTTTAGGGGAGCTATGGATTCAAATATATTGCCTTTATCAATGGAAAATAAATGCTTGCTTGATAGTTGGACCTTTTGAAACAGTAAATGGGCTTGTCACAGAACTGCTTCCTAATCACTAAAGGCTGCTGTGGGTGCCAAAATGGTGGAGTTTCTCTTTCAGAACTAATGTAGGCTCAGACACTCTGCATCCTGTGTGCCTGCTGTGTCCACATAGCCCTGGTGTATGTGGCTGAAATAGCCACAAAATTATGGAGCCAACCTTTTTGTTATGGCCCACCCCAAAAATCCATGGGATGGAGGGATCCCCATAGAGCACATCTGCACAGTGTGCAGGAAGTAAAGTGTGCACATTCACCGCATTGGAACCACACTAGTTCTGTGGCCTATGATGTCTTCCCCATCCACTGATGGAGAAGGATTTTCCCAGTATGATTGATGTTTGGGACAGAGCTGGATCAGCAAGCAGAGGAAGGTATTGTACCAGAGTTGGTGTTTTTGAGAATTTGGTTTATAACATTAGCTCTGCAGCCAGATTTGCAAACTGATGAATCTGGGGCCTCCCAGTCAGAGTTAAGAAACCATGATGTGCATCACCTGCCTTCAGAGGCTGAGAGAGGAGAATTGGAATAACACCTGCATTTTTTATTGGCCATTGTAAAAGGCAGACTAAGTGGAATATTCTAAAAGTGCAACTTTCTGAGTGGACCAAGTCAGTCTCCAGGGCTTATGCCAGACAGGAGCAGGCATGAGCAATTTTTAAAACTATGCTGAATTGGGTACCAACCCACATGCTGTTCTTAAGGCACTTGTCTGTCTTTTCATCTCATTCTGCCTTGTGCAGAGTGGAAAGCCTGTGTCATGAGCTGTCACTTATGACCTCCAGAATTTTCCCTAGAGTAGTTTTTCCCCTCAGGTTTGTCAGGCTCTCACATAAGGGGGTACTAAAATGGCTGATAAACTGGAGAACGTTAAGAGGAAAACGAACAAGTGTCTCTTGTACCAAAGCCCTGAAACCCAACCTGGTTATTGGGGGGGCGGGCGTGGTCTCTCTATTTCATTCCAAGCCTCTCAACCACTGTCTGCAGCAGTCATGGACTCCACAGCTATTTTTCTTACTAGCCGGACCCCACTGATTTCAAGGCATAGAGGTAGTGAGAAGTAAGGTGAGATCTCCCTCTCATAGTGGCTCTGGGATTCATGAAGGGGGGACTATCAAAGTCCAATCTGCAGTGGGCCACAGCATTGACAAAGGTGACTGGTTTGGAGGAACAGGTTGGTTTGAGAGAAATGGCCTTGCTCCTAGGTGGCTGAAATTCCATCTAAATGCCCTAGAGCCAAGCACCATGAGAAGGGCCCTGCTTTTCATTCCTCTTTTAGTCTGGTCAGATAATACCATGGTAGTACTCTAGCCACAGAGACAAAGGGGAATCAAATGCCTTCTCTCCACCTAGCACTAACAGGCTGGATGTTTTTGTCCCCAGGGCTTTCCACAGCATGGGAAAGTGTTACCAGATTTATTGAGTGGTTATTGATTATATTGGCTGTTCAGAGTTTCCAGCTAGTCACTGGTTAAACTTCTGAGGTTCAAAAGGTTCTAGTCCCAGAATCAGGTGGAACAGAATTCAGATTAAGTTAAGTGTCTGGTAGGAACCCTGACATGCCCAATGGCGACACTAGCACTGAGGGCAGAGCAAAGCTTTAACTACTTTTATTAGCACAATTAGTTCCAAACCAAATGAGATGGTAGCTACAGTGTAAAATCAGGCTGATGTCCTTTGCACATACGGTCATATTTCTCGTGGAGACCTAGTGGTGATCCACGACGGTCCCACCCTGCCTCTGGCATACCAAGCGAGTTCAATGGTCAAGATCTCGAGGCATACATGGTGGTTTGGCCTATTCTAGGGTCTGTTAGCTGTCATGAATAATCATATTAATGCCTGGCCTCTTTTGTCCATAACTAGCTTCCTCGTTCTAATAATGTTTGCATGTCTTTATTTTATGGGTTAGTATATTAATGATCCCAACTTATTATCATATACATCAATTTGTTGCCAAGGCAAGTTCGTGGTTATGCATTTGCAGATGTTCCAGCCCTAAAATATCCAAAGCTTGTATCAGTTTGATTTCCTGTAGTTACCTGGTATCATTTTATACAAGCTTTTAGCAAAAATCCCCGAAGTAGCCCAATCCTGGTTCCCCAATAGCTTAGGGTCGCTGTTAGGCAACTCACTTATGCTAAATCTCAGATGCCTCAAAGTCTTATGCTAGCTACTTAAATTAATGTCTTACAGGCTGTAGGTTTCTTGCATTACTGCTAAATAAAATACCTTTAATTTAACTCTATGGGCTACAGAAAGGTAAGTTTTCAAACAGATTGGTTACACAGAAGCCCACTCCTCTACAGAGAATGGGCACACTTCCTGTTTCATGGGAAAACTGAGGCAAAGAAATGAAGTGACTTGCCCAAGGTCACCTAGCAGGCCAGTGGCAGAGGTCTCCTGAGTCCCAGTCCAATCCCCTAGAACACGCTGCCTCCTCAACCCCATCAAGTTAGAGATTGTCCATTGCAGAAATACTATTTACGGCACGTGTGTGGTGGGGGAGTGTCGAATCCCTTGCAGTATTTTAGTAAAAGTTTTATTGGGCAAATAGGACCAGCTCCTTTTCTGCACTATTTTTATCGGACGATTTGAAACCATGCTTACGTGGTGGTCTTTAATGATCTACCTTGAGGCTTGTGGTTTTGTTTTCCAGCTGGCAAGGCTGGGCAGCTGCCTGGAGTACGAGTGCCTCCTCCAAAGTCTCCAGCCCCATTGAACAGCAATGCCAAAGCAAGCAGTCATGTTTCAAGTCCGCCTGATTGTCCAAGAGCAGCACACCCATTGGAGCTACCCAGTGGGCCACGAGCAGGACCAGCTCGGCCCAGCATGCCTGCCCCTCCCCCACCTCCGCCAGTTTCCAGCAAACCTTCCCTTGTTTTCCCACCTCCTCCACCTCTTCCCTCTCCTCTGGAAAAACCTGCAAAAGTGTCACCCCCGAATTTGGTTCCTCCACCACCACCACCTCCTCCTCCTCAGAGTGACAAGCCCGCCAAGGTTCAAGCAACAGCTTTGTACCTGCCGCCTCCTCCCCTGCCCCTGGCACCGCCTTGTGGATTGCCAGTCAGAACAACTGACTTTCCTAGTACTTCTCCCCCACAGCCCCACAATGATTTGAGGGATTATCCACCTCCAACTCCTCCTCCGCCTCCACCACCACTGCCTCCTACTTCTTCACCCAGGGGATCCTTGCTGCTGCCACCCTCCCCTACCTTTAACAGCGCTGTGAACAGCCATGACATTCCACCCGCACTGCCCCCCAAATCTCCACACTTGCTGTTCCAAAAACCTGGTATTCAGTCCATGCCTCTCCCTCCTGCCCCACCCTTCTCTCAGCCAGCTGCAGCAGTGCAGAAAAAGAGACAAGGCAGAGGTGCAGGTAAGTTTTGAAAAAAAGTTTTCAAACTACACAAGGCTACAGAAAAATACAGCCCTAGTCTGGGAGCTACAGTGGCAGGAGAAGACAGGATGTCTAGAGCCACAGGATCTAGCCCGCAAGTGTAGACAGGATCTCTGAACTTGGGAGCATAGATCACTGAGTTCCCAGTGAGAGCAGTTGCTCCTGCTGTGGATCTGTCTGCCACACTGCTGAGAAAACTAGTCCGTGCTTGTTTTTCTCTTCCTGAGAGCTGAGCAGTGCAGCAGGTTGGAACCAACTTTGGGACAATAAGTATTAAGTGGATTTCCTGGGGAATCCCTAGGGAGAGATTAATTCCAGTTATGCAAAAACCCAGCTTTTTGAAGCTACACCCTTAGGGAGAGGGTCATTGTCTGCTGACTACCTGTTACAGAAGACTTTTATAAATAAAAGGCTGATCTGCCCAGACTGGGTTCTTGATATAAGATAGATGAGCTTGTAACCATGGGGAAAACCTAGTTGTAGGTTTCAAAAGACTAAAACCTACCAGCGCCCTAGTTTGGAGTGATCTCTGTTAGGCTTTTTAGCATGCATGTAAGTTCTTTTATTGTTTTAATGTTTTCTCTGTAATGCTTTTACCTCAAGAATAAATGTGATTGCTTATAACTGTGGAAAATACACAGGTCATGACCCTATGAGAGAAAGCAAAGCACAGGCACTGGCCTTTTTTAGCAGTCTGGCTCCCTGAAGATATCACAGTGTAAAGCAGGGAGCTGTGCAGCCTTAAAATCCCTGGTCAGCAGAGTGAGAGGCAAGTTTCTGCTCTAGAGAGGTGACAGCAGAGAACCGGAACTCTAAAGTGGGTGCCCTTTGTGGATCATGGAGGGGGAATACAGGAGCAGTTACCCTGAAACTGTGACATATAGGGTGGCAGTGTGTGTGAGATCTATGACCGTGTGAATTTCTGTAAGTGCCAATGGCAGTGAAAGAAGCGTAGAAGGGCAAAGCACAGAGAAAAGTCGCATAGTCTTTACAGGAAAGGAACAGTGAAAAGAAAGAGGAAAATGAGTTATGAACAACTGAAGAGAAGACAGCTAGTTGAGCTATGTAGAGAAAGGCAGCTCAACACTGAAGAGTAGACAAAGGCAAAGCTAATGAACTTGCTGTATTCTGATGAGGATGAGGAAGAGGAATGATGGGTCAGGTTCACAAAGAAAATCCAGCCCACTGACAGAGTCCAGCGGGCAGGAAAAATCTTAGAGCCAACTCCTTGGAGAGAAGCAGGGAAGAGGTTGATAGAAACAGCCTCCATGTTCCATCCAGACCAAATGCATCATTGAAACAGGGATTGGGGACAGATCTACAGGCTAGATCTAGAGAGGATACAGGTGGAGAGGGGCAGACTGCATCTGGAAATCCAGCTACTTGTAGACCAGAAGTGCCAGTTTGAAAAAATATGAAATTGGGTTTGTGAGAATGAGAAATATGCAGCTTCCCATAATAAAAGCCAGCTAAAGGGTATGGTCTGAACCTTACATATTTGCAGCAATGTGTAGAGAGAGCAATTAATTGACTATATTTTTTTAAAGCTAAGGGAAACACCTTTTAAATATAATGGGTCAGGTATTCAGAGATAGTGAGGAGTATAGACTAGATAGAATCACTACAGCGGTAATGCTTGGAATGTGGCAGCTATAAAATAACCTACTGCCATGGTGCCATTTGGCTTTGAACTAAACATTGTCTCAGGTCTAAAGTCCAATCAGTTCATTTTTCAAAGGAATGTCTTAAGAACTCATTCATACATTACTGTATCTTTATGTGCTGTCTGCTTCTTTTTAAGTAAGCAACACGGGGAAGTTAATTCCGCCTCCGCTGCCTCCAGCAAGATCACCATCAACTGAGCTTACGAGCAAGTGTCCATATACCCAAGTTTCATCGTGGCTAGCTGCACATGAGCCCTATCCACAGCACAGAAATGGACACATGCACATCATTGGTAATATTTTCTAAATTAAACCTCTTTGCTGTACTTGAAAGATTTCAACACAAAAGCCTGATAAGTATACATACTACCAAAACCCCATCTCACAAATCTTACAGTAACTGTGAAAGTCCAGTGAGCATGAAGTCTACTGTGAAAAAGCAGTACAACGAGAGATATTCTCTGTAGTGTTCCTCTGTAGAAGAGCCTTATACAACAATAAAGTTATAACTTTTCATTAGGTTTTTGGACTGTCTGATAGAATAGAAAAGTAGACACCTGTTGTAAAATTCTACAGGACAGTGCAAAATGCTATACAAAAGTAATAACTTTCTATTAAAATATATTGGGTTTTAGAGTAATATCTACAGAACCCTATTGGTTTCATCCCCATTAAATTATGTAGGACCGAGGTTCCCAAGGACACTTTTTTGTGGTTTGGTGAGTTGGCTGTTTGTTCTTATCTTTGTTTCTAGCTGCTTCATTACTCTAAAGCCAGGTGAGAATACTGTCAAATACTGTCCTAACCAGAGCCGTCCCTTGGGTAGGGTGAATTGGGGGAACCACTCCGGGCCCCGCACTTTGGGGGGCCCTGCGGGCTGGTGCAATTGGCCAGTGTGGTTGGTCCTGGAAGTGATGGGTTGGTCCCGAAAGTGACAGATTCATCATTTCTGCCCCAGGCCCCGAACTCCCCTAGGGACATCCCTGGTCCTAAGATCATTGTAAAAAAATGCTGTGGTTGCCACAGGCATGTTATATGATTAATATTGGAATGGTGCAGTTGTGAACGAAAAAGGGGTAATTAACCAGATAATTCCACTTAAGATGGAGTTTTTCCACAGTATGAACCACTGTAAACGTCACTGGGATATCCGTCAGGCACTTCAACTATAATAGTTAACTGGGTCATCAATTTTCTTCCAGTGATAATCCAGCTTTGTTAATGGTGGCCAGAATTTATTTTCCTGATAGTTTTTTTTTTTTTTTAAATTCTCCAGATGACTTTGAGTCTAAGTTTACTTTCCATTCTGTGGAAGAATTCCCCCCTCCTGATGAATTCAAGCCATTTCAGAGAATTTATCCCAGCAAGGCATCTAGAGGTAAGTGTAGAAAAATCTTGTACAAGCATGACAGGATTAATGCTATTTTTCCAACATTGTTAAAAATGTTGATGTGAATATAAACAAACACTGGGCAACAATTTAGTGTGAAATTATGATTGAGTTGCTAGGATACACTGAAAGTATACCATGATTATTGTATCTTTGGGATTCATTATAACAGTAATGAATCATCTTTCATTATAAAGTGTTTATAGAAAAAGACCAAACAGTAACATGGCTGACATGCCACCAGTTTAATTGTATTAATTACATTCTTTAAGCAGGAAGCCGACTTAGCATGGTCTTGACCCAGCCTTAATGTGTTCATAAACTGGTGACGTCAGAAATGAATTGTGGTTTAATACTGAACCTGTAATCGCTATATACGAATATAAAAGACAGTTCCAAGTTTTCAAACCTGAGTGCTTAAAGTTGGCATCCTAACTCTATATTTTGGCACCTAAATAAGAATGTCAGATTCTCAGAAGCACCAATACGCTGGGAGATACAGAGGCTCAGCCTTTGAAAATCATATCACTGTGTTTTGGGAGCACATCAACCACTCAGCTTTGAAAATAGGCATTTATAAATAGATGAATAAAATCACACACGTTCCTATTCTAACCATACAGGCTACTATTTGTATAGATCCCATGTGTTCTGTATTATGTTAGACAACTCCCTACCCCCCAAATCTTCATCCTCGCACTACTTTTCTTAGACTGTTCCCATAGAATCATAGAATATCAGGGTTGGAAGGGACCTCAGGAGGTCATCTAGTCCAACCCCCTGCTCAAATCAGGACCAATCCCCAACTAAATCATCCCAGCCAGGGCTTTGTCAAGCCTGACCTTAAAAACCTCTAAGGAAGGAGAAGTTTCTATGCAGGGCCATTCTTTGAAGTACTGTAAGCATATACGGAAACAATAGACATCCTGTAATAGATGGTATCCTATGTGTCTTACAGATACCCCTAAAAATCCTCCACTAAGAACACATGTGAGATGAGAAGATGCCTCTAACAGACCTCTGGTGCAGTACTACACAGGACGAGTGAAGATAACAAGATAATATATGAAACAGAGGAGGTTTTGTTAAATGAGTAGAGATTATATTTTAACAATCAAATGATGCAGTGTCGGACCTGATTTGATATTTTTAAAACTGGAAAAGAAATACTTTAATTATGCATTCTCTGAACTAGTCTAGTCATCGTTTGGCAATAGAGGAGAGTGCTGGCACAGGCTTTTAAATTATTGTTAGATACTTTACTTCAGGAATTTTTAAAACCAAGCACCATGAGATTTAAATTCTTTAGTAGTGTTCACTATGTAATTCTCATTCAAATCATCATCAAGAGATATCATCTCAAACAGTATTCCATGCATTAAATACACTCAGATATTTTTCTTTGTCACCTTTTAAATATTTTTAGTATTCCCCCCGCCCCCACCCCGAGAGCTCTAATTATATTAACAGGAGTTTTCAATTAGCTATCTGAAAATAAGATACTATATATTGTATGGTTATTGGCATGACTCTATAATCTCATTGTAAGTTACTCTGCTACCTGTTTCCTACCTACCCCCCACACCACTGCAAAATGGCCTCTCCTTCATTACCACCACAGAGGGGTCCATAATTACAGGGATTTATTGGTCAAACATATACATAGGCAGGAGAAAAGGGCTGCGGACACCACTGCACACAGTACGCTACTCTATCTCAGGTTTGCTAGTGGGTGTACCGGTCAGAAGGGAATGAGCTAGAACATGACTACCTGGACTGGACTGCCCAACAGCATTGCCATGCATTGGCAGATAGGGCAAAGCTTTTCCAAAGTGCTTCTCTTGAGGTCAGAAAGCAAAACTGGGATGAATGCATTTGCCAATAGGTGTTTGTTTAAGGGCACAGCTGGACCATCATGTCTCTAAAATGTGAGCCTTTTGTACAGTATAGATTTTCTCTTTAAATATTGCTTATTGCTAGCCAGGAGCCCACCTGCCACTTGTTTGACAGGCTTTCTAGACATTGTCATTCCCTCTCTCCTCTGCCCCCACATTACCCCCAACATGCCCCGCTCCAGTTAGCTAAAGAAGCTTTTAATAGCTAAATACTAGAAAGAAGACAACTGGTATTGCTCATTCTCACCAATCGCTTTTGAACGGCTCTGGAAACAATTGACAGAAGTCCTCCTTCATTTACATGCTCCATGCAGCTCTTTTCATCCAAATACTAAATGCGAGCCATGAAGGGCTGCAGTCTGGAACTGCAGATTGATTCGCAAGATACCTCAGTTTGCCACAGGCACCAAAAACTCTCCTCCCCCTTCTGCCAGTTGCCGTGGTGGCTGACAGGGTGGTGAGCTAATGCAGGTTACCTTAATTACCTCACTGGAAATCAGACTTTTCCTGGCAGATGCACCCATAGGTTGGTTTGTCTCTGATTGGCTTAAAGTTATACAATTAAAATGGCCAGGGTGCTTCAATCAGTCTTTTAATTCACGTGTTGTTTCCCTTGGAGACTCTCAATTTCAGGACCCTGGTCCTGATTTTCCACAGAGTGGCCTTAATCTCTTGTTTTTCAGGAGCATGGGGGTGCCTGAAATCATTCCAGAGGTTCTGCACTCTGGCAGGCACCTCCTCATTAATCCTCCTCTTTCCAGGGGAGCAGTGGCTGCTTAGCTGAACAGAACTGATTCTGCAAGCAGCAGCCAGGAGGGGGAGCAGCAGGCTGCAGATCGGAGGAGGAGAAGGGAGGTAGGAAACTCTTCCCGGTTGGCTAGAAAAGGATCAAGATTCTGGTTTCCACTTCTCAGTACAGAGAACCTGGGCCCCTCCCTAGGTTAGCTGAGGTGGTAGTGATCTCCAAGGGAGGAAACTCAAATGTGGAACCAGAGGGTAGATTTTAGGAGAATGGCTAGATTTGATGGTGGGGGCTGGGGAAAACTGATGGAGTTATGACTATTCAAATATGCATATGAAATTAAAGCCTTATTTGCATAAACTCTGCAGCATCCCAACTTGCAAATATAGCAGGTATGTTAAATCCAGTTTAGGGCTATACTTCTGCCCTTTTGCTGTCTATCTCTGGATAGTGCCTTTCTCTGCAAAGTTAGCTAGTAGCCTTGTCACCACCACGTAAATACTAAGGAAGGCAGAAGTGGTCATGCCCTTGCAACTAGCTGGACTTTAAGGACATCAGGTAAATAAGATCCCAGCAACTCCGCTGTGGACAGTTGGGGGCGGGGAAGTTGTTCACGAGGTGCCTGACTGGTCAACAAAAAGAAGGTAACTGTGTGTGGAATCATTCATGCATGGATAAGTGGGCTGCAGTTACCTACATATGCTTAATATACTACCCCGGTGAAGGGCTTGGGACCAGATTCATCAGTGAACTTTGGCCGTTTGACAGCTACTTTGCATTGCTGGAGCCGCAGACCACAGCGGTGAATCTGGCCCTGAGTCTGATTGGACAGAGGAGGTACAGAGTGAGGTTCTGGAGCCACTGAATTATCTCCTGGAAGAACAGCTTTTCCAGCTGTAGAATGCAGCAGCACCATAGGGCTTCTGAAAAGTAACCCCCTCCTGGCTTTTTACTTGCCTGTACTGATCCCTTAATAAATAGTTTGCCTGTGTGTGTGTGTGTGTGTGACATATTGAAAATATAAATGCTGTCACCAGTATTGTAATTACAATAGTTAACTGTGCTTGAGCATATAAAATGTAATAAAGTCAAATTTAGGCAGGCGTCAACATGGGCATTGCATCTTTTCTTACAGAAAGTCTAATCCAAGGCTATTCAGGAATAGTATTCTGCTACAGTATTATAGTCATTGTGCATTAAAAGCAAATGTGGAGTATGACTTCTTGCCTATTCTCATCTGTACTGGAACCTGTAATACCGTGTAACAAATATTTTATAAGGATTTTTTAAAAAATATTTATTAAAATGTCTCCTGGTAGATTAGTTCCTCCTTTGTACTTCAGCTTTTGTGCATTAAATGGAGATGGCTTAGTAGTATTCCGCTAAGGTGAGTGAGTGGTGGTACTTCTCCAAACCATGCCTCAGCTTTAAGGGCCTAGATTAGGTGCCTCGGTTCCCTATATAACAAATGTGGAAAGAGAGGCACTTCAGCAAACAGGATTCATAAAAACCAGCACCCCAGGTCAGTGTTTCTCAAATGCGGCCACCGAGGCCAGGGGCTTTTTGTTCAGCCACAACCTCCTAGGCAGGAGGGGGAAGGGGAGATGACAGAGCATTGGCTCCTTCCCCACCCTCCCTGTTGCTCCTGGATGCGCTGCCCTGCTCCGCCTCTTGAGAAAGGTGGGGCACAACGCTGCAGGAGCAAGGTGAGTTCTTGACCCACCTTGGGAGAAGGGGTTTTGGGTGGCAGGCTCCAGTGGCGGGACTTTAGGAGCCTGGCCATGCAGCTCCAGCCACACAGCCCTGGCCTTCAGCTGCAGGGCCTCAGCCTTCAGCCCCTCGTTGTGGCAGGTAGTGACCCCCGCCTCCTGTCTTGGGCTCTGGCCATGCAGTGGCAGATGCTGGCCCCAGGCAGCGACCCCCAGCTGCGCAGCGACCCGCAGCTGCACAGCACCGGCTTCTAACCACGGGGCTTTGGGCACCAGCCTCTGGCTCTGGCTGCAGGGCTTCAGCCTTGGGCCCCCAGTTCTGGCCATGCAGGGGTGGGCACTGACTCTGGTCCTGGCCTCTGGCCGCACTGGCCCCAGGCACCGGCCCCCAGCCGTGCGGCAGCAGGCTCCAACTGCGGAGCTTCGGGTGCAGAGCCTTGGCTCCAGCTGCGCGGTGGCAGGTGCTGACCCTCAGCTCTGGCCGTATGGCCTCGGTGCTGATCTCCTGCCCCGGCAGCAGGCACCGACCGACAACTCTGGTCCTGGGCTCTGGCCATGCGGTGGTGGGAGCCGGTGCTGACCCTTGGCCGCTCAGCAGCCAGCGCTGGCTCCAGCTACGCAGTAGCAGGCGTTGACTCCTGGCTCCAGCCACACAATTCCGGGTTCTGGCCGTGCAGCAGTAGGCAGAGGCCCTGGATGCTGACCCACAGCTCTGGCTGTGTAGCAGCGGGCTCTAATCTCTGGCTCTGCCCATGCAGTTCCTGTCCCCGGCTCTGGCCATGGGCACTGAGCCCCAACCCTGGTCACATGCAGCAGACACCAACCCCTGGTTCCAGCCATGCAGCAGCAGGGTTCAACCACTCCCATTGTCCCTGGACCCTGCTGCCTCCCACTTCGATCTCCCCCATTCAGGGCTGGGTCCTGGGGCTTGCATGGATTGGTTAATATCACTTTTCTCAGCAGACTTACTAGCTCTCTGGGAGGCTGTGAAAAGTGATATTAAACATTCAAGTATCACTTTTCACAGCCTCCCAGGTTGCTACTAAGTGTGCTGTGAAAAGTGATATTCACACATCACTTTTCACTGTATTATTTTTGAGTCTTCAGAATACCTATATATATAAATAAATAAATATAAAATGACAATAGTGGGGTGTGTATCTATGCCTATTTAATTGTTTTTCCTAAAGTTAATTACGTTTTTTAGGAAAAAGTGTCAGTGCAGCCACCAGTGCACTCTGAGGCCACCAAAAATTGTTTTGATAACCTGGGCATTAGGTGGTGCCTCACAGAAGCTAGCCAATAGGATATGCCAATCCCCACCCCTCTGCAGTAGGCATCTAAGTCTGGGCTGCAGGGGGAGTGCCCTGCTGTGCTTGGGAATCTCAGCTGCCACCCCCTTTTTTTGGAGTTAGATGCCTATGCCACTTCAGCTAGAAGTGTGGGAGGAGGAGGAGGGAACCTGCCTCTAACTTTTAGGATACTAATGTAGGATATTGGAAAATCCTGGTTGACATCACCTTCCACCTGAGAGGGAGAAGGCATTTGAACAGGCATCTGCCACGTTTCCAGTGGGATATTCAGGGAGGGGCACCTCTGTCTCTCCTCTAAGCTGTTCTGCTGTAGATAAAAAATTTTAAAAAGTCACTGGCTTCTAGGTCTCCTGTGTGATTTCTCTAGCAACCACGCTACAGTGAGTCTCGTGTTTGCACACACACTCTCATTGGCCCAATGCTTTTTTTTTTTTAAAGTTATCTGCAGCACCACACCAGCCTATCCCATAATCCAGGGTTAGTTCCCCCCTCCACCAGAAGTCTCCCAGATCCCAGCTGTACCCTAACTAGTGGGCTAAAAGTTACGAGGGGGGAGTCCTTGCTCCCCCGAGTCGGTTTGTCTAAGCCTGCCTCTAGGGGTCTGAGCTGTTGAGCTTAGTTGGTGCTGTGGCAGTTGAGCAGGCATTTTGTGAATGGCAGGATCCCTAAATCTGGGGTTTAAGTGCTTAAATCCTTTTGTGAATCTAGCCTTAGCTATTTAAAATTCCTCAGTACCCAAAACTTCATCCTACTACATTTTTATACAATGTATGGTGCTGGCTGACTGTCCCATGCTTCAGATGTGTAAAGAAAGTGGCTGTTGACTATCAGAGGCTGAGGTAGCAGGCAACTTTGACCTCCATGTACTGAACAATACCGTGCTACATTACATTGTTGTGCTGGTGTACATACATGAATGTGCCCATAGAAATTTAAAAACATGGAAGATGATACAAACACCTAGGGGTTCCCCCCACCCCCCAACAAAACCAAATTCTTTTCACTACTCCTACAGTTTGGTGGTTCAGCATCCATGACTGAATCCTTGATGCTTCTGCCCAGTCAGTAAGGCACTGACTCACTCAACTAACACTCTAAATCAGTAAATGAAGAGGGTATTGCTTTCTCCAGTATTATGGAGAAGTGCATGCAGTGATTGTATGCACAAGAGTGGATCTCAACCTCAACCCTTTTTTTTTTTTTAAATGCACTATAGGCAATGGCCAGAGAACACCTGGCTCAAAGGGACTTTGCAGGGTGAAATTTTTTGTACAAAATACTTAGTACCTGGCTCATGGCGCTGAAATGAATTTATTTATTAATTTTTCCAAACTGCAGTTCCCCACAGATACATAATTCTCACAGGATGATTGCAAACCTATACATATTAGTTCCCACAAGAAATTTAGCCAAACGAGCTTTGCAGTGTCTTGATTCAGTCCAACGGCATACATCTTGATACACACCCAGACAGGCAACAGGGCTGTGTGAAAATAGCCGCATGAGATGGTGGGCACTAGCTGCAGAGAACAATACAAAACAGTGCACTCTATTTAAAGTGGACATCTTTATTCCCTGCCCCCTTTGGCTCAACATAGCCAAGCCAGAATTCAGAGTGAATGTGAAACAATGCCTCTGTGCCACCCACTCCCCTGGCTTTGAAGTTTAGTATCTTTATCCTGCAAGCATTAAACACATCTTTAGAATTTAGCAAGTCAGCACAGGTATTTTAATTTACAACATACTGTGTTTCACATAATGCTTGTCAGCATCATTCAGGGCAGGTTTAGTGCAAGAGCTTATTTGAGTTGTGGACAATCAGGGTACATCTACACAACCAATGGCAGCCTGCAGCCAGGAGTCTCTGAGCCTGGGTTGACAGACTCAGGCTTGCACTACACTAGAAATAGCTATGTAGATGTTCAGGCTCAGGCTCTAGGGTGACCAGATGTCCCATTTTATAGGGACAGTCCTGATTTTTGGGTCTATTACCCCCTACCCCCACCCCAATGTTTCACATTTGCTGTCTGGTCACCCTATCAGGCTCTGAAGTCTAGGGGAGGGGGGGTTTCAGAGCCTAAGCTCCAGCTTATGCTGCAATATCTACACAGGTGTCTTTAGCACTGGAGCACAAGCCCAAGGTCTGTTGCCCCAGGCTCTGTGATTCTATGCCACAGCCTGTGCGCTAAAGCCTTGGAGGCTCCAATCCTGCAAGTGACTTCATGCATGAGCATCCCTGAACCACATCAAGCCCCACTGAAGTCAAGAGGATTCGGGAGGTACAGCATTCTGCGAGTAAGTTGCAGGTTCAGAGCCTTAATGTGCAAGAATGAGAACACTAGCATTTTCATCTCAGTTGTGTGCTTTTAGAGCAGAAGACATCGCCCTTCGAAGCAGACCTCCGGTCTTACAACTAGAGAGGAGCCGAGTACAATATCCAGTTTGGGGGAATTCAATTTTTCCCTTTTTAACCCTGGCTATAGTACACAGAGTGCACTTACAGAAGCAAGATGGAGGATCAACTTAAAAAAAAAAAAAAAAAAAAAAAGTTGACCACAAGGGTCTTTGAGACATTTTACTTATCTGTTTCACGTAAGTGGACCAACTCTTCTTCAGGGAATCAGTATATACACTCTGATATTTCCAAAAGCATATACTTACGTTAATTTTATTTACCACAACACTGCCTAGGCAACATAGAACATGATTACACAAAAATGAATTAGTCATTTACATGTAAGAGAATCCAACACGTTGGTGCAAAAGGCACAATAATCACTGCCTGCCTGTATTTCCCTAATGCACAAGCCTGTCTATCCAGTTGCTGGAATTCCATGGTTTGGGTGTAGTTTTAGAATCTCTATGGACTATATGAAATGGTTGACACGGTCATTCACAGTGTAACATTTTTGGGACAGTGTGTGCCAAAGAAAGTTCTTTTCATCTTTCTTTTATTTCAGAATCTGACAAGCAAACTTTCAACTCCAATCTGCCATTGCTTGGCTATGTTTGCATTACATTTACCTCACTTTGGCAGCACATGGGTTTGTATTATATATGCTGCTGAACACTGGCCTCCTTGGCACCTCTTACATTATGGATGCAGGTTTTTTTTTTTTTTTTGGGAAGATGCACAATATTGCTTTGGCTGTTTTAAATTGCTGATGATCCAATGTACAGCAGCTGTGGCAAAATGGCCAATATTGGTATAGTGGATCCCATGCTTTTCGCGGTTGGGGAGGGGGGGGGAAAAAGAGAAGAGAGGAGAGACTAGGACCCCACCCCTTGCCCCTGCTGTTGGGGCACAATGGGCCCCACTAGTGGCCCAGGAAGGTGGTAGAGGAGGGAAGCAGTCTGGATTTACTCCTCACTCTAAGCCCCAGCCCCTCACAACCCCTGCAGGTTTCTTACCCTTGGTCCTTGATGCTGTGGGAGGGTATCTCCCTTCCTCCGGTTCTCTAGTCTTTCAAGTCTCAGCAACCCAACTCCAGTCCCCTCTCCTGCCTCACACCACCCTCTCTATCTGAAGCAGGGAGGTTTTATTAGGTTCCTGACAGGGCCTTAATTGACTACAGGTGTTCCAATTAACCTGAAGTAACCTTCCCTAGTCTACAGGGAACCACGCCTTAATTAGGCTAAGGTTTATATATCTCCCCTCTCCCATGGCTCCCTGGCCCTGCTGTATCACACAGCATATTAGGAGAATTACAGAAACAGCTATATAAATCATATAATTTTATAGTGCATCTCATGCACTGTAAAATGTCACAGTACACAGTGGCTCACCTCTGAACAGTTACTGAGGTTACAAGTGGGTTGTAGCCCACGAAAGCTTATGCTCTAATAAATTTGTTAGTCTCTAAGGTGCCACAAGTACTCCTGTTCTTTTTGCGGATACAGACTAACACGGCTGCTACTCTGAAACCTGAGGTTACCTGGATACTTTGTATAGTGGCCACTGTCTTACACTTGGAGTGGCAGCTACACTGCCTAAGAGACATGTTCAGTGATACCTGCAAATTCAAGGGCACGGAGTGTAGGACTCCTAGAAAGGTGTGGATCACCTCTGTCCTGTTTCCATTTCAAGCAAGTTGGAATTATAGTACTTATGAAAGAAGAGAGGTAAATTCAAAAAACAAAGACACATTAAAAAACCCAAAAGGGGATACAAAGAGAATTAAAGGGGAATAACAATCAGAAAATCAGTTTGAGCCCAGATGTATTTCACTGGCAGATCTTTTTGAAATTGTATTCTACAATAGCCTGGATTTATTTATGTATTTATAGCTGCTCCTGTATTTTTTCACTTCATGTTCTAGCCCATGAAAGCTTATGCCCAAATAAATTCGTTAATTCTCTTAGGTGCCACAAGGATTCCTTAGGTTTTTTTTGGGGGGGTGGGGGGGAGGGTTGGATTGATACTGTTGTTTGAGGAGATCTGATAAAGCCACTACAGGACTTTAATAGAAAGCAAGTAAACTGAAATGGATAATTTTATGACTGTATATGGTTTGTGTAGCCACAGCATAAATATAGACTTAAGTGTCTGCTGAATGGATTTATAGCTGGAAGTGGCAGATGAAGCATTAGTAAAAACTTCCTTAAACTGTGTTTGTAAGATGTTTGACTCTGATTCCAAGCAGCTGAGAGCTACGTATTTTGTAGGGGTTGGGTGCAGCCCCAAACACACTGTCTGTGTCAAAAGAGTGGTAAACTGATGCTTCCCTTCTGAGAAACTTCAGTTCCTCAATGGGGGCTTCTCTTCTCAATCATCAACCTCCCTCCAAAAGAAAAACTTTTTTGTTGATGCTGCTGCAATATTTCAATGGGTGGGAATTAACACCTTGTCCCCACCCAGCTCTAATATTGTCCCTTGTGTCATGAGTTAAGAAGGTTCCCTTGATCAATGCTCACCCGCTGCACTAGATTAACTTCTTAAAGTAAAGGAGTTAGGGCAAGAGCACACGAAAAGTAGATAATCACTGGAGTCACATAAATCCAAATATGAATCTAGAGGGTAAAATGGTGTGCTGATGAAAAACTGCAAATAAACCATTTGTATCCTCCTCTCTGCAGATTGTAAAGGAGTAACATTCAGATCATAGCTTCACTGTGAATTTGTGCCTTGCAAGGAGTAAGCAACAGCTCAGTCACAATCACTTCCTTTTTCTTGTACTAAATAATTGGAGATTTCTTCCGGCTGTAAACAGCATATACCATTTGGAGATCTCACAGAATTGTCTTTCATACGGCAATATGGTCTCACAGCCAGACTACTGTCCCTAATTTTATCTTCAATGCCCAGCCTCTATTCTAACAAAAAAAGTGTTCTGACTGAGTTGTCACTGCATTGCTGTGTCTATCAATGCTGCCTTGAAGTCATTTGATTATATAATGTACTAGGCACTCAGTTTGATTCTGCCTGCAATACACAGTACTATGAATCTTAGGGAAAGAAAAAAAAAAAAACCCCTACCAGGCATCACAAGTGCAATCGTCGTTTTTCCAAGGTATGAATAGGTGAGGGCAGCACTGAGTCCCGGGGGCATAATTCTGCTCATGTGTTCTGGCATAAGTCAGAGTGGCTCCATTGCAGCCAACAGAGTTACACAAGCAAGCTCAGAACCAGGCCTTATCTCTAATTCAGACTGTCAGGTGCTCCTGTTTTTGTTTTTAAAACCTCTGTAGTTTCCAATGTGAAGTGGTAAGCATACATGTACCTGGTGAAATTCTAAGCATTTGAGCTTGGCTACCTAGCCTGAGCTATACAGGGGGAAATAAAACAAAAACATTTGTTTGCTTTAAAAGATTATATGGAAATTACACTGGAATGAAGTTATTCCTTGTTTTAATTTTTTGTTGCCCAAACAATGAAACATTCTGCACTGCATTAACTGGCATGCACACACGGACCAATCAGTGACTCTCTCCTTTCACTACACACAGAACAGGACCACCACATGATTGGACAAAGGAAAGCAATTTTGTTAACTCGATATAGCTACTGAGGAACATTTTTCTAGAAAGACAGAAGCCTTTTTGTTTGTTTGTTTTCCTCCTGCAAATTCAGCTGTGTGGACTGGAGACTATCTTTCAAGGCTCGAAGAACTATAGAGGCTTCTTGTGAAAAGTCCACTGTGGCTGAAATGAGATAACAGTGGTTTAAAATCCACATACAGCAACAAATCAAATGGAAAACTAAGAGAGGCTATAACATTACATAAAGGAAAAATATTTTTGAGACAATCCATTCAGAGAGGTATCAAAAGGGACAAAAAGATAATGGAGGCCTGATTCTACAATCATTTAAAGTGGTGTAAACCAGGAGTAACACCACTGAAGTTATACCAGCACAATCAGAATCAGACTAAGTCTTGCATTTATACATCTTATTTATACATATACAGATGAGCTGCTTTTCTGACAGCTTAGCAGTTTCTAAATCAAAGTATTAAAACATTTGCTTACTTCACTTGAAGAACTTAATTTCTGTATCGACACAGTCATAGAAAAGGTCTACTACTTCAGCAGGATCCAGAACCTCTGTACTGGTGAGGATGTCCTCCATAGCTTCTAAGCCTTGTCTTTCAAGGTCTAACATAATCCTCATCAGCTTCTGACCTTTATCCTAAAGGCAAGAAACAGCCAAGTTAAAGTACCCATTAAACAAATTCAAGTGACTTTTTACTACTCCTCTCTGCTGTGGGGGCACCTTCGCACTATTTGAAAACATCTCATTCCTTCACACACACACCCCATACTGATTTTTTTTCTTCTATGTTAGTGTGGTAGAACCCTAAGCAAAAATGAAAACAATGGTCTATCATTTAACATGCAGAACAAACAATAGAGACTTGTAATCAAGAAACAACTCTAGTAAAATAGTGAGTAGTAAATTCAAAGGAAATAAGAACTTTAAAGATTGTGCACAGCTTGAGAGTGGGGGATAAAACTTGTATAACTATGAGAAAAAAAGAGTTTATTTGATTCATCTCAAGTCTGGAAATTCATTAACAACAAAAACACTGCAAGTCACCGAGGGGTTCCTGGAAGGATTTTCCAAAAACAGGCACTGGTACAGAGAACAGAATGTAGAACAGTATCCCTCAGAACATCACGCTCTTTACTCTAGGTTTAGTCACAGGATTAAAATTAATGAGTTTGCCCTTTTACCTTTTAACCTCTATACAGTCAAACAGCATCAAAGTGAAAGACAGATGAAATGTTACGTCTAAGTTACAGAGAAGAAAGATTCCAACCTGGAATAGGGGCTGCGTCTCTATCAGACACTGCAAGGTTTACTAGGCTGCTGCTTTTCAACAGTTTCTATGTAGAAAGTCCTCTCCAGAAAATATATTGCTTTAGCTAGTTTTTAGCATAAAAGCGCACTTTCTACTTCAGTCTCTGTGAATGGTTGCATCAAGTAGCAGGACTGCTCTGTGTGTTTTGGAACTGACTCCTTGAAAAGAAAATGCCATTTCTGTCTTTGTAGACTATTTCACTTATTCTGGAAGCTGCAAACAAGATTTTCACTCTAAGGAGGAACATTTTTAGCAGTAAGGGTTGCTGTGGCTTTTGCAGGTTCTCTTATTGGTGCTCTATAGGTCTTCCCCAAAAGGACAGAGTCACTTATGCTAAGCTTCAGAGTATCAAGAATCCAAAGTTTCAGCATCATGGGCCCTGGTTAATTTTATATTTGCTCTTAAGGGTGTTCTAAAATTTCACATGAGAACATTGAATACTTTTCATACAAAGTGTGCTGACTCAGCCAGACTTTCCTATTTATTCTCCATGATTTGAAGGTTGGCCTCAAATTAATTTTCCAAATCCACTACCGCCATTTTTAAAAATTTTAAACATGGTAAGTTAAACTTTACCATCTATATTTACTGAAGAAGCCTTCAAGTCATCTTATGTAGCAGTTACTTCCATCACCACCATAGGTCTGCTAGGCTTTTCTGATTGTGGATCTATGTGACTCTCCAGCTGACAGCAGAAAACTAACAGGTTGAGGCCAGAAAGTTTTAAACAGGAATAGGCTGGTCTGTTTGCTTTTTGGGCTTAGGCCTTTGTGTAAAGAAAAACATAACTTTTCAGAGAGAAAATACCATCATTTAAAGGTACAGAACTAGGGTGGGATGGGGTTAGTTTTAGGGTGGCACTGTGTTAAAAGGGGGTTTTCGATAGTCCTTTCCTCTGAAGAACACACTATGAACAGTCTTTTCCTTTATTAGCTCAAGAATCAGAAGGCATGTGTCTAATGAATCTTGCAGAAAAAAAATGAACTAGATCTTGTTTCATTCCCTTAACGAATGAGATGCACTAGGAGAAGATATAATAAGTAGGATGGTTTTTCATGATGTATGGCGTTTGGTGGAGCCATTGTATTTACCTGATTGTGCTGATGATGAAATGGGAGGGAGGAGTCATCAACCTCCTGTACATAGTTTGCCAAAATGGCAGATTATTGATTTAATTCAGGCGTGGCCAACCTGAGCGTGAGAAGGAGCCAGAATTTACCAATGTACATTGCCAAAGAGCGACAGTCATACGTTAGCAGCCCCCCATCAGCTTTCCCCCTCCCCCACTCCCAGCGCCTCCCACCCACCGGCAGCCCTCCCCACACCTCCTGATCAGCTGTTTCGTGGCAGGCAGGAGGCTTGGGGGGTGGGGGAGGAGCGAGGGCACAGCAGGCTCAGGGGAGGGGGCGGGAAGGGGTGGAGTGGGGGCAGGGCCTGTGGCAGAGCCAGGGGTTGAGCAGTGAGCACCGCCCGGCACACCGGAAAGTTGGCGCCTGTAGCTCCAGCCCTGGAGTCGGTGCCTATACAAGGAGCTGCATATTAACTTCTGAAGAGCCGCATGCAGCTCTAGAGCCACAGGTTGGCCATCCCTGGATTTAATTCAACAGACCAGTGTTTGAATCCTTAGAACACTGGTGCTGATTATTGTTATCTGCAGCTGCAGAACCCTTCTGTAAGTGCCCTCGAGCAATTGGATCCCCTTTTATCTAACTGGAGGGTTTGCAGTTAAATTCTCCTTCTTAAATTCCAGCACTAGGAGTCTGAATGGGGCTGTCAGCAGGAGACCCAGGCTTCTCTTGCTTTCTGCTGAGGACAGTGCCTTTACTACTACCCCCAGTACAACATTTGTTCTCATTCTCTGCCAGCTCCTACTCTTCATTTCCTTGTGCATCAGTGCAGCACAGCAAGAGGGAGAGGAGGCAGCTGGCGGTCTCGCAAGAGAGCATCAGATCCATCCCCACACAGGACTGAGTATGCTACAATGATTTTGGGTGGAAGGGTGAAGACCAAGGAGGGAGCCTTGGACAATGGGGAGGAAATGCTGACGTGCTCTATACTGCTAGCCAGTGTGGATTTTAATAATTTGAGCTGTGCTGATGATAGCTACCTACTTTTTTATTCTGTCCTCTTTTTTGTGGCTGCGGTGAGAAAGGCATTTCGTTCTGACAATTTTGACCATCTGTAGAGTGGTCCTTTTGTGACTTGCTTGGTTTAAGGTCACTTTCTCCTCAAGGGAAATCTTTTTTCACGGCCTTTACAAGAGTGGACATCTCAGGCTACACAAATGCTGAGGGGACCAATACTGATCAACCTGTAGCCCAAAGGCGGCCCACACCACCCAGGGTAAGATGTAGTTATACATGTGATGTTTACCACTCATGTTCCAGCACCATCTGGTGTGGGATACACAGTGCTTTCTGCTGACAGACTTCATGAGCCTCAAACACACCAACCAATTCTAGATACATTCCCTACTAGAGTGGATACAGACAGTACTGTCTCAACCTGGTAATTTCTAAAAACTTCTTCTTAGAGGGAAAACAAAATTCCTGCTCTGAGGTACAAAAAGGAAAATATCTTGTTTCCACTCCATTGCAAGAGATGAGATGTGCAAGACTAGCCATAAATGTGAGTTTGTAAAATTCACACTAACAAATGTGTGAACACACACATGATTGCTGAGACAGGAATTGCATAAGATGTCATATCTTGAATGTCCCTTTAACAAAAAATTATACATTATGAATCATTCCATACTCCAGCATCTCAGTACTCAGGGATACATTTCAACCCGTGATATTCCTGCCACGATCCTATTATAATGTGACACAAGTTTTATAACACATCCCAATAACCATTAACACCGTTCAAAATAACTCGGTATCTTGTGACCAAATATATCCCTGTATTCACAGCTGACATGCTACTGTAATAATCTTTGTACAAGGTATGCCTTGTAAGGTGTCATTTGGAAACTCAATTTGCTGGTCAGTATTGTCCCGATAAAATGTGTGCCAACATTGTACATGAAGCAATAAGATTCTCCTGTATGATGTTATTAACACGTTTCAAACCCCACAACTCCGCCCAGGCAATAGGACAGACTTGACTTAATGAAGGAATGTGTGCTTGCCTTAATGTGCATTTAAGCAGTAAACAGTCATCAAGCAAGGAGGGAACACAAAGGAAGTTCAAAGATGTGAAAATAACCCAGCAGGGAATATCCTTTCACATAGACTCTGTCTCTGGGTCTCAGCTAGAAATGTTTTTCAAGAGGGGGACTGAAACTATAAAAAGGAGGGACAAACACCCCAAGAGACTCCCCCGCCCCTCTCTGCCCACCTCATTCTCCGCACCTGAAAAGACAAAAAGAAACAACCATTGGACTCTGGGGGAAGGGTCCTGACCTGAGAGTTTGGTAAGTAATCTACTGGAAGCATGTGGCGAGAAAGTTTGCTTTGCAACAGAGTTAGTTTCTTAACTAGATACTAGTAAGTGTTTTGTCTTTATTTTTCTTGTAACCATTTCTGACTTGTTTGCCTCATTATTTATACTCACTTAAAATCTCTTTGTAGTTAATAAACTTGTTTTACTGTGTTATCTAATCCAGTGTGATTAAGTTGAAGTGTCTTTAAGGTAATAAACCGGCATGTTATTCCCCTATAGGAACAACGGACCTAATATATTTATACTGTCCAGAACAGGGCTGGGCCGTACAGGACATACATTTCTGGAGGAAAGATCTAGGACTGGGAATGTGTTGTGGTCACCCTGCAGTATAACCCAGGCTGGTGAGAGCCAGGGTATAGTTGGCAGGTTGCAGTTACACACAGACAGACAGGATGTGGCTTGCCTGCTGGAAGGCTCTTTGTGAGCAGCTACATCAGCAAGGAATTGTAAGGTACACACGGTTGCAAGGCAGAGGTGACACAGCCCCCCCACTGGTCTGGATTGTGCCCCGCATGTCACATATGTACAATGATAGCCTTTGAAAGTTTGAGGGATTTTATATGAGTTTTGCAGGCTCTTGTAAGTTTCCCTTCGATTCTTTTTAAGGGGCAACTTGGGTGACCTGTCAGGTTTTTGTAAACATTCTCTAAACTTTGATAGTGTTCAATAATGCAGCACTTAAAGAAAAAAGCCCCACCACGAATGAGCCGTAGACAGAAGCAGACAACTTTTATAGTCTTAAAATTCTATAAGCTGAGAGTCTGAATAATGAACTCTGCCAACATCTAGTGGGAATTTTTTTTTTTAGTTCCATGTTTACAAAAATTAATATGAAAAGAATGCAACCAACCATGGCTAAAGTGTTCACTCCTCCATTTTAACTTCTAAGCCTCTATTCAGATTTTTAGGGGGGGGAACCCACTTATTTTCTTTTAATTAGATTTAAAGGTTTCTGTGGAAAAAGATTTTACAGAAATTTTTCTAGAAAGAATGAAGCATAAGTCATGCAAACATTCAAAACTTTTCTTCACACAGTCAGCAGTTTAGATCCCGGGTGTATTAGTCTTAAGAAAAAAACCTGTCTCTAAAGGCTCCAAGTCCTAGAGGCTTTACCTGATCATTCTCAGTGACAGATCGGGCCCGCTCATGTGCCTTGTACAGTTCGTGTCTCCGGTCAGGCCTCTCCTGGAACCGAGGTTTCTTTTTTACAGGATCGTCATCACCAAGAAAAGGCGATTGAACTTTTGGTACTAGTTTGACATCATCAACGAAGATGAAAGGTTTAAATATGGACCTGAAAGAGATAAGAACCTTATTCACAGGGACGTTCTGTATATGACCCAGGCTACTTTGCCAACAGAGATTCATTGAACAGTATTGCATGTGCATATCTATATTACTGTGGCGGGATGGGGTCAGATATGGCCCAAAAATAACCTCTTCTAATATAGGAAAACATGCCACAAGAAAAATCAATTTACTTTCAAAAACACTGGGTCCTGCAAAGTTTTACATATTAACCTCTCTTTCCCCCCCTCCATGTCAGTTTCCCCATTTCTGTGAATTACAGCATTGAGCTTCCTTCCTCTGATTTTTTTTTTGTGGGGGTGGAGGGAGAAGAGGGTAAATGTTTTGATCATCTTTAAATCCCAATGTTTATCCCCATACTACTCTCTTGCTTTCTTTTTTCCTTCATGTTCTCTCATCCCACACTTTAAGTAGTCTGTGGGAGCTGTGCTTAGAGTTTTCAAAGAAATTAACTGGCTCAGAACCAGTCTCCCAACCTAAAACTTCCCAGTTCTCCTACATTTACACAGCAGCAATTTATACATCAATAAAGCTCTTCACACAATATACATCTTAAGTCCTGCACTCAGTTCAGAATTTCTTTGCTGAAACAAACTGAAGGTGGATATATTTAAAGCCATCCACTTATGAGGGCTAGAGGAAGATTTTTGGCCAGTTATTACACAACTTACTAAGTATCTCTGAAGATTTGGCATTGACCACCAGTGTCTGAATTGGGAATTCAAGGAAAGGATAAGGAAATGGTTACACAGAAAATACTGTAATACTTTTCATCAAACAAAGCATTTCAATCTGGAATTAAATGGGAGCTCAAAATACATTTGAAACCTGTCCCTAACCTAAGGGAATTTCATACCTAAAATCTAGATCTAACCTCTTGGTTAGGAACACAGGAGAAAATACTTTTAATAAATTGTTTTTTAAGGCAATGCCCTACAGCCAGTGTGAAGGAGCATGCCAAAAGGTGAGAGACTTTTGAAAAGAAGTTTGAAAACTAATGATAGAGCAGGAAACTGAAGTCTATCACTGCTGCTCTATCCATCACTCTTGAGAAGCCCTGCCATCAAAAGGTTCTGACCCGAACAGACTGGGGCAAGACATGTCTTTTATTACAGATTTTTTTAAGAGAAGGCATGTAAAGCAGAAGTGACAGTAGCATACAGAGATGGGCTGTTATTCTTCATTTGTATTCTAGTTGCACCTATTGTCCCTGATTGACAGCCATGGAGATGGAAATGCTCTCAGAACAGCAGAAGCAGGAGCAGCGCATACTGTCCCAACAATTCAGCTCAGTCTTAAACCACAATGACCACTGCTAAGGGAGACAGTTCGGTCTCCAAGCCCACTGAATCATTGGCATCTGCAGAAACAAGCCCACTGAATCATTGGATTCTGCAGAAACTGCCAATGAGAGTACCAATTAGACAAGATGATAGACCACCCCACCTGCCCAGTGCCTTATGTTGGGGGTTTTGTGAGGAGGATACTTGTCCAATGAACTGCACTGAGACTAACATTTTGCATACGTTCATTTTGTCGTGGTTTCCTATTGGGGCCCGGGACAATGGGGAGCATGGATGAGAAGAAAAGCCTTGTGACTCCTGGAGACAAAGTTCAGACAGACAGAGTGCAGATGCACCTGAGGCTCATTAGCCTCCCCGAAACCCAGCCCTTATTTATTTATAAGAAAGACAATCAGCTGGCAGGGGTTTTCAGGGAGTGAGGAAGCAGGCTGGCATGACCAGAGTAGGACAGCTTTTCTCTTCACAAAGAAGCACTGACTCAGAGCTGTGAGTGAGTTTTTATTATATTTGATTATAGCTTGTCTAGAAAAGTTTTAACTCACAGAGAAGCAGGAACTCTGGTGTGGCTGTTTTTCTTAATGTCTTGTGTACAAACCTTGCTTTATTTGCTTTATGGGGAGCAAAGGGTGCTGCTGCACCCCTTGGCTGTAAGTGGTTTCCATTATATACAGGGGTTTACAGTTTGGTTCAATGCTCTAAGAACCCCCTACTAAACAAACTGTTCCAGCACTCGTGATGGGGAGAGGGAAGGACCTCTGCAAGTCTGTCTGTTTGCAGCCAGGCTAGAGGCTGTAGCTTTGCTCTGGAAAGAAAAGGAATCCCAACGGGTGTTGAAAGCCTTGCTGCAGCCTTTATGTGACACAGATGGGAGAGCAATGGGCCTTGGTAAGGTAAAGAGTATTCTGGAGAAGCAAGCCTACCTATTGCCTTGCTCAGAGTCCAATGAAGACTTGAGTTCCCAGGTGAAGGATGAAACTCCCTTCAGCACTAAGGAACCCCTGTGGAAGCACTTTAGTCACACAGAGTACTTAAGGAAGTAGCCAACGCAACCGTCTTCGAGAACGTATGGAGAATGGGTGAGGTCCCAGAGGACTGGAGAAGGAAAAATGCAGTACCTACCTTTAACAAGGGGAATGAGGGGGACCTGTGGAATGATATAGACCAATCAGCCTAGCTTCTATAAATGGAAAGATACTGGAACAAATTATTAAGCAATCAATTTGTTCAAATCTAGAGGATAGTAAGATAAGTAACAGCCAACAAGGATTTGTCATGAACAAATCGTGCCAAACTAATTTAATTTCCTTCTTTGACAGAGTAAACAGCCCAGTGGATGGGGGGAGGGAAGGAAGAATCGGTAGATGTGCTATACCTGGACTTTAGTAAAGTTTTTGACAGAACCCCACATGATAGTCTTTGAGAAGACTATAAGAACTATGAAATTAGCTGTAAGGTGGGTACACAACAAGTTGGAAGACAGTATTCAGAGTAGTTATCAATGGTTTGCTACAAGCTGGGAGGACTTATCAAGTGGGATCCCAGAACAGTCTGTCCTGGTGTCATAACTATAAAAGGGAAGGGTAACAGCCCTCCTGTGTACAATACTATAAAATCCCTCCTGGCCAGAGACTCCAAAATCCTTTTACCTGTAAAGGGTTAAGAAGCTCAGGTAACCTGGCGGACACCTGACCCAAAGGATCAATAAGGGGACAAGATATTTTCAAATCTTGGTGGGGGGAAGGCTTTTGTTTGTGCTCTTTGTTTTGGGAGTGTTCGCTCTTGGGACTAAGAGGGACCAGACATCAATCCAGGCTCTCCAAATCTTTCTGAACAAGTCTCTCATATTTCAAACTTGTAAGTACAGCCAGGCAAGGCGTGGTAGTTTTATCTTTGTTTTCTCAACTTGTAAATGTACCTTTTACTAGGCTGTTTACCTCTGTTTGCTGTAACTTTGAACCTAAGGCTAGAGGGGGGTCCTCTGGGCTCTTTAAGTTTGATTACCCTGTAAAGTTATTTTCCATCCTGATTTACAGAGATAATTTTTACCTTTTTCTTTAATTAAAAGCCTTCTTTTTAAGAACCTGATTGATTTTCCTTGTTTTTAGATCCAAGGGGGTTGGATCTTGATCCACCAGGAGTTGGTGGGAGAAAGGAGGGGGGATGGTTAATTTCTCCTTGTTTTAAGATCCAAGGGGTTTGGATCTGTATTCACCAGGGAATTGGTGAAGAGTCTCTCAAGGCTACCCAGGGAAGGGAATTAGCACATTGGGAGTGGTGGCAGCGGACCAGATCTAAGCTGGTAGTTAAGCTTAGAAGTTTTCATGCAGGCCCCCACATTTGTACCCTAAAGTTCAGAGTGGGGAAGGAGCCTTGACATGGTGGCAGAGGTGGGATTTTATAGTATTGTACACAGGAGGGATGTTACCCTTCCCTTTATAGTTATGACACCTGGCTTGGGAATATTCTGTATTTTCATTAATGACTTGGATGATGGAGTTAAGAATATACTTATAAAACTTGTGGGCAACATCAAGTTGGGAAGGGTTCCAAGCACTTTGAAGAACAGGATTTGAATTCAAAATGACTGACAAATTGAAGAACTGAAATCAACGAGATGAAATTCAATAAAGACAAGTATAAAATACAGCCCTTAGGAAGGAAAAATCAAATGCACAACTACAAAACAGGGAATAACTGGCTAGGCCGTAGTACTGCAGAAGAAAATCTGGGAGTTATGGCGGATCACAAACTGAATGAGTCAGTGTTGTGGAAAAAGGCAAATGCCATTCTAGGATATATTACCATGTAATGCACAGGAAGTAATTGTCCTGCTTTATTCAGCATTGGTGAGGCCTCAGCTGGAGTAGTGTGTACAGTTCTGGCCACCACACTAAGATGTGGACAAATGGGAGAAAGAGTCCAAAGGAGAGCAACAAAAGTGATACAAGATTTAGAAAACATCACCGATGAGGAAACGTTGAAAGAACTGGGCATATTTATGCAGAGGAGAGGCTGAAGGGGGAGTCTTCAAATAGGTAAATGGTTGTTACAAAGAGGATGGTGATCAATGGTTCTCCGTGTCCATGAGGGAAGGACAAGAAGTAATTTGTTTAATTTACAGCAAGTGTGAATTAGGTTAGATATTAGGTAAAACTTTCTAATTAGAAAGATAGTTAAACACTGGTTGTGAAATCCCCATCACTGAAGGTTTTTAAGAAGTTGTTAGACAAACACCTCTCAGGGATGGTCTTGGTTTACTTAATCCTGCCTCAGCATGGCGGGAGGGAGACAAGATGACCTCTCGAAGTCCCTTCCTGGCCTACATTTCTATGATTTCTAGACAACTAATAGTCACCTGACTGTAGTGACCTTTGGTTGTCCAAGGGGATAGTCAGATCGGCATCCTCTCCCCCAAATCATCATTTCTCCAATATACAGTAAGTGGCAAATATTTTCTTAAGCTGCATGTGGTTTAGTTTAAAAAACAATGCTGAGCAACCCAAGCTGAGATTCACAGTTCATGGTGAGAGAGACTTGTTAGGCCATGGGTTGTTCCCTATAGTATTCCCCAGTACTCTGTCCTGTCCAGATTTAAGTAACGGGGGGAGGGAAGGTTATTTCTTCTCGAGAGGATGTTACAATAAACCTTTACGTAAAAATGTTTCCTGCTATACATCATAACTTTTCTTTTCTTTTACCATGGTATGGTAATTTTATGCAGGGCAGTAGCCACTTAGGCCACCCTAAGCAGTTCCTCTCCTTCTTTGAAGTTTACACACTGTATATGTAGTACTCAGACGTGTGTGTTCTTTTAATCATGGTCTGGACAGTAGGTACAGGTTAGTGTGTCAAATCTTTTACTCTCCTTCACTCTCCCTGCCAGTCACAGGATACAGAATCAAACTGCACCACTAGGCCCAACAAACAGAGTAGGGGTGGGAGCAGAACAGCTGTGATGTCAAAATGATCTAGCATGTTTCATGTAAATGTGATTTGGGTTTTTTTTGTTTTGTTTTTTAAGCGTAAGTGATCACTGGCTTTTCAACTCTGATAACTTCCATTTTAAATTGCAATAAACTACATTTAAATCACATAGCACTTAGGTGTTCCAACAAGGCTTCTAGGATGCACGTAAAGGCTCTGTCTGTTGAATGTGTTTCTTATGTTGTGTTCTAATGTAAAGCAAAATGTTAGTAACCAGTCATGACTGTGTCAGACTCATCTACTCTGACAGGAAGTGTTTTTTATACTACCACAAAAACTTGGGTGAGGAAGGGACAAAAGGATCACCTTACCTGTTTTAAAGAATCAGATCTGAACCTATGAAACAAAATCTGAGTCAAGGTTGAAACTGCCCTTTAACTCTGTCCTAAAAGTTACTGGAACTAACCATTGTGGGTTCATAGATTAACAAAAGGAAATGGGGAGAATTAGGAAAGTGACTCGTAGCAAAAAGTTGTTTTGGTTTTCAAGAGTCTATTTTGAAGTATAGGCATCAGTACCGTACTTGTCCTTTTATTGAGGGATTTACACCCTGATCTAAAGCCCATTGTCAATGGAAGACTTAATGAATTTTGTATCAGGTCTTTGTGGGTTTGTTTTTTTTTAAAGATAAGTCTTTTGACATAATTAAGTACGAGAACCATGAAAATTCCAAGACCAGTTTCACCACAACTTTATATTAAACATGATACAATCTAGATGCAGCACAGATTGTCAGAAAACTAGTTAGCAACAAGAATATGTTCAAGTGCTTGGGGTTTTTTTACATTAAATCCCAATACATCAAAACTGCAAATCAGAAATGCTTTAAATGCTACATGCACAATATTACTCACTCACAATAATATTACTTTTGTAACACTTTGTATAAAAACTGAAAAACTAAAACTTTTTCCCGTGTTGGTTTTGGGTGACTAAGCAGAGACTGCAACTTCTTAGAACTGCCACATTATTCCCTAAAGTTGAATTAAGATAACTAAACTTTTTTTTTTATTGTGTTCATTTCTGTAGTTTAAGAATGAGGTTTGGACAAATTTGTTCAAACTTATTTTGGCAACACTAGAAATAAAAAGGCCAGAACAATGGAATATCACTAAGCCTCTTACAGTACATGCTCAGCCATTATAATATGACACACTGTGAGAAGAATTATTCTCCTTCTCAAGATTAAAATTTAACGAATTAAATTGAATTTACATTAATTTTACTACTTTCTGCTGATCTCCTCCTTAAGTGAAATGGAACAGAAGAAAAGAATGTTTCATTTAAAAGACCTTGCCTCCATGGTGAATTATTTTTCAATTACCAAAGCCAGCACTCTGAACAAGTTAAAATACCATAGTAGGATTTAAGTGTAAGACCTAATGTATGGAATGTTAGCGAGCTACTGATCTTTACACCAAGATTAACAACATGTGTTATTGTTTTTTTTGTCCTAGTACCATAGGTATTTACTGGGATTTCTACTTAAACTGTATTCAGAGAGAAATCCATGTCCTGAAAACAAAGGCGTGATCCAAAGGGTGTATGGGAAGACGATGGGCAGGGCATAGAGGAGTGCTGAACCTTCTGACATAGAACATAGTCCTTGTGTGGTGAGCATAGACAGGAATTGCAGCACACCTCTGTGAAGGGACATGATGAAGGGGAAGGAACGTTATATACACCCTCTCCCTCTTTGTTCACCCATGCAAAGCCAGTCACAAGGGGGCCCTAAATCTGTCACTAAAATCAGATTTAATAGCTTTCAATGTACATACACACAGCCAGAATCTCCTTATTAAAGCCTGCACCACTAAGCCTCAGAAGGGCAGCAGGCACCCTGACTTACCTTGAAGGGTCCGGAGTGCCAGTGAAGTAGTGAATACAGGGAGAACTAGGCTTCTGAGGCAAAACAGACACTATGCTAGCTGTAGTGAGGAAAGTTTCGGAGTCCACGCAGACACCACTAGCTCTGTCACGCAAGACATCCATCATTGTTTGCACAGTGATATTTCCTGCAAGAAGGGGAAAAAAGTGCCCAATGAGCCTGATCCACATCTCACCAAATTCAAAGGAAAGTACTTTTATTTCAAAGGGCATTGCATCAGGCCCAGCACAAACAGTGCCACAGCATATAGGTGGGAACATACCCCCACCACTATTAACAGCTTGTATTTACAAAACTTAAACCCTGAAACATACTAGAACAGATTACAGCCGCCTTGCACTGCCTCAACCCTCTAACTGATGGACTTTTTGCCACTGTAAATGTCTCCATTCACAGACCCAAGTGTGAATTTGGCCCATCATGTCTAATGGATTGGAAGTAATTAAAAGTGCAGAGACAAGCTTCACAGCTCTGGGGGTGGTAAAGATAATCTATAACATGGATCATCAAATGTTTCCAGTGGCTTTTGGTGCAGTTATCTATGTTTAACTAGACTGTATTATAGCAGAGAGTGACAGCTCTGCTACAGTTATGGTTAAGACCAGCTTTCTGTTTCAAGCTCAACTTTTCTAGGTGCTCTAATTAGTTTCTATTTCTTTCCCCTCCTGACCCTCTCCTACAGATTGAGGATTACTTTGAGTCGTGGGCATTGGACTACAACACCCTTACTAGCATTGTGCACTGCAGTGAAAAGTTTTTCATCCAGTCTCCTGTCGCACAATAACTAGATTTCGTTACTATTTCAAATATGCCCAAGTCATCCTTAATCTAGAGCTTTTAAAGAGAATGGCAACACTTCTCATGCATGTGCCTTGAACAAAGATCACACATTACTCATGCACAGCGGCAGATGCTGCAGTAATTCCAAAAAGGGTTCTGGCCAGCTCCAGCTATCTTAAGTGATTAGTAAATTCTGGAACAGAACATAAACCCATTTCTGCTGATAGCAGATTTTGATTATTGAAATGCTCTGGTAATAAAAACATCCAGTTTGGCCTGAAAAGGGGGAGTGGGGGGGAGGGGAGTCTTTCCTAAGTGCATCTTCATTGCTGTAACAGAACTCGATTCTCATAGTTTGCAACCATAGCTTGGTTCCACAGGCAGCTGGATAATGCCTCTTCCCCACCTCACAATAGGACTGATACGAACATCCTTCTGGAAAAACACAATGCCCCCTCATCGTTTTCTACTAAGGTAAGTTATCTTTTCATGCTAGGAGAACAGGGGTGCCCCGGTACGATATTACTCTTATTCCCATGTATCAAACCTACAATGAAAAGACTAAAAGAACCCACAAAATTTAGAGCTTTACACTCCACCATCCTAGTCTGTGTGATTTGATAAATAGCCTTATTCTAAATTTAGGCTGAGGCGTTAAGACTTCATGCAGGAGTTTTGCTCGAGGCAATTTGTTCTATGGATTTTCCTTCCATGTGAAGGTGCTCTCCTTGTACCCACTTGAGACTATGGACGAAGGTCTAGTTGAGAAAAGTGGGAATTAAGTGGCAAGAAAAATCAGTAAGGAAAAAGCCTTTCTACTTACCTTCTTGTTTTTCTAGGCTCTCCTGGCCTGAACAGCAGCCTAAATGGTCCTCAGCTAGAGAAAACACTTCAGAAAAATTGAATTCTGTATCTCCAGTCCACCAGCCTTGAGTCTCTGCATAACTCCTAAGCTCAGGATGCTCAACATCAATTTTTGTGGTTAATGAAAGCTGGTTGCAAATGCACTTTACTCCCTCTATGGAAAGAGCCACAAATCACAATATACCATTACTACAATGTAGCTAGAAGCAGTTAGAGGAGCAAAATATTTTATTAGCAAACTAAGCCATTGACCAATCTAGACATTTCTTTGTGATAGTCACCGAATTACACAGGCACAGGATTTACTCATCACTTCAAGTTTCAGGGCCTGATTCTCCAGTGCATCTTGTGTCATGTTTAGATCCTTATCCCTGCACCACATGATTGCACAATGCTACCGTATCAGAATGCTATGCTTTTCAACCACCTCTGCAAGTGGAAGAGATTCTGCAAGGTGCAAAGCAGTAGAGAATCAGGCTCTTAGATTTCCAGAAGCTAAGTTATGACACTTCACTTTCAAAAACTTGTTTGGAAGTGATCTTGACCCTTTGCCCGAGACCACATTAACTAGCTCATCCAACATGATTACAATCAACCCAAAGGAACTGACACAATAGTACTTCAGCCCAGAGTTGATCTGTGTGGCATGACTTGTTATTTGAAGAAAAAGTTAATCCCACTATTCAACACAGCATTATACACATTTGCTAAATAACTTTCTATCCCAGAAACTGTCACCTAATTATAACTGGCGATTTTAAGTTTCTTGTTCAAAAATGGGCATCATTTGAAAGACCAGCAGAAGAAGAGCTCATGTGGAATAACTGATAATCTGGTTTCCAATCAAATAGGAATACTTGTTTAAAGTGGCTTTTTTTAATGTTCAATATTTAAAATACAATATTGAATTATAAATCCTTCTGTAAAAATTTAATGTAGTGTCTTTGTGAGCACAAGACTTGTTTTTAAACATGGTTCTCTAGGTGTTAAGACAATAATATGGATTGAAAATAATAAGCCTTCAATGTGTTTGTCTATTATATGACTTTTTTTCCAAAAAAAATTCTGCCTGAATTGTTTATATCCATACACATCAGACAGCATGACTAATGATTGCTACTGCAGATACTCACCAGAGGATACAGTAAACACATCATATGAGTAATGGAAATAATTGTTTAAACTATACTCATTATCCAAACAAAACTTGACAGTGAAGGTAGCAGACTTATTTTTAATAGGCAGGCTAAAGAGATTTATGAAATTTTTACTTTAATAGCATCATTAACAACTATTGTTATAGAATCAGAGTTGCCTTTCTAATGTCCACTGAATAAAATTTGAAATAGTGATTACTAATCCAAGTTAAAAGCTGCTATACACATTACTGCCTACAAACCAACTACAGAAACCAAGGGTCAGTGGCAGGCTGAAAGGTTTCAGTATGTTCTGCTTCACAGGTTCAAACTTAAATTGTACCATGAAAGGGCATTAATCTCTTAGCTGTTCATTTTCAGGAGACTGTAAGATTGGAATAATTTTGATTTGACCAACTGGAATATGTTATTATCAAGCAAAGCAAAAAAACCCATTAGCACCCCTTTAAATATTACAACAATTAAACATTTAAATTTTGTTCTTTCCAGTAGATTCAAATTGACAGAATTACTCAAGTCAGTGCTATATTCAGATCAGCAACAGGACAATAGCATGAGTATTATTCATTTACAAACGTCTATTTCCTGGATAGCTTTATAATTAAAGTATTCTTCATCACAAGTAGAGTTCATCAAGCAATTTCATTTAAGGAAAAAAGTTGTGTAACAAAATTATGTAGAAGACCCAATATACCAAATGATTCTAGGGACCAGGTTTGAAAAACCCAGTGTCCTATAAAGCACTGGTGAATAGCGAACTTCCCTGCTTAGCATAGCATACCAGTGCCCGTGACTTTTGTAGTAAAGCTTTACTCTGAAAAGCTCAAGAATAGCTGTTATGGTTGCAAAGAGAACCTCCTATGGGAAATAAATGTAAAACAAAGCAGTGCCACATTCTGCAGAGAGGCTCCTCCTCCATTCCCTCTCCTGCTGCTGGTAGCTTTTGCAAGTGGTAGGAGTGTGAAAACTGGTCAGTTTCACTGGTACTAATAGGATCTGGAAGAGCAGAAGTGAAAACAAACAAGAATAACTTCATGCTTCTGCCTGGGAAAAGCTATGAGCAGCAGCTGATGTAGGCAATGGAGTTATTACAGGGTTGTTACAAGGAGGAGGGAGGAAAAATTATTGTTCTTAAGCTCTGAGGATAGGACAAGAAGCAATGGGTTTAAATTGCAGCAAGGGAGGTTTAGGTTGGACATTAGAAAAAACTTCCTAATTGTCAGGGTGGTTAAGCACTGGAATAAATTGCCTAGGGAGGCTGTGGAATTTCCATCAGTGGAGATTTTAAAGAGCAGGTTAGACAAACACCTGTCGGGGTGTTCTAGATAATACTTAGTCCTGCCATGAGTGCAGGGAATTGGACTAGATGACCTCTCGAGGTCCCTTCCAGTCCTCTGATTCTATTTAGTGGGAAGGATGACTCAGAAGGCGGGTGAAGGGTAGAGTCGCAGACACACTAATTGCAGCAACCAGGAGGTTCAAATAAGAGATGAGACCACTTAACATCAGCCAGACGGGTCAATATAAACAGGGTCCAGGAACAGTATCTTACTACTTCCCAGGAATTGGGGTATCTCATCAGGGCATTACTGCTGGACAGTCCCCTCCATCAGTCTTTAGTATCTATGTCTGGCTAGAAAAATTATTCCTCTGTCCTATAGGGGTCTGGTAAACTTTCAAGCCTTGCCTGGAGAAATAGCATAACTGCAGAAGGACAATCTGTCCACACAAAAGAAGGACGTTTAATGGGCTAGACTGAAGCTAGGCTGCTACCAACATCATGCAGCTTTTCATTGTTTGACTGATTTGATACATCCAAGCTATTTAGACTTTTCCAATTAGACCTCTTCATAACCCCTTGATATCTTTACCCCAAATGAAAGGGAATAAATAAAACAAGCTATGAAGAGATGTTATGCAGCCTTCTTATGGTAACCAGTTTGCCACCAGTTAAAACTCACCTGTGATTTTTTCTGCTGCCCAATATTTCCCAACAGTCTCCAATACCCAGGCTTCTGCTCTGTCCACAATCAGAAATGCGCTTTGGAAAGCATAGGAGGAGCTCCCATCTTCATAATAATTTCCACCTTGTCCATGCTCTTCCAACAAAGAAACTATTACATCTAAGGCCTCTTTAGCTGTTGCGCCTCTTTCTAGGCCAAGCCTTACAAAAAAAAAAAAATCCAATACAATTTAAGTAACAGTGAAAAGTCCAGTGATGTGCTGCAGTGACTCATTTGTTTTAAACAAAAAGCTTGGAATAGGATCCTATAGTATGAGCTACAGTTTTACTGATGTCAGATGGAATCATTTCTAAAGTATCTAACAGGAGAAGTGCATTCAGAAGTTATTGGTCAGACATCAGCAATTTCTGCTTTAAAGGTTCACTAGAAATACTAGGCCCAGAACTTTATAATGATGTTTTCATATTATCTAAACTGGTTTCTCCATCCACAAGTCTACAACAATTGCTAAAATTAACACAAGTACTAAGTGTAACAGGGACTGTGTCTTAAGACAGCCTGCAAGATTCTGTTTACCCTCTTCAGGGAGAGTGAATTTGACTGGTAAATAGAATTTTCCAAGACAGTTGTAAAGTAGCAGATCTGTACACTTCTTGCTGTGTACAAAACACCAGATAATTTGGAATAGATATTACAGAAGGATGAGAGAATGAATAGTCAATGTTACCTTATCTTTATCACCCTTCTCTTCCTGTACTCCCACACTTACTATCCATCATACCCTCCATACAAAATTAATTGCACATCAGCCTTCAGTGACTGTTTAATACTGTAGACAAAGGCATCTTTGAGTGTCTGTGGGCAACTCTACTGTGTTAACTTCTTAAATGCTGTTTGGAAGTACTAAAATGCAGGGTACTTGCCAAAGCTGAATGTGACTGGCTTGAAAGGAGTGTAAAAGTAAATTTGCAAATCCTAACAAGTAAACTTAAACTACTGGTTTTAGAAAACGAATCAGAATAGTAAAATCAATGGGGTTTAGCATATTGATCTGAAGTATTTATATTCAAAATGAAACCATCCTAGTTAGGAAATTAGCTAACAGCTACTCAGCTCTACTTAACTGCTGTCTAGGCAACAGATTAGAGGTTTCTATTTATTTAATCTTTTAATCTATTTCTGCCATCAGCTAAGTACAAGCTCTTTAGAAATGTCAATACCCACAAATATGATTTCATTGATATCTTAACTCTGGCATACCATACTGTACATTCATTATTGTCAGTTACATTAACCTCCCATATTAAAAACTTACTGTAGTAATAAAAATGAAAGTCTGTATTTACATCTGCCTTCTAGAGAATCAAAACCCTTTACAAAAATGAATTATGTCTCAGTCCTATCCAATCTAAGCCCTGCTGATAGGTGGGAAAACCAAGGCAGCGGTTAAGATCCAAATTTTTGAGACTCTTTTTTCTAAAGTTGGGAACAAAATTCGACAGAGCTTTTTTTTTTGATCTTCAGAGCTGTGAACCGCCCACACTGACTGAAGTCAGTCTCAAAATACAGCACTGGGTGTCTGAAGCAGGGCATCTAAAAGGAGTGCGCCTTTTGAAAATGCAGCTTTAAATCACGTACCCATGTTTGCACTTCAAGCCTGTGGCATAGCCAAGGTCTCCCCATCAGATTCTCAAACAAACCTTGACATTCCACAACAAGAAGTTTGGGGAAGCAAAGAACGGAGAAGCTTGGTTTTATTGTAAAATGATCTCACTTCACACTGTTTCCAGCTAAATGTAGAAGTTGAGCAAAGGCTAAGAATCTTTATCCCAGAGATGGGTCTGAGCACTCAGTGGAAGCAAGCCTAGCCCAAGGGGTGAGCTCACTCCAATATTTGCTTCCACTCGCACGCTGCTGAACATCTCTGGAGAAAGTCTCATGGCTGTATGGGCTTCCTCTGACAATCATTCTCTCATCCTTCAGCTTTGCCATCTTCCTGCTCAAGCAGTGCCACATCTTCAACCGCTGTATGTGCAATCCCAGTCACTCCCTCTCAAAGCCAGGATGCCTGACTTAAAAATCAGACAAGACCTAGTATTCATACAGTTGGCAGATGTCCCAGGACCTCATCTTGAATGTGCAATTAGATAGAAGGGTGCAGCTGATGGGTGATGGGTAATGGCCACTGGCTAACCAGCAGCATGTACTCCATTACTGGGAATGCAAACACTAACTTTCTTTTGCATTGATGTTGTGGATAGTCATGCATTTCAAGGGCAGAGCTTTGTTACTGTCATGGGATTTCAAATACCATTAAACAATTTTAATTTTTGCATAAAAGTTTGTTTCAAAATTTCTTTCCCCTGAGACACACGGGAGTATGATACCCCAATGAATCAATTAGATTTCCTGCTACTAACAGTGGAAAACCCAATGCACTGGCAGATATCTTTGCATAACAGGCATATTTTTTGCTGGTCAAACAGTCACTGCATTTGGCACAGCAGTCATTTCACACCTTTATTTTTGCCTCAGAGACCCAGCCAAGAGGATTATGATATAATTAAAGGACTGGGGAAGGCATATTGTGAAACTAAAATCTGATCAAACAAAACCTGATTACAGATTGAAGTTGGTTTCCCTGGTAATTTTCTTCTTCCCAAAATGGGCAGAGTCTAGCTCCCCAGCTAAAGGATCTGGATGTCTGATTTCCACTAAAGCTGACTGAACATCCTAATCCTCTACACACTTATGTTTCTAGAAAAGATGAGCACATAAATGACACACAAAGTTGGGCATAAGATCTCTGGGGCCCAGGCTGCTGGAGTCAGGATCAGAAGTCTGGTGTGGAGGAGGCAGTGGGAGAGGAAGAGAAATAGCACTGAGTTGCTGCCGGCTCTGCTCCTGTTGGTGTGAGGATATGTTTTTAGAGCGGTGGTTTGAAGATACTGAGGAAAATGGGACAACCTCAGAGCTGCTGTGTCCGCACAGAGTCTTGAGCGTACAAGGCTGGCTCTGATGGGCCACAAAATCAGATTCTACAATCTGTCTTTGTCCCCACTCCTCTTCGGGGGAAACAATTCATTCACTTGTTTCAAACAGATGAGCACTCCTGAGGCCGCCTGTAAATTATTGGGAGCAGAGAATAAAACAAGCAACTTGTTTAGGAGGTCTGACCTACAGCAGACCTGTAGTGGAGATGAAAAAATCCAACATAACTTCTGTCTAAAGATCTGCTGATCCCCATAACTTTCCGCTTCCTTAAGCCTGGCCAATTACTTTAACACCAAGCTCTTGAGTAAAAATCAATCCTCTGAGGCTACTAGTGGGGGGTGGGGGTTTTAAATCCATTCTATCCCCAGACTGGAATTCTTCATTAACAAAGAAGCTCAGTGACATGCCCTCCAACAAGGCAGTCACAGCAAAATTACAGTGCTGTTAACCTGAAATTCTTAGCTCTTCAACTTCAACTCCTAACTGTAGATTCAGACTTTCACACAAGCTACTAAAATGTGAATGAGTTTTAAATAAATAGACATTTGAACCAATACTGCTACTTTAAAGACAAGCATCTTCAGTTAAGAGTAATGTCAACTTAGCCAAATTAGTTTTGGGAAAAGTCAAAAATAGCCAGATATTAAACAAATGATGACATTTAGGAAATAGAAATGTCTGGTAACCCCAAAGCTCTTTCCAGACAGATGTGTTAAACCTTCATAAGGTGCCCCAGCACTTTATTTATGCATCATTTCATCTCATGTCCACAGATAAAAATAAAGCCTTCTGATTGTGGTGCCTAGGACTCTTCAGAATGAACTGTTAGAATTGTAAGGAAGGAAGCAATGTTGACACTTCAAGTTTAGAATGAAATGTGTTTGTTTTTTGCAATGTTGAGGTTTTCTATGCATGTCTAACAGCACCCACACACATTTTTAGAGTCCTGGTCCATGTTTGCTGGATCTGAATTCCTAACTTGCCAGTGACAGAATTCCAGAGAAATGCCAGGCAGGCTTCTTACTTTCTGCATGAAGTATCCCTAAGGAATTGGGGTACAATCTAAGCCAGGAGGATGATGGTGTAGGCCCCCTCAGAAGGGCTCAGTCTCACATGGTCTCTTCATGTCTGGCTCAGATGGTAGGATTTTGGCTGAAGTGCCTGAGCAGTCTTATTGGTCTGAATACTCTTATGCCAGCTGTAAAGTTTAGCAACTATTTCCAAGGAAGGAAGCTTGTTTTCCGAAACAAAAGCAAAACGTATACCAAGTTTGAAAAGCCTAGAGCTAAGACTTACTGCCAACATAGAACTTGAAAGTGGGGGGAAGGGAAAATTAGGGCAGAAGAGAGCATGTTTCCTAAGGTATATCAACACTATGGGGACTATACCGGCATAGCAACATCACTATAGCTATGCTGACATAATGCCATAGTATAAACCAGCCTGCACCAATGGAAGAGGGTTTTCCTGTCACCACTTCCCTGAACAACAGAAGCTGGTTCGATGGAAGCATTTTTCCATTGACATAACTGCATCTACGTTGGGCATTAGGTGAGCATACCTACAGCTTTCAGGGGTGTGGCTCTCATTACCGCCAATCGACTTTTTAAGTGTAGATCAAGCCATAATTATGCTTTGAATGTCTCAATGGATTGCCCTCCCAATTAATCTCAAGTCATGCGACTGGCATGGTCTGCAAATGGCTGAAAAGTGGTGCTGTCAGTACCGATGGTGTCCACACGGCCTACAGGCATTGATTCTGTACTTGCTGGATCTCCGTATTCTGGATATCACCCAAAAGAGAATTTTAATGTCATTATCCAGTATTCTAGAAGTTTTCACAACTAAAAAGGGGAATTTCAACAGCACGCTAGCCCTTTATAGTGATCTCTAGTTCTCCTTGGTGCAAGCTATTGTTGGCTTTGATCTTTGTCCTCTCCTTCACCGAATCAATTGTTCAGACAGTGGGTGATGCCCAACCACTACTGGTTTCTCCTTAGGTTGGCATCTACTCATATATTGCTGTGGATCCAGTGTTATTAAATGGCATATGTACTTAACTGCTAAACTAGACTTCTGACCTGCCACGATTCACACTTACTACACATAGAACTCTTTATCCAGACTGTCACTTGTTAAAAACCTAGTAGCCTGTGGGACAAATATAAGTTTGATACTATCAACCAGCTATAGGACATGCCATTAAAAAGAGCATCTTTGCTAAACAACAGGATACAATCATTTTATTCTGACCATTACCTACATTTGTGGCAGTCCATTTGCTCCCTCGCTAGAAGCAGTTCAGGTTTTCTATTAGCTCATTTGTGCCATTTCCTTTCTTCCTCCTGCTGGTTTTGTTTTTATGATTCTCCTCACTGCTGCTCAACATGCAGCTTCAGACTTACAATGCAGAGCAAGCCTTTCAGGCAGCCAGCCTGGAGTGAATGAACTTTCAGAAGTTTGTTTGTCAGCATTCAACAGAAGGGCAAAAGGTTTACATTGGAATGCATGTGCTGAAGTGGGGCTACAGTAACTTACTTATTCTAGGGTGTTTATGCGTAGGAGTAAGCTTTCTCGGTCAGAGTAGGATGCTTTAAAGAAGAAAACGATGGGCAATACAGAGCTGTGAGTTAATCACTTCTTCCTTACTACAGCTTTCCTTATTCTGACAATATATCACTTCTGTTCTGTATGGTAGGCAGACATAGTGCTGATTTTAATGAATGCAAACTAGGTTGAAGTGGCAATATTTGCTGGTTTGATATATTCCAAATGTTGCAAAATGTTAACTTGATCATGTTCAGGGCCCTGTATAAATAGCGTATCTATAGGTGGTGTCTATAGCCTATACAGTTTTAAATCCCAATCTTAGTGTCTACTTCATTGATATATTGTGCCATTGTTGCTAATACCACAATATCCTGATACAATACAACCATCTTGCAGCCTTTAATAGGCCAAGTGATTGATCCATAGTCTAGCCATTAACCACCCACCTGACAAGATCCATTCCCAGCAGGGCTTCAGTTTCAGAAGCTGGCTCTCTGGTGGTGATGGCTTCATTAGCGATGCAGACTCCATGTTCATTGGCTCCCATTTCTGACCCCCAAAGCCAAGCAGGTCTGCTTAGCATAATAGCATGAGTCTTCGGCACTTGATCAATTGCAATGTATGTACACTGCATTGGGGGAGAGAGAATGCTGAATGAAACTGAAAGCTAGCCATTATCTTGCTCCACTAGAGTACATTATTTTCTTATATACTGAAATCTAGTCAAGGAGATTTTAATAGATTACATTTCCATACCCACAAATTCTAAAACACATGGTATTTCTAGGCTTCACAAAAAATGGGGGAGGGGGAGCGAGAGAAGGGCTATTACAATTATCACACAATTTGTATGTCACTTGGGAAAAAAACCCACAACTAATCTTCACATTACAGAAAGGGTGAAACATTTTTATATTCCATGTTGATAGTACCAGACCGCCAAAAGATTATACATATCATGAGTGACCAGCTGAGCTGGAGACAGAACTCATACAGCAGCAATACAGATACCATACCTGTCAAAACATAAGGGACACAAACCACATTTTGTAGGTAGTAATACTGTTTATAAAGATGGAATGCACATACTCATGGCTAATCTGGACCTTCATCTGGATACAACATTAGGTGCCTTATGAAACACTTACTCCATTACTGCAACAAAACAGAATAAGCTAAAGGACCTCCAGAGAAAATACCAACCATATCCATTTAAATTTGCTGGTTGTGTATATGTGGCAGAAATAAAGACTGTAAGAGTTTACACAATGGTAGTGGTCACAGGAAAGTAACGTCTAGACTGATTTGCCTGAATTTAAGTTTTTGCAGTGGACCATTTAAAATTACAAATCAGAAGTTTATGGATATGTTCAGACAAGAAGGGGAGAAAAAAACCCAAGAGTGCATCTTTGAAAAGCTAAGCAAGAGAATAATCCATCAGTTTTCCTTTACAAACACATTTTATTTTACTCTGTAGTTTGAACATCTCCCTAGCATTTAAAGATGGAAATGGTCTTCCCAAACTGTAGAAGAAAAAGCCTGATTTATTGTTAGGTTATTTGCACATATGTGGGGGAGGGGGGAAGGTCTTTTAATAAAAAGTCAACAGGAAATAAAAAAGTGAGGGGAAATGAAGGTGAAGAAATGTTTATATTTTAGTTTTGAATGCAATTAGTACTGTGGTCACATTTTTTTCAGGAATACATTCCACAGTCTAGATCCTACTCTTGTGAAAACCTTGTCTTCTGTACTCATAAGTCTCCCCTTACTGGTCAACATTCCTGTGTAAGGTCATCCTGGGAGGTCATCCTGCTGGAGAGAGGTGACTGGTCATCAGCTATATTAAGTGTTGCAGCAGCCTCCAGCAGGAGGAGTACTGATATATTTCCCCCATCTATGGGGAAAAAGGTCATTCACCATAGCAACACGTATTGTCTCTGTACCACGTTCTGAAGTCTGAGGGTACAGAGGCATGTAGTGTACAGACACTTGCACGCCCAGTTAGCATGGGTATAAATAGCAATATAGATAGTGAGGCATGCCTTAAGCAAGTATCATGCCCTACATGCCTGAACCCTAGGGTATGTACCCCACACAACTCTCTACATGCCCATGCAATGCCTTCAGTGTCTACACTGCTATTTTTAAGCCAAGTAGTGTCTTGCTTTCTCTATTGCAGTGAAAGGCTCCAGCAGCAGAGAAGGGCTCCGCAGTGGGGAGACAGCAGGGAAAGTTCCCAGCAGTTCCCCACTGCCGGAGTCCTTCCCCGCTACCTCCGCCTGCCTGAGCCTTTCACTGCCGCATGTAGCTACATGTCACAGTGGACACAGCCTGCCTTTCACTGTGGCATGTAGCTACACAAGTAGTGCCTGTACTCTATATGACGATGCCAGTGTGGACAAGGCAAGTTACTGCCAATCAAAAGGTGGTGTTACAGGGTTTTCTTGCTAGCTTCTCAATTAACTTGTTTAGAAAATAAAGATTAGACACTGGGTGGTAGCTTTAGGTCTCTGCCCTTGAGCAATTTCTTCTTTTTGTACTGGTTGGCCCATTATATGTTTTAGGATGACAGGTAGATTCCCTCATCAAAAGTGTGACATTGTTAGTAGAGGTCCCAGGCATTCTCTACTCTCACCAACCAGGAAGAGCCTGGATCAGTCACACACAGTGACCCTGACTGTTCTCAATGCTTCCACAAGTACTAGTTGTGCAAATGGGCTAACCTGTTGGGAGTTAAGCATTGTGTATTCTGATAATTCAGAGGCCAAAAGAACATCTTATCATTTAAATGAATTGTAAATACGGCATATCTCGGTATTCATTTCTTTGAAATGTACTGTGAATGGTGGAGGAACAAGCAAATGGCCTTATGTTAATTTGTATAGCTAAGTACTGGTGATGGACCTCCTTCAAAGTCATCCTAATTACTTTTTGTTTCTTGAGGAAATTCCAACTTGTCAAAAGACATGAAATTGTATAAAAGATCATTGGGTCCTGATTCTGTCATCTCAGATCTGCTTAGGCTTCATCAGGGGAAGTTTGAGTCACAAGACTGAGGTCCCAGTTATGCTGGTACGTCCTGAATATGAGATTTGGACATTGGTCTATAACCTATGAACTATTTCTGAAACAACTACAAAGCTCACCATCTCTGCTATGAATCTGAACCTCAATGAATTGAACTCATGTCTGTATGTATACTGATCTTTTAACCATACTCTCTCTCTCTCGTTTTTTAAATAAATTTTAGTTTAGTTAATAAGAATTGGCTGTAGTGTGTATTTGGGTAAGATCTGGAATATTCAATAACTTGGGAGGTGCCACCAGACTCCTCGTTGTTTTTCTGGGAGGTAATGTATACAATCCTTTGGGATTGGTAGAACTTTTTCTTTTATATGATGAAATGAGATTTTCAGAAATCATCATATTTGACTTAGGTACCTCGATGGAGGCCTGAGGCTGGATCACTTTAAGGGAACTGTGTTGTTTGGACTTCTGAGTAACCAGTGAGATAATAAAGAAGCTGTTTTATGCTGGCTTGGTAAATCTAAGTATTGGAATATCCACCAGTTTTATGGGGATTGTCTGCCCCATTCTTTGCAGTTCATCCTAATTGAGTGACCACAGCTGGCTCCCCACTAGGACCCCGGTCACAGGGATCAAAGGGGGAAACCTTCACTGCTAGAGTGTCAATAGTTGTATGGAAGAGGGAAGTCATGTGCATGGTTGCCAACGTGAAGCTTTGATTTTTGCCTTGCACAAATAGATGCAGTCACCTCACCATCTCCAGCATTCTCTTGTATTTCCCTATACTTAGGAAAGGAAATATCTTGAATACTGAAGATACCAAGGTAAAGTTAGAGCTTGTCTAAACAAACACTTAGTTTGCAGCAAGCTGGGAGTGCATGGCAAGTTCACATTAGTGTCCATTTGGAGCACTAACAGTTCCATAGTGCACTTTGATGTACTTTTGCTTTAAAGTTACTCACACACCAGCCTGCTACGAAGTCTTCATTTAGATAAGCCCTTCTCTATCTCAACTGCTAAATGGCTTTTGTAGGGATAAAAAAAAAAATCTCCCATTTACTGGACTGCAGCATCTTCTTTCAGACACTAAGAAGGTACGACGTTCCATACTATGAGTACATTCTATTCTTGTTCAGTACACAACTTGGGTTAACATAAAAGGGAGTTGTGCCCATCAGGACAGAATTACAGCTGGGCTAACATATTTAAACTTGGCCCTTTTGTTCGAACTGTGTGGTAACAGATCAGGATTTCTACAAATGTGTTTTGTATTTAAATATTTTGTGCAAACATTGCAGGCTATAGAATGCTCATGAACTGTTTGCTGCACATATTCAATATTGATTCACAATTAACTAGACTGGTCACCTAAGTGACATGGTATTATTTCTGTTCCCTGACTGGATGATCATAACTTCTATATTTAGGCATTCATCGTGTTTAATTTATTGGGGGCTTTGATTTTCTTGGGGAGAGGATGGGAGCACTTAGAGAGAGGTAGATGGAGAGAGCCAGGTCTAGGGAGTTTTAAACTTTTTCCTTTTCCACAAAAGCATCATGTTCTGATTACATACACTTACACCCCACCCCGTAAGTCAAAAATGCCTGGGGTTCCCTCCCAAATCTGAGGATGTATGGAAAATAAAAACCACTGGAAACAAGACCGATTGCTGCTCATTGAGGCAATTCATTGTCACATTCACATAGTAGTAGCAGTTAAAGCACATTCCTTCCACTCTTGTTGCAAGGATGCAGTACATTCTACAAGAAATGCATCTGCTGAGCTGTGAAAACACCTGGAGGCATCTCTGTTTTAATCTCTCAATTCTGAAAAGGTCTCATTCCATAACAGAGAATTCGTTGAGCACAGTGGGAGCTAGTAAAGTAGCAAACCAATAAAATGCTGCCACTTCATTCTATACCGATTTTTTTTCATATTCTCTGAATTGTCTACATGCATTGAAGACAGTTTGTATTTTTACACAGAAATTCTGTGTAATTTCAACTTCTATATTTTAATCCAAGTTAAAATAACTTTTGAGCTTGCGTAATTTGCTTGGATTTCAACTAGGGCTGTCGATTAGTTGCAGTTAACTCATGTGATTAACTCAAAAAATTAATCACAATTAAAAAATAATCGCAATTAATCGCAATTTTAATCGCATTGTTAAAAAATAGAATACCGATTGAAATTTATTAAATAGTTTGGATGTTTTTCTACATTTTCATATATATTGTATTCTGTATTGTAACTGAAATCAAATAGTTGCACTGTAAAAATATAAACAAAAGAAATAGTATTTTTCAATTCACCTCATACAAGTACTGTAGTGCAATCTCTTTGTCATGAAAGTACAACTTACAAATGTAGATTTTTTGTTGTTACATAACTGCATTCAAAAACAAAACAATGTAAAACTTCAGGAATAAGTGGACTTGCAGGCTCTAAAATTTTACATTGTTTTATTTTTGAATGCAGTTTTTTGTACATAATTCTATATTTGTAAGTTCAACTTTCATGATAAAGAGATTGCACTACAGTACTTGTATTAGGTGAATTGAAAAATACTATTTCTTTTGGTTTTTTACAGTGCAAATATTTGTAATAAAAAATAAAGATAAAGTGAGCACTGTACACTTTGTATTTTGTGTTGTAATTGAAATCAATACATTTGAAGATGTAAAAAACATCCAAAATATTAATTTTTTCAATCGTGCGATTAATTTTTTCAGTCCAGAACACACAAAAAGAAGAGAGTGTTCTTAAAATGGCCTGAATTAGCTTTTCTTCCCCTGTATTAGTGGGAAGAAGGTAACAGTAGTAGAAAAATGGGGTGAGATGGGCAGGAAGAAAGAAAGCTGGGTTTCTAGTCATGCTGGCTGCTCTAAAAAAGCCAACACTTCATGACAGGAGCAGCATTGCAGGAACTTATTCCCATATACTTTCCCTCCTGGTTATCCATACTAGCCTGGGTGTGTGGCCTCTCCCCCAGTCACTGTTGCCATCTCTTGGAATATTTGGTGTTTTTTCTTAAAGCCCCAGCTCCTGGAGCCATGTGCTTGTGAGAACCTCAGCTTCCATTTTAAAACAGAGCACATTTCTGGTCCTCTTGATTAAAGCTTAACAGCGTGAACTCTACAGCCTCAGAAACCAGAACGCAAATAACTTAAAAAAAAAAACATGATTGAAGCTAATTGTGATTTGGGGGAGGGGGATGCTGAGCCGTGGTGGAGCTGCCTCATGATTTTTGAATGCGGTTGGCCTTACTCTCATTGTATGCACCATTCATAGAAAACTGGCACATAAGTCACTACAATGTAGCTAAAACTACAAATGTTGATCACTGAATCTGATGAGTACATCTAGCTAAAATTTTAACTGCAGCATGCTATCGTTTTACTCAAATCTGAGGCATGCATCCTACAAGTGATAGCAACATAAAGTCTCAAATTTTTGTAACTAGCATTTTTAATTTTAGAATTGTAGCCATGATCACTTAAATACTTCTAAAAATTCAGCCTAGAATGACAAAAAGCTGCATGTGTGCTCATAGCACTGCCCTCACTTCTCGCTGCTGCTGCCTGAAACAGGAAGAGTTGAGGGGGGAAATGGGGCAGCAAGGTACAAGAAAGCACAAGAGACTTTGCATGCAATTCCCCCCCATCCCACCACCACCCACACTAAGGAGAATCAGGCAGCCTGGTTCTTCTGTTTCACTTCTAGCATAAAGGAAAAAAATTGATGACAGATCTAAATATAGTACAAAGCTTTCCAATAAGATGGGGGAATGAAGACAAGCACAAGAGATTCTCTTATATTAATGAAAAGCAACTATTGTGCTGTTCCTATTGTACTTGGTCAGCAGGAGTCTGATTCCTAGCACTGCCAGCCAAGCTAGTATTTCATAGTGGCCAAGTCAGAATTTGTCCTTGGTCGACGAAGACAGTGGTGATGGGATGTTTTAGAAAACCTATAGATTCTGGGATACAGGTAGAAGAGATCACACCAACTACCCAGGTGCACACTTTCATTTTTGGATAACTCTATGCGAATACTGTAGGGCTCATAGTAGTTTGTGGTTTGCTCACTTCTGCTATAAGGCAAGTAGCATAACTTGGTAAGAACTCTACCTTCTAGTAGGCTTAGCACTATATATATATATATATATAAACATTGGAGCAAAAAACCAATACTGTATATTGTTCCTACATTCAGATTTCAAGCAGCAATCAGTAACACATGGAAGATTTTGTACGTGCATCTTAACATCCCTAGCTGTATTGTCCTTAGCTCTTCCACTTGAAAAGACCAATGATGACAGGATTGCAGTTTAGTCAAAGGCAAACTTTAGTAGGGTTACCATATTTCAATAATCAAAAAAGAGGACACGGGGTGCCGCCCTAGCCCCGCTCCAGCCCCGCCCCCTCCCACTTCCCGCCCCCCTCAGAATACCCCTACCCCCTACCTGTCCCCCCCACCCTAACTGCCCCCAGGCCCACCCCCTATCTAAGTCTCCCTGCTCCCTGTCCCCTGCCTTCCCCAACCGCTCTCTACAGCCCCTTCTCCTGACAGCCCCCCCCAGAACCCCCGACCAATCTAACCCACCCTGTTCCCTATCCCTTGCCTGCCCCAACCGCTCTCTACACCCCCTTCTCCTGGCAGCCCCCCCCAGAGCCCCCGACCAATCTAACCCCCCCGTTCCCTGTCCCCTGCCTGCCCCAACCGCTCTCTACACCCCCTTCTCCTGACAGCCCCCCCCGAACCTCTGACCAATCTAACCCACCCTGTTCCCTGTCCCTTGCCTGCCCCAACCGCTCTCTACACCCCCTTCTCCTGACAGCCCCCCCCAGAACCCCCGACCAATCTAACCCCCCCTGTTCCGTGTCCCTTGCCTGCCCCAACCGCTCTCTACACCCCCTTCTCCTGACAGCCCCCCCCAGAACCCCCGACCAATCTAACCCCCCCGTTCCGTCCCTTGCCTGCCCCAACCGCTCTCTACACCCCCTTCTCCTGACAGCCCCCCCCCGAACCTCTGACCAATCTAACCCCCCCGTTCCGTCCCTTGCCTGCCCCAACCGCTCTCTACACCCCCTTCTCCTGGCAGCCCCCCCAGAACCCCCGACCAATCTAACCCCCCATTCCCTGTCCCTTGCCTGCCCCAACCGCTCTCTACACCCCCTTCTCCTGACAGGCCCCCCCCCAGAACCCCTGACCAATCTAACCCCCCCTGTTCCCTGTCCCTTGCCTGCCCCAACCGCTCTCTACACCCCCTTCTCCTGGCAGCCCCCCCAGAACCTCTGACCAATCTAACCCCCCGTTCCCTGTCCCTTGCCTGCCCCCCCCCCCACCAGGCCGAGGGAGAGCTGCGGGCTCCACGTGCAGCCAAACAAATAAGGCGCTGCTCTGCGGGGGAGGAGGCAGCGGGGGAGGGGGAGGGACTCTGGCTGCTAGTGGCCCCAGTGGCTGCGAGCGGCTTTCAATCAGGCACAGATGTCCAATCAGCCACACCGCACTCTGCATGAGGGGAAGGGGAAAATCCCGGACATTTCTACCTTATTAGAAATCCCCCCCGGACGGCCATTTAAAGCTAAAAAAGCCGGACATGTCCGGGGAAACCCGGACGGATGGTAACCCTAAACTTTAGAGGGTGAAAAGAACTGAACTATTTACTTGCAATTCATAGAAGAATTACACACTTGGTTTTGTCAGGGAATTTCAGGCATTGGAAATACTAAATAAACATTAGTATAACAATTTGCAAATAAACAAAATACCACAAAGTGCACTGAGGCACTGCAGCCAGGGAGAATTCTCAACAGGTGCCAGATGCCAAAACTGATTCAGCAATAAAGAATTTGTCAGGAATGCTACAGTAACAGTGTTATGTTCTACGAACCAGCACAGATTTATTGCAGCTTTTCCATGCACCACTGCAATTAACAGCATCTGGTCCTTTAGGAAAAGAGGGTTTCCGCAGACCCAAAATTCAGTAGTTTAATACAGGGCATGTAAATGCTAGAGGTTTGCTGCACCTTTAAATTAGACATGCATTAACTGGGACAGATAAGAGCAGCACTGACCAACTCATTCCTTTTGATGTTTGAAAGGATGTGTCAGTTAAAAGGAATAAATGTTTGTTGCTATTCCCAGCTTATTAGGAAAATTTTACCTTGACAGAAAAATGAGTATTGGCAAGTAGTACAGACCATAGCACAAGCAGCGAAGTTGTAAACAAGTCAGCCTGTCCACTGCAGAAAATGCTGGTTTCTAGAGCTTTCCGGTTGGTAAAGTGCAGGATAACACAGCTTTTACTGTAGTTGCCATTTGGGAACTCCCAAGAATCTTCTCACCAGCCCTCCCCAACTCCTAAGGCTTGTCCTGGTAGACAGGCTCAGAATGAAGCATTATTCAATCATTCTGGACCTTATAAATTTGAGTTTAGGGAATACAGACTCCAAAATCTGACAGGAATACAAGGGGCACCTTTACCTTTTGAAATGGCACTCGCTTATACTGTAATTTTAACCACAATGAAGCCCATTACCTCAACTTTGCTTCCTGGATCATGACCAGCAGCAGCAAAGTAGACCACCTCCTGTACTTCTTCTCGAGGCCGTGCAGAATTTTTTCCAAACACAACAAGCCCATCTTTAGTGCGTGGTGGAAAAGCAACAAAACAATAACTGGGAGGAGCCACAGCCATCCTAAAAAAGTGAAGGGAAAAGGGTAATGCAAGTCTGACTAGTATTTCAACAAACTTTCAAAAATCATTAAATACGTAGCCAGAGCTGGAGAACAAATATTTCACTGTCATATTCATCTTATTCCCTTGTCATGTCAGTTAAGTGCAGTTAGTGAAAGAGAAACAGATCAGGTCAGCTTAGTCTTATTTGGGGTTCGATAAACACAATTAAATTACAGTGAGCTACAGACTTCCCATACACATCTGTGAAGGCAGAGGTGTAAGGAGCAGGGGAGAAGAGAAGGTGATTGTGCCTTGGTAATAAGATCAGTCAGCCTCTGAAGAAGGAAGATACTAAACAACTCTGATGCAGAGTAACACTTGGCCTAGAAGCATTCTGCTGACTCAGAAATAGGCACTGCACCAGAGCAGAGAAATGCAGAAGGATGTTAAATATTCTACTATAGTCATCTTCTTCTAATGCAGTTAAAAAAGAAAAGACGAGTGATCTCTCAAATGGTATAATGGTATAACTGGAACTAGGACTAAAATATACATAAAGCACAAGAGGTAGCGGAGGCTGCCTGTCAGTTTAACTACCTATCCAAAAAGAAGAGTTATAATAGTAACTGCTAAGTGATTGAACCTGGTTTTCTTCTATTGTTTGTCTGCAGATTTTTAAACCTCAGGTTAATTGATTGCCAGTTTGTAAAGGCTAGTCTGGAAACTCCTCCAATGCTTTTACCAGGATACAAATGTTCAAAGTGTCCAAACTGCCAGTTAATATATTTATGAAGGTTAACCCGCTAACTTGAGGCAAAACACATTCTACTGTAGACAAACTACTGGATGACTATTCCGTCAAACAACCATGGTTTGTCTTTAAGCACAGAAACTTCATCTATCAGATGTAAATTCAAAAGAAAATTATTCAAGACACAGTACAAACAGTACAAGCGTCCCTAAAAAGAAAGGTGTTACAGTGAAAGACATTTGGGGAAAAAATGCAACTGTTTACTTTGATACTTCTATAGCTCATCACTATGGTATCAGAGTACCTCCCAAATTAATAAAAACAAGAACTGCCCCTTCTCTGTCTGCAGGAGTCACTTGAAAAGTAGCAGATTTAATCGAAACCATATGATCAAAAAGTTCCCAACAACCATTGCTTAAGTTATAACAATGACTCTCTCAAATATGTGGTACTCTATTACAAAGCTGCCTTTGGTCATTGATTTATATGATATCTGAAAACTTTAGACATCATGCACTCCATGCAATTCAAGACTTGAAACAAACATTTTTAAAACTAAAATAAATAAATAAAATAAATAAAATAAATAAATAGAACTGAGCAAACAGATTTTTTTTTTTTATTTGATTAGGTGGCTAACCTGAAATCCAGAAACAATTTTGTTTTTTCTTCACTAACATAAAAAAAATCCAAAGATTTCATTTTGAGTTTTAAAAAAAAAAAAAAACATGTTTAGTTTTTGGTGGGGTTTGGAGTTTTTTATTTTTTTTGGTTAAAACTAAATTTCTAACCAAAAGACCTTGAAACAAAGATGAAACATTTCAAAAACATTGGAATGAAATGTTTTGGCTTTTAAAAAAAGATTCTTTTTTTCCAGCTGAAACTATTTGCCAAATTCCAAAAATTACCTGATTTTAGGGCAGAGATCATTCAACTCTTCCTGCTGGACGATGAGTCATATTGTCACTAGTAGGTTAGGGTCACAGAGACAAGAGGTGGTATTGGAGCATTACAGTGCTGACAGGTCTCTCTCACATACTATCCCTGACTTATAGCCTACCTATTGGCTTGGCTCACCTAAATAGCATGCAACATTCAAAAAGCAGATATTTGACATTCTGCAAAATGCTAAAGCCCCTTTTGGCATAAGCAATTTTCTCAACAGTGAGGTTTTTGGCACAGTAAGGACAAACTGTACTTATTTTGCTCACACTTTGAAAGCTGATACAGTTTCAACCAGCCTCAAATTAAGCTCTATATTCTGTAGTTCTGATTTTATTCACTTCAGCAAGTGCTTATTCCCTTTTGAAATGTATCTATAGTATTTTCCTGATTCTACAGTAAGTTGTATGATCCACCTTGTAATCACAGCCAATTTTACTGGAACCAATCTTCCAGTGTGCCAAGTACAAAGTTTTGAGTGCTAGTGTTTGCGTCGAGACCTTTACATACCACATTTGTTGAACATGTATCTCTAACGGTGCTCCTGCATGTCCATTATAACGTCCAACATGGGAAATAGCTTTCCCACAGCAGACATCACTGCAACTGACAGGACAGTAAAAACAGAATCTCTAGTGCTCTGGATTTTTTTAAACTACCTTACAATCTTCCGCATTGTTGGAGTTCTGTTTGCCCCAATGCAGATATGTGTATGAAGTAAACAGCAGAGAAATATTGCAACCTAAAATAAAGCCCTTCACTTAATATACTGGCAGTCTGGTTGGCAAAACTGATTAATATTCTCCTTACTTTTTTCTTCTATAAATATACTTAAGAGCCTGACACTAAACTCTTGTTCTATGCATACATATATGGATGGGAGCACATACAGTTTGTTGGGTAGGAGTTTTGCCTAGAATCCTACATGCCTCATTCAAACATGCATCACTGACTCTGCAATTTCTGCCCCCTTCAGTTTGTTCAGAATGCTGCTGCTAAACTCCAACTTCTTTGCCCATCTGGCTGATCACATAACAACCTTCTCTGAATGCCTCCATTGACTTATCATTTCAGCTTCTCACAACCTTCAAAGCTCTACATACTGTTTATCTCTAGTTAAGTTCTGCGATGAACCTCCCCCGTCTTTCCACCAGTGCTCTCAGCCTCCTCAGTTTATCAGATTCTCACAATCACCTCCATGCCTTCTTCCATGCATATTATGTCCTCCCGGAGCACATCTTCAAGGTCTCTACTCTGTTCATATTTATGACTTAAAGACCCACTTCTGTCATACTGCCTGTACTGAATTCAGTTGGCTTGTATATACAGTTATCTATTGTCCCTCCTTCCCTAACCTGTACTTGTCATCCTTAGATGGTCCTCTGAGCAGGGATTGTTCTTAAGTCTTTGGAAAGACTAGCACATAGCATGTACTACTGTAAATACACGTTGAAGAATGTCTCTTGCTATATTGTCACAACTACAGAGGCATATTTTGTGTTACTTCATCATTTTCTAGCGCACAAGCCCATATTCTCATACATATACTCTTCATACATAAACTGTATGGTGCTCCCGTGTGGACACTTCTATTTAACCAAAGAAACTCCCCATGACTGTGCTAACTTAAACTTGCACTGCATGATCACTGGCACTGTCCTAACATGTTTCTCTGAAACACAGTGCTTAGATGCAGCAATTCTTGGAAATCAGCATAGGCAGATGTGATAGCAGCCAATGGTTTTTGTTCATTAAACATAGGTAATTGCTGGTTTTCAATATTGTGAAATAGACATGACACCATTAAGAGTTAAACAGAGGTACCTACTGTCCAATTTAAGGTTAAAAATCCTTATCTTCAGCCAGTGTGAATTATTCATAACAATGGAACTACACAGATGGACAACAGCTGTGGATCTGGCCCTGTACCAGTAGGTTTTAACTTCCCCACATTCTTTGTGTGAGCAGTTAAGTAGTTCCAGGTAGGTTATTTGTGAAAGATTGATAATACACTGGTTTGATGTAGATCAGAATAGACAGTATGAAAGTCAGAAAACAATCCAATTCTGCAGTGATATCTGAAGTGACAACTCACAGGTAATGAATATCATTTGACTGATCTCACTCATCAAGTGCAGTTTGATAAAAATTAATTATAAAGGGAACTTGGCTTTATATGCTGTTACCTTTGTATTTCTTTAGTTGTCTTCTGGTTACCATGGCAGTCTACTTAATGTGTGCCTGTACAATATGAAGAACCTTTGATTTAACCTATTCCTTTATTTTCCAGTATAATCTCTCATTGTGATAAATTTCATTTAAAGATCGCAGAATTAAACTCAGTTTGACAAAGTCACCATTAGGAGCTAATCTGTGTAATACTTTGTTGCAGAAAGAAGATATAGAACAGAATGTCTTAGAATCCTACACAACAGACTGGATGTCCCACTGTGAAACATCAGCTATGACCTACATTAGAGTTTTAGAAGCCACGAGTCTGAACAACAGGATCAAGTTTTTGAGTCAGCCTGTGCCATATTTTTAACCTAAAACTATGTCAAGGCAGATATGGATTACAAATCTAGAGATTTTACATTTTAAAGTTGAGATTTTACATCTATCAGGGTCTACAATCTTTGGTTTATGTAGATATTTGCACTGGTTTCATGTCCATGATATAAGTGCCTTACAAATTCTAAGTTATAGTAAGAAGGATATTAAGTTCCCATTAGACTCTCTCATGTTATTTATCCACATAGGATTACGTTCTCAAAGCGAAATATGGGGAACACAGCTGCCATTATTGTTCACTGAGTCTGTGCAGGGGAGGGTAGTGACACAGGTGAGACACCACAGCCATCTAAATAAATCTAAGTGATGCATGTGCTGTTCCTGGTTTTGGTTTTTATAACCAGTGCTGTCACAGACGTGCAGGATAGATTGCAGTATCCTGCAGGACATCGCATCTTTAGTAGGCTCACTCCATCGTGCAGAATCTCTGGACTCGTCAACACTGTGTACACATGCATATACCCCTTTATTTTCATATTTTAAAAAGCCAAAGACACTGAAATATCCTCCATGTATTTCCCATTTTAAGTGCCAAAATTTCTTTAACTGAAGTAGAAGGGTGAATGGAGAGGAAAGGTCCAATGAGGAGGAGACGTCTCCATTTTTTTTTTAAATGGACAACTATATTTGATATTGGGACAGAGGTAAAGACTCCTAAAAATGGAATGAGAGACTTAAATTACCTATGAGTTTTAAAAGAGAGAGATTTCAAGGCCAGAATGTATCATTAGATCATCTATTCTGACCTCCCATAAATCTCAGGCAATTAACTTCACCCAGTTACCCCTGTAACTTGACTAAAGCATACTTCCCAGAAAGGCATGAAGTCTTGACATGAAAACATCAAGCAATGGAGAATTTCTTCCCCTTGGCAGTTTGTGCCAAAGTTTATCACCTCAATGTTAAAGTATTTGTGCATTATTTCTACTCTGAATTTGTCTAGCTTCAACTTCCAGCCACTTGTTCTTGTTATGCCTTTCTCTGCTAGATTAACGAGCCCTTTAGTACCTGATATTTTCTCCCCATGAAGATATTTATACACTAATCAAGTAACCTCTCAATCTTTTTGACAAGCTAAATAGATCAAGCTCTCTGATGCTCTCATTGTAAGTAATTTTTTTCACCCCTTGGATAATTTTGGTGGATATTTTCTGCACCCTCTCCAGTTTTTCAACATCCTTTTTAAAATTTGGGCACCAAAAATGAGGCAATGTATTGCTATTGGTCCCCCCAGGGCCAGAGGTAAAAATCGCCTGCTAGAAGGGACCTTGAGAGGTCCTCAAATCCAGCCCCTTGTGCTGAAACAGGACCAAATAAACCTACCATTCCTGACAGGTGTTTGTCTAACCTATTCTTAACCTCCAATAAGGCCCTTGGAAGCCTATTCCAGTGCTTACCTATCCTTATAGTTAGAAGGCTTTCCTTAATAGCTAACCCAAATCTCCCTTGCTGTAGATCAGGGAAGCCTCTTGGCGGGCCAAGCCGGTTTGTTTACCTGCCGCGTCCGCAGGTTCAGCTGATTGCAGCTCCCACTGGCCACGGTTCGCCGTCCCAGGCCAATGGGGGCTGTGGGAAGCGGCGCGGGCTGAGGGATGTGCTGGCCACTGCTTCCCGCAGCCCCCATTGGCCTGGAACGGCGAACTGCAGGCAGTGGGAACTGTGATCGGCCAAACCTGCGGACGCGGCAGGTAAACAAACCGGCCCGGCCCGCCAGGGGGCTTACCCTGGCGGGCCGCGTGCCAAAGGTTGCCGATCCCTGCTGTAGATTAAGCCCATTACTTCGTTGGACAGGGAGAACAATTGATTACAGTCCTCTTTGTAACAGCCCTTAACATATTTGACGACTTCTCAGGTTGTCGTCCCCCCCCCCCCCCATCTTCTTTTCTCAAGACTAAACATGCCCAGTTTTTTTTTTAAACCTTTCCTCAGAGGTCAGGTTTTCTAAACCTTTTATCATTTTTGTTGTTCTCCTCTGGACTCTCCAATATGTCCACATCTTTCTTAGTGTGTTGCCCAGAATTGGACTCCAGCTGAGGGTTCACCAGTGCAGAGTAGACTGGGACAATTACTTTCAGTGTCTTACACACAATATTCCTGTTAATACACCCTAGAATATTGGCCTTTTTCGCAGTTTCATCACATTGCTGACTTGGCTTGTTGGCATCCTTTCATCTGCGAGAGACAGTGGGAATTGCAGCCTATGATGTAGATGGTTTGCAATGTCTCATGTGACTGAATAGTCCAATCTGGGATTTGCATGATCTTTGGCAGTTATTGCAAATGTATGTATATTGGTTGGGAGCTGCTTGCTTCCTATGGGCTCTTTTCTCTTCAAGCTGTAGGAGCCAGCTTCTGTCATGGACTTTGATACCCTGATTGAGACAATGGTGCCACTTGTTACAATCACTTGCCAAGATTTCCCATTGGTCAGGATCAATTCCAAATTCCTTCATATCTCACTTGCATGTGTCTTTATAGCGAAGCTTGGGACGTTCTGTTGTTCTTGTTCCCTCTGATAGCTCCCCGTATAGCATGTCCTTGGGTGTGCGTCCGTCTTATTGCTGACTCATTCAATTTGTTATCCACTAAAACCTCTAGATCCTTTTCAGCAGTACTGCCTCCTTGATAGTTATTCCATGTTTTGTAGTTGTGCATTTGATTTTTCCTTCCTCGGTGCAGTGCTTTGCACTTGTCTTTACTGGATTTCATCTTGTTGATTTCAGAGCAGTTCTCCAATTCATCAAGATTGTCTGAATTCTAATCCTGTCCTCCAAGTGGTTGGAACCCCTCCCAGCTTGGTGTCATCCACAAATTTTATGAGCATACTCTCTGTTCATTAAACAAAATTATCCAGGTCATTAAACAAAAATATTGAATACTGTAGTACCAGACCCAGGACATGCTCTTGCAGGCCCCCACCAGATACGTCCCCTCAGTCTGACTGTAAATCATTGCTCGTTGAGGACAGTTTTTCAACCGGTTTTGCACCCACCTTATAGTAATTTCATCCAGACCACACTTCCCTAGAGTGTCATGTGCATCTGTATCAAAAGCCGTATTAAAATCAAGATCATCACATCTACAGCTTCCCCCATCCACTAGGCCAGCAACCTGTCAAATAAGGAAGTTAGATTGGTTTGGCATGATTTGTTCTTGACAAATCCCATGTTGTCTATTACTTATAAACCTTTTATCCTCTAGATGCTTATAAATGGATTGTTTAATAATTTGCTCAAATGTCTTTCTCAGTATCAAAGTTAGGCTGACTGGTCTAATTCCAAGCTCCTCTTTCTTCCCCCTTTTAAAGATAGGTACATTATGTAAGCAGGGGAATGGTCCCGCTATTGTGGGGAACTTTCCTAGCTTCTGCACTACCCCGGTGAAGTGGGCTAGCGAAAGGATCTGAGTCCTCGCTCCCACTCCCTTTACCCAGAGGCCTCCCTGCCCTTGAGGGCTCCCCTTCCGCTCTCCTGTCTGGCAGAGTCCTCCTAACCCCAACAAGGCTGGGCCCAGGATTCCTGGGGGGCTCAACCCCCAACCCTGCTGTGGTCACCTAGGACAGGGGCTAGGGTGTCCCCACTCCGGGGTACTCTCTCTGCACTGGGCACCTCCCTGACCCACTGATTATTCCATACAATTTAAAACAAATACAAGTTGTTTAATTAACAATTAATCTAAAGAAAAGAATAAGGAAAAATGGGAAAGGTTAAAGGAAAACACATCACCCTGCTTTGTGGCAGGGAACATCACAAACAGTGTCTCTGGACATCAGGGCACTTCACAGTCTGTTCCTTGTAGGTCCCAGATTTCCGTCTCAGGCCCTGGCTGTGCTGCAGGGATGCTGCGGGTTGGACACTTGCAATGGTGGTGGCCACACACCTCCAGGCTTTGAGTGGTGGGACCCTTCTTCCCAGCGTCAACCCCCCGTCAGGTTAAGGTCCCCCTCCCGGTCTGGCCTGCAAGGGCCCTTGTCTGGGGGTGTCTTTCTGTGCTGGGCCCTTTGCCCAAGGTCCCCCCTTGGCTGGCCCCACTTGCTCACCACACCTGGCTCTGTGGCTGCAGCTCTGCTCCCAGCACAGGATCTGCTCTCCCTGGGCTGCATCTCTGGCTCTGTGGCTGCGGCTCTGCTCCCAGCACACGATCTGCTCTCCCTGGGCTGCGTCTCTGGCTCTGTGGCTGCGGCTCTGCTCCCAGCACAGGATCTGCTCTCCCTGGGCCGCGTCTCTGGCTCTGTGGCTGCAGCTCTGCTCCCAGCACAGGATCTGCTCTCCCTGGGCTGCGTCTCTGGCTCTATGGCTGCGGCTCTGCTCCCAGCACACGATCTGCTCTCCCTGGGCTGCGTCTCTGGCTCTGTGGCTGCAGCTCTGCTCCCAGCACAGGATCTGCTCTCCCTGGGCTGTGTCTCTGGCTCTGTGGCTGCGGTTCTGGCCCCTCTGGATCTGGCACGGTTCTGCTCTCCAGCTCAGCTTGGGCCCCTGCTTTCTCCTTAGCTCAGCCCCACTCAGTCTGACCCAGGAAATTCCAGCTCACACGGAGGACGGGACCTCCCTGGCCTCCTGACCCTCTGATTAGCCTGTCAATCAGGCTGATCTGGAGCATTGGCCTCTCCCCATTGTTTCTGGGGACTGTCAGTCTCAGGCTCCTGATTTGCCATCGACCCTTCCCCTTTTAGTGCTGGGAGCTAGCCAACCAAAACACCCCACTGAATGTTAGTAAGGAGGCAACAGTCCCCTTACATATATTTGTCTGCACCCATCTTTGAGAACTCATGGGGGATAATTGCTAACAGTTCAGAGATTACTTCAGCTAGTTCCTTAAGCACCTGAGGGTGCATTTCATCAGACCCTGCTGACTTATGTAAATATTTTTAAAGTTAGATGCATTCAACCTGTTCTTATACATTCAAGGATCTCATTAGCCCTATTTGCCAGAGCCTCACACTAGGAAGAAGTACTTTTAAAATAGTTTCAGGATTGCTACACAATATGTAGCAAAGAATGAGTTTTTGGAAACCTCTGAATTCACTATATAGATATTTGCGGTATCACCAAAATGGGTATATATTGCATGGGAGAAAGTGAAAGGCTTTGTGAGATGGTATTCACGAAAACCTTCACCTATGGGTACGTAGGATAGTTACATTTCCAATTACATCCTTTCCAGAAACCCCAAGTGCAGGTTGCCAAAAAAAGAAGTATTTTTTGTAATTTTTTCCCCATGGAGAACTTTATTCCCAAATGCACTTTAAGGAAAAATGCATTATTAAATTCCATAACACAACTGCACCTACATGTGAGCCATTTGCTCAGACAACTATCCAATGCCACGTTTTCCTCTGACCTAAGGGTAAGTAATGGCTCTTACCACATTTTATGGTCATCTAATTATAAGTGTGTCATTATTTTAAGTCTTTGATATAAAAATTTAAGTTGGAGCAAACAAAGTTGCTACTATCTTGCTTGTTTATTGACCCAGTGATAAAGGAAGGGTTTTTCAGCATGCACTAGACACTCTCAAAACTAGTTGCGACAATGTTTATTGTGCATCTGCAATTTAATTTTAAGATGAAATTCTGTTCTTCAAAGATTTCAGAAAAGGACGCAGCAGAGACAAGGTCTGAGGCCAGAGAAAAAGGGAAATGAAATGGAGGGAAAAGGAGGGGGGGGTTAGTTCTTGGGAAAGAAACACTTTTAAAGTAGGTATTCACTTTGTGCTAGAGTTGCTACAGGAATGAAGTGATGTGGGATGGTGTTTTCAGAGGAGGTAGTCCATGAGCATTTCAAGAAGTAGTCCTCAAACTTTTCCATAGTGTGAACTCATGTCCTAGGCCAACAGGGCTCTTACATAAGGAAAAGCAGCCACAGCGGGAAAGATGGTCCAGTGTTTGGGGCACTGGCCTGGGTACTTAGAAGGCCCATGTTCAACTCCCTGCTCTGCCACAGGCTTCCTGTATGGCCTTGGGCAAGTCACTTGGGCCTGGTCTACACTTAAATTTTGCTGTAATAGCTATATCTGTTTGCAGTGTGGAGAGAAAAATAAATTAATCACACCCCTAAAAGACATGGATATGCCAGGAAAAGCCCAAGAAGTATAGACACAATTATACCAGCAAAGCAGTGCTCTTGCTGTTACAGCTTATTTCATTTGGGAACTGGAAACTTTTGATGGTATAAGCTGCATCTCCCCGACATGGCTTGCCAGAACAGTTATCTGGCAAATCCTTTCTAGTGTAGCCAGGGCCTATATCTCTGTGCCTCCATTCTCCAGTCTCTAAAATGAAAATAATACGTCTCTACCTCACAGAGGTCTGCATTAGAGACAATGAGACACTATTTTGCTAATGGAAGGCCAAAGTAATAGATAGCTGGATCACTTAGAACATGCTGACTTCCTCCAAGACATCTGGAAATTTGACCAGGATGATTTGGAGCCAGTTTAGGAACGACAAGCTAAATAAGCTATGTTTTTATAATGCTTACATGTATGTTCTTGGTTTAGTGTCCCCAAAAAAGTCAACCATGTATACTGAGGACATGATTTCCAAACACTCTTAACTTGATCAAGTCAAAGTCAATTTTGTCCAGAATAAGGCCACATATTGCTTCTCTGCAAGAATTACTTCCATACCAAACTTCAGATTTCAAAGGTAAGCCATTTTTACTCAAGCTATTTTAAAGAAATCACCATTTAGACACCAAGCAAACTGATGACCCAAAATACACCTAATAAAAGCAAGATTCATTCAGCAGCAGGGCTGAAACAAAGAAGAGAATCTGATATGCAAGTCACAAAGAGATAATGGTTCACAACTTGAGGCACTGGAAGGTTTTAAAAATTGAAAAAACATGCAATGTTATGCTTAGAGCCCTGTGCAGATACAAAAATGTGGATCCGCATCTGCCAGAATTAACATGCATCCTACCTGCGATCCGCTAGCCGTATTTTATGTGTATCCGCACCTGCAGCAGCAAGCTGTCTCACAAGGGCTAGCGACGGGGGAGAGGGCAGAGATGAGTGAGCAGGGGGGATCTTGCAGGGAAGAGGCGGCGCGAGGGCCTGGAGGTAAGGGGCAGTGCGGGGGCGGGATCTTGAGCTGAAGGGGCAGCACAGGGGCTGGAGGGAAGGGGCATCACATCACATGCTGCTCCTGGGAGCTCACGAGCTATGGCAGCAGCACTGTTGCATCATGGCAGGGTGGAGGGGTGGGGTGCTAGGGGCTCACCCGCGCCAATTGCCGGGGGTGGGTCCTGCTGCCCAGGAGCCGGCAGGCCAGGAGCACGGCCAGTGCTGCCGGGCCAGGCCATGGCCAGAACACTAGCACTGCCCAAGGGGCCCGAGCTGCTGGACAGGAAGCGGCACGGCAAGCAGGTGCTGGACAGCCCTGACTCCGGCCTGCTGCCCAGCCCCAGCCACTGGCTGCTGGCCACCGGCCCCGAGTGCGCTGCATCCCCCATGCTGCCTGAGCCACATGCCGTGGGCCAGGTGCCACATGTGATTGACTATCCGCATCTGATTGACTATCTGTGGATATCAAGCGAATATCCATGGATTTGCAGGGCTCTCATTGTGACTATACTGGGGGAGGGTCTGCAGTAAAAGTAATCTTATTTGTACATAAAATGGATAAGAGGAGAATGGTCTTGTGGACAAAGCACAGGACTTTAGGCACAGTATGTATTACATGCTGCATATTCAGACAGAATACACAATTAAAATCACTTCTGTAGAGCAGGGTTAAAGGAGACAGAATGAGGAACAGAATATAGATAGAGGAGGTAGCTATATTATGGTGCACTGTACATTGACATCAGTATCTATTTATTTGAAACTTACAGGTGTAGGTAATTTAATTAATGTTGTGTTAAGGTCTCTGTTGGGTTTATGAATAGGTTATCAAGCATACTTTTGCATGCATAGGTTCTGGAACTAGGGGTGCTGCCACACCCCCTAGCTTGAAGTGGTTTCCATCATGTACAGGATTTACAGTTTGGTTCAATGGCTCGTAGTACCCCCACTATACAAATTGTTCCAGCACCCCAGTTTGCATGTGCCTACTTTTGTCTGGGGAAGGGAGAGGAGGCACAGCCAAAACTTGTAACTCAAACAGGGGGCTCAGCTCAAAAGGTTTGAAAACCGCTGACTTAAAGGATGTGTTGACCCATTACACAGGAGGAGAATTTACTCCTGGGGGTATTCTGCACCACTGTGTGTGCATAATTAATGAGCCGTGCATATTTTAAAGTTTTGGGGCAGAAAAAAGCTTCTGCCAGAAAGTTGCTGCAGTTCCGCCTTTGCCCACCAGAGAGAACAGAGCAGCAGCTCCCAGCCAGCTAGGGAAGAGAAAGAGCCTGCCTTCTTCACAGCGTCTATTGGGCCAGGTCAGGAGACAGGGTCTATGGGGAGAAAGATAGCGTGGGGCTGGGGGGTCAGACAGGGGCTCATAAGGACTAAGGGGAGAGGACAGATTGGGGCAGGAGCTAAATGGCACTGAAAGCGCAGGGCCACAGGGGGGAGGGATATGCAGGGCCACATGGTGACAGGGAGGGGCTACAGAGCCACATACAGATGGGGGTGGCTGAGTGGGAGCACAGAGACACATTGAGACAGGGGGAGGAGATGCAGGGTCACATGGGGATGGGGGAGTGGGTGTCTGAGTGGGGGTGAAGGGACACATGGACAGGGCTACAAGGACACATGGGGACAGGGACAGATGTGCCTGACTGAAGGAGAGGCTAGGGGTCAGCCAACATCTGCATAGGGGAAGCTCCCTAACAATCCCTTCCCACCCCCAAAAAAACCCTGTTCCATACTTTTCCCACCCATACCCAACAACCCTCAAAGTTCACACCCAAGCTCCCTCCTAGCAATTACTTCCCTCTCCCTGAGTCCTCCATTACCCCTGACTCCCCTAAGCCTTTGCACTGCTTTTGAGGGGAGTGGGAAATACGGTTCTGTATTGTAGTTTAAATGAATTATTACTCAGTTCTGTATTAATATGCCTAGTAAGGAATCTATTGGTCAAAAACCATTTCCTGAATCATTTTTGTTGTCTGTATTGTTACAGAAATACTTGCTGACAGCTATTTTGAAATAAATGACCAAAAATAATTGAAACTGGTGTGATTAGATTGTGTGATCTTGACAAATAAAATATGCAGAATTTTAAAATATTGTGCACAGAATTTTTAATTTTTTGTTGCAGTATTCCCCCAGAAGAAAGAATTTCACCCTACGTGCATACCTTGCTAATTCACACTGACCAGGTCATTTCACATTACTGAAAATTGCATGTCTGTGAGTAGGTGAACAAAAGAGGCAGAGAATGCATCAAAAGTATTTTGTTCACTTACTTTAAAAGATATAGTTCAGTTTGTGTTGGTTGTACCATAATTGAGCATAGTAAGTGTACCTAGTATAGCTTGTAACAATAATTACTAAACAAAAACACATCACCGCTAATTGTGAATGTGTATGTTCCCAAAGTTCTACTGAATTTACAGAGATTTAAGAAGAATCAGAGCACTCCGAGACAAAAATCTGGCCTTTGTGGCCACATTAAACAGAACTGTGTCTACAAGAAACAAGTGAATATTGAAAGTTTACAAAATATAAGTGAGTGTATTAATTCTGTATCAACTGTATGCAGTTAAGTTTTTTTTCTGAGTAGCTAGGTTCACCAGCTCTTTTCAGAGAGTTAAAGTAAATATTTAAAAAATAGTCATGCCTTTTTTTAGCAGTAAAAATATATTGTCCTCCAAAATTTCTGCAAATATAAAACAAGCTCATAAACTGTAAATGGATTTGCTTACTTATCAGACATTTTGTAACTTGTCTATTTTCAGATTGTAAAAGGTGGCTTTGGGACCTTAACTGCTTGACAGATTTTATCTACTTTAGAAGTGTTACATATGATTGAATTAAGCTCTCTCCAAGCTTGGATGCTCTGAAATCAATGAGTGTCTTGTTTTCAATGGGAGAAAGCTCAAGCCCCTTCAAATACTTGGTTTTGTTGGGGTTTGTTTTGTTTTTGAGTGCAGCAGTTTGTTGTTTAGATATGTTTTAAAATTAGAATTAAGAGGAAATAAAGCAATAATTATCCACAGCATATGCCCTGATGGCTGTCAGCAGTTAGTTAAACCTATTCCCATAAATTTCTAACAAAAGATTAATAAGGTTATTATAGTTGTTGGTATTATATTCATTTAAGTTATTAGTTCACATCACAGTATGAAGAGATTTATACATGTTTTCCTATTTGAGTCTGTTACAACACAATTGCTTCTCTCTTATCAAATCTAAGGCCCCATATGGTGCATGGCTTTACTCAAATGAGCAGTCTTATTAATTTTGGTGTGACTGTTCATGCGAATAAAAGTTATATCTTTTCATGTTTTGAAAATCGGGGCCTTAATATATAGCCTTATGAGGGCATCTGGCTGTCTTCCTCATGAGCTGTTGCTAAAACATGTTATCCTTCTGAATTTTGGATATAAATATTGGTGTAAAGTCCATTTTATAAATATAAGTACAGTATCCAACTCAATACATTATAGATATAGGCTCCAATTCAGTAAATACTTGCACATGTAAGTAACTTTACTCACTGGACTACTACAAGCAAAATTAAGCATATATATAAGGGTTTCCAGGATTTCAAGGTGACTGTAAAGCTCCATTTTTTTTAAAAAGAGAGTATCTTAAACCTTTTCTCACCACTTTTAATTTTTTTTTTTTTTTTAAGAATGATCAGAGATTCCTTTTTCATACTAGGGACAAGGACAAGACTTACTGATGTCAGCCTCAAAATTCAATATCATTTGAGACCTTTACCTCACATCCTTACTCTTAAGATTCTGCATAGAACAAACATCAAAAAGCAAATAACTATTCGATCTTAGGCTTTGTGGTTAAAAAAAATCCAATAACTATTTAGGAAAAAAATTGCGTTAGTGTCACAATAAGTAATCCCCAAAAGCTGCATGCGTTGCAGGTGTACAAGACACTTCTTCAGAATGCTACTGTACTTAAGTAAATAAAGCTATATTAAAAAACTGCAAACATCACCTAACAAACCAGAATAAAATGCCCCACTTGTTCTCTGTAATCTGAACAAAACACACATCAATCACTCCACAGCGCATTAGTGTGGGACTCCCTGGCATGATGTGTTCTAACACAATTAAAATCACTTCTGTAGAGCAGGGTTAAAGGAGACAGAATGAGGAACAGAATATAGATAGAGGAGGTAGCCATATTATGCTGCACTGTATATTGATCAGGTCTTAACCCTTGTGGCTGAAATATTTGGAGCTTGTGGTCATATTAAGGAGTCACAATGGGTAAGGCAGACAAGATTTTCTAACACTATGGAAGCAGGTGAATGGAAAATTTCATACAGACCGTGACCCACTCAGCAGACAAACAACTATTCATTAACTCGAGAGGCTATAACCATAGGGCCAAACATATCTGGACACACATTTGGTGCGTGGGTAAGGCTATCCACATACCGTACTCTTTATACTCCAGAGCTATAGTGACACCCATGATGAGCTACAGTTATCTGGCTGGTTTAGACCCACCTAGCCCTATAGCGACGCACGGGGTAGGCAGGCAGGCTAACTCCCCAGCTCTGGATCTTTTCCACATCCTCTAAGCCCCGTGGTTTTCCACCTGCCCTTCGCAGACCTCGGGGCGGGAGAGGGGGCGCAAACTATGTCTAAGATTGCCAAAGGGGTCTGAAATTGTCTAGGCGTGTGCAACTGAACAAAGGTTGGAAAGCACCGCTGTGGCTCGGAAGCGTCACACCCACAGCGGATGGGAGCTCTCCAGCTGCACCCCCGCTGAAGACAGCAATAAGCCGAGGGCCAGGGCTGGCTCAGCGCGCCCCCCTCCCCATAGCGGTAGGGTCCCTCCCGCATGCCCTGGTCGCGGGAGAGCAGCGGCAGGAGCCGGGGGCTCAGCCCAACGCCTCGAGCGCCCAAGACCGGCTCAAAGGAGGCGTTTGCAGGCACAGCTTGCGCCAGCCCCTCCCCGGCTCGCCCCAGGCAGAGGCGAGGGAAGCAGCGGCCACGGAGGCCGGGCATCTCACCTGCCAGGCGCTCGGGCTGCTCCCGGGCTCCTCTCCAGCTGCCTCGGGCTTCTGCTGCGATAGAAGCCGCGAGGGCGGCGTCGGCGGCCTCTCCAGGTAACAGCCGGGCTCTGGCTCACGGGAGCAGCCTCTCAGCAGCCAGCCCCGCCCGCTGCTTGCTCCGCGCCGGGGGCAGGGCCAGGCGGGTGGCGGGGAGGCGGGGGCCGCTGCTGTGCTGCAGCAGGAGCCGCGCGCGGCAGCCGGCGGAGGAACGGGGCCGGGCTGGGTCTAGACGCAGAGAGCCCCGCGCTCGGGGGGTGCCCACGCCAGGCCGTGTCCCAGGCAGGTCTCTTGCATCATTGCCTCGGGTGAGGGGGCAAATGACAGGCGCTCAGCGTGCACCCAGTTCCCCTCCCCAGCCTGGGGCCGCTTGGTGCACACGCTGGTCACGGGACGTGAAAATTGGGCCAGCCACGTTTTGAACGGTTGGTCCAAGAGCCGTCCACACACACAGGACCAGACGAGGATGTCTGCTGTTGTAGGGGGACAGACACATGCAGGAGGCCGCTATGCGGCTCCCACGTCTGCGGCCAGGACCCTCGCTCTGCACAGCCTTGAGCCTGCCTCAATCTCACCCAACAGCCTCCTGGCTAGAAAGAGCGATGCAAAACCTAGAAGGGAAGGTCAGAGGGATGGTGGAGGTCAGGACTGGAGGGTTAGGAGGATGAACAGAAAGCATCAAAGGCCAGAGTCTTCAGAGGAAGAGCAGGGACAAGCCGGGATGGGGGAAGAAGGGACTGGCAGAGTTGGAGGAGCAGCATAGGGCATAGGAAACATCAGAGGACTAATCTGACAATAGGGGAACAGAGAATCAGTTTATTGAACCTTGTGTCAAAAGAAAAATCTGAAAGAAAAACAATATACGTTATTTCTGGAACTGTGCCCTTTAGAATTAACTTTCTTCCAGCACAGAAAGAAGTTAAAATCTGGATGACTTCAGGAATTTTTGTGAGGTAAGGGCAGCTTTGGACACTGCTTCCATGAATTACTGTTATCCACCTTTATGGCCTGTGTGAAATGAATTTGCCATTCTCAGGCTGGTTCCAAGTGAGCAAATGTCCACATCACAGGAAATGCCCTCACAATCTGCGCCCTTCTTGGGAGTCTCAGCAGCAAGGATAAGGACTAAGTGGGGATTTTGATTGAATTATTCGCTCACCCAGAGAGGTGGTTCTTCCAGAACAGAGTTGAGCCACATTGGCAAACCAGGTAATTGTGCCTGGATATGAGTTACATAACTGTTTAATTTGTTGTTAGATTCCCTCCAGTTATAACATATAGAACATATATAAATCTTTAATGGTTCTTTTCTATTGACATCTGTTGCTAGAGCTGTGTAAAGCAGCAACCTTGAGTGGTTGGAGCAAGGTACAAGGAGTTATGAGAACTAGCATCTATTCCAAAGTTTGTCACAAGTTTGCTTTTTGCCTGGGCAAGTCATGTAACCTCTCTGTAATTCAGTTACTTCATAGATAATCTGTGGGGAAATTTATGGGGATAGTAAGGCTTTTTGAGATCTTCAGATGAAAAGTGCTCTGTACATTATTATAAGGTTAACACTGTACAGATGATCTGTTTATCTATTTGTCTTTATTAAAATGTCAGTAAAATGTATGGCCGTACAAAAACATTTTTTAGTTTTGCTTGTAAGAGATGAGAGGTGAAAGGAAGAGGAAGATCAGAAAGGATACCTATATTTAGAGAGGGGAAATTGAAAGGCACAAAAGACCTTTCATCCATGAAAGGAAAAGGGCAAAAGACAGATATGGCAACAACCAGCTGTCTCCGTATTCGTACCCCTCTCTTACCCTCCTTTGAATCAGAGCAGTCCCTGTGTTAGCTAGTATCCATTATGCCTTTGGCATTTAGGGCAGTCCTTCTGTGGGTACCGAAAAATCTACACGCAACAGTAGTTGAAGGTCAAAGTGTATTTAGTAGACCTACTGCAAAAAAACAAAAAAAATATATAGCACTGATTTATTTGATTCATTATCAACCAGAATAAGTCAGAGAGGGTGGCCGTGTGTGCAGTCTGAGGGGTTAGGTAGCTCCTGCTTTGCACGAATCCATGAAGAGAAAGAAAAGAGTGTTAGTGTAAGGAATGACCAGGTTAGTCCAATGTTTGAAATGACACCCAAAAAGATCTAAGGTGCATACTTAATGTAGCTCTCTGAAGCTGTGACCCACTGATTATCTGATGGATCCAAGAGGAAAGCAAAACAAAAAGCCATAATGCAGCTTGCCAAATTGTGAAAATATTGCAGATATGAGAAAAAATTCTTCCCATCCCTCTTAATTCTCCAAGTTGGTCATAAGATGAGGTTAGTTTTTAAATTATGCAACTTGCTAATGAGTAAAACATTCAAAATGACAACAAAATACAGCAGAAACCATCTTGCAGACTACACAGCAAATAAAAACAGGCCAAGAGGTTTGATAAGGGCTCACATTCCTTTAACTTATAAAAGCCGAGTTTGTCCAGAAGGTAACATGAACTTGAAAATTAATGGGAATACATAAATACTGTTTCCTAATTCAAATGGTAGAATGTTAGCTATGGTGCATTGTCCACATTTTCCAATGCAGTCTTGATTTTTATGGGTATGTTCATGTGTGAAGATCCAAATCAGGCAGATGCAATAAGCAGGATCTTCAGCTGGTGTAAATCAGCAAAGTTCTGTTGACTTCAGTATTGCACGAGAATGCAGAACAGGACTGAGGGAAAGCAATGCAACTATGCCAATTTATACATGCTGAGGATCTAGCTCTCCATTTGTAAAAATTGGAAACATACTGGTGAATACTCTTCAGAACTGCTGCTGAATACACCAGTATAGACTAAAACAAAATTTACAGTTGTTAAATACAGAAGAATCCTATGCAGATTTTCAATGTCCACTTTCTCATGTATACCAACAGTTCAGATTCCTCAGGATTGAAATTGTGTTCATGAAACTAGAAGGGTGAGAAAAGATGTAATGCTTTTGCTAAGGCTTCTGGGATTTGGGTTTTTTTTTTAAACTGAAAAATGCACCAATATATATTTTTTTCTAAATGCGTGTATAGCTACCGGACCCCATTTTGTTTTTATTTAGTCAAACCATTCCCTCAGTCCTGATCTGCTCTCTAGTGGAATACTGGTTCAAAGTAGAAAGCTGATGACCTGGGATGTGTATGACACAAACAGTTTGGTGGCTTTAACTGACAGCTACAAGTTGTAACAATAAGCCTCTACCACTAAGTCTGTTCTGTAAGCTGTAAGAATTCAGTTTATAGTGCAGTATGGTGTAGAATTTCCAAAAGTGCTGAACAGATGTAGGGCAACACTGAGTACCTTTGAAAAGTCCACCCTACATGTCTATAGGATGACAGTCGTGCCACAGATTAATAAACTCAATTGATCTTGTATGTCAGGTCTGGAGACAAAAAGAGGAGAGTCGCCTGTATTTGCTTTAGACTTTGTCTGGTGAGGTTGGATCAGAAAGTTGTGGTTACATTTCCCACCCCAACATGGGCTCATGCATACAGGCTGGCAAGTGCAGTCTTTCAAATCAGATATTAGACTAAGATGGAACCTCCTGTGTTTGGTTGTTTATTCAGAATGGTAAAGATGGGAGATAACCCTAGTTGTAGTCCAGTTATCCAGTTATACTACTGAAGAATAATCAATTTAAATGCAAACAGCTGCAGTTGCATGTAAGATGTCATTGTACGCACAATAGCAGGCTTAGATGCCAGGTTCTTACTCATGCACCATAGGAATGTAATTCATTTCACTATGATATAAAGTGACATAACAGAACACAATTGCTCAGCCAGTGTCATTGTGAAAGTGAAGCACAGCAGGCCACAAAGACTGCAGAAATTATTCCAGTGCAGTGACCATAAATGTCATAGTATACCAGCAGACACACAGCATTGTAGCACATAACCGAGCTTCTCCATCTTCTGTTCTGTTTCTTAAAGAAGGCCTTTCATTCCAGGGAAAGTATACATCCATTTACCTATTGCTTGATTTTCATAATCTTCCTTGCCAAGTTTTCAGGCAAAGTTGTAAAGCTATCCCTGTGACATCATATTTATTTCTACAACAATAAATTGTGATGTCACAAATGAGGTTTATTCCTGTCGGATCAAACAAAGAATGTAGATTGTAAACTGTGCAGAGCAGAGACTTTCTCCTACTGTGTCTTTGTACAGTGCCTGCTACTATGGGTCTAGTACATTTAATAATAGTGAAGTTAGACTGTGAGGAGGAAAGCTGAAATCCAGGTTGAAGTGGCCTCAATAATAACAAAGGTAATACAGAAAATGCCTGGTGATGAGCTTTCTTTTTTTTTTAAATTCACAATATGCCTGTTGCAATACTGCTGTTTATCTTAGATATACCAGTAAGGCTGTGTGTATGGTTGCTAATATGAAGTTCCCTTTACTGAAATGCTTGCAGCAGAGCCAATGACTGTAACTGATATTTCATTTCCATCTGCAACAAATATACCATAGCCTGTGTGGTATATTCTAATGTAATGTACATACTAAATAGTAATGGGTTTTTGATGTCATGTTTAAATATGGAGCATAGAGTTCCTCTTTGCTTGGCATGTTTATAAAAACATAGCTATGCTAGGAGCTAAAGGTTCATCACAGCTTGTGCATCAAGGAATACTGTGAGGAAAGTCCCAGTATTGTATGGACGATGCAGATAATTCTTTAAAATGACTGGAAAACATGAAACAGCCTTATATCTAATACTAGTGTGTCATGTCTCAATAATCTGTACATAAACTGCTATGAAGGCAAATCACAGCGTATATAGCAAAAAAGATGAGGCTATAATAAGATGGACAGAAAATACCACTATGTGATTTATCAGCCATCTGGCACAATCCAAGCAGCACTCATTCATGGGAGGTTCTAGTTTTCTGATTAGTTACCACAGCAACAGGTCTTCAGAGTATGCCTTAAAGTCATGCACATGTCAGCACCCATTTGACTACACAGTATACCTTATGCACTGGTGGGCTGCCAAAGATGACATTCTTCCCAGTTTACTTTTTTGTTTGCACCAACTCTTCCATTATACAATAAATGTGCTTTTCAGGGGATTTAGAACTTGAACATGGGTTTTAAAAAGTGACATACAAAGTTTTAGCTCAAAAGTGAAGAAAATTATTACTATCATTAAGCCAGTTCCAGGTTATCATAATACAGAAATTAGTAGGTGCTGGCTGGTTTTAAGGTGTCTTCATATAACTCAGAAATATTTTAAATCTAAGATAAAAAATTCATAGTTTGATCTAAGCACTATTGGTATGTTGGAAAAAAATATAAATTAAAAATAGCCAAGATTGATTATTCCTCTCAAAGACAGAAATTTCTGCATATTCTTTTTTTTCTTGTGTAGTTTTATGGAAATCAGAAAATGTCCAAAGGCTACATGAATGGCCTTCATAAGTTTCACAGCATACAACCAATGAAAAATTGGTTACTAGACAGAGGAAGAACAACAACACTTTTCAAAAAGTTTGGAATCCTTGGCAGCCTTTGTATATTATTCCTAGTATAGTTGTTTTGATACAGAAATGTCAAAAATAAAATAGCCACGGTAATGAGATTTAACTACTACTGGGTGTGTACTGTTGTATGGAGTTGTTTAACCATAGGTCATTGAATCAAGCTTAGCCCAAGTTAGTAGTGACTGAATGTTGTTGACAACTGGCAGAACATGAAGGATGAAATCCTGTCCCCACTGAGGTCAATATGAGTTCTGACCATTTCTCCTCTATGTATGGAGTATGCACCTATAGATAGGCAACAAAAACTACACTATCAATTAGCAAGTTTTGTCTTGGAACAGTCCTGGGTTTTGGGTTGGGGATGGATCATTTTCAGAAGTGGAGTCATGGAATTCCTCCATTTAAAAGCAGTACTACTAGTCCTGCCTTAATAAACAATGAAGCATCATAGTCAGAATCTGTGAAGGCAAAACCCAGCAGTATAGCCTTTGCTATTAGTATTATCATAGTATTACTATTTTTTCTGCTAACTGTAGTCACATTGATTCTTTCACCAGAGGTTGACATTGTGTCACTAATGGGTTTTTTGTTTTTAAACAATGAAAATGTGTCTATCCCCCTCAAGGATTAGAGGCCAGCTCTAAACTAGGCTGCTTGCTCCCAGATATAGGGGAAGCTATATATAAAAATAATGGGTATTACCTTGTTCCTTTGTTCAGGGGACGAGGCGGAGGGGGAATCATCAGCAGTTTCTGCAAAAATCAATTCAATGATAGTGAAATGAAAGAGGAAATCAAAGTGACTGGGTTGATTGAATGCTTACAGTCTTAATAGCAGATGAGGAATCAATTATCCTTTCTGTGCCATTTAATCTCCTTTAAAGAGGCCTGACACAGATTAGAAAAATAAGAGCACTGTATCTGATGTGGAGAGGACCAATGAGTGGTAATTGACATCAACCTCAGACTTTTGTCTAATATGGAGAAAAAACAAAACAATAAAACCCAGCGTTAGGGCAGTCCTGACTAGATGGCTAGAATATGTGTTTGTGGGGGGTAAGTGCTCAAAAGTCAAATCCTAGTGATCTAAAAATGTCCCTTTTGTTTACCCTTTACCAAACAATGACACAAGTGTGGTCGAAGAGGGCTGAAGTAAAAGGCGGGGAAAAAACACCATGAAAGCTTTAAGCAGACAAACAAATGTTGTCATCACTTAAAGACCATATTAATGTAGCAGTAGGAGGAGATCTCATATGGTGTGGCCCATGTAAAAGCTCTGCAGCTGGCCAGTGGAGAATTTCCTCTGGTGCAGACATTGCATAGGGTCACCTACATTGCCCCAGCCTTTCCCCCTAGTAAGATCCAGCACAGGGTCAGCCAGAGATAGGGTTGGGGGATAAGGAGGGCATGTCAAGAAAATCTCAATAGTGATCAGGAAATTCCACGAGAGAGTCCTGTCCTGGGGAGATTTTTGCCACTAAGGGTTGAAAGCTCACAAGCACAGCTAGTCTCACCAGATTCCAGCTGCAGCTAAGCCAAAACCAGAAAACAAGTCAATTCCAGCTTTGGAACAACCTAGAATCAAAATCATTGTGCAGGGTAGGATTCTAACCTGAGCCCCCTACATACTTGAAGGGATCATAATCAAGGTTCTAGTTTTGCCAGTCTCCGTTTTTTATAGTCCCATTCTAAGCCCTCTTAATTAGAAGGTTTTGAGTAGAAATGTAGCAATAGGCCCAGCACAGCTATTGCAAACTAACTGTGTTTATTATTGTGTCAAGGAATTATTTCCTTGTGTACCAGCAGAAAACTAAGTCAGAGAACATACAGTATTATGAATTATGATTAACGTAGGAGAAACTATATTTATCTAAAATTGAAAATTCAAGCTAGTCTGTTTTTCTCTGTACTCGAAGAATCATTCAGCATTGAGGATGTATGAAATTTTTGTTGCAAACAATGGGAAATTCACCAAGTTTTGGGGTATGTTTAGGGACTGACCTAACCTAAACCCCTGATTTTAATAGTCCTGAAATGGGCTTTCGAATTCTATCTGAACTGTGAAAGATAAAAAGTAGAACTGGCATAGAAATAGGTTGAGCAGCGAATTCTAACCCAAATTCAGTTTAAGATCTGGGGTTTTGGTTGGGGCCCATCAGAAGCATAACCTGAAACATCTAGAGATTTGAGGAGGACCAATAACATGTACTTTTAGACAGGACCACTCAGTAAGCATCTCATGAATAATTTCTTTTAAGAGAATTTATGCTAGCACTTTATTTAATATGCACTTGGATCGCTTTGGAGTTTACAACCCATTCATACACAGTGATCACTAAAATGCAATTTCTCTATACTAGCAGCATTAATGACATTGCAAGGACACAAGGGAATGAGGAACAGGAAAAGACCTCTGACCCAATAAATCTATTCCCTGTGTTTAAACTGCACCGTCATGTTTTGACTGCAAACCTTCAATATTCTTTCCTACTTTTCTAAAAATTATCTAAATACCTTTTTAAAAACAAGTTGATTGCAGTAGCTTCACTTAAAACTTATTCCATACATTCCCTAGTCTTTGTGAATGAATCATGCTATTATGTTCATGTTTTCCCCTTAAAATTTATTTCTTTATTTTGGGACTGATTGGGAGTTGGATCTAGCCCTGTAAGATCACATCCTCATGGTTTTTTAAGACCTCTCTTCAATGCCTATTTCTGCTATCTCACCTTAAAAAAAACAACACTTCTAATGAAAGTCAGATTTACTTCCTTGATTTTATCTGATAAATAATCTTAGTAATGGGCATGAAGATGCTGGAAGCTACATACAAAGATTCAATATACTTGTATATTGTAGAAAGACACAATTTAAGTAGACAGAACTTTTATTTACAAAAGACAAGACAAAAGTTCAAAATATAGTTCCTTTAGCTAAATGTAAGGCTGTAAACTGTGCACTTTTATTTAAATTCATATTTATAAATAGAAACTTCCATATTTAAGGCAGATTAAATATTTAAATTGGTGGTTTCCAGATTTTGTTATTGCACTATTGCCAATCCTAAGCATTCAAAAATCATGACCCAGATCCTAAAAATCATGAGAGATTTTAAAAAAATAAGCTGGGTTTTTATTTGTCTGTGGGTTTTTGAATTCACTTTTTCAACCCTTTTCCCCCAACTAGGAAACCTAAATACTTTTTCTATTTTCTTTTCATAAAAGCTCAAATTCTAATGTAATAACATGACTCCAGGAGCTGGGGCTTTGAGAAAACACCAAATATCAGGGGACTTACAATAAAATCACAAAAGTTTCCAACGCCTTTTTTGACGACCTCATTTGGGATGGATTAGTACCAGATCCCAAATCAAAAAGGTAGCACAGAAGTCATTATTATTAACATAGCAAGGTTCCCCCAAATAGAGTGGAGTTCCTATCTATGTCTGCACCCCCTCACATCATATATGTGGTCACCACTCTCCCTCTCTTTTCCCCCACATTTTCTCTCTTCTGTCCTTTTCTGACCTTTTTTAAACTTCAAATCTTATTTTGTTTGTATTTTTTTGCCATTTTATTTGTTTTTTCTTTTTCTTCTTTGTGGGTCCTCTGCGCCCTTGTCTCATCCCTTCCTTCCCAACACACCTTCCCCAGAAGACTGCAAGCAGCTCAGAGTGGAGGGATGGGAATCTGCTGGTGGCTGGGCAGGGCTGCATCTGTTCTTGAAGCAGAGCTGAGGGCCGAAGGAACTAGGAAGAGAAGCTTGGACCACTTGGCTCCTAAGTGCTAACTGGTCCAGCAGCCCTGTGTACATAAGCTTCTCCAATGATTGCCTGAATTCAAGGACACCAGGGAAGCAGAGCTTGTGGGAAAGTGGGAGTTTTCCCCAGCAGAAAGCATCGCGTTTTCAGCCAGATAAGTCATGTAAACCCCACAATATTTTGATTCTGAAATATTACAGCAGTGCTTCAGCCTCAAGCTCTCATTCTCTCTACAGGCTGAGCTCCCTGCACAGGATACATCTCACATGATACACCAGAAGATGGGACTTGATGCATCATGGGAGATGAAGTCCATCTCAGAACAGAACAGGTGCGTGAAGTATCTAAACAATTCCCACGAGATACTGTGGCGATGTTTCAGCACCCAACTATGACAGTTTTCATGAATTCGGGATTTTTACATAAAAATTAGTTTTCTACAGAAAGCAGAGTTTTCTTTTACAAAAAGATTAATAGGCCTGTCAAGCGATTAAAAAAAATTAATCGCGATTAATCATAGCATTAATCATGCTGTTAAACAATAAGAGAATACCATTCATTTAAATATTTTTGGATGTTTTCTACATTTTCAAATATATTAATTTCAATTACAACACAGAACACAAAGTGTACAGTGCTCACTTTATATTTATTTTTATTACAAATATTTGCACTGCAGAAAACAAAAGAAATAAGATTTTTCAGTTCACCTAATACAAATACTGTAATGCAATCGCTTTATTATGAAAGTTGAACTTATAAATGTAGAATTATGTACAAAAAAAACTGCATTCAAAAATAAAACTGTGTAAAATTTTAGAGCCTGCAGGTCCATTCAGTCCTACTTCTTGTTCAGCCAACCTCTGAGACTAACAAGTTTGGTTACAATTTGCAGGAGATAATGCTGCCAGCTTCCTGTTTGCAATGTCATCTGAAAGTGAGAACAGGCATTCACATGACACTGGTTCAGCCGGTGTCGCAGGATATTTACGTTCCAGGTGCGCTAAAGATTCATATGTCCCTTTATGCTTCAACCACCATTCCAGAAGACATACGTCCATGATAATAGCGGGTTCTGCTGAATAACGATCCAAAGCAGGGCGGACTGACACATGTTCATTTTCATCATCTGAGTCAGATGCCACCAGCAGAAGGTTGATTTTCTTTTTTGGTGGTTCGGGTTCTGTAGTTTCCGCATCGGAGTGTTACTCTTTTAAGACTTCTGAAATCATGCTCCACACCTCGTCCCTCTCAGATTTTGGACGGCACTTCAGATTCTTAAACCTTGAGTCGAGTGCTGTAGCTATTTTTAGAAATCCCATATTGGTACCTTCTCTGCGTTTTTTCAGATCTGCTGTGAAAGTGTTCTTACAACGAACAACATGTGCTGGGTCATCATCCGAGACTGCTATAACATGAAATATATGGCAGAATGCGAATAAAACAACAGGAGACATACAATTCTCCCCCAAGGAGTTCAGTCACATTTAATTAATGCATTATTTTTTTAATGAGCATCATCAGGATGGAAGCATGTCCTCTGGAATGGTGGTCGAAGCATGAAGGGGCATACAAATGTTTAGCATATCTGGCACATAAATACCTTGCAACGCCGGCTACAAAAGTGCCATGCCAACATACTGTTCTGACTTTAAGGTGACATTGTAAATAAGAAACAGGCAGCATTATTTCCTGTAAATGTAAACACACTTGTTTCTCTTAGCAGTTGGCTGAACAAGAAGTAGGACTGAGTGGACTTGTAGGCTCTAAACTTTTGCACTGTTTTGTTTTTGAGTGCAGTTGTGTAACAAAAAAAAAATCTATTTATAAGTTGCACTTTCATGATAAAGAGATTGCATTACAGTATGTGTATGAGATGAATTGAAAAATACTATTTCTTATTTTTACAGTGCAAATATTTGTAATAAAAATATAAAGTGAGCACTGTACACTTTGTATTCTGTGTTGTAATAGAAATCAATATATTTGAAAATGTTCTAAAATACACAAAAATATTTAATACATTTCAATTGGTAGTCTATTGTTTAACAGTGCGATTAATTGTGATGGATTAATTTTTTGAGTTAATCATGTGAGTTAACTGTGATGAACTGACAGCCCTAAAAATGAATTTAGTCAAAAAACAATTTTCTGTGGAAAAAAGTTTTGATGGACATTTTTTGAGCAGCTCTAACAGGCAGCTTTTACAAAGCCACTGTTGCTTTACTCACTGTTACAGTAGCAGGTTTGCAGCAGGGAGGATTTTAGTTCATTGAGTTTTTGTGTCTCAATGCCTCCTAGGTCCATCTGGCAGCCATTTAGGGCACCTCCGCCCCCACTTTGGGGCATGTTCTTTAAAGTGAAAATAACCAAATCTCTGGTATAGCAGTAAACATTGCAAATCTGGAATGGGCTAAAATGTGCACAATCCTGAGAGCTAAGGGAGCAATATTACCAACCCCAAAGTGTTTAAAAAGTCACAAGTCAGGCCTAAAACCAACAAAGGTTAAAATAATGAGTAATAATAAAGTGGGGAGGGGATGCCTCCTGAGTTTTGAGTATTTAAGATTCACATTTTCAAGCTTTTCTCCACAACCGTAATGGCTAGAAAGTTTGTTGTTTTTTTTTAATGAAAATATGCTGCCATAATCATGCCACCATCACACCAAATATTAGGAGACTCCTCTTAAAGCCACTGGGGTTGGTAAATTACAGGCATGATGCTAAAAAGTGACATTTTAAAAGCTAGTACTGTGGAGATGAAGAAAGCTTCTTTTCTATCATGGTATCTGCAAACAGTATAGCAGCAAAGTTCCTCTGACAGGTTAATAGGCTGGTAAATCTGCATTGCCTCTGCTTGGAGACAGAGTTGATTAAACGAATGTGAATCAGACCAGCTGCTTCAATAGTAGCAGATCGCTGTCTGAAAGGGCCAGGTGTGACATTCTCTCACTGAATTTCAGACAGTTGCACTTGCTAAATTTCTGAAGGGGCTTGGAGAATCTAAACTTGTAATGTCCCAAATAGCTGGTTCGGTTTTTATTTAATTCTTTTCTCAGATTTTTATAGGTGCATCTACAGCATGATAAGTTTATTTTACCACATCTTATAATTTACAGCTTGACTTTTGTTTTAAAGACAAATAAGTGTTGAGAACTGTAATGACATACTGCTAAGACTACTGTTATGAAAGATTTTTTTTTTTTTTTTTTTTTAAACGTGATCTCCTCCCAAGCAGGAGGTGGCATATAGCAATTCTCACTGATGTTACCAAGTACAGCTGCAAAGATTGGTCAGTTACCAAGCTTTCTGTTGTTTCAGGAGCATACATTTCCTTCCAAAGAATTTTTGTTAAAATGTAGCTACAAATATACAAAGCACGACTTTTTCATTCCACTCTGGGCAATTTAGTGATTTCTGTGTTACTCATTGCCTTCCCCGAAACGTCAAAAAAACAAAACAAAACTGTAGGCAACTCAGAGGGGAACCATAAAAATATCTCTAAGAATAGACTGATGGATGAAGAAATTAGTGGGGGTAGAGGAAAGGGAAAAGTAAAGGTCACAAACATAGTGAAAAGAGGAGCATTAGATTAGTTGAGGAGTTAGACAGATAGGGAGGATATATTCAAGAACAGCTGCCCAATTTATTCAATTAAAAATCTAAGCAGGTACCAGGAAAATAATTGCTAGCAGTGAAATCTATTAGACCTATTAGTGAGATCTAATAGGCTCCCAAAGGAAGTGACATTGCTTCAGTTATTTAAAACTCCCAAATGGATAGAAAATATACAGTAGGGAACAATCTTGGTCCAGGAAGGAAAGAAATGAACAACATGATTCACTTGGTCTCTTTTAATAATTCTTGGGCACAGTAGATATAATCACGCCTCTAGCTTCACTAAACATTAATTCCAGTATTGTAATTGGTGAAATTTGAAGCAGAGCCTTGGACTATAACTTTCTACTATTTAGTGTAGTAAAAGTAACATTATGCTGGAGTTTGGGTGAAATCTTGATGAAGCTGGTGGACATCATAGCTGCCTTTCATTCAGGATAAATATAAAAATCTCTTAAACTCCCCTACAGAATAAGATAACAGATGACGGGGCCACTTCCCAAAACACAGGCCACATGCAAGGAGCTGAGCTATGTGGCAGAGTGCAAATGCAGGGGGACTGGGTATTAATTTGGAAGAGCTGTATGTGAGAGAGAGAAACAGCTAGAAATTCCACAATTAATTGTGGGTATAACATACAGACAGAGAAGGCAGCAAGGAAGCCCTAGAGACAGCCAGAGAAACACTTGTACCATGATCCTAAGAGAAAGCTAAGAGAGTGCTTTTGGGTGGAGTGCTGGCTGGAATGAGGCTTGGAAGTGCGAGGGGGAAAAACCACAAACAATCTGCTGTGTTCAAGGAAACAGGGTTTTATTTACATTCTTTGTAAATCAACTGAGTTGGATTAAAGAAATTCCTGACTCCATCATCAATTTCTCCTCCAAATAGACACAACCTTCAAGACCTCAAATAATGGCTAACCACTCAGATCAAAACGTGTAAACAGTAATATTACATAGAATTGCATCATCATAAGGAAAGACAGCAAGAAAGTTTTAAAATCAATTTCAGTATATAAGCAGCACTCCCAAAGCCTTGACAAAAGCTGTCGTGTTCTAAAACATAGCAAATCTAAAATTTACATATAAAATGGGCTTTTAGGGCTGATCCTGTTCCCATTGCCTTCAATGGGTGAAGGATTCAGTCTTTAATCACTACACGGCAGCTGTGAATGAGCACAGTGTGTACTATCTTATATAACCACAAAACAGTAAGGAAACCGTAGAAGGCACAGCAGGCTACACAATTGCAGAGAAGAGCCCCAGTACATTGTAACATCACCAATGAGCAATCTCCAGGTCTTCAGCACAACATTTACAAACATTTGAAGAGTTTGTTTCTATGAAAGTATATACTGCACACACAATCCACTTGAAATTTTACCAGGTGCCATACAGTTACAAATTTTCCCTCTTCCTTTAATGTTAGTTACATCGGCTGCATCTTTATCGCAGGCACAATGATCCTACTGGCAGTATAGCCTATGGATTAACTAGCAGGTTCACTTCAGCAATACAGTCAGAATTATTTGTACCCAGCAGGTCTCCCCATCTTGACAGAGATACACAAATGGTAGAATTGTGGAACGTGCTTCCTGAACCTATTGCTGACTTGTCAGTCTTGAGAGATTTGTTTTGAGCCCAACTGAAGGATTTTTACAGCTACCGCAAACTAAGGAAGTAGAGCCAGATCTTTGGCTGTTGGGAGTCCCCATAGCTACACTGATTTCAGCAGAACTACGCCAGGATACACCAGCTAAGGATCTGGCCCCTGAAGCTTTAATATTCGAGTGGTGTGTGTGTGTGTGTGTGTGTGTGTGTGTGTGTATTTATACATATTTGCTAAGTTATTTCACTATTAGTGTTTTTAAGAATCTAATTGGTAATAGGAAAATTTCACAGCTTTCACCAATCCAGCACTTCCATTGAACATGAAAGACGCAATGCTTACATGAACCCTTTATCCCCTGTCTGAGATGCAAGTTACCAAAGACAACATGCTTGTCAGCTACCGCAGTAACATTCCAAAAGTAATATTAAAAAAAAAAAAAAATCTTGCTTATAGAAAAGAGGAAAGGAATCCAAGCATCAAAGTAATAGAAATATGCACCTTTGTGCTAATTTATCTTCATCTGATGCCACATCTACTACAGACCCCATCCTCTTTCCCCCTCAAAGCAACGAGTTGTATAACAGGACCTTTTCCCCCTTTGCACCCCCTTGTACAGAATATTTTCAGAAGTAAAAAATGCTTAGTTCAGAGCAAACACCTCCTCCCGCCACTGGTTTCAGAAGATCAGATTCTGTTGCAAATTAATAGGGCCCTGAAAATCTGCAGATATCCACAGACTATTTTTGTGGATCGGATGCAGATACAAATTTTGTATCTGCGCAGGATGCTACAAATTAACATATCTTAACTGAGGGTACGTCTTCACTACCTGCCGTATCGGCGGGTAGCAATCCATTTATCTGGGATCGATATATCGCGTCTCGTTAAGACGCGATATATCGATCCCCAAACACGCTCACCGTTGACTCCGGAACTCCATCAGAGCGAGCGGCGGTAGCGCAGTCGACGGGGGAGCCGCAGCTGTCGATCCCGCACCATGTGGACCCCAGGTAATTCGATCTTAGATACTTCGACTTCAGCTACACTATTCGCGTAGCTGAAGTTGCGTATCTTAGATCGATCTCCCCCCCCCCCCCCCCAGTGTAGACCAGCCCTGGAAGACTGTAGTGACTATAGCTCCATTCCTGCACATGCTTAGCTTTAAGAATGTGCATAGTCTCACTGGCTTCAAGTTGGACTTCTCCTGTGTGGACTAGAAGTCACAAGGGGAGAATTCTCTCCCTTGTTCCAGAAGAGCAATAGTTTGAAGCATCAAAGAAAAGCAAGACTGACAGCTCAGGGGTGAGCTGCACCTGTGATCTCTCCCGCAGCCCCTATACGTGACAGACCTCTACCTCAGTATTACCAAATGCCAAATGTTCAAAAATCATGAATCAGGCTCACCACAAATCATGAAATTGGCTTTAAAATCCTAAGATTATGTAAAAATAATAGATTTGGTGTTCTTTTTATTTTCCTTCTGCTTTCTAAGTGTTTAGGGTGCACCAGGGTCACATTTTGAAGTGAAAGCCACAGTCACGAGGGCTAGAAATTTACTTTTTCTTTAAGACTGAAGGCTGAAATCATCACATATCCACTTGACTCTAGAAGCTGGGGCTTTAAAGGAAAAAACAAACAAACAAAGACAAAATCATAAGGGTGGGCAACATTACTACCTGCAGTCTTCACAGAATGGAATTCAGTTCACCCTACTTTAGACTGGATCATAGGCTACAATACCCTGCATTTCCCATCATCCTGCCATAATTACAGTTTGAGCGATACTTTATACCTTCATGAGTGCACCCCTCAGATGACAGACTGCGTTATCTTCACATCTCCCTAGTGGAACCCTGTGGTTCTACCACTCTCACCTGGATCCTGGAGTGACAGTCCGTTGTTTCCAACCATGTTAACACAAGACACCCAACCGTAATTGGTACTTGCAAGAAGCTTTCCTCAGATCCTGTAACCAAGAGCTGAATGATTAAAGTGAGACTCTAAACAGCTCCTTCCAAACAGACAAATTGTCTATTCACCCAAGAGCAGAGAAAAGGGTTAAAGCTACAGAAACTCTGTATGCTTAGGTCTTATCTGGAACTCTTAGCTGCCTTTGACATTCCACTGGGCCTGCGTCCCAGGCTGATTGCTCTTTACGAACAGCCCGTGACCAGTGAAGCCCCCTCCATCTCTAAAGGAAGATTTTAAATATTTAGTGCTCCTTTTATCTTGGGACCTCAGCCTTGGTGAGCCAGGTGTGCAATTTTGCCTGGCCCCTGGAAGCAGCATTTTCCCAATTGATAGCCCAGCCACTATTCCCTTAACTCTCATGAAGTCTTATCTTGTCACTGGCCGTTGTTTTGTTTCCTGCTTGCTCTTCCTAAGAGCTCCTTTTGGTTTAACTCCTCAAGACAGACTAAGCACTATCAAGCAGGTAAAGAGAAAGATTTTCCACTTTCTCCATGACAATATTGCACAATAAGACGTTGATGCCTTGAACATATTTTTCTAAGTCACTTTATTGTTTAAAATGTCAGCACACTTGATCGTCAATGTATTTTTGTACCACTCATGAAATACTGCAAGAAACATACTGCATTGTACAGTATACACCTCTGCAACTCTAAATACTGCTTTCCCTCTGCCCCCAATGGGCAACATAAAAAAGACAAAACAAAACCCCCAAAACTATTTAAGGCAGACACAGGAATTGGACCAATGCGGGTGTCCTTGTGACCATTTCACTTCCTCTCAGAATACCTTTTTCCCTCATAGCTAAGCAACTTGAAACTTGAGCATTCAGCCTAAGGCATATTTAGTAGGTCAAAGAAAACATGTGGTCTCTTTGCATCAATGCAAATTTCTTAATTCCAATGCATAAGATACTTATTAGCATCGTAAGTTTTCCATTTAGAAGTGTAGGTGTTGTGCTGTAACTTGATATGTATACAAATCTCAAAAATAGCCCTTCCCTCCCCAACCCAAATGGAATGTTAATAACTGACAGTTTAAATAAATAGCAAAAATAACTGGCAACATCTAACTCCTACCTTGGTTCTAGCTCATATCACTGAAATAAATACAAAATGAATCATTGGTTTGTTGGGGCACTAAGGAAGCTTACTATATTTATAAAAATAAACCAGTGGAAGACAGTAATTTTTCTTATTCTGTCCCACGTAGATTACACTATATTGCTACAGCTGAGAAGGCTCATAACACGTCACACCTTTGTAGTCTACCTCTTTTTGACAGCTTCAGGAAAATTGACACTTCTTTTCTTGTGCTTTTCAAACACAGATTTGAAAAGGAAAATAATGCCATATAACTGAAGTCACTGATTTAAAATTAAACAAGCTTTATATTATTAGAGAGAGAGAGAGAGAGAGAGAGAGAGAGAGAGAGAGAGAGAGAGAGAGAGAGAGAGAGAGAGAGTCACCTGAAATATTATATATATAGCACAGAAGAAGGAAATGCAAGGCAGATAAAGGACTGGATTTTCATTTTAGAAAGTTTGTTATATGGCAAATTTTTGTTTCATAATTGCAAAATAAGTTAATACAAAATAAGGGTTCGCACAACGAAAACCACTATTACTGCATAAACCTTTTCAACTGCTGCACAAAAAGGCTTAATTTCAATACCTAAAAATAGTTAAAACAGTTTGGATCATCAGACAATCTTTTGAATATGAAAAAAAAAGAAAAGAAAAAAAGTGTTTCTTCTGTTCCATTAGAAACTGTCAGCGCCAAACACTGAATCAAAAATGTTACACAAAACTTGACACTAAGTTGCTTCATGGAAAATTCTGCCAGGCTTCTCTACAGCTCGTCATGCTTGTATGTGAACTCCCTGGCAGATATAAATCCATCACGGTCTTCATCTTCTTTATCAAATATGTCCTCAGCCAAAACGTCATGATAGCTGTCATTTACTGGTGCCCCATGCTTTTCAAATTCCTTCTTCAAATAGGTTTTCACCTGTTGGGAAAGATAGATTAATAGTTTTTAGAGCTGTCAAGCGATTAAAAAAATTGCGATTAATTGCACTGTTAAATAATAATAGAATACCATTTATTTAAATATTTTGGATGTTTTCTACATTTTCAAATATACTGATTTCAATTACAACACAGAATACAAAGTGTACAGTGCTCACTTTATTTTTTATTACAAGTATTTACACTGTAACAAAAGAAACAGTATTTTCAATTCACCTAATACAAGTACTGTAGTGCGATCTCTTTATCATGAAAAGTTGAACTTACAAATGTAGAATTATGTGTACAAAAAACCCTGTATTCAAAAATAAAACCACGTAAAATTTTAGAGCCTGCAAGTCCATTCAGTTGTACTTCTTGTTCAGCCAACTGCTCAGACAAACAAGTTTGTTTACATTTGCAGGAGATAATGGTGCCCAATTCTTGTTTACAATGTCACCAAAAAGCGAGAACAGGCCTTCTCGTGGTACTGTTGTAGCCGGAGTCGCAAGATATTTACGTGCCAGATGTGCTAAAGATTCATATGTCCCTTCATGCTTCAACCACCATTCCAGGGGACAGGCATCTATGCTGATGACGGGTTCTGCTCGATAACAATTCAAAGAAGTGTGGACCGACGCATGTTCATTTTCAGTATCTGACTCTGACACCACCAGCGGAAGGTTGATTTTCGTTTTTGGTGGTTTGGGTTCTGTAGTTTCTGCATCGGAGTGTTGCTCTTTTAACACTTCTGAAAGCATGTTCCACACCTCGCCCCTCTCAGATTTTAGAAGGCACTTCAGATTCTTAAACCTTGGGTTGAGTGCTGTAGCTATCTTTAGAAATCTCACATTGATACCTTCTTTGCGTTTTGTGAAATCTGCAGTGAAAGTGTTCATAAAATGAATAACCTGTGTTGGGTCATCATCCGAGACCGCTAGAACATGAAATATATGGCAGAATGTGGGTAAAACAAAGCAGGGGACATACAATTCTCCCCCAAGGAGTTCAGTTACAAATTTAATTAACGCACTATTTTTTTAACGAGTGTCATCAGCATGGAAGCATGTCCTCTGGAATGATGGCTAAAGCATGAAGGTGCATACGAATGTTTAGCCTATCTGGCACGTAAATACCTTGCAATGCCGGCTACAAAAGTGCCATGCGAATGTACTGTTTTCACTTTATGGTGACGTAAACAAGAAGCAGGCAGCATTATTTCCCATAAATGTAAACAAACTTGTTTGGCTTAGCAATTTGTAAGTTGCACTCTCATGACAAAGAGATTGCACTGCAGTACTTGTATGAGGTGAATTGAAAAATACTATTTCTTTTGTTTACAAATATTTGCACTGTAAAATAGATAAACAAAAATAATATACACTTTGATTTTAAATACAACACAGAATACAATATATATGAAAATGTAGAAAAACATCCAAAATATTTAATAAATTTCAATTTGTATTCTATTGTTTAACAGTGTGATTAAAACTACGATTAATCGCGATTAAATTTTTTAATCGTGATTAATTTTTAAGTTAATTGCGTGAGTTAACTATGATTAAATCAACAGCCCTAATAGTTTTCATCATAAGACTTTATTAAAATTCAGTTAATGGAGAAGAGACAGGCCTAGGAAAAGCTATCATATTTGTTATGGGTGTACTAGACAAATATCTACCGTATATACTCAATCATAAGCCGGTTCGTTTATACCCAGCACACCAGCTGCTTACCCTGACAGGCCGGGACAGCAGCTGGTGGGGAAATTTGGGGGGGGGGGGGGGGGAGAAAAGAGAAGCTGGGAGTCAGGAGAGTAACCCCTGTGACCACCCTTCACATGACCCTAGCCCGGGACCCCCACACTCTCCCCATCCCATCCCTTCCCACCTTATCTGGGGAGGGATGTCTCTGGCCTGGCTGAAGCTGCTCCAGCAGGCTGGGCAGCGCGGCCACAGCCTGCTTCGGCGGGCCAGACCAGGCAGTGCGGCCGCATGTTCCAGCGGGCTGGGCCGGGCAGCACGGCCGCAGCGTGCTCCGGCAGGCTGGGCGGCGTGGCCACAGCCTGCTCTAGGGGGCGGGGCCAAGCGGCACGGCTGCAGCCTGCCAGCCCCAGAGCTGCAGCTGCTTTGGGGTCTGGGGGGAGAGCAGCGTGGCCAGAAGCGGAGAGACTCTGGCCCCGCCTCTTCCCTTCTGGCACTGCTGGCTGTGCTGCCTCTCCTTGCTCCCTCTGTTGGGGGGAGGGGCTGTGTCCTCCCTCTCTACCTGTTCATAAGCTGACCCCCTTCTCTGGTGCTTTCCTTTTTTACTAAAAAAGAATTCAGCTTATGAACGAGTATATACGGTACTTCCCATTGTCACTAAGGATATAAGCTTGTCTGATAGATTTCTGCAGCCTAACTCAGAAATGATAGCAAGGTCTTTGGTATCTAAGACAATAAAAATAGTAGGCACAAGTCATCATAGCTTTAGGGTATATGCCAGAAAAGTGTGTCCTTTAAGTTTGGCTGTCTGTACTGTAAAGTGAATATAACTAAAGAATGGAAGCCAAAAATTTCCAGTTATTTAGAGAGCAAAATAATTTCTCTAGCTCACAAATATCAGACGACTGTGTAAGATCCACTAACCAAAAAAAAAAAAAAAGAGAAAAGAAATTAACCTCACATCTGTGTCAACTTATTGGGTTGAGTTTCCAGACCAAAATGTATTTAGGAAACTGTCCATTACCAGCATTTAATGCGGGAACAGAAATCACTGTATTAAAAAATTATTCTGACACCAGAAAATCCCCACAATAAAAATCTTCCCTATGAGACATGCATTTAAAAATTACTTAAACTCACTGCTGGAACATACAGTTATCTACTTTACGAGTCTGCATAGGTAACATTTAATTATTCTGAGTGACAACTCAATCCTCATTCATTTGTTTGAAGTTTATCCATCTTAAATCCATAGAGTTCTAAACCATACAACCTTCTACTGAGGTAGGAAGATATTATAAATTAGGTAATTACAGATGACTTACCCTACAATACCCAAGATTTGTTTAGGATTGAATTAACAGCAAGCCAATGGGTCATATCTTCTGAGTTTTAAAATCTCTTTTATCCGCATCAGTACACTGCTTTGTAGCATTTGTTATGGTAAGTCAACAGCCATTAATATATCGATAATTTGCAAGGCTGGCTAACACAGTGCATTAGTGAACTGGATCAGTCTTTAAGCTCTAATTCCTGTCCTCGACTGAAAACAAAAGTTTAGTGGTCTCACCTAGCCCCCTAATGCAGGAGTTCCCAAACTTTTTTCCCGAGGCCCACCTGTGCAGCTGCAGTAGGCATTGTGGCCCACTATTAACATGCATCCATCAGGGAGAAGGCACTGCAGAGCACACGAGGCCTCTCGCCTCAGCAGGGACCAGGGCCAGTGAGAGGGCAAAAGGGCCAGGCAGATGCCACAGCCAGCCCCCGCCGACACCCTCCACCTCAGCAGCCAGTCACCCACCCAGCACCCTAGGGGTCACACACTCGGACTGCCCGGGAAACGTGGCACTGGGCTCCTCTGGCCCTGGGTGGGGGCCATCCTCAGCTGCAACTCCACCAACATATACAATTTTGGGGGGGCAGGGCAGCAACAACCCTCATGCCCCCGCTGCCCCCAAACTCCACCCATAGTGAACCACCCAGGACTGTGTTGGGGCCTAAAGTTTGGGAATCCCTGCTCTAATGGATGTATTGGCTCATCACAAAAGCTACATCGTATAGCTGGTATACACTGGTATAATTCAATAGGAAGGAAACAAGTCTGAAATACCAGGAGAGATCCAGGACAGGATTGTTGTACATGCAGAAGCCTGCCTGGCTAGAGTTTTTGATTTTCAGTTTAAAATAAAATAAACCACCACTTAAATAGTTTTAGGACTTGTGTTTAAAGAATAAGTGTTGAAACCTGCAGTTCTTTCCACCATTAAGTTCTATATTAAAGCAGAGTCCCAATTAGAAAAGTGGCCAGCAGAGGACGAACAATGTTGAATGCTGCGTCCTTTCAGGAAGGTCACATGATGAAGTGCCATCGGATGTTGGTGTTACAGCAGTAAGATTTGAAATCCAAGCTGTGGTACAAAAACCAGAAACTGACGAAGTTTAAAGTACTTTTTAACTTCTAAAAAGTTCTAAGTCACACAAATTAATATAAAAATTCTAAGTGGTGCAAACCACGCTTAGAATGGGCGACAGGCGATGGATCACTTGATGATTATCTGTTCTGTTCATTCCCTCTGAAGCACCTGGCATTGGCCACTGTTGGAAGACAGGATACTGGGCTAGATGGATCTTTGGTCTGACCCAGTATGGCCATTCTTATGTTATGTTAACCTAGGCCTCCATCCTGCACTTATGCACATGAGCAGTCTCTGTAGACTCAAGGCCCTTGCCTAGCACTAGCTAGATCAAGCCATAGTCCAATAGACCCTTTCTTGACAAATATCAATTTTTACTTCAACCTTTTATGAAAGGGAAGAGTTCCCTTTTGTTTACTTTATTTAATTCGTTTAACTTTGTTTAGTTAAAAGCAACAGAGGGTCCTGTGGCACCTTTAAGACTAACAGAAGTATTGGGAGCATAAGCTTTCGTGGGTAAGAACCTCACTTCTTCAGATGCAAGTAATGGAAATCTCCAGAGGCAGGTATAAATCAGTATGGAGATAACGAGGTTAGTTCAATCAGGGAGGGTGAGGTGCTCTGCTAGCAGTAGAGGTGTGAACACCAAGGGAGGAGAAACTGCTTCTGTAGTTGGATAGCCATTCACAGTCTTTGTTTAATCCTGATCTGATGGTGTCAAATTTGCAAATGAACTGGAGCTCAGCAGTTTCTCTTTGGAGTCTGGTCCTGAAGTTTTTTTGCTGTAAGATGGCTACCTTAACATCTGCTATTGTGTGGCCAGGGAGGTTGAAGTGTTCTCCTACAGGTTTTTGTATATTGCCATTCCTGATATCTGACTTGTGTCCGTTTATCCTCTTGCGTAGTGACTGTCCAGTTTGGCCAATGTACATAGCAGAGGGGCATTGCTGGCACATGATGGCATATATAACATTGGTGGACGTGCAGGTGAATGAGCCGGTGATGTTGTAGCTGATCTGGTTAGGTCCTGTGATGGTGTTGTTGGTGTAGATATGTGGGCAGAGTTGGCATCGAGGTTTGTTGCATGGGTTGGTTCCTGAGTTAGAGTTGTTATGGTGCGGTGCATGGTTGCTGGTGAGGATATGCTTAAGGTTGGCGGGTTGTTGGCGGGAACAAATCAACATACCCTTAGAGCCCCGACCGGGGTTATTCTATCCACTACCCAAGATCCACAAACCTGGAAATCCTGGACGCCCCATCATCTCGGACATTGGCACTCTCACTGAAGGACTGTCTGGATATGTGGACTCCCTACTCAGACCCTACGCCACCAGCACTCCCAGCTATCTCCGTGACACCACAGATTTCCTGAGAAAACTACAATGCATTGGTGACCTCCCAGAAAACACCATCCTTGCCACCATGGATGTAGAGGCTCTCTACACAAACATCCCACACACAGATGGAATACAAGCTGTCAGGAACAGTATCCCTGATGATGACACAGCACAACTTATTGCTGAGCTCTGTGACTTTATCCTCACGCACAATTATTTCAAATTTGGTGACAATATATACCTCCAGACCAGTGGCACCGCTATGGGCACCCGCATGGCCCCACAATATGCCAACATCTTTATGGCTGACCTGGAACAACGCTTCCTCAGCTCTCGTCCACTCACGCCCCTTCTCTACCTACGCTACATTGATGACATCTTCATCATCTGGACCCATGGGAAGGAGACCCTGGAAGAATTCCACCATGATTTCAACAGCTTCCACCCCACCATCAACCTCAGCCTGGACCAATCTACACGGGAGGTCCACTTCCTGGACACCACAGTACAAATAAGCAATGGCCACGTTAACACCACCCTATACCGAAAACCCACCGACCGCTATGCCTACCTTCATGCCTCCAGCTTCCACCCCGGACACACCACACGATCCATCGTCTACAACCAAGCACTGAGGTACAACCGCATCTGCTCCAACCCCTCAGACAGAGACCAACAAGATCTTCACCAAGCATTCTCAAAACTACGATACCCACACAAGGAAAATAAAGGAACAAATCAACAGAGCCAGATGTGTACCCAGAAGCCTCCTGCTACAAGACAGGCCCAAAAAAGAAACCAACAGAACTCCACTGGCCATCACCTACAGCCCTCAGCTTAAACCTCTCCAACGCATCATCAGTGATCTACAACCCATCCTGGACGATGATCCCTCACTTTCACAGACCTTGGGAGGCAGGCCAGTCCTCGCCCACAGACAACCCGCCAACCTTAAGCATATTCTCACCAGCAACCATGCACCGCACCATAACAACTCTAACTCAGGAACCAACCCATGCAACAAACCTCGATGCCAACTCTGCCCACATATCTACACCAACAACACCATCACAGGACCTAACCAGATCAGCTACAACATCACCGGCTCATTCACCTGCACATCCACCAATGTTATATATGCCATCATGTGCCAGCAATGCCCCTCTGCTATGTACATTGGCCAAACTGGACAGTCACTACGCAAGAGGATAAACGGACACAAGTCAGATATCAGGAATGGCAATATACAAAAACCTGTAGGAGAACACTTCAACCTCCCTGGCCACACAATAGCAGATGTTAAGGTAGCCATCTTACAGCAAAAAAACTTCAGGACCAGACTCCAAAGAGAAACTGCTGAGCTCCAGTTCATTTGCAAATTTGACACCATCAGATCAGGATTAAACAAAGACTGTGAATGGCTATCCAACTACAGAAGCAGTTTCTCCTCCCTTGGTGTTCACACCTCTACTGCTAGCAGAGCACCTCACCCTCCCTGATTGAACTAACCTCGTTATCTCCATACTGATTTATACCTGCCTCTGGAGATTTCCATTACTTGCATCTGAAGAAGTGAGGTTCTTACCCATGAAAGCTTATGCTCCCAATACTTCTGTTAGTCTTAAAGGTGCCACAGGACCCTCTGTTGCTTTTTACAGATTCAGACTAACACGGCTACCCCTCTGATATTTGTTTAGTTAGTTAGCACACTCACCTCATCCTTGGATAGCTTCCAGTCATCATTAAGATCCATCTGTTGGAATGACTCATGAGATCTCGGTCCACTTCTAATTTCTAGAAGGTCAATGTTGAATATCAGCGTGCTCTCAGGTGGAATTTTTCCTACCAAAGATGTTAAACATTGAGACAAATTAAGTGTTACATTCAGTACCTTAGAAAGTCCATCAATATTTGGGCAAAGTCTCCTATTAATCCAGTTTCATTAAAGTTGTTTAGGATTGCAGGTGACTGAATTAGTAAGGATTACTGTATGTGTAGTAGAGTGCAGGTATGGATTTGACCCATTCAAACTGTAAGTGGCCTCTGATCCTGCTGAGAGTGAAACACATATGTTACTTTACACATGCATCCCATTGAAGACAGGTATGCATTTAAGACAATCCACAAACATTAAGTGTTTTGGGAAGACAAGGTTCTTGGATCTGTCAGCCTCAGGCAGCAGAGCGAAGTTCAGGAGGTAGTTTTGTAAAAGGTGGTCTCTGTACTGCCCCTATCTTGAATGGGGATCTAAATTAGGCTGGCTGCGGATGGCACCAAGGGGCCGCAGATATGGCAGCTGAGGATAGCCAGAGCCTAAGAAAGCCCTGGCCATGTTCCCTTTAGCAGCAGCAGAGATGGGAAGGGTATCACAGGACTGCTCTACACTGGGGTGATCCTCTCATTGCTGGCTCTAGGCCCAGCCTTTTAAATAATGTTGTTGGTTAATCTGATTGTACCTGTGTGCTCAGTGTACATGCACCAAGTGAATTACTTCATTTTAGATGCTTGAATAGGCTGCTGGTTTTCTGATGGCGACACAGAAAGCAGTCCACTTTTGGCTCAGAATGGTTGGAATTTTTAAAATTAATCACACACTGGCTTTACCAACATGTTATCTTTTAGCATTTAGGTCCAGTCAGTAAGATCATTTAAATGATTAACGTTTGAGGCACACAGCTATCAGAAGCACATTTTCATCTTTAACACTCCACTTAATTTTGTGCCTGCTGTGCAAAGCCTACAGGAGTAGAATACACATCCTTGCTTTTGCTCCCCAGACAACAGCTCCCTGCCCCTAACAAGATCCTCACAGCTCCCTACATGCCATCTCTTCTACTACTTGCCTGATAGGGTGTGAATGATCTCCAGAAAGCTCAGCTACTCTGACTCACAGTAAGAGAGATGCTAACAGCCTTTTAGCATGTGCAAGTGGGTACTGAATCTTGGGAATACAACTGAAGGGGGACAGTGAGTGGGCAGTGATTCTTCGTAGGGTTACAGGAAAGAGTGCAACTCATTCTCCAGGTGAGAGATCAAGGGCAGCACCAAGGATGGAGGGCCTGGAGACAGCATGTGTGCATTGAAGAAAGCAGCATGAAGAAAGAAAATGAACCAGTTATTCCACATACCTGCTGAGTGTATTATTTGAAAAGAGCTGTAGGCAGGCACACACTTTACAAAGTTTTCTGAAGCAAAAACTATTTCTTATGGCAACTGTCAGGTTTGTTTAACTCTTCAGCAGGCCTTTAAATATACACACAGTGCGACTTTGTTTTGTATTGACAATTCTTCCTTAGAAATCTGGGGGCTAGCTCGCCACTGCCTTGTATCGTAATTATTTACACTTGTGCTAAATAAGTGTGCATAAAGTGGCACCAAGTGAAAATGTTAGCATTTAACATCCTTTTTGTGTAGTTATTTACACCTGGGCATGGTAGTAGAGAATTAGGCACCATGGGTGTCCTGGTGGCAAAAGACTAGCCAGGGTGCATTAATTTAAATTGCATACTAAAAGCTTGCTTTGCTTCTTGCATCATTTCTGGAAGACAAAAAACAGTGCTTCTAGAAAGCTATAATTGAAAGTTTTATTTTAAGGGAAAGTGTGTTTAGTTGCCCTCCACCTCTTGCTCCAATTTTGCCAGAATACATACACACAGTATATGGAGTCAAGTATTCCCAATTCCTAAACTAGTTTTGTATTATGAGAAGGCATAGTAGAAGAGTTAAATTTCCTCAGGAGAATACTTACTCCATCTGCATTAAAGGTCACACATTGCCTTAGATCCACATGACACAGGCAACCCCCATGATGCAAGTACTTAGCCCTATTAACTGTTCAAATAATAATATTTTTTATAAATCAGCTAGCTGTTGGGCTACAACAGTAAGTATCTCCAGTTTGGACTCTCCTGTCCCAAAGAGACATCTGGAAGTGTTTACCATCTTGGAAAGTGAAAAATCACTGCTAAAGCTAGATAAAGTGATGCAGAGCCACATTACCACCATTAATTCTGATAAATCAATCCTACAGCGAAGAGACAAGTCTTTACAGTGGATATACATACTGCTGTGCTAAGGGCTCGTCAGTCACACCACCTTGTTGAAGTAGTGCAATAGCTGACTTCCATTCAGGGCGGGCTAAATGATGGAACAATTAAATGCCTCCTTGTTTAGCAATAGCTGAAACAATGGAAAACCCCTACCCAAATACAAGACCATACGCAAGCCTGGGAAATGGCTGGGATTTCCCAGTGGTCTAATAGAGGGGCAGAGGACTGATGTGATTCCAGGTGTGTATCAGCCCACGTGCCACAGAAGCATACTGAGAAGGCAGCAAGGAAGACCAACAGCCAGACAGAGAAGAACTTGACATTGAGAAAGAGCTAAGGGAGAGTGTTTTTGGTTGAGTGCTGGCTGGAAAGAGGCTTGGAACTGTGAACAAAGAAACTATCTGCTGCTGCTTGATTCCTATTGTGTTCAAGAAAACAGGACTTTATGTACATTCTTTGTAAATAAGCAGGATTGCATCAAAGAAATGTCTGACTCCTATCAATTTCTCTTCCTAATGGAAACAACCTACAAGACCTCAAAAATCTGTTAACTACCTAAGACAAAAGAGGTAACAATACAGGTTTAGGAATGCGTTGAGCTTGAGGAGGATTTAAAAGTATTACCTTTCCCTTCTTTTCCGTAAGCAAGGGATGGAGGAATAGTTAGTTGCCGCTTTTCTCCTACACACATATCCTTCAAACCTTTGTCCCAGCCTTTAATGGCTTCCTTTATGCCAAGTGTAAACCACGTAGGTTGACCATTGTTATGCTTGTGGCTGAAAAAAATGGAACAAAATATTTTAGTCCCTAAATTGTTTAGTATGTCCATGAAGATTAACCATTATACTAAGCTGAACAGACTCATACTGCAGAGTTACAGCACTGAACCCCTAAACACTAAAGAAGTGCAAAGTTATTGACAGCAGACCTAGTCCTTGCACATCTAAAACATAGGAAAAAGCAGTGAAATTAAAAATAAAACCTCACCCTACACATGAAGATGTTGGTGCCTAGAGCCAGCACATTTTCTTTTTGTACTGGAAGCAGCAAATCTAATGATTTGTGTATCTGATCACTGTAGAAATTGAATCATACGGTTAAGAACACACAGCCATGGCTGTATTGATTAGTTGGTAGACAATAAAGCCTGAGATTTGTTTCTGAACCTTGATGGTAGATTGTAAAATATGTAGTATGTTTTAAATTGTTAACTGTGTTTGTCTTTTGAAATAACCATGTCAGGTAGAAACTCACAGCAGCCACTATGAACCAACAACACTACACAACTGATGTGTAAGTTTAGCACAGAGGAAGTAAATGGATACAGGGAGGCATTTTAGTTTAGATAGGTAGAACGTAACCCCTCCCTTCCAAACTGAAATTTGGCTAGTATACCAGGGTGATAACTACTGTACAACTTACCATAGCATTCCTAGGCACCAATCCAACGCTCCTAACCACGTGAGTAATCACACTCATATTTAACAACACATTTAGAAAAAATTAAGTCAATACAATTGCACTGAATTCAATCCCACTGACTTCCATGGGCCTTAACATGTGCTTAACTTTAAGTGCATGTTCAAATGCTTATTTAGATCTGAATGGGACACTTGCACATTTCAAATAAAGAACATGCTTAAGTACTTTGCTGAAATGGCGCCTTAGCAACTACAAGACTCAGGACCTCTACTTTAGGTATCATTCAGAAGTCACTGCTAGCAGCTCAGTGCTGTTGTGTACTATGATGGACTATTATTAGTTGTAGTACTAATAGAAAAAAAGTGCCTCAAAAACCACTTTATGGAGCATTTAGGTTTTCTACAAGGTCTCCCATCCAAGTAGTGACCAGGCCCAATCTTGTTTAGTTTAAATCTAAGCACTTCAGAGCTGTGCAGTTAGAATGTTTCTTAACCAGTATAGCTGGTTGAAAACATTGTGAAAATTTGTCACCATTTTCATTGATATTTTGTTTTTATCTGATTTTTCTGACCAGCTGTATTTACCAGATACTGAAAGAAGACACTTCAAAAATACAGAAATTAGTCATCAATGGACAATTTGTTAGAGAGAATGACAAACATAAATATAATTCCTTTACAAGAAGCATAAAAGACTATCTGTAAGAGATAATTGGTCAGAATTTACGATTTGGTGAGAGATTTTATTTAAGACTGAACTGTAAAGAAAGAACAAGCAGTCTGTACTAGTTGGACTCTTGTAGAAAGACATATTTTGGACCTAGCCTGCAAATATTTAAGCATGTTCATTGCTCCGCATCACCATAGCATCTGACTTTCATGTAAACTCAGTATCTGTAGTAAAGCTGACTTCATGGAATTTCTGGCTCTTCTCCCTTTTGGGGATAAAATGTCTGTTTAAAAATAGTAGATTTTTTTTTTTGGTTGATTTGTTTTAGGGAATTTGGGCGGGGAGGGAGAGGAGAGGGGAAGAGTGATGTTTAGATAGAAGATGTCAATGTTGCAATTATTACTTTTCCTGTAACGGAAATTACTTTTTAAAGTGAAAGGTTCTGCAGAGTTTCCCAGAGACAGATTCTGGATTGGCCCGATCTCCTCCAGAAGCTTGTTTTATAATCAGATGTCCCTTTCTGCACATGAGAAGCCCCACTGAGCTACTCAAGAATATTTATGAGCATAAAGTTAATCATGTGTATATTTGCAAGATTGAGGCCAATATCTGAATTGTAAAACGTTGCTTAAGGCCCCCATCCTTCAAGGGGCTCCATGAGGGTCTGTCTGTGTGGAGCAACTTGGATGTTTGGGTAGTTTTATTTTTGGGTCTTCATTGGAAGTGAGGGTGAGGAACACAGATCACATCCTTAAGACAAAATTAAAAAACAACAAAAACAAGTACATTCCATCACTTATATTGCAAGAGAGGGAATTAATTATTAATAATTTAACTTTATTGTTAAAATGAGTATATTGGGGTATGGATATATTGATGGGGTTTAGCTGTTTTACACATATATCCTAGGGCAATGGAGCTTATACAATCACTATCCACACATCTGATCTCTTTACAGATCACCAAAATTGCCAACGAAAGCTTTAAGCCAGCACCTAGTGCTTTATCTTACATGCTTGTAAGAGTTACTTACGTGGAGTGAAACATTGAACCATCTTTTTCCAAGTAGCCTTCATAATGCACCAACATCATATCCCCCCATTTGGTTTTCCTCTGACAGATGAATGGCTTCTGGAGCACCTCAATCTTCACTTCTGCTTCTGGGATCAGAGCCCCAGTCACACAGGTAACAACCACACAGAAAAGGGGAGCCCAAAATGCAACCCTCATCCTTGAGTCACAGCAAGGGCTATTTTCTCAAAAAGAAAAAAAAAATCTGGATGACGGCTGCGTAAAGGAGTTTTATACAGTTGGGAGCCTGGAGCAAGGACCCTCACCTCTCCTTCTCCTGGGTCAGTTACATTCAGTGCCTTTCGCAGCCGCCTTAAAGTGCCCCCAATATTGTCAGCACGAGAGGATTCGGTCTTTACTTGCACACCGCTGCGGCCAGGCGCTGAGTTTTGCAGGGCACTTAAGGCAGGTTTCGCTGTAACTGAATCAGACTTCGGGCTCCCCAGGGGCTCCAGCCCCCTGCAGAGGTGGGTGGTGCTGGGGGAAGAGGAGGGAGCCACATCCACCCTTGGCTCATCCCTCCCTCCTGCCCCTCCCCAGCACCACGCAGACGTGGCAAACTCATCCCGAACCAGGCTCAAAACTTCAGCTGGCGGACCCCTGCCCACTAGAGCCGGGCTCCTCTCCCTCTGATTGGTTCTCCCTAGGGGGCGGGCCAGAAAATGTCGCCATCTATTGGGACGCAGACCTGTGTGTCTTCCCTCCCGCCCAACGGACAGCCGGCGCTGATCAGCGCTCGCAGAAAGTAATTGGTGCTCCCGGAAGAGAACGTTCGTACACAGTCCGGCCTTGTTGGAATCCTTACACAATTGAATCGGCTCCCGTGCGCCTCCGATTGGGTGGCGCTGTTGCCGGAGCAGCATTCTTATTGGTTCCCGGAAGCCACCGGCTTTGGATGTTCCGTCTGCTCCTTTCCCGACTCCGCGCACGCTAATCACGTGGTGGCTATGCCGGAGGCGGCTTACACAGCCCGCCTCTTCGTGGGGCTGTGAGGCGGCACCCGGGGGATGCGGAAGCCTTTGGTTGTGTGCTAGAAGCGTAGTGCGAGAGGAGGCGGGGAGGGTCTGTCTGAAACAAGCCCCAGGATGGCCCTGGGTGTCGGGGGCTTTGCGGTGGGGCGCAGGGGGTGGTTGAAGGCTTAAAAGGGCAGGGGGGGCAAGGGGTTCCCCTGTCCCGAGCAGAGCTGGATGGGGGGGCCCTTGCCACCATGGAGGGGGTGCTGTACAAGTGGACCAACTATCTGAGCGGTGAGTGCCTTCCCCTCTTCCTCCAGCCCTGCGAGTGGTGCCTGCCTAGGGCAGCCTGGGCGCGCTGAGATGGGGGGTGTTCAGCCGGGACGCGATTCTGTAGATGTGGGAGTTGCTTTGGGTGGGGGAGGCAAAGGTGCATGTTGGATCCTGCTGACTTTTGTCCGTAGGGTCCCAAATGGATCCCTCACTCGGGAGAGCCAGACTAGCCGCGCCCACTGCATCGGGAAAACCGAACCCTCCCAGAGAGCATGGGTGTTGTCAAACCCTAAGTCTGGCACGTGGACCCAGACATAATTTGCTTCCCAGCCAGTGCTAGAACACCACAAAAACACATACCTGGCGCCCGGGTCTTGTCAGATCCAGCAGTGTTTTACCCATAGACATCTAGATTTTATTGCATATATGGAGACAAAGCGTACCTACTTCACCATAAAAATCCGGGCACTGGTACAGCCTTGATCCTGGCGCTTGTACAGCCTTGTATTTCTAATGCAAAAAGGCAAAACAAATTTTGCTACTTTATGGCACCCAAAACCAATAGACCCTGATACATTGCTGGCAACCCTATGTATCTTAAAATAAGAGACCCATCCTCCTGATATTATTATCATCATCATAAGAAGTAATACTCACCTACATTCACCAGAGGTATTTCTTGCTGCTTTTTGCAGCACTCAGCAACTCCCGATCTTGTTGTACAGAGATGGAAAAAATAAGGGACATCCCTGGTAATAAGGGACTTGGCAGCCCTACCTATAACCCAGAGCATGAGTGCTGTAAAAATCCAGGTGTGCCACTGGAATCCAGCTGGATCTTGACTGTCTTTAGCCACAAACTCCAAAATGTACAATCTAAATAGAAAGCTGTTGTAGCAGCCTCAACTTGATTGGCAAAATCTGCATCTGCATGCACCCCAGCCCCAGTCTAAAGCCGGTGCCCTGAGATTTATATAGCAGTCTCAAGGATTTACACACACATCTTCCATTGAAATGTGCTTAAAATTAATGGAAGTTCTAAATCCTCTAGACTGTTTTGGAAATCTCAGTCAAGATTGGCTAAAACCACACATAATACGATCATCCACTTTTGCAAGATGAGATGGGTCACGTTTCTATGTTCTGGTATAAAGTTAGGCTGTATCTAGAAAAGTCAAGAGATTGTTTTGTTTATTGTGGCTTCATTAAAATACAATTTACATAGATTTATCTGATATGAAAGGACACATGCTGTCTTCAGAATTGCCACCCCCAAACATTCAAAAATCCTGACTCAGGCCCCCTAAAAATCATAATTTTGGCTTGAAAAATCAGGAGGGTTTTTTTTTTTAATTTAGTTTTGAATTCTTTTTATTTTCCCTCTGAGTTTTGAGCTGTTAGGGTCACATTTACCAGTAACCATTAGGACCAAACACTTTTTATACATTTAAAAAAAAAAACATACAAAAAAAACCCTGAGTCTGTTGTATTTAAGGTGGTCCAGGAACTGTGGCTTTAAGAAAAACTCCAAATAGCATGAGATTCACAATAGAATTTTGAGAGTTCACAACACAAGGTCTATCTATAAGGTTACATTTTGAGGATCTAAGTGAAAAAAAATAATCAATACCTGCTGGATCCTGATCTACTTGGATTTTTCCCTGGTGCCAGGCTGTATCAGGTCCAGATTTTTATGGTGAAGTAGAAACACTTTGTCTCCATTTATGCAATAAAATCTAGAGATCTGTGGCTAAAACATAACTGGGTCTGATAAGACCCAAGTGCCAGATATGTGTTTTTGTGGTGTTCTTGCACTGGATTGTGATGGGGCCTGAATTTTTCTGGTTAAATAGCTATTTTCTGGTAGAAGCAGCTGTTGTCTACTTTGATGGTACAGTTTGGGAACTTGAAGCCTGACCAGCTCCAGGTGTTTGGATATGTTACTTTGTGGTGTACTGAGCCGTGATGCATTGCAATTTGAATTTTTCAATTACATTTGAGCAACTGCATTTCTTCTCTATTTAGCCAGTAGAGCTTTGGGATTAGTTGGTTGTCTGTGTTTTTTGTTGATGTTGTTTGTCTGTTTAATCCCAAACTGGATCCCATGGGATCCAGATGCTGGATACGTGTTCTTGTGCTGCTGCACTAGATAGCAACTTGATTTAGGTTTAGTGGTGCACTAGGAGATGCTACACTTGTTCCTCTATTTAGACAGATTTTTGGAGGTTGGGTTGAAAATTGGCAGGATCCAGTTGACAGATGTTTCTCCAGTGCTATTGTCCCTCTGTGCCTCAATTCCCCCTCAGTAAAATGGGGACAATAGTACACCTGTACCCCGATATAACGCTGTCTTCGGGAATCAAAAAATCTTACCGCGTTATAGGTGAAACCGCGTTATATCAAACTTGCTTTGATCCGCTGGAGTGCGCAGCCCCGCCCCCCCGGAGCACTGCTTTACCGCGTTATATCCAAATTCGTGTTATATCAGGTCGCGTTATATTGGGGTAGAGGTGTACTTGTCTACCTCACAAGGTTGTTCAAAGGATACATATATTAAAAAGACTGTGAATTGCTATGGCATATCTCATGTAAGAGAGAGGTTTGGGGTTGGTTTATATTAGGGTCCAGCTTTTTCCATTGAAGTAGGAGCTGCTACATTTGTTTTCTATTTGGATTTTACAATCTGAGACTCAAAATTGCCATGTGGAAAAAGCAAAAAATTGCTATGATCCTGCTGGATCCAGGTTTTTGCATTGCTTGGGACGCATTAGGGTCTATAATTTTTTGGTGCTGTAGGAGCTGCTATGCTTTTTTTCTGTTCATGCGATGGAATTTGGGGAGTGAGGGCCAAAACTTGCAGGGCTCCAGTAGGTTCCAGGTGCTAGAACTGGGTTTTCATGTACTGTGATATGACAAAGACAGAATATTTTAGTGCATTCGGAGCAGTTAGACTTGTTGTCTGTTTAGGAAACTGAGGCCAAAACTTGGCTGGATTCTTGTAATGGATCCAAGTTTTTACAGTGCTTATACTCTCGGATGTGTCAGGATTTGCGTTTCTTGGTGCAGTAGGAACAGCCAGACTTGTTCTCTGTTTGATGGGACTTGTGGCCAAAAAGCTGCAGGATCTGTCAGGATTCAGCTAGATCCAGACTTACGTTAAAACACAAAACAAAACAAACAAATTGAAACACACCTGAATCAAAATCCATTTTCATAAAGAAGGGAGATGCTTTGAAAATCTCAATAAAACTAATGCAGAATGAGTGAGTCTCCCTTCTCTAGGTGTGTAAGACTTAGCAAGTCTGAGTACCCAATGAGCCCACACAGAGAAGGAGACTGGTAGATTGTGATGTAATTTTTTCTTTAGTGGCTATGCCAAACCCTGGCCCTGCTACTGAATTTCGCAGGTCAGTCTCATCAGTGCCTCTTCTTTTGTTATTACTTAAATTATAAATTCATTGGTACTATGTAGTATTTTTGTTCTGTATTTGTAAAATGCTGAGTACATTTACAAATAAACAATGTAGTGCTATAGAGGCAATATACAATGGGTATAATGTACCAAACAAACGAGTTCCTGTTACGTTGTAAAGTGCATAATAGTATAATACAAATGACGAATAAACATGGAGTGGGGTGTGGCATTTACAGATTGATTGCTTCCAAGAAGAGGAGAAGTAGAACTGTGACATGAAAGCCAGCAGACTATCCTTTCATAGAAAATCAGACATTAGAGATGGAGAAAAGACTTGTTAAATCATCTGCAATAGTTACCTCTGCCAATATAGGAATTTTCCCTCCAAACTAGATGTGCTGCATAGTGTAAATATTATATATAAAATGTGTGCAAAATATGATGGGACCCTGAGTATTACAAAGATATAAAAGTGTATAACAGTTCAGCTCTTTTTCTATCTTTCTATACCACCAATCTGTAATGCTTTGTTTCACATGGTCCAAGATCATATGAGACATTCATGGAAACAGGAAGCTTATTTAAAATATTTGAAAAAGTGTGCTTTCTTTTTCTCTCCCAAGAGAGCAGAGGATGGAGTCTGCTGGGGGTCATCATCTCCAGTGGTAATGTTTCTATCACTGACACTCATGAGAGAAGATGAAATTTGCCTCAAAGTTTTTCCGATATCCTAACGAGTGGTGCCTCCACCTTATTTTAATTTTCAATGCCCTCTCTATGCGTTTTCCCCTGAAAACATCCTGCTCCCATATATCCAGTTTATCAAAGATAATAAAAATGTGTTGGCCCAGTTCTCAGCTGCTGATGTAATGGGTAAACCTGCAAAAACCATGCAAGCAAAGTATATACACCTTATAAAAGGGTATATAGACCCTCAATTACTAGGTTTGAACACAGAGGCAGGATCATGTGTTCACACTACTTGTGTGAACAATGAGACCATTCCTGTCTTCCCTCACTCTGCCAATTTGAGACAGTGGGAAGCCCTGCACAATTTTCACTGAATTATTAAACATAATACTAGGTGATTATACCTTCACAGGGTTTTTACAAACTCTAATTAATCCTCGAAACACCTACAGAGGGAGGTATTAAATAACAAAGGCACAGAGAAGGAACTTGTGACCTCAGACAAAGAGTGTGTGTGATTATCTCTTGATAGAACAGGATGTGATCCAGGAACTAAGTCCATTAGATTAGACCTTGTCTTTCTGTCTAATGTGAATCTGACCTACTAAATGTAAGCTGAGATGTGTACAGCATTCTGTCATACACAGCACCAGTTTGATTCTTGACTATGACAACAATCAAGACATTTTCTTTTTGGGCAAGTTGGTTTGAGTAGGTTAGATGAAGTACAAGTGGTGTTGCACTGAGGCTCCAATCCTCAAAGGTATTTAGGCAACTAATTCCAGTTGACAGCAATGGGAGTTAGGTGCCTAAATCCTTTGAAGATTTGAGCCTGAGTGCTTTGGAAGCTGATCTACACATCTGTCTGAAATAGAGCCATAACCCGATGTTTGTCTTAGACCTAGTTTACCTCTTAGAAGTTACTTTTGCTGAGTCTTAGGAGACTGACTCGTAAAAAAAAAAAAAAGCCTGATTTCAGACAAGACTTTTATAGGGTGAGTAAATTACCATTTATTATGGAGTATAAACAGCCCATAGGGAAGTACATGCTGAAGATGGGGAGCTCCTTCCTTTAATTATGTAGGTAATAGCTTGGTACTTCCCAATGTTCTTTCTACTCAAATTCAATTAACTTCAGACTTTGAACATGAGAAGTATTTTACTTAAGATCAGCTCGCCAGAGTCTTCATGTCTTAACTTGAAGATTAAAAATGTCTTCTAAATTAGAGATGGCAAATACTGATTACATCGACTGGCCCATGCATATGCAAGTGCAGAATTGTTCTCTGCAGTACATTTTCTAGCACTTTACCTAGTCTCTTAACAATTACATGTGAAGTAACTTCCACCATTTCCCTTGGGAAAGCTATGCAACAGTCTAATGCTTGCTGTCAGACCTTTTCCTGGTACGTAAATGTTCCCATAATTTAATTTTATAACTCTTAATTATACCTTGTTGTAGCAGCCCTAAATTATTCCTCTTTCTTGAAATGTTACACCCTTCAGATACTTGCCATGGTTAGCCATGCTACACTGTACCATATATAGTTATCTCTTTCAGTCTTTCTTTGAGTTATGACTGTTGTCCGAATTCCTTTCCGTTTGTCTGATTTTAATATGCCAAGACCTAAAACTGAACAGCAAATTAAAGTTCTGAATATAAAGTTCTAAATCACTTTTTTTTTTGCCTCTAATGCCATCATATCATGTTGAAACTTGCATCTTAATAAATTCACTTTTTTAAATGAAAACTACAAAGAACACTAACTGATAGAGGCAGATTCTAAATACATAGGCTAACATTTTCAAAAGTGTCTCCTAAATTGGGTGCTGAACTTAAGACACCTGGTGCCTGAGTTTTCAGAGTGTTGAGCATGCACAGTTCCAGTTGACGTTAACCTCTGAAAATTGGACCCTAGGTGTTTCCACAAATGAAGGAGCCCATGCTTGAGAAGTTTAGCCTTCATTTCCTTTTAGCCTCCTTGATTTTGTCCTATAGAACTGGAAGGGGGGGAGGGATAGCTCAGTGGTTTGAGCATTGGCCTGCTGAATCCAGGGTTGTGAGTTCAATCCTTGAGGGGGCCATTTTGGGATGGGATGGGATGGGGCGGAACTGTCAGGGACAGTACTTGGTACTGCTAGTGAAGGCAGCAGACTGGACTCAATGACCTTCAAGGTCCCTTCCAGTTCTATGAGATAGGTCTCTCTATCTATCTATCTATCTATCTATATATAACACAAGGTGGCTTTTGGGGAGCTGGAAGTATGCAGCTGAAGTTTTTGTAATTCCTAGTGCATCAGATATGGCTAATCTTAGCGGTACTAGCCACTATCAGAGACTGGATACTTGATTAGGTGGACCACTGGTCAGACCAGTATGGCAGTTCCAGTGACCAGCCAACTAATTTTCTATGGGGCTTTGTGTGTTCTAGATTTCTATGCTTTTCTTGCTCTGGACCATATGGTTTGAGATCATGTTTTCATATAACGTTCTTTTTTGTCTTATAATCTTTTAATTGAGGCAGTCGGAAGATGCTCTTTCAGTGAAGTTGATTAGGCTGTGGGAATCAAGAACATTTCATCTCTTCTTTCCTTGCTCTTTAGGTGGGGGTGTTGGGGCAACTGAGAGAGTATTTCCTGTATTGTTCTGCAGAATCTTCCAGCAGGTGAGCCATGTAACTCCAGTATTGGTGCCTGCATAGTTTGCTGTCTAATTCTCCTGTATGTGAATGAGTGTGTATGATCACAGAGAATGGTTTTGGTGGAGAGAGAAATAAAGGGATGTGGTAGTGGAGAGATGTCATCTCTTGCATTGTGTAAATCCAGTGGATTGACTCAGATCAGTCTCATAACCACACCATAAATAAGCTAGAGGGAGCAGAAATTTAGACTTATAGACTTTAAGGCCAGAAGGGACCATCATGATCTCCTAATCTGACGTCCTGCAAACTGCAGACCACAGAACCTTGCCCACCCACTCCTGTAATAGACCATAACCTCTGGCTGAATTACTGAAGTCCTCAAATCATGGTTTAAAGGCTTCAAGTTACAGAGAATCCATCAATTACACTAAATTAGACTTGCAAGTGACCCGTGCCCCATGCTGCAGAGAATGACAGGGCCTGGGGGGGTTTTCACCTATCTGATCCAGGGTAAAATTCCTTCCTGACCGCAGACATGGCGATCAGTTAGACCCTGAGTATATGGGCAAGACCCACTAGCCAGACACCTGGGAAAGAATTCTCTGTAGTCACTCAGAGCCCTTCCCGTCTAGTGTCCCATCACCGGCTGTTGGAGATATTTGATGCTGGCAGTTGCAGATCGGCTACGTGCCATTGTAGGCAGTGTCATCATACTATCCCTTCCATAAACGTATCAAGCTCAGTCTTTAAGCCAGTTAGTTTTTTTGCCTCCACTTCTCCCTTTGGAAAGCTGTTCCAGAACTTCACTCTTCTGATGGGTAGAATCCTTCATCTAATGTCAAGCCTATACTTGTTGCTGACCAGTTTATATCCATTTGTTCTTGTGTCAGCATTGGGGCTTAACTTAAATAACTCCTCACCCTCCCTGGTATTTATCCCTCTGATGTATTTATAGAGAGCAATCATATTTCCCCTTAGCCTTTTTTCAGTAGACTAAACTAGTCAAGCTCTTTGAGTCTCCTCTGATAAGGTAGATTTCCATTCCTCAGATCATCTTAGTAGCCCTTTTCTGCACCGTTCCAGTTTGAATTCTCCTTTCCTAAACATGGGAGACTGATAAGTCCCCAGTTTATAATAGAAATTCTTGTTGTTAGTCCCTAAGTGTATGACTTTGCACTTTGCATTTTCTATTACTCCAGTTTTCAAGGTCATCCGGATCTTTTTTGTATGATATTCCGGTCCTCTTCCGTATTGGCTATACATCCCAACTTTGTGCCATCTGCAAATTTTATTTGCACACTGCCACTTTTTGTGCCAAGGTCATTAATAAAAATGTTAAGTAAGATTGGTCCCATGTCTGCAGAAGGTCAACGTCAGCAAAATGTCTCGTGGCCCACAATCAGATTACCCTGATGGGCCACTTGCAGCCCACGGGCTTCAGGTTGCCCACCACTGCATTAGAGGATTATAAGGAAAAAGCAGACCCACTCTTGTGTAGGAGCGCCTATGTTGAGAAAAACCTTGTATTTGTATTAGTTCTAGGGACAATCTGATTCTCAGAGAGAGACAAGAAATGATCCAGAAATTATCTAATCTGTAATTATTCCTTTGCTAAAGACTAATTGTTCTTCCTTTTGAATGGGAGTGGTGTGACTATTGATAGTGCTGAATGAGCAACCATGTGGAATGAACTTGGTTTCATAAGAAGTATGGGCAGATGTTTAATATATATATTTTTCATATAATGTATGAAGCAAATTGGGATTTTGAAAAATACTGTGTATTTTTAAATTCTATTAAAGAGTAGAACCTTTGTTGTTAGTGCAAATATTCAAGAGACTTCTGTAGCATTCAGGGGGATTGATTTAAATCAAAGTGATATAAATCACTGATTTCAATCTTTTAATCAGCAAGCAGGCAACCTTGATTTAAGTCATTGATTTTAATTGTGTTTTGCATTTGTGCATCTTAGTTATTTTTCTAAAGAGAGGTTGATGCTCATTTTGTCAGGTAACCATTAAAACGTGTTGATTTGCAACTAAATATAGCTTTTACACTAAATTTGGTGTTTCTTTTTGCTAACCAGGAGAATACACTATATCTATACAAATTGATTTAAGCAATTATATAGCTTATCTTTTTACTAGATTAATTTTTTGCTTGCAATTTGTGTTGAGCTCTATTTGGATAGAAATTAAATTTCAATTAAATACACAAGCAGCATTTAAAAAAAATAAAACTAAATGTGTTGGATACATAAGTGGAAAAGGTTATCAAAACATATTTTGCATTTAAAACTAACTGATTTATTACATAACAAAAGTATTATCTGCAGTTAGTGAATTGAACTGTTTGTATCTGATTACTAGTTGTAACATCTTGATGGACATTGTGGAGCTCCACCTTTCACCCTAGTTTCTGTTCGTAGATTGGTAGAGGAAAAACTGGTTTTTCAACTCCAAATTGGTTTCTTAACTATGAATCATCTGGTCATTGAACTGAACTAGTTGAATAAATTAAAATGATGAAAGTATTCTCTCTGACTTGCAGAAGAGGCTACTGCTGTTAAATATTGGTTAGCTCTTCAACAAACTCAACTTCCAGGTGTTTAGCCAGTGATTTCCATCAATTCGGTGCTTTGACTTTCTTTAAAGCTTGGCAGCAAACGTGTACGACTTAATATTTTTGTATTCATTTTTTGTATATAATTTAAATGGTTGTAGTAGATTATAAGTTTAGACATCAACATAGGTTTTCAATTTCAAATTTAATTTTGAATAGATTTATTTTTAAAAAATTAACCTGATTTTAATTTAAAATTTTTAAAAATCAATTCTTGTCCATCCTGATAGCCGCCTTTCCATGTGAGGATCCCAAAGCACTTTACAGACATTAATGAATTTTATGCCCAGCAACATCCCTGTAAGATAGCTTTGGTATATTATCCTCACTTTACAGATGACAAAACTGGGGCACATGGAGAATAAGTTTCTTGCCCAGGGTGTCTTAGCAATTCTGTTTCAGCTCTGGGAATTGAGTCAGAAGATTCTTAGTTCTGTATGTTAGCCACTAGACATAGTTCCACTAAATGAAAAATGACTTGTTAATAATGAAAGGCTTATTCCTTGCATACGTAGAGGACCAGCTGCCAACAGTATTGATCCCACCAGGTGCCTGTTTGGGCAAAGAAGGGGATGTTCTCTAGGCAACAGCTGCCATCTGAGTATCCAGGAGCAATCCAGGCTTTAATAAACTTCCTAGACTACAAACTTGTGTGGCATTGCCAAAGATCCTGCTCCAAACATCAGTGCTGATACCACCTGTGACGGGTTGGATCACAGAAACCCCCTTGGGAACTGCCACCCGATGTGCAAAGACTACCCCTGCTCCTGTTTTCCCTGCCAGCTCAGGACTCCAGCACCCTGTCTTGCTGAGCCAGACACTCCTGTCTGCTCCAACACAGACCCAGGGTCTGAATCACTTGTCCCAAAGCTGCAAGTTTACCTGAAAACAGCTCACAGGAGTGTGCTTGTCTTTAGCACTCAGATGCCCAACTCCCAATGGGGTCTAAACCCAGATAAATCCGTTTTACCCTGCATAAAGCTTATGCAGAGCAAACTCATAAATTGTTCGCCCTCTATAACACTGATAGAGAGATATGCACAGTTGTTTGCTCCCCCAGGTATTAATACATACTCTGAGTAAATTACTAAATAAAAAGTGGTTTTATTAAATACAGACAGTAGGATTTAAGTGGTTCCAAGTAGTAACAGACAGAACAAAGTAAGTCACCAAGTAAAATAAAATAAAATGCGCAAATCTATGTCTAATCAAACTAAATACAGATAATCTCACCCTCAGAGATGCTTCAGTAAGTTTTTCTCAGACTGGACACCTTCCAGGCCTGGGCACAATTCTTTCCCCTGGTACAGCTCTTGTTCCAGCTCAGGTGATAGCTAGGGGATTCTTCATGATGGCTCCTCTCTCCCCTTTGTTCTCTTCCACCCCTTTATATATCTTTTGCATAAGGCGGGAACCCTTTGTCCCTCTGGGTTTCCACCCCCCTCACTGGAAAAGCACCAGGTTAAAGATGGATTCCAGTTCAGGTGACATGACCACATGTCACTGCAAGACTTCATTACTCACTTGCCAGCACACACATATACAGGAAGACTCACAGGTAAACACAGCCATCTGCAGACAATGGGAGTCATCAAGATTTCAAACCATCATTAATGGCCCACACTTTACATAATTACAATAGGCCCTCAGAGTTATATTTTATATTTCTAGTTTTAGATACAAGAGTGGTACATTTATACAAATCGGATGATCACACTCAGTAGATTATAAGCTTTGTAATGATACCTTACAAGAGACCTTTTGCATGAAGCATATCCCAGTTACGTTATATTCACTTTTTACCATATTTTTCTAAAACTATCCCAGTTACATTATATTCACTTATTATCATGTTTTTATAAAACCATATAGACTGCACAACGTCACACCACCTTTGCCAGCTCTTCTGTTGCTTTCTTCAATATATCAATACTGCCTCAGTCTTGTCTGGACCAAGCCTTGCACAACTGTCATCCAGCCATGACTCTCATTCAGACACTGGTCATGTGTTTCGCTGCACCGTCAGGTCAGAGGTTATGGAGATATAGAACTGGGTGTCATCATATGGAATAAATAGTGCAGCTCATTAAGAGCAGGAGGGGTGACAGACACCTGCAGTCCACTGCATGGGAAATCTTGGCGCATAAGAGTACCTTCCCTCTGAGACCTCAAAAAGAAAGGAGTGGTGCCACTCCAGTAACCTGTGCAACCCTGCTAAGGGCTGCAAATGTGTCAAGAAAATCTCACGGCCAATGGTAGCAGCAGCAGCTGACCAATCTAAAACATTCAGCCTGAACATTTGAATTTCTTCTTCTGCTAGGAGGAGTTCACTGGCTAATATAGGCACTTCAGAATCTGTCCCATATCTAGGCTTAAAATGTGGTTAACTGAGATCAAAGAAACCCACGTACTCCATAAATTGTCAAAGTAGTCCTGCTATAATTCTCTTAAATAACCTTTCTCAAAAGAGGGAAAAGAGAGATGGGTCTGTAGTTAGAAAGAATGTCTGTATCAAGAAAGAGCCTTATACTAGCTCCCCTGCTGGTCACTGAGACTCTTTCTTCCCCATTGCTCTAGGGAAGCAATGTCAATCTAAACCAATAGCAGGCCAGTATTTTCCCACCGGCCATCGTCAGCCTGGAAGGACATAGGCACATCTCCATCTTTTCCCTTTACAAATTAAAAAAGGAAGAATAATACTTATTTTCCTCAGTAGTTGGTTTAACAACTGATGTTTGTAAAGTGCTTTGAATGCCAAGAAGTAAATAAGCAATAAAGTATTACTTTCATAATCCAGTGGCTGAAAAAAATCTTAGCATCTCTTACCTTGGTATCTTTAAAAACCCAACCAAATTAGCATCTCTTCATCAAAGCATGTTTTCAAAAAGTGTAGGACTGGAAGGGACCTCAATAGGTCATCTAGTCCAATCCCCTACATTCAAGGCAGGAGTAAGTAATAAATAGACCAGCGGTTCTCAAACCGTGGGTCAGGACCCCAAAGTGAGTCACGACCCGTCGCCAGGGCTGGCTTAGACTTGCTGGGGCCTGGGGCCAAAGCCAAAGCCCAAGGGCTTCAGCCCTTGCCGGTGGGGCTCATGTTACAGGCTTCAGCCCTTAGCGGTGGAGCTCAGGCTTTGGCACCCCCACCCTGAGCAGTGGGGCTCTGGTGAGCTCAGGTTTTGATCCCCCCTCTTGGGGTCGTGTAGTAATTTTTGTTGTCAGAAGGGGGTTGTGGTGCATTGAAGTTTGCGAACCCCTGAACTAGACCATTCCTCACAGGTTTTTGCATAACCTGTTCTTAAAAACCTCCAATGACAGAGATCCACAACCTCCCTAGGCAATTTGTTCCAGTGCTTAACTACCCTGGCTGTTGGGAAGTTTTTCCTGATGTCCAGCTTAAACCTCTCTTGTTGCAATTTAAACCCATTTCATCTTGTCCTGTCCTCAGAGTTAAGGAGAATGATTTTTTCATCTTCCTCCTTGTAACAACCTTTTATGTACTTGAAAACTGTTCTTGAAAACTTGAAATCAGTTCCACTTCTCTGCATTCTCCAGTATTTAGTTATTCCAGCTGGATTTGCACTGTGTGTCTGTCGTGAGCTACATGTCTTCAAACTGTTTTTCCTCTGTCTCAGCAATCTGGAACCAAGACTTTCAGGATTCTTATTCATTACAACATTGAAGTCTGAATTGTGTCCAAAGTTAAGCTATATTATTATTGAACAAGTCTGAGATTGTTTGATAGTAACAGCCATACTTCCTGACGAGTGAAAACAAAAGTAGACAAGCAGGCCTTCCAGCTTGTGGAAATGTGAAGACAATGCTGAATTCTTAGGCACATAAGGGCATTTATATTTCTGGTGGATAATAAGACAAAAACGTTCAACTGCTAATGGTACTAATTTTAAAATACACTTAAGAGTACAATATGGTGGGACATGATCCAATGCCCACTGCAGTCAACTGGAGTCTTTCTGATTTCAGTGAATGTTGTATTGGGCCCTTGATAGACATGTGCTTTCAGTGCCTCTTTAGTTTTATCTGCTTGTTTTACCGACAACATCAAACTTTGACTGCCAGTAGCTCTGCAGAGCTAATTCAAGCTGTGGAAGAATGAGCTATGTTCTGGCAGGCCTAGTGCATCATCAATGAAAGTGCACCTAAATTCTTATTCCGGAATCTTTATTGTTGTCAATTTTAACAAACAGAAGGAACACAGCTTTAACTCTTCAGATACTAGGTTGAGCTTCTGGTACTCTGGGAGTTGGAAAATCATCTTGCAAACTCGATATGGAAGTCTATGTGGAGAAAATTAATCTAGAACACAAAAAGATCCATTTTTATAGGGTTAGTTTTGTGACCATAACAAAATGTAAAACTCCTGTAACGAAAGATACCCTGTTGCAGTATCAGCAATTTGTCAGCCATCTATTACTATTAGCCAGCCCTTCACGATAACCTTCTGATGGCTGCCTGGCTCAGCATCTTTGGGTCCCAGGTGGCTAATATATCTTCCAGCAAAATCCTTGCTATCTGACTTTTTAAAAAACTGGGGCCTTTTAAATATTAAAGTCTGTTACTGGAAAATGCTATATGCTCTGAAAGCTTTGATTTCTCATACATCAATACTGATTTTGTTCTGAAAATGCATTCTGTATGCTTGCTTGTTCTACGTAGTGAGAATTGTGACTCATTCTATGTTTGCTCATTTGTTAGAAAGAGAAATAAGATGTTAATTTAGCAAAAGACTAACTTTTTTTGTAGGGGGGACAATTTATTTAAATACATTTAAAATACAGTTTATTTAAAATACAGTTTAACCAGCATGTGGGCAGGTACTCTTTGCATATCGCCGCATAGACTGTACAGTCCTTGATTGAGAGGCTGTAATTCAGTTGGACTCTGGTAATACTGTAACCCATAACAGCCTAGCTGAAATTATTTATGATCAACAGCAGCAGGAGGAGCCCCAGAGTGAATTAGAGGCTTGTATTGATGAGAAGTTATGTATTATTTAAGTAAGAGTTTCTATGCCATCAAGGGTCTGAAGCAATTAACCAACTGCTCTTCTGTGTTGAATAATCTCCACCTTACTGAGAGCTGCCTAAAATCAGAAATGATTCTTACAATTTTTGTGTCTCACAGCACTCCAACCCCACCCCCGCTTTTACTTAAAAACCTAAATTGAGTGTGGTCTGTTCTCCCCATATGTACCTGTTACAAAAAGGTGTATGTTTTTCAAATAAAATAAAAGAACAAGGTTGCCAATAAATGGCAAGCTTTCTAAAAAGTATCTCTCGTAATTTCCTACGTGATTCATATACTCATTATCTAGAATACTGCAGAAACTTAAGTAAGAAATCAGCTTAATTTTTTTCCCCTTCCATCTCATCCTATTAGCCTGGTTCTATAGGACTGCTTGTAAATGGTGTGGACCTGTGCATCTGTTTTTGCCTGTAGTTTTAGGAGTCAGGGATTGTAGAGTTATTGGCGTGCTGATTTGTGTTTGGCTCTGAGTGTAGTTTAAACAGTTCTTGACAGGCACTTTCACTAGAGCGTCAGGGTTTTTTCTAAACAACATGGGAGTTTGAGCTGTCTTCAGTATGCTTGACTGAGGAAATTAGTCTGTCTGTAGCTTAATACTCAGCAAGGGATGATAATTTCTTCCACTAAATGTTCTCATCTGATTTTCGCCTGCATCTCACAAATCCAGCAGGGCTGTAGGAAAGGCCTGCAATTGCTGCCAAAGGCTGCTGTGGTAAAGCTCAGTAAAAATCTCTATGGAAATTAGGTTAATTGAGCTTTAACCATCTTGAGTATCTCTTGTTTGGGCTTTCCTTGTATAGATTCCCACAAGAAATCCACATTGTTGTTGCACTAAAGAAATGTGTGTTCTATGAAAGATTAAATCACTGAGAAATGCAGTTTTGCTTTGCAGGCTGGCAGCCTCGATGGTTTCTTCTCTGTGGTGGTATCTTGTCATATTACGACTCTCGGGAAGATGCTTGGAAGGGTTGTAAAGGAAGCATCCAAATGGCCGTGTGTGAAATTCAAGGTAACTAAGGAACTTCAGAACCTGTTGCACAAAATTCTTCCAATAAATTTCTTACTCCGTTATGGTTCTTAAATATCATTTTTTGTGATCTGACATGTCTTGTATCATGATTTCTTCTCCTCCTTCCACTTCCATATCATAACATGAATATAACCTCTATTAAACTTTAAAATAATTAAATAAAGAACAAAGTATTCCAAGAACTATAAACATCTAGTATGATGGGTATGCTGCATGTTGGCATAACACTTTAATTTCTTTTGTGAGCCATGGTGTAGGGGCTCACAGGTCCAGCTAAATGTTCCCTGGCACAGATCTAAAACAAGACAATCCACTCTGACGGTGTAAATCGTAAACAAACTTCCGCACTTCAGCTCTTAATCCATTAGGAGTGAGCAGACTAGTGACAATAATTTTGAGGTATAAATATAGGGAGGAAAACTGAAAGATGGACAGGGATACAGACTTGTTGGAGAAGGTTGCCTCAGATCTGCCTTTCACAGCAGAGAGTGTTCCCTTTTACTGACCGTCCCGCACTAGTATAAATCACATCAATATGTGTCATACATGTTCTCCCCTCTTCCATTTTTTTCTCTCTCCCTCCCTTTGTTTCGCACTTCTTTCTCATTGTATTGTAGCCCTCATGGGTCCAGCTGGACATGACTGAGAGTTCAGCATTGCTCTTTTTTTCTTCCTTTTGTTATTAAAGTGGAAGGGATTCCTGTTTCATGGCATGGAACATTCCTTCCCCCAGAGGCTGACAAGTTAAACTCACTAGCCTGGGTCACAAAATGGCAAGTTGGAAAGTTTTTTGACTGTTGATAACTAGCTTTCAAATATTATTTGACCTCAAGTTTTCCCCATACATTTGCAAGAATCCCAGTATTTTTCTATTGCAAAGTTAGGATGGGTTGGCTGGGTGGGTGTGAGGGAAAGCATGCACCATACTGGAGGGTTTTGACTCAGAAACTGTAGGGTTTTAATTCAGTGACTTTAATCTGTGTTGCTCCTAGTTCACCATGCAGATAGTACTCGGATGGATCTGATTATTCCTGGAGAACAGTACTTCTACCTGAAAGCCAGAAGTGCAGCTGAGAGGCAAAAGTGGCTGATTGCACTTGGAACTGCCAAGGCCTGCCTGACAGACAGTAGGACGCAGAGAGAAAAAGGTAAGAACATTCTCTCAGAGCTGTGTCTATCTGGCATTTCTAGCCTTTCTGAACAATGCATTTTTTACTTGTTCTTTATCTCCTGTGACAGACTCAGACCAGTGGGGTACAGGAGTCTGGTAGAGGGCAAATATACTGATCACTCCCCGCGACCCCCCCCCCCCCCCGCCCCTCTGCCTACCCATGGGATTGCCTCCTGATGCTGCAAACGCTGCGCTGCTCTCTGAAGCAGCCGGCAGCACGCCCCTTTGGGCCGGGGGGAGGGGGAAGGAGGCAGAGGGCTCCGGCATTGCCTCCTTCCAGGCACCGCCCCCCACAGCTCCCATTGGCTGGAAACAGGGAACCGCAGCCAATGGGAGCTTCGTGGGAGGTACCTAGAAGAGCGGCAAGAGCCGCACAAGCAGGGAAGCCTGAGCCCGAGCCCCTCCCCCTCGGGCTGCAGGGACACGGTTTCAGCTGCTTAATGGAACGGAGCAGCACGGAGCCGGGGCCAAGGCAGGCAGGGAGCCTGCCCTGACCCCAGTGAGTGCCGCTGCCACCCCGGAGCTGCTCTAGGTAAGCGGCACCAGGCTGGAGCTCACACCCTGAACCCCTCCTGCACCCCCAACTCCCTGCCCTGAGCCCCCTGCCACATCCCACACCCCGCCTGCACCCCAACTCCCTGCCCTGAGCCCCCTGCCACATCCCGCACCCCAACTCCCTGCCCTGAGCCCCCTGCCACATCCCGCACCCCTCCTGCACCCCCAACTCCCTGCCCTGAGCCCCCTGCCACATCCCACACCTCAACTCCCTGCCCTGAGCCCCCTGCCACATCCTGCCCCCCCAACTCCCTGCCCTGAGCCCCCTGCCACATCCCGCACCCCTCCTGCACCCCAAACTCCCTGCCCGGAGCCCCCTGCCACATCCCACACCCCAACTCCCTGCCCTGAGCCCCTTGCACACCTCCTGCACCTCAACTCCCTGCCCTGAGCCCCCGCTGCACCCTGCACCCTTTCTGCACCCCCTGGGGGCAGCGTTGGGTTGGGGACTTCAGGGAAGGTATTGGAATGGGGCAGGGAAGTGGTGGGGCAGGCGCGGGGCCTAATTGGAAGGGGTGGAGTGGGGGCGGGGCCAGAGGCAGCGGGAGGGGGGGGGGTTCAGTGATGCGGCCCTCGGGCCAATGCACTAGTCCTCATGCGGCTCTCAGAGTCATCTGAGTTTGAGACCCCTGGGCTAGCTAATCAGGGCACCTGAGTTTGTGGTGTGCATGCGAGGAGCTAGGAGCAAGAGGCACAAGAAGCTGAGAGTGAGAAGACATATTGCTGGAAGACTGAGGAGTACAAGCGTTATCAGACACCAGGAGGAAGGTCCTGTGGTGAGAATAAGGAAGGTGTTTGGAGGAGGCCATGGGGAAGTAGCCCAGGGGTTTGTAGCTGTCGCGCAGCTGTACCAGGAGGCACTCTAGACAGCTGCAGTCCACAGGGCCCTGGGCTGGAACCCGGAGTAGAGGGCGGGCCCGGGTTCGCCCCAAACCTCCCAACTCCTGATCAGACACAGGAGGAACTGACCTGGACTGTGGCTTCTACCAGAGGGGAAGGTCTCTGGGCTGTTTCCCGACCCACATGGTGAATCTGTGAGGCGAGACAATCCGCCAATAAGCGCAGGACCCACCAAGGTAGAGGAGGAACTTTGTCACACTCCCCATTTTTTCTAGGAGTTTTGCAACTGAGGAATGATAAAATCTGTACTCGAGCTAAAGTGTCCAAACCTGGGCAGGAGGCTTTCAGCACCTCTGAAAATCAGGCCTCATCAGAGATGTAGGACCTTGACCCTAACTCTGACTTTGAACATTCTGATCTTGGTTTATTTTAAATTATGAAAAAACTAATTAATCCCCACAGCTACTTAAGCCTTCAAGGATCCTGTGACAGTTAAATAGGGAACACCCAGACTTCTCAAAGGAATGTCTTAAACACACATACACACACTTACTAGCACATGAGACTTAGGCTGTGTCTACACTGCCACTTTCAGCGCTAAAACGTTAGTCGTTCAGGGGTGTGGAAAAACACACCCCTGAGCGACAAAAGTTTTAGCGCTGAAAAGCACCAGTATAGACAGCATGTGGCTCCTGGCGATAAAGCTACCACCGCTTGTTCAGGGTGGTTATTTTTATCACCTGAAGAGCTGTGATGTGGGCAGTGTAGACATATCCTTACAGATCATGGGGAAAAACAACAATTCCCTTCCTCCGTGTCCTCACCGCTCCTGAGAGTCTTTTGGGTCTGAGATCTGCCCGTGTTCGGGCTAGGTGGAGATGCCCTTGTCTCCCTGCAGCAAGTCCCTCTTGCTGCTGGCAGTGGTCAGCCACTTCCACGCAGAAACCTTCCTGCTAATAAGCACAGTCTTGGTGAAGAGTCCCAGTGTGAGGCCCCATGCCCCAGACATCTGTGTTCTCCTGCTCAACACCCTTGTTGAACAGAGGGTGGGAAAGCAGACAAGAGTCATTAGCAAGTCAATAATCTGGCACCATCTGGGTGACTCTTCCTGTGTTAACTCTCCCCAAGGTGAGAAACTTTCCCTTCATCTCTGGCCTTGCTATGCATCGCATCAGACTATAGATACACCAATTCAAACTGGCTCTCAACACAAGTCACAAAGAGTCAGACACAAAATGCAGGGTCTACTCCACAATGCAAGTTTACAATAGTGAACTGTTAGCCAGTGCATATAGGTTACACACCCACGCATTAAAAGTATTATGCACACGGTGTTAATATAGTGTATATTAAATATAAGTGTTGGGCAATCATGTGAAATCTTGTTATGATTACTCTTACTCACTTGTAAGTATCCCACAATACCTTGTAACGGTATAACTCAGCATTTGGCATAAGGAAACTGTCAAAGGCAAGATATGTAAGTATTCTACCCTGGTACAGGTAAGGAGTGGCCCATTTAGTTCAGAATTCTGTGTTCAAAAACAAAATATAAGAGGGGAACACCATGCTACCAAAAAACCAAGGTAATTGGGGCCCAGTATTTTCATATTAGTCTTGGATGACGACATGCTTTTTATTTGTAAACAGGTCTAGTATAAATAGAGGTGGGTTTGGGGGCTTATTTTGGGAACACATCTTCTGCATAAGGTGAAAAGAACATGCTGTGAGAACCTGCTTCTCAGAAGGATTGGGGACGTATTATCTCTCTTTCCTGTACAAGACTGGTTTGTCTATAGACAATACATTGGTAATTTGGTCTCCTGAACATTTTTAATATTGAAACCCAAGTGTTGTCAAAATTAATTGGCTATACATTTTAATCAATAAAATGACACAAAGCAAGATGAAATTCACAAGTTGACACACTGTCACAAGGTGAAATACTCGGGGTGCATTCGCTGAACTTGAAATACTTTCAGCTAACAAAATTAACTTTTTTTAATTTGGGGATCATTAATAATCTATTTGGGGTTTTTTAAACTGGCTTTCAGGCATTCAGGTCCCTTAATTATGAATAATGAGATAGATGGGTGTTAAGATGAGCTGTCTTTGTCAAGCTCCCTTTTCCACCCTCCTGTAGTTTACAAACAAGGAGCTAAGACCCTCTGACAACTGTTATTTATATCTCAGATTATTTAGCAAACAGGCACATTATAGTATGTAGGGATTTAGTCCTTGAATAAAAAGGCTCATGAAGTCAGACATCTTGTGGTTGAGACTCTTTTCTTTCTCTTTTGTAGTAAGTTTGTGTGTTATAATTTAACAGCTCAGCTGGAACACTCTATTCCTGTTTGTGTTGGCAAATATCAAAAGGTGCATGTTTTTCAACTGTCATAAAGTGAACGTATGGGCAACCTAGTTCTAAGTCTTACATTTTCAGATTAATAGAGAATGTGGATGGGTTGGACTGCATTGAAATAGTACTAGTTATTTCCTCAACTTTCCAAAAACGTCTACTGCAAGACTGATGGGATGTGTCCAACTCTCTTCTTGTTTCATTTTTAGAGCTCACTGAAAACACCGAAGCCTTGAAAATCAAAATGTCAGAGCTTAGATTGTACTGTGACCTCCTTGTTCAGCAAGTGGATAAAACTAAGGAAGCTAGCATTTGTGGTGTATCAGAATCAGAGGTACAACTTTGTTTTCATACAGCCCTATCCCACTGGGTGCTGAGCACTCTGGACTTGTCCTGTGGATTGAACACCTCGCAGAATGAACCCATCATGACTTAAGGAAGGATGTTATCCAGTTTAATGTTGCACTGACTTTCCTGCTGAATGCACATAGGAGAAAAGTACCTAAGCAACAGACTTTAGTTTGCAATATGATATTATTTTTATTATGTATTGCTATCCATTATGCTGGCTAGTACTGAGGTCATATACAGTAACTATGATCATGATAGTAATGCCTCAAAAAAAAAATTATGGTTTCACTGATCTTGTGCATATAGTTCATGTTTCCAGGAATAAAGTGCACATACTTGATGAAGAGATGCTATGCAAGACATGTGTATAGCACCTGATCCTAATTAGACTGCAGTCCAGGACTGCTAAAATCCTCCTTCAGTCAGTTCTGTTCTTAGGCTGAATACGTAATGACTAAGAGATAATGTAGAGCCACAATGAAACTCAACTAAAGGAAGAAACTTGCTGACTGGCCCATGTGATGGCTTTCGGAGTTTTAACAACATTTGTTGGTTTCACATTAGAAAAGAAATACCAGTTCCAGAGGCATCTCTTATAAACTTTCCTAACAGAAGGAGCTCAGTTTGGGAATGGCCTTCTAAAGAAGAGGGTATGCTCCTTCTCAATGCGAGGGGTAGGGAGGTGGAAGGATTATATGTGAGAAGAACTTAGCCTCTCGGACAGGAGGTGTGGTTTTCCAAGTTGTACCCTCCTTCTGTGGTGCCTCCCAGAGGAATTTTATTCACAAGTTGCGGGGCTGGCAGATGACTGCATGAAGGGGAGTTATTGTGGTGTCCTAGCCAGCCAAGTAGAGACACTGGCTGACGTCTTGATGATGGATTTAACAAACTGTGGTGGTAGTAATGTTATTGTGCCTAATTTGGTCTTGTATAAAGGACTAGTAAGCAGTTGTTAGAACTGTTGTAACAAACACACATATAATGTTGTATTTACCCACTTCATAATTCAGTGTTGTGGGGAAAATGAGTCAATATTTTTAGTGTCCCTTTACCTGGCAATGGATTATTCAGAGCTGCAAGGGTTTAGCCTAATAGCAATCCGCTATCAATAACATGTTTCTATGTTGCATCTAATACACAAGGGTCAGGACAGATGTAACCCTTTGTCCAGAGTATGTTATATAGACAAAGTAGGGGTTTGGTGCCAGCATAGTACTTTGTTTTGCACCTTGTTCAATTGCAGTCACCTTTCTTTGGGTATAGGTACAATACATAAATAATCTTATCCTAGGCCACTTGAATTGTCAGCTTTTCATTCTCTTGCCATGGTGTCCTCTGGTCATGCCAACCTAATAGCAGAATGTCAGGTCCTGGACCAATACTTAATTCACCATGGCATGTGTTTACCATGTTTTAACTCTGGGCAAGTGGCATATAAATAGATGTTGCTGTTGAAATGCTGTGTTTTGAGATTGGTGTCAGTGGAGGCTGACAGCAACAGGAACATCTTCATGCAATCCCAATAGTGTTTGCTGTCATCGCTGTGATCAGATGGCCTCTTATGTTTAAAGCAACAGAGGGTCCTGTGGCACCTTTAAGACTAACAGAAGTATTGGGAGCATAAGCAGAGGGTGCCACAGGACCCTCTGTTGCTTTTTACAGATTCAGACTAACACGGCTACCCCTCTGATACTCTTATGTTTAGTTCTTTGATGATATTGAGCTTCTGATGATTAAGAAACACGACTGTTGGGATGATGGGTTTTGTAAACTTCAGTCTTTCCAAATTAGGTGTTGATGGCAAATAAAGTGTCTTGCCATCTGGTTATTTCACAGAATGGAATTGATATGGGAGCTCTGTTGAAATCAACATGTAACACTTTCCTGAAGACTCTTGAAGAATGTATGCAGATTGCAAATGTGGCCTTCTCTTCTGAATTATTACATCACACCCCATTGGGATCTCCCCACTTGGCTGTTCTCAAATCAAACAAGGTAATGTTGTGCAATCTCTGCTGTCAATCTCAACATCGAAAGTGTACTGCCTTTCCTGGAAAGTAGTAGCTGTGGTAGTAAGGAATGGGCGTTTTAGCCCAGGATCGAGATAGTAACCATCCACTGGTGACATCCTGGTGTGTCATATGGATTGCAAGTGATGCAGGACTCAACTGTACATTTAAGTCACCATTCACTTACTGTTAATAGCAGTTTAAACTCCTTGCTCAGTAATACTTGGGACCTGATCCAGCTGTGAATATCCATGGCCCAGAATATTGTGACTGTGTGCTAGCTGGAATGGAAGCCCCAAATAAATTTTAAAAATAATCCCAGTACCATGTCTGCAATTGTAAGCTCCCCAGAAGATGAAGAATTCATCTCACTGGTCTCACTATCACGGTCTCAAATTCCCTAAGCATATTTGTGAAGCTGGAGCAACTCTCCTGCTAACAACAGATTAGGATGAAGGGAGGAAGGCATACATGTTTTTTCATCTGGCGTATGTAGGGTTTTTTAATTTAAACATACTCAGGAAGAGGGTTTCATTTTCCTTTACCCAGCCTTTCACAATGGCCCCTCCGGTTCCCCAGCTCCCACAGGATTGCCATACTTAGTTTGTTTTGTTTGTGGAGGTAGGCAGTACGCTGCCTGGGGATTAGCCTCTCTTTTGATCTTTGCCCGGTAACCTTCGGAATAGATCGTTTACCTGAGAAGGCTCCGATATTTTCATGGTTCAAACCTCATTGCATATGTTCATATGGCCCCAGATCAGGGAAGTATGAAGCATAAGCTTAATTTTCCTCATTGACTTCCATTTGAGTTAATAAATGTAAAGTTTGAGGAGCACAAAATGCTGCTTTATTTTAAGGATACATTTTCTGTTTTTATAGGTAACCCCTCCCGTCTCCTCCAGTAGCACTACAACAGAAAGGTACAGTGACACTCTTTTCCCCCTGCCCCCCGCTCCCCAAGAACGGCATAATTTTTTTTGTTATGTCTGACTCTCCTATGTTTTTTTGAATGTATTGATGATATTGCAAATACCAGATACAAGCACAAACTCTATTGCTAAATGGATTTTCTTTCACTTCGCTCACACTTTTCCCTCTTGGCTACTTCTCTTACCATTATCCTTATTATGCCTTTCTGCTGCTGGTGGCTAGCCAACCATCTCACACTCTTTACTGCTCTCTTCCCCACCTCTGGTTTCTGCTCCCTGCATTGCCATTATGAGTGCTGCTGCAGAAAACAAAGGTATTAGGAGGCAGTGAATGAGCTGTCCATCGCAGCAGTGACCAATAATGCCACCAATGCCAGTATAATGTGCCACTGGAACATTTCTTTAAAATCTGGTCTGTCCCAACCACCTTCATCTGCACTGGTGACGTGCCCCTTTTCAGCCTCCAATGCAAAGCAAACATTTTCCCCAGGTCTCTGATGTATCTTTTAAGCCGAGTATTTAAAAAACAAGAGTTGTTAAAACATATTCTGTTTGCTGAAAAGGGTAATCTCTCTTCTGGGTTTTCTTAGTTTTAATAACAGTAGACTAATTCCAGTAAATATTTAATTCCTTTTTAGTATAAAATTTTTATTTTTGTTCTAACTGCGTGAACAGTTCCTTAAAGGCAACTCACTTCGTCTGAAAACTTTTTTACATGTTATTGTTACAAATAATACCTTAAATTACTATAACTGAGATTGGGAGGAGTTCTTTGTGCATTTGATGACTTGTTGTGTATAGTTTGTTTTCCCACTTGTATGGCCATTTTCACCTGTTGTTTATGTTTGGGCTGTTCACTCAGAAAACAATGGAGAAAAAGATATCTGGGGGGGGGGAATAGGAAAATATGACTAAAACTGTGGCAGCAGGACTGTTTCAGATACAATATCTGCCCCTTACCTTTTTTTTTTTTTTTTTTTAACCCAACTGGATTTCAAGTTGGCTGTGCCCCTCTTTTTTAATAAAGTATCTACTTTTTTCTCTCTCAAATATTCCATATTCTTGGTTTACGATTGTTTCAGTAAATATACACATTGGAAAAACATTTTTGGAGCCACATGGTTCTAATGTTTTTAGACAAACATTTTTCTCACAGCAATCTAGAACTGGCAACAATTTTGGATTTCAAGTCCCTCTTTTACATTGTTGTGTACAGTTTGGTAGGAAGAGACATGCCAAGCAAAGTGTTACATTTGCCCTTTAGTTTACATTTGTGTTTTTCCCCCCTCCTTCAGGCAGATGGAATTGAACAGTTGTGAAAATGGCTCCATAAAGGCAGAAACTAATCATTGTGAGCAAACATTGTTTAACACTCTGATACCCTCACATCTGAAATCTAATGAGGGAGACTGTGACGTTTCAGCTGAAAACCATGTTGAAAAGAAGTTGACAGGTAAACGTATGGAAAGAAATCTTATCCTGTACTTTTGAGCACAAACAGTCTTATAAGAGTGTCGGAGAATAACAGAGTTCTCACTTTTTGTTTGGGTACAGCAAGTCAGATACTTTATTTTCTCAAGCAACAGGTCTCTCAACAGGTAAACAATTACAGCAAGCATTTATAGCTTTTGTTACAGACAATAATGAGCAACAGCTGCATTTTGTTTATACATAGGTCATTCTGATACCTTGTTTTGCTCACTAATGTAGACTCTTAGTCTACATTCCATATTATCTACACAAGGTCGCAACAACTTTTCACACAGTTCTTTCCCACTCGCCTCACACATTCCTCGCTTCTACAAATCTCGCGTTATTAGGGTTACAGTTAGCCTGACTCTTGCTAACGAACTGTCATACATTGCATCCCCTTCCTGTCAGTTCTTTCTCTGCTTCCACAAGAGTGTGAGATATCTCACTTCCCAAGAGAGACGGAGTATGTCAGCACTTGTTACAAGATTACTGACGTTTTACTTTGATCTCTGTCCATTTCCCAGGGGTTGTCTTCCCAACACAATTCACACCCTTGTTGGTGGCCTTGGTAGAGAGACCAAGAACTGAAGAGGTACAGGACTAAACTGCTCTCTCACACTAGAGCTCATCTGGGTCACAATTGACAGAAACTGGCAATGCACTCAGGCAACACTTATAGATTCATAGATTCTAGGACTGGAAGGGACCTCGAGAGGTCATCGAGTCCAGTCCCCTGCCCGCATGGCAGGACCAAATACTGTCTAGACCATCCCTGATAGACATTTATCTAACCTACTCTTAAATATCTCCAGAGACGGAGATTCCACAACCTCCCTAGGCAATTTATTCCAGTGTTTAACCACCCTGACAGTTAGGAACTTTTTCCTAATGTCCAACCTAGACCTCCCTTGCTGCAGTTTAAGCCTATTGCTTCTTGTTCTATCCTTAGAGGCTAAGGTGAACAAGTTTTCTCCCTCCTCCTTATGACACCCTTTTAGATACCTGAAAACTGCTATCATGTCCCCTCTCAGTCTTCTCTTTTCCAAACTAAACAAACCCAATTCTTTCAGCCTTCCTTCATAGGTCATGTTCTCAAGACCTTTAATCATTCTTGTTGCTCTTCTCTGGACCCTTTCCAATTTCTCCACATCTTTCTTGAAATGCGGTGCCCAGAACTGGACGCAATACTCCAGCTGAGGCCTAACCAGAGCAGAGTAGAGCGGAAGAATGACTTCTCGTGTCTTGCTCACAACACACCTGTTAATATATCCCAGAATCATGTTTGCTTTTTTTGCAACAGCATCACACTGTTGACTCATATTTAGCTTGTGGTCCACTATAACCCCTAGATCCCTTTCTGCCGTACTCCTTCCTAGACAGTCTCTTCCCATTCTGTATGTGTGAAACTGATTTTTTCTTCCTAAGTGGAGCACTTTGCATTTGTCTTTGTTAAACTTCATCCTGTTTAACTCAGACCATTTGTCCAGATCATTTTGAATTATGACCCTGTCCTCCAAAGCAGTTGCAATCCCTCCCAATTTGGTATCATCCGCAAACTTAATAAGCGTACTTTCTATGCCAATATCTAAGTCGTTAATGAAGATATTGAACAGAGCCGGTCCCAAAACAGACCCCTGCGGAACCCCACTCATTATGCCTTTCCAGCAGGATTGGGAACCATTAATAACAACTCTCTGAGTACGGTTATCCAGCCAGTTATGCACCCACCTTATAGTAGCCCCATCTAAATTGTATTTGCCTAGATTATCGATAAGAATATCATGCGAGACCGTATCAAATGCCTTACTAAAGTCTAGGTATACCACATCCACAGCTTCTCCCTTATCCACAAGACTCGTTATCCTATCGAAGAAAGCTATCAGATTGGTTTGACATGATTTGTTCTTTACAAATCCATGCTGGCTACTCCCTATCACCTTACCACCTTCCAAGTGTTTGCAGATGATTTCCTTAATTACTTGCTCCATTATCTTCCCTTGCACTGCACATGCTCTGTGGACCAGGGGCTTCATTCCCAAAGGCCCTCCATCGGCACCCTTTTCAAATACTAAAGGCCAGATTATCAAGAGTGCATATGGGAGCTGTGTGTGCTTGTTTCTGAGCAGCTGGTCTTCAGTTCACTCATACGTGCACTGACATATCTTTCAAAAAGAAAACAAAAAAAACCCAAACTCCTCCCCCTTAAATTAAGAGGTTATTTGTTTTAGGAAAATTCCGCCACTATTCAGACAGCATTGTATTAAAGTACCCATTACTCTAGCTGGCATCTCTCCTAAATAGGCAAAGTTAAAACATTTTATTTATATTTTGATTTGGCATTCTTTCAGAAATTGCCTGATACTTATGCTAATGTGGTTATATCAAAACAATTCAGTATACGATGGAATCAGCCCTGAGACACTATGTTGGAGTGTTTGAGGTTTTATTATTATTATTTGTTGAGTAGACTAGGTCAGACTCAAACCACTTATGTTTCCCTTATTGTACATTATGCAGAACAGGCACTAGCAACCAGTGGTCTAGCAGAATTTGTGCACAAACATAAGAGGTATCAAGGTTCCTTTCAGCTTACCAAATTATGCTGTTCGTCACAAGTATTTAGCTCTCCCACTGGCTCTCCAGAATTTCCTTTGCCCTTGTTTTCCCCCGTTCAGTTTAGTTTGGTCTTGCATAGGCAGAAGAAATAAGTTGAAAAATCAGAAATGTAGTAATTGGAAAGGAAAACGACTACGGGTTCCTATTGTGAAGATGTTGTGCATCCTTGTTTGATGAGAGGTCTCCACTTCCCATGCTCTTCCCACCTGCTCTAAAACCAAGTCCACTTCCCCTTTTCCCTGGGTTTGGTTTTCATTTACTTAGAAATTAAGGGTAATACAATATACTTTCAGCCCAAACCTTTTCCCCAGTCTTGGCTGAACTTAGGGTTCCCTTGATCCTTTCTCCACCAAGCCACTCCCACAGCCCTTTCTATCCGGGTAAGGTAACAGGACACGTGTGAGTCAACATTTAATCCTTTTCCAGGAAGTTCAATACGGCTCTCACATAGGGTGTCTTAGGCAAACACTGCCATCATTTTGCACATTTTTAGTCTTAGTTGCATTTTTTTCCCTTCAATGGACAAAGGAAAAAGAAGAATAAAGTAAAAGTTGTGATGACATTTCACAAAGTGACATCTCTTCCATGGAGCTGGGGCTGTTCCAATTTGAGTAGCAAGAGTGGCCAGTATTGTGTAGTCCTGCTAGTGCCTGTAGAAAAGTGTGCATGCAAAGATCAATAGAGCCATTCATTCTGAATACCTTAGAAGACACCATTAAATTAATAAGGTGGATAACAAGAGAAGAACTAGTCAAAGAATATCATTCAAATTAGATAATTGGTATCATTCAGCAACTGAGGTTTCCTTTCTTTTTAAATGTAAGGTGATGAAGTTAAAGACGATGGAGGAAGCAAGATGCTGCCCATAGAGGGCAACAGTGCTAACGAATCGCTGCAGTTGGCAATGGATTCCATAAGTGGACCAGCTCCATCACATTGGGGAGAAGGAAAAGAAGAGGATTTCCCTACCTTCTTCAGTGTCATGAACAATAGGTAGCATAGCTCCTGCATGCGGTAGATGAACAGTTGCTGGTATATTGAGACTGTATGGTTAAAACCCTTAATCAACTGAGCATTTGATCCATGCAATGGCGAATTCACTTCAATAAATCCCAACGGAGATAATTTTGTAAATTGTACTGTTTGTAGTAAAGCTATAATACGTTTTGTAGTGCTGGGAGTTGGAACAAGGGAGTCTAATAGTTGAGTACTATGGTAAAAGGTCCATCACTTAAATACTACTTTTTGTGATTTTTATCCTCCCCCCTCCCTAACTCACCCCCACCATCCATGGGGTGATTCCTTTGCGAGAGTAACTGGCAGCAATAATTGTTGAACTTCTGAAAATTTGATTGTTGGTCAATTAATCACAAGCTGGAAAATTACTCTATTTAAAGTAACTATCTATCTCTGCTAACTTGACTGTGGTACGTCTCTAGGTTGAGAATTATTTTTCCTTGGTGTGATTAAGAGCCTGTTTCTGTACGGTCGAAATCACTGGGCTACATTCACCAATAGCAAAAGCTGGTACAGTGAAACTGATGTAAAAAGGATCTGGTTATCCTAGTGGCTCAGTGCATGTCTAGTTTGCCTTATTCAAATGAAGCGGGTGTTTAATACAGTTTCTCCATTGAAACTGTACAAAAGAGGCAGTAGTATAAAATAGAATTCTCTAATGCTTAAGAGATGTAGGAACAGGCTGAAACAATGATAATCAGTTCCCCACCCCCAAATTCAGAATCTGAGCTCAGGGCCCCATTGCACTGGGCATGGTACCTGCATGTAGTGAGAAGAGCTTACAGTCAAAATAGCCAAGACACACATTTTCTCCATTTTACAGGTGGGGAACTGAGGAGCAAAAGCACATGTGACTAAGATCACATGGGAAATTTGGGTTCAATCTCTGGCATGGTACCAGTCTCTTTGAGTTCCGGTCCAGTGCGTTAACCATAAGCTCATCCTTCTGTCCTCACCAAACAGGCATAATGTAAAATTTGCCTTTGTCAGTAAATGCGTCTGAATCAAAGATCTGATTCCAGCTTTTATACTTGTTTGTGAGCAAGCAAACGAGGCGTATCTTGTCTTTGTATATAAAACTCGTGATTTCCATTCAAACATTCGTGTCCCTTACAGAACAAAACTCAGTATGTAGTTCTTGTGAAATATTGATTGCAGTGTGACTGCCTTCCAAAAAAGCAAACCCTTCTTCCATTGTTTGTGGGTAAAGTATGACAGGAGTATTTAACGTTTTCTTTGTGTTTATACTGGAATCTCCAGGTTTAGTGACATTGAACTCCAGGAGGGTGACGGCATACCCACAGAGGAATTTCTGCAATCGTGTTACGCGATAGTGCCAGTTTTGGGTAAGTGGTTACTTACTTTCACTACAGTCAGTGTCTCTAGCAGCTATGCCATGAATCCTTTTTGATTGCTGCCTAATAAGAGAAATGGCTGAGGTGTGGCTCAGGCTCATTAAGATCATTCAGTTCTTTAATCCTATTTGAGGATAAGGATACTGACTTCCTTTATAAAGTGCTTTAAGATCTATGGATAAAACTTGCTATAAGAGCTAGGTCCTATTATTTTGGTGTCTTTGGCTCGTGTACAGAGTGGAGTTTTTGGCCCTGTAACAGAAGGAAGAAAAAGACATCTTTCTGTTTCTCCTTTTAACTATTCAGAAAAGCTTTTTGGTAGTAGGTGAAATAGATATTGCTGAGTCATGAGTACTAAGAAACTGCTTTAAAAATGTTGCCTTCTTTCTTCTAGACAAACTTGGACCAACAGTCTTTGCTCCTGTTAAAATGGATTTTGTAGGTAATATCAAGGTAATAGCCATTTCTAGCACTGACTTTTCAACAAAACAAAACTTAAGATATTCTACCTAAGACTAAACAGATGCTGAAACACCCAAACAAATAGTGTATAAATGTAGATACCTGTTTCCTTAAGTCAGGGTGCACAACCAAACTGATATCTAATGATACGAACAATAATCCCATACTCAATCTATTGAATATTTTAAAATCATAGAAATTAGATAGGCCTTTTCTTTAGCAAGTCCACTATTCCACACTCCAGACAATGCAGGATTGGCCCCCAGTATATGTACTTAATAAATAATAATAATTGCAATTTCTCCTCTTGTGATTTTAAATGATTCAAGGGGTGGGCTGCTATCACTTCTGTTGGAAAACTATTCAGCATTCTTATAGATCTCACCATTAGAATAGGGTTTTCCCCTGATAATTCAACGTAATTTTTTTACATTGCTTAGTTTCACCCCATTATTCCAAGTAATACATTCTTGTGCTACTCTAAAGAACTCCTTTCCCTTCTTGCCTCTTCCATCTTTTGGATGCAATAGGTGGCTTGTTCCATCTTTAATACCTGAGAGTTTAAAGATGTGTTTAAAACCATGAGGTAGGCAAAAATTGAGTTTACAATCTACTGATCTCTAGTACCCACACGGTATCCATTACCCAGCTGGCTTGCTGTTACAGTTATGACTGTATGTAGAAACACAGAGTGACATAGGATCTAATGCAATACAGTAACCCTTACAAAGGAAGTGTGTGGTGTGTTTGGAGCAGGTGGAGGTAGGTCAGGCATATGGAATATACAGGGGTGGGATTGGTATCTGGAGGTTTTGTAATATTTGCATAACGCTCCTATTGGTCAGATCAAAATGCAGAAAGGGACGTTACACTGTGCACTGTAAGTGCAGAATATTTTTTCAACACAGTCCAACTTTTGTGTGTAACCAGATTTTTTTAAACTCCGTTTGAGTGATGGCCTGGTATAAACCATTCAGCATGCTAGATTATAGTGGTTAATGAATATGATTTAAGTTGCTGTTTAGATTCTGTACTGATAGTGTTTTAAGTGAAGGCCTCACTAGCCACATCCGCTTTGTTAATGCTGTAAGCTGAAAAGAAACATTAGATTTCCTTCCTCAAACAGAAGCCAGAGAGTACATTGTGGGACCAGGTCCTCAGCTGATATAAATCAGCATAGCTCCTTTGAAATCAGTGCTGTTTTACACCAGCTGACGAGCTGCCTCTGAATCTGAACATTTACTTTTGGCTCCAAGCTTGAAAAGGTTTTGTGTGCTACTCGCAAGATGAAGTAAAAGAATATTTATCACTTAAAAGAAAACATTAAACACCTAATGGGGAACATAACTTATTTCAGGCTTCAAAGAAATACTTTTTAAAAATGGAAAATAAATAGCTTCCTCGCTTACCCAATGTGCCTGCTTCTCTTCTACCACAGCAGGAGGTGCTGCTGTAGCTACTAGCATTGAGCAAGTGCATAAAAAACATACAATTTAACAGAAAAGAATGCTGTAAAAACCAAAACGGACTGGGAAAGATAGTACTGAGAGTGGAAAGGCAACATATATCGCCAATATATACAAGAAGAGCCTGTTAAGACAGTCTGATTGCGTTGGCTTGTGTTTTTTACAAGGGTGGGTTATATGAAACAAGCTACATTTATAAAAAAATAAAACAAACATTCTGAGTCTCGTATAGAATCTGGTGCTCCAGCTGCCACTGTAGTAATACCTTAACCATGTTTTTCTTTTCCCTGAAGTGCTCAGAGCATGAACTTCCCTCTCTGAAAGTTGAGGTATTCATTTTTCCCGGGGAGAATGAACAGGACTCTCTTCATGGCCCGTCACTCCACTCCAGATTTAAAATGTCAGGGGGCTGTTGAACAAAGCAAGGCACTTTCCCCCTCAGATTTGGAGTCTACTACTCCATGTACGCTGCAAGGAATTAATCTGGGAACCGGAATTCCTTTTGTGTGTGAGAGGCCTGGTAAATAGCCCTTGTGAGCCAGAATGTTTTTGTTATTTAAAATGGAACCATGTAAAAGTATAAACTGTTGCCTTCTCTTCAGAAAATAAATCAGAAATATATAACCAACAGAGAAGAGTTCAACACTCTCCAGAAGATAGTGCTCCATGAAGTGAGTGCTGAGGTAGCACACGTTAGAAACTCTGCAACAGAGGCCCTTTTGTGGCTAAAAAGGTAACTGCCAAGTGTCAAATCTTCAGTTTAATTGTAGGTGTTAGGATGTTACCCAGATCCCTTCACCAATGTAGATCAGTCTCAGGAAGCAATTCTTGCTAGTTTCTTTGCACACCGGAGTAGTCCAAACACACTGCGTTCAAATTTAACATCCCAGTTATAGTCCCAGTATTTGGCATACCAATCACAAGGTCTAAATACCCTCTTTTTCCTAGAGAAATAACTGAATAGTCTTGTTGGGTAACTATTCCTGCCACGGCTCTGAGTCATCCAGAGGACTTAGACTACAGCACATAAACTCTGACTTGGAGCACAGCCTGTCTGGGGGGTTGGGGAGTGGTGACTGAAAGGGATTAGTAATGGATCCATCTCTTTACCCAGACGAAGAAAATGTCTAGTCAATATTGTGTTTGCTGTTACAAGTGAATAGGCCAAGAGACTTCACTTGTGTTTTCTCCAGGCATTTCCACCTAGGCAATGAGACAGGGACTCTGCTCACAGTGAGCAGCCTTTAGTAATGTCGCATTTTGGCCAAAATGGTTTAAAGTGTTATGTGAAACCAATGATTTTTTGTATACCTACGTAGTGATGTTACACACCCTTCCATTTCACTAAGCAATTTTTGTGGGGGCTGTCTGGTGATAAATATTTTGCTTTTTTGGGGGGGGGTTTCTTCCTGACAGAGGCTTAAAGTTTTTGAAGGGATTTTTGACAGAAGTTAAGAATGGAGAAAAGAATATTCAAACAGCTCTGAGTAAGTGCCAATTGCTTTATTGTTCTTACTTTTTTATTTATATAATTGAGCTTTTTCTCCATTATTTAGGGTCTGGGTGTTCTTCTCTTATTAATTTTAAAATTAGTGTTCCCTGTAGCTCACCTTTAAGAAATACCTTCTCTGAAAACTGGAATCTTGAGCCAAAAACCCTATTTACAGATAACTATGTACGAGGCGAGTCTTTATTTGGTGGGATTCCCCCCCCCCCCCCCAAATGTATGTTTACATGTAGTTAAAATGGGGGGGGGGAAACAACCCCAAATGTATCTTAAAGCAAGTTAAAACTTGTTAAGAAACTTTATGCTTATATAGGGCTTTTCTTTACTGAGCCTCTTGGCATCCCTGTGAGGTAGGCACAGTAACTGCTGTATCTGTTGTTTACATGGGAAAGCACAGTGCTTAAGATGTTAAACAGCTGGCTGTGGGAGCTGCTGAAAGTGCACAGAGCTGAAATGACAGTACTAGGCACGTAGTGTTTGCTCAGCCCCTGTGCAGAGGGTCTTCCCCACAGTATGGTGCAGTTGGCACAGTGCTCAGCAGCTTGCACTGAACGGAGTACTAGAGAGGAGGAGAACCGTGGGGGTGAGGCATGGGCAGAGCTAGGGCTAATCAGATAACAAAAATTGCACTTGCAAATAAATTGGTCTCCATTGACAGAGGATTTATTGGGTAACTTATTTGCCAAATTCTATTTGCCCATCTGTAGAAATGGTCGGATAATGAAGAAACGTACCGGTGAATAACTTCCTTCATTTGCAGAAAATTGTTAAAGCACTTTTCATGAAATAATGTCCAGCAAGTAATCCAAGCAGCTGTATCCAGGGTGGAGAATTCTCCCATGCCCTCCAGTGAGTGCAGAGAATGTGTGGGGCAGCCAGTATTAGGCCTTTTGGCTACTGCTACTGCCAGCCACAGGAATAGTGGCTAACTCGCATGGGCTTAAGAGCTCCCCTTGGACGAAATTGAGAGCAGGGGCAGATCTGAGCACTGGCTGTTTACACTGAAATGCTGTGTGGAGTTGTAAGAAAAAATCCTCTCTCACAGCCGGGTGGAAGTGAGCTGGAAGAAAATTTAAAAATACAGTTGGGAACTTATTTTTTCTTTTTCTTTCTTTTAAGACAACGCTTATGGCAAGACATTACGGCAGCATCATGGCTGGGTTGTGCGAGGGGTTTTTGCGGTAAGTGGCTAACATCTTAATTGCTGACTCAGCTAGTCGGAATCTTGGCTGCATTCACCTGTACAGTCTTATGCTATGGTTGATACCTGATAAAATGTACTGAAATGTAAGTACCGAAAGAATTAACGAGATGTTCACTTTGTCAGATCTCTGCCTCAGAGGCAAGGGTTAGGGCTATCATTTCATGTTTAATGTTTGATTTTTACGGAGAAATTTATTTTTCTTTTAGTTAAGAATTTTTGTCTATTTTAGATTTAGTCTGGAAATGTCTCTTGCCACACATCGTATAGGGTCTTTTCTAGGAAAATAAAAATAAAGTCAGAATATTTTAGAGTGCGTCATTAACGATTAACGATATCTTTTCCTAATATTTTAAAATGAATTTCTGGAAGTAGGTTCTGTTTCCTCAAGATGTTCTTACCTCCAGTGCATGAAACATTAGAGTAGAGTTGGAGGGAAGACTGAAACTTAATAGTTGTGAAAACAAGACCCACTTTACTCAAATAGAGTAACCGAAGAAACAGATTGTCCTACCGCCAAGCTAGCAGCGCCCCCTGGTGTCTGTTGTTATAAATTGTATTGGCAAGACTATGCAAAGTCCCAGCCAGATGTAAATACAATGCTTTTCATGATTGAAGGAGAAACAGCAAGATTTGGGGTAAAATTATTTAAAAAAAAAAGTATGGGACTTAGACTTCCAAGTTTCTGAGTTCTTGAAAATTAGACATAGGCTCCTTTTGAAAATGTACCCGTGTTGGTTATTTTAATGTTTTTAAAGTCTAAATAAAAATAATAATAAAAAATCACCACTTGTAGTCACAAAATATGCTGTATAGGCACTTTCTAAAAATCAGGCCTCTGTAAAGTGTCTCATAATGGGGATGCAAAAGTTGAAGCATCAAAAGTCACTTTCCAAGTTTGAGATTTTAAACTTCTATTCCTCTCCCAGTTAGCTTTAAGGGCAGCACCAACATATGAAGACTTTGTGGCGGCACTGTCTGTGAAGAAGTGTGATGATCAGGAAGAAGCTTTTTATGATGCAATGCAGAGAGACCTCAACATTTACTTGCCAGCCATGGAAAACCAGCTGAATATCTTGGACACTCTCTATGAAGTACATGGTTTGGAGTCGGATGAGGTGGTATAATCACCGTGACACAGTACCTCAAATCTTCAGGCACTGCATTTATTAACGAGCTTTTCTGAATGCCGTTTCTCTTCATTGTATCTTTCCTTAGCATGGGAGGTGGAGGAATCGGTGTGCGTGTGTATTTTTAATCCTTGTTTGTGTTTAAATGAAGAGGTGCTGTTTCTTTGAAGGCCGCAACTGTCTGCATGGTGAATACCTTTGGGCTAAATAATTCTTTTTTTTACATGAATGTAACAGAGCAGAATTAGGCCTTCTTGCTCCAGTGCATACTACTGGCACCACATGTGCGGAGGGGCAGCTTTGATGGGAGCACAGATACTGTGCTGATGTCGTCATTTTGCCCTCACCCTGTTCTGTGCCTGTCCAAGCTGTGATGCTAGTCTCCATTTCACTGGTCTTCTCTCCATCTGGGCAGCTCTAGCCCTGCCCCTCTGCTAGTGAGAGCTGTGCTGCACTGATAGCAGAAGAGGGGGCAGTAGAACTCTCTACCTTATTAACTGAGTAGTTAATCTGGTCCCATCTTGAGGTAAATTTGGGTTGCATCCTTGTGTTTTATACTGGTGACTTGATTTTACTTGCAGCCCTGTTTTAAAAAAATGTAAAGGCTGTTACTGCAAGTGTTGCCTTGATGGCCAGGGTCCCTGGGCCTCCCCTAAGAGTCAGCCCGTCACACTAGGCATGCTCTCCCTGTGCTTTCCTAGGTACTCTCCACCTCCTCACAGGTCCATGAAAACAGGATTGTCTCTTCCAGTGCTACTAGGCCCCTGTCCTGGAGCTGTTCTACCAAGAAGCTCCTCCTGCCTCATCCTGTGAGGGAATGTGTGTGTGTTTGTGTGCAAGAGAGAGAGACAGAAAAATAATCCTTTAAATTCACTGTGACACCAGCCTTGTTGCTAATATCCCAGCAGGGGGAGGCCTCTACATGGCAGAGGGAGAGAAGGTTGTCAAGATGCATCACCTTGATCTTGGTACTAGTATCTTGAGTGCTTCCTTTGCCCTTGTGTGGTTAACAAGGCTTTAGTGCTAAGTGCTGGAGCCATTGGGCCAGATCCGCAACTGATGTAAATTGGCAAAGCCCCATTGGTTCCACTGGAGCTGTGCCCATCTACAGTAGCTGAAGATCGGTCCTGTTGTATTTACCCTGGTAATAGACAGAATAAACGTTTCAAAAGCACCTAAGTATCATTGAAAGTCAATGGGACATAGACTCGTAAGTGTCTAAGTCACATAGGTGCTTTTGAAAAGTTTGCCTATAGCCTTCTTTTTAAAGGGCCTATTCAAAACCAAATCCCATAACTACTGCTGGGTATTTGTGTGGTTTAAACACAACCAGCAATCTAACAAGTTATATAAAAATGCTTCTAGATTAGCATTTGGAGGGGGTGTGGGTGTTGGTTTTGTTTTTTGCCAATGGGGGTTACAAAAGGCTGGGTTTGAAATGAATCAGTCCTAGGGGGGAAATATAGTTCTTCATAAAACCATCACACATTAGTGCAGTTCTAAGTATATAATCCAAAAGTGTCTAGGTTTGACAGCGAATTAAGGATAATGGGGATTTTTGCCATGCTTTCCTCCCACTGACACGAGTAAAAGTCCACTAGTATTGTTGGAGTCAAGAATTAATAGCTTTCCCTGTAGTTAGTCAGATGATTAGAAAGTGAAATTTGACCTCATGTAGAGGGCCAGCACAAGGTATTTGGACTATTTAGTCCCACTTCAGGGTTTAAGTAGATCTTTAGTGCATAGGACTTTTGCTGGCCTTCTGCATGGGGTGAATTTCACATTGTACATTAGAGAGAAGGGAGGAACACTTCAGAATGAAGGCCTTGGGAAAGTGGTGAGCCATTATAAATAGAGGAGAAAACAACTCTTCAGAGACATTTTGAAATTTTTGTTGCCATCTCGCAGGAGAAATGCTTTTGCTTAGATCCAGCAAATCAAGGATACCAAGAGGATTCTAGTGATGTGCAATGCACCCTGTGCCTGGATTCCTATAGAACAGGTTGTTTAAGCTTAATTCCATGGGTGAAGCACAGCTATATACTTAGCACTCAAACCATTCTATCCAGAGGACACTAAAAATTTTGAAGAAAGCACAAAACAGCTATAGGAAAAGACCAAAATCTTTAAACTTGGTGCCTGAGGGAGACACCAAAAGCAATAGATAAATAGTAATTGGCTTGATTTTTTTTTTTTTTTTTTTCAGAGCTGTGCGTGCTGAGCCCTTTAGAAAATTGAGGCATTTTCTATTCGTGCTTACATATAGAATTGAATATTTTTTGGCCAGAGTTTGCTTCAGTTATCCCACTACCTGCAGTACTAAGAATGAAGCCAAGTACCCTTGGGATTTACACATGTAATTCTCTTTAGCATAAATGCTGAGTAATCCACACAAATCTCAGTAGAACAACTCCAGACCCTGTCCCCCAGTGAGTGGGTTCTTCAGGGTGACAGCTAAGGTTCTTCACTGTGGGGAAGTTGGCTTCGGAGCTCTCCTCAGAATGCTCTGGGAAGATAGTGATTGCACAAGTAGCGACTACATTTTCACACCCACAGTGGAGGAAAGGACTGAGAGACCCTCTTATAAAGTAAATTTTAAAAGAAACATTGTGAAGTTAGAATGAATAAAAAGTGGAATTTTCTTTTTCTCCAAGCTTCTCTCATAGTGGGAGACGGTTCCCAGCATTCACATTTTTACCAGTGGGAAAATCCAAACTCACTGGTGCAAAGAGGGGAAGGATCTTAATTTCTAAAGTAGAACACCGTTAGCAACCTCATTTGAATTTTTTAACTTCAGAACTGACATTTTCCACCAATCTTACTGCTTCTGATAGTCAGACAGACCAATTACTGGCTTTGCATAGGTGGGGCACACTCCTCTTCAGAAGAGTTTCCTTGTCTCCATTCTTCCTTGCAGAACTGGCTCTTTTACTTGCAATTGGCTGGTCAGGGGCTTTCTAGGGAAACAGTGACAAAACTGAATAACTATTCAATATACCAGATTGCCAGCCATGGCCCAATATGTAGTCACTTGTTCTTTATAATTACTAAATCAAAGGAATCTTATTCTCTATTTTTCTGACTAACACCACTGATAATTTTAAAGTTCAAAGACAAAAACATGTTGTTTTCCCCCGAGTGGGTTGACACTTTTTAGTTTTAAAAGAATTTGTGTTTGCCTCACAGCCAAGCAACAAGCATGCATCTTGGAACTGATCTGACAGCTACAAGATTAAAATGTGGTTTTACTCCCACATGCTGATACTGTTATAGCCCTGTTTTGCATACCTTACATGAACGGCATTGATTTGTTAACCTTTATCAGTATGAAGTTTTACATCTGTTTCCTTTAGAAATGCTTTCAGCTATTTCCTTTGTCTGACAGTTGCATACTCTCAGGGATTCTACATAGCCATGGCAAAAATATAGTAGGCTTACAATACAAGGCTGCTTTTTGTGTGAAGTTGGTATAGTTCAGTTCAGAACTCCAGCAAAAAGTATGACACTAGCACAGACTATCCAATGCACATGTTTGCTAAAACGTGTTACATCCCAAAGCAATCTGATACTAATACTATAGAGAACAATAGCTGTCAGCATATTTTAATAAAGGTCATATCTCTTTGTAATACTGTGTCACTGACATTAGAGCAGAGCTCCCTAATAATTCAAATAGAGAGTTCTGCTTAGAAGTGGATGAGCTTTTATTTGATTTGATTTTGCTATTTTTAAAACAAACGTACTCTAGCATCCTTTTCAATACTTTAACACACCATAATCAACAGTTGCACGTGGCTGCACCCTAGCATCAAGGCACCATGGGTATGTTCTGGTGAACTATTAATACTCAAGTGTTTAGAGATATAGATTAATGGATCACTGAAACATACCCAGGCGTCTCATCTTGATGTTATAATATGGCCCTTAACTTTTAAAAGCAAAATTTTAAATTTGAAGTTAATTTTAAACAAGTGTTTGGTATTTTAAGGGCCATATGCTTTCACTCTTAGTAAAAGTAATTTATAGTATATCAATAGTTTGGGCTAAAGTACAGTCACTGTTTACATTACATTGCACATATTTCATGGTTTAAGAATTGTCAAACTTTTTTTTGTAGTTACGAGATTTTATGTATTTAAATATGCTGCAGTATTCTCCAGAACGGGTCTAACGCTGTAGCTTATGCCTACGTCGATACTGCACTTCCCGGGTGTGTGGCCATTATAGAATACTTTTTTTTAAAATAAGGGTTCCGCTCATTCAGTGGACTTCCTCCCCTCACTTGTGCTCCGAACTTCTGTTTGGTTTTTGCAACAGGTGGTTAAAAGAACCCCGGGTTCCCTTGAGGCACTGTTACGAGCAATAGCCAAGCCCTTGCAGGGCTAAAAACTCCCATTCACCCGACCTCTCCATCTCATGCCTGCTTTGCAGCCAGCTATGCTGCTTTCAGGCTACAGTGTCTCCTGTGCAAAGCTAAAATGGGGAGTTTGAAACAGCCACAGTGCCAGTGTATTAAAGTGATTAAAAACAGAGACTTTGAAGACGGGCCCAAGCTCAGAGCTGAACAGCCAAGCGAAAGGGGGCTCGTGAAGAATGTGCTGCCCTTCTTTAAAGTGTCTCTCCCTGGTACTGCAGTGCTTTGCTAATCACATTAAAACTCTGGGAAGTTTTAATTTGACCTTTGAAATCTAAATTTCAAAGTAGTGACAGTTTCTAGCTCTTATTGGCGAAAGCACAGTTTCAAAGATGGACTCATTTCTCTCTGCTTGCCTGCAAAGTGCTGATAAGAAGGCAAGGTAAGAGAGAAGGGACAGCTGAATCCAGGGCCCCACTACCCTGAAAAAAATAAAGGCTTTAGGCTTCCACGTGGTCTCCAAGTGTATAAAAATCATTTGTGTAGCAGGGTAGCGTTGTGGGAGGAGACGGATTCCTAGCACACAAGTGAGACTATCCCATGATAAGTCTGGAAGTACCTATGGTTCATGTGGGGGTTTAAACAGTGCTCAGAAATCAAAATGGCCAAACTAATGAACTTGAAAACTTGGACTTCATGGTCTAGAGCAGTGGTCCCCAAACTGTGGGGTGCACCGCCCTAGGTGGGCGTGGAGGAACATTTGGAGGGAGTGCAGCGGGGCCCAGGCCAGCCCCCACTGGGGGTGGGATGGGAGCACCGCTCTGCCCCCTGCCGTGGCTCCCAGCCCCAGCCGCAGCTCCTGGCCCCAGCCATGGCTCTGTTCGTGACTCTGCTCCCGGCTGTGGCTCCAGCCCCTGGTTCCCAGCCCTGCCATGGCTCCAGCCTCAGCCCCAACCGTGGCCACGCTCCACTCCTGGCTCCCAACCTTGTCTGGGGGAGGTGGGGGGCACCGTTAGAGGGGGAGGTCACGAGGTAGAAAGTTTGAGGACCATTGGTCTAGAGTTTAATTTTGCCCCTGATTTAGGAAGGTCTTCCTGTTCAGGACTGCACTTAAGCATGTGTTTAACTTTAAGCACACATCTAAGGACTGTCCTGAACATGGATGGTCTAAAGCATATGCTTAAGAGTTTTCCTGAATTAGGGTCTAAAACCGGTGTGTGTGTGTGTGTGTGTGTGTGTATGTATATGTGTGCACACTTGTGCAGATGCCTGATTTAAGCACACAAATCCCCCATTGCATTAGAGTGCATACTTGCTCAAGATGTGGATGTTAGCTTTTTTTAATATACTTATCTTATTCTATAACTAGAGGGACACCCCAGAAGTGCCAAAGGCTTATTTCATATATTAATTTTCCCTGTTTCAATATCCTGACTAGGTTTTAGCTCTAAGCTTGTTTTATCCTAATTTATGTCTTAACATTCAGGGGCCCATATTTGCTCTTTGACCCCTTTAAACAAAAATCTCAACAATTTGAGGTTCCTGTGTATTGTTGTGTTTTATCATGTCTCCATGTAGTTATACTTAATTAAAGCAAGGAAATCACACTCCAGAATAAAATAACAAAACTGAAAAGTGAAGTGTTTTGGTTGTGCATTTTCCTTTCCCAGCTCCTTAATTTTTCCAGGGACATGTTGGACATCAATTTTATGAACATTAAATTAGGCTTATAGTGAGCATTGCTTAGATGTGTACTATTTAAGAAGAGAGAAGGTACATGGCCTTTTATTTTAATTTTACTTTGTAAATTTTGAAGAATTTTGAAGAATTTTGACTGATGAACAAATCCCTCTGTGGTGTAAACACATTGATACTAGACCAAATGAAAGCAGGTCAGGCATCAACCTGCTTTCAATCTATGCTGATTCTCTCAACAGAATTATATTCCATACTTAAGATTTAGTTTTGTTGTTTTTTGTTTTTGAGAAATGTTTGAAGACCTCTGTCAGATTTTTATATTTAGTGATAATAAACTTATTTTTAAATATGCCTATTTTAAAATCTCGTTTTCTCTGCATGGTTTCCTAAGAAGCTTTGTTTATAATTTTTATTTATTACTTGTAAATACAGTGGGGTTTAAGCTCCAGTCAAGACTGGAGCTCCATTATTCTAGGCACTGTAATTGGTTCTGGTTAGTGGAAACAGCCTGTACGTATCTTTTTTTTATGAGAATGTTCATGCCAATGGAAACAGTTGGATTATAATAAAAAATGATTACTAAGAGCTGAATCCAGCAAATATTTGTGGCTTCCTGGGCCAGACAAGCTCCTGAAGCCCATAGATATGATCCGTTCCCAAAACATTACCCACTGTCTGCTGAGGTCATGAAACTGAGAGGAGTTTCTCCAGCTCTAGAGCTGGAGGAATTTCTGTGCATCATTCCTAGATACAGATGAAGGCAAGTGTTGCCTGATCATTAATTAGGAATCCTTTAGTGTTTCCACTTTAATATGCCATGGTTTGGCAGGGTTCTGTTGCCTCCAGGTTGGCCAAAGAATTCTTGTTAGAATGAGGACCCCTGTGTAAATGCGAGAGACACTCACACTTAGTGAAGACCTTGTGAATCTGTGATACTTTCACTAGTACAACCAGCAATATCAGAAACCCTGCAACATAGCCAAGTAGACAGAGATAATACAAAATGTTCACCATTTGCATGCTCACACTATCCTTTGCGGGAAACTGAAATAGGTAACATAGATGATCGGCAAGTGGTCGTCACTGCAGCATACCCAGGAAGATCCCAAATGCGTAGGCCTAGGTTGGCCCTTTTATTACAAGTTGCATGGTCGACATACATATTCATAATGGTGCTCAACCCCCTATCAATATCAACACTTCCTCATCCTAACAATGTTGGGGTGTCCTCTTACAGACTACCTACTATTTTACCTCAACTAAATTAGCATATACATTACCTGGTTACCATAGCATTCTTGCAGTTGACCATCTGCTGATGTTCCTATCTTAAAATATCCAAAATTAGCATAAACTGATATTTTGTGATCACCTGCCAGCAGTTTAGCTGTACTTATTTTTACAGCACTCTATCTTGTGACATCTTATGATATAGGTTAGTTGCTTATGTCAAGTCTTTGGGTTTTAGGCATCAGTTTGGCTAAGCTATTGTCTTACAGGCTTGAGGCCTGTAGGCTTTTGCGTTACTGCCTTAATCCATACCTATATCTTACCTAGGATATACCTACATATCAATAACAAAATAGCTGGCTTGTCCCTTTAAAAATGTTAGGGGAAAGTGGAGAGAACTTCACTTCTTCCTTGTCTCTTCCCTATGTGACCATGGGAGAGGAATGCAAGTGGTAGGGTCTCTTGTTCCCAGATCAGGAGGGGAGGCACTCCCTGACCCCTTTTGTGTGAGTTGAAGGACAATGGAAACCATTGACTCAGCAAGCCAACTTGTTCTCCATGGCAGAGTTTAGGAGTGGAGATCTCTGAAATATGTCTTTGGCTCACAGGCATTTATTCAGCTGGAGGGGTTTGGGAGAAGGAGAGAGAGACAGAGACACATGCCAGAAGAAACTGGTGAGTGCAGAGGTGACTGCTGCATTCTGGAGTACATACAGGCCCAGCCCTCATACACAGCCACATCTGAATGAGGGAGGAGAGAATTACACACTCTGAACCAAGCAGCAGTCTCACGTGCACAGCCAAAGGCTCCCAAAGCTTTGGTGAGCCAACAACCCACAGAAGCTGCTTCCTAATGAAGTGGGGGTCCTACAATAATTAGAAGCTTAGTCCTGCAGTATTGTGGATGAGGCTTCAGAGCGGTGCTGTGCCACCATTACAGCTGAGCATGGTGCCTTGTTACTTGTGGCAAAGTGAAGGCTCAGGTGCTGCATGCTGATGGGCCAAAAAGAGTATTGTACCCAGCCTGAACCATGAGGCACTGAGCAGCTGGATGTGATTGATGGGTTCAGGGGAGCTGCCTGAAATGTTTCTGTGTTTGGGGCTGGCCTTCCATGACCACTTTTGCCATCTCTCCAAAGGTTAGCTCTCCCACACGCTCAAGTAAGGCAGTGCTCCAGGATGGCAGAGGAAGGGGCTTGCAATCACAAAATCAACTGCTATGCCATCATTTCAGTATGTGCATGCAAACTACTGTGTCCTGACCATAACCTGTCTCCCAGCCCATCCCCTGCATTCCCACTTCCTCCCCCCCTCCCCCTGCTTACAAGTGCTCACCCCATGTGGGTTAAAGGAATGCTTGCATGGCAGATTTCTTCACAGTAGGGGCCCTTCCCTCCTTTTAGTGGGATGGGTAGGAAAAGGTTCTATTGAGTTCACAAGCTCTCAGCAGCCTACAGGACCAAGTGGATTCTGTATACTTCATAATCCAAAAAGCTGGCAAATAAAGTCCTAGCATCTACTGTGAAAACGTCCAGTGGTGGGTTGTCCTATTGTATTAACCATGCTGTCACTTGTTACAGTAAATCAGATACATTTTAAGAAATGGTGGGGGTTTTGCCCCAGATAATGCACATTATTTGTATCTTAACTTTTCAAACTGTTTTGAAAACCAAGGTGATAGGTCCTGTTTTTATTAGTAAGTGTTTCTGACTGACCACAGAACACTGTACATGTTGTTTTTACACAGGTGAAGTTGTTTCCAGCGGTGTATTCTGAACAATACCCAGGGAGTGTGCATGAGCCTCCATCTCTGTTAGGCTAGATTCACTAAAGGATTTAGGCTCCAAACTGCTGCTTTAGGCACCTACGTCTAATGTTTAGGTTCCACTGCCGTTCAGCTGCCTCCTAACACTGTAGGCACCTAAGTTTCTGCTGGTGAGCACACACAAATCCCCTAAGTCCTAACTTTAACCCTGAGAACAGCGGGATATCAAATTAGGTAGCTCTCCTTCTTCCCCCACACCTACCTCTGCAGAGTGCTCAGAGCATGTGTAATCTGCACAAAAGGCAGCTGGCTGTGGGCCCCCTTATAGCCAATAGCCCAGTGGTTAGAGCACTAGCTGGGCTGTGGGAGACCAGGTTTGAATACCCATTCTGCCTGATTAGGGTCAGGGACAGACTTCCCACATTTTAGCTGAATGTGTCCTACCAGCAGCCTCTTGGCTACTCTGGGGTAGGCCTCTCTCAATCTCACCTCTTGAAAGGGTTCCACTGTGTTTGTACATACTCCTTGGAGCAGAGACTTGACCCTGACTTTTCCATATCCCTAGTGACTGCCCTACCCACTGTGGTGCGGCGTCAATCTCTTGCTTACTTTTCCCCCCTCTCTTGCTGGCCCAATGAATATGTAATTATTTATACAAAGTGGAACAGCATCAATGGGAGAGATAGCAAGAGACCCGCCCCAGAATTCCACCTATCCTGGTGGCCAGGGCACTCACAGGGAACGCGGGAGACTTGGATCCAAGTCTGTGCCCCAAGTCAGACAGAGCAGTGACTTGAAAGTGGGTCACCTAGCTGTGACTGAGTGCCCATGCCATTGGCTACGGTGGGGTGGGGTGTGCCTCAGTCTCTCCCTGGCTCTTTTTTGATGAGAAAGGTCTGGCCTGTTTTAGGCACTTAGCACTAAGAGAGGGTGTAAGGTAGGCACCTCCTTCCAGCCTGTCAGTCAGGTGCCCAAGCCCCTCCCTTCTGCATGAGATAGTAGCTGAATTTGTGTTTGTGGATGAGATTACCCAAAGATAAGGTGTGGACCTTGCACTTGCCATTAATACATCAACAGAGTTGATTAAATAAGCCAGGGGACAATCACTTAGTATGTAGTCTGCATTTTTTCCCTAACTTTTGGTAATTGGACTGCATAATTGTAAAACGTTCTAAACAATTACATTTAAGGCCCCATCCTTGTGTGTTATGCAGCTGCTTTTAAAGGTTTCCTGTATAGTTTTGGCCAGCTTTTAACTAAATGTTAAGCAGCTGATTTTGCTAATCCCTTGGATGGTAGTTTAAGACAAGTGTCAGTGCAGTTTGGTTCAAATTAGTCTATTTTGGATTAGTCTGTACCATGGTATTCCAGCCCCTCTTCTGCTCTTTCCTTCTTCCTCCCCCCAGCCATTGCCTCACAGAATCTTTCACAATGTATGGCCTGACTTTCAGAGGTGTTGAGCACCCATTTCTCTAATTAAAATCTAATAACCGATTTTTGTTTGGTCATTTTTGGTTTTACTCAGTGGTAGCCCACAGTGCTGAAAGCTCCGTATGGAACAGTAGTAGGAGCTGGCTTAAAGGCAGGACATAAGTGTTTCAGTTTAAAGGTGAATTTTCAGAGTGCACTAAAAGGCAGAGTCAGAAACAGAGAGCCTCAAACGTTGAGGGTCCAGGGTAGAATATGAGGTGCACATTGGCATCATTTGGTAAAAGATTTCCCATGATAGGGCCCTACAAAATGACCTGTTTTTAAAATGTCCTCCTGCTTCCAGCACCTACCTGTTTCCTGACTCCTTCCTCCCTGTCCTCCCCTCTTTGGATCCAACAGTTACCTACTTCCCCAATCCCCTTGGCTCCCTCCCACTGTCTTAGCCCTTGTGGCTACCTATCAAGGCAGGGACTAGTCCTCTTGCAGTTGAGGGGAATCTCTTCCCACCCTGTGAAGTAAAGCAAGGTAATTTCATCTCCACCTCTCCCCGTTGTGCTTGGGAGGGTAAGGCTGAGCCCCCTTACTTCCCCCTTTCTCATTGTTCTACCTGGGCGCATTGTTACAGGGAGGCATTTAGATATATCCCCTCAGCAATGCCTGAACACTGCTCCCTTACCAGCCAGCAGCTACTTGGAGCTGTGCTGCCCTCAGCGCTCAGACTCTATCATCACCTGCCTTTGCCTGCAACCATGGGCTTCCCCTCCTCCTGTGGGCATTACTGCTACTCCTGACCAGGAGTAAGGGGGATTTAAGATTCCAGCATCTAGCTCTGCTTCCCAAAACCTAACTGATGGCTTCCAGCAAGAGAACAGCAGGAGCAGGGCGCACACAAAGGTAGGGGGCACTAATTGACTTGTGCAGGTCTATGGGGGATATTCCTTGTCAGAAAATCTCTACTGTCCCTCACATAGGCCCTCCAAGCAGCAATAGGGAGGTAGTGGCTTTGTCTCACCAGGAAGACATGTCACCCATGGAGCTGTGCAAACTGGGCAGCTAAGGGAACAGGTAGCTGCCAGGGCCAGGTAGGATGAGAGTGGGGGAATGAGATGTCTGGGCATCAGCTCCAAAATCACATAAAGTTGCATTGTATTATTGGGAGCATGCCTGGAGCAGGTGGCAAGACCTTGCTTGCAATAAATTTGCAGGAGATGGCAGTACTGTGTTACACACAGTATGGGTAGGCAGGGGGAGCTCAAAAATCATGAAACAGACTAGAAACCATAATTTAGTCTTCTTAAAGAACCTCATGATTTTTAGGTCAATGTTATGAATGTCTGGGACCCTGCGCTATTTAACATTTTTATCAATGACCTGGAAAAGAATATAAAATCAGCACTGATACAGTTTGCAGGTGACACAAAAATTGGGGCAGTGGTCACTGATATAGAGTGATCTGGATCGCTTAGTAAACGGGGCACAACCAAACAATATGCATTTTAATACAGCTAAATGTAAATGTATATGTCTAGCGCCAAAGAACAAAGTGCCTGTGAGTAGGCCATACTTACAGGAGGGGGGACTCTATCCTGGGAAGCAGTGACTCTAAAAAAGATTTGGTGGGTCATGCTGGTTAATCAGCCGAACATGAGCTCCTAGTGCAACACTGTGGCCAAAGGGCTAATGCCATCCTGGGATGAGTAAACAAGGGCATCTTGAGTAGGAGTAGAGAGATTACTTTACCTCTCTTTACCTCTTTACCTATGCATCCGAAGAAGTGGGTTGTAGCCCACGAAAGCTTATGCTCTAATAAATTTGTTAGTCTCTAAGGTGCCACAAGTACTCCTGTTACTTTACCTCTGTATTTGGCACTGGTACACCTGCTGCTGCAATAGTGCATCCAGTTCTAGTGCCACAATTCAAGAAAGAGGTTAATAAATTGGAGAGGGTTCAGAGAACACCCATGAGTATAATTAAAGCATTGCAATTAATGCATTGTAGTGATAGACTCAAAGAGACAGTTAAGGGGCAACTTGATTACAGTCTGTAGGTAGCTACATGGGAAACAAATATTTCATAATGAGCTCTTCAGTTTATCAGCAAAAGGTATGACATGATCTAATGGCTGGAAGTGGAAGTTAGACAAATTCAGACTGGAAACAAGATGTACATTTTTAACAGTGAGGGTGATTAACCATTGGAACAATTTACCAAAGATTGTGGTGGATTCGCCAATCAAGCTTGGATGTTTTTCTAAAAGATCTGCTCTAGGAATTATTTGGGGGGAAGGTCTGTGAGCCTGTGTTATACAGGACGTCAGACTATTTAATCACAATTGTCCTTTCTGGCCTTGGAATCTATGATTTTAGAATTTTGGTGGTTGGCAATACTGCAGTTAGGTTGAGGGAGGTATAAGGTACTCTGAGCTCCCTGAGTGACTCACAGTAGGGAAAGATGGGGCAGAGCTAAGGTTATTGGTGTGGCATGGCACGGGAGACATTACCTCAACTGTGCATTTCCTGGTCTTCTAACATTTACATTTTATTTCACTGAGTGTATTTCCTGGTTTTCAGAGGTTTCAGTTTTCAGCTGCTAACTTCCACATTCTGGAAGGGCAGGAGGCACTACTAAGCAGCCTTCACTCTTCTTCAACAAAGCTTTTTGTTAGTGAATGTACATGAGACAAGATGCCATAAGTACCTGTAATAGACAATTGAGGGAATGGGAGAGGAAGGGCAAGGGCAACAATAATAGAGATACTTGGTACATATACTAGTGATGTGGCAATGAGCTGATCTCTAGGTAATGTCACTATTATCCACTTCAGAAAGTCTAGCCCCTTCTTTGGAAGCATCTGGGGGCCACACAGAATACTGGATTACATGGCCCACCAGTCTGCCCTAGTATAGAAATTCCCATGTTTCAGCATTCCTATATATGGGCAGCCCTGCCGATTTTTACAAATATAGAAACCATTATAATAATTTCCCCCACTCTCACACAGAGAGAGACATCCATTTAAAAATGGCATCACATCTGTTTAGCTTTTTCACTAGCATTAAATGTTTAAAGATATTTAATTATCCCAGTTTCTCATGTGAGACTGGGACTGAAGATACAGTTGCAACAGAGAATTCATTTTCAGCGTCCAAATCAAAGTTGGAATAAGCAGTTTTAACAGCGCGAAAGTGTCCATGTCCTCTTGAGAGATATCAGCTGACTCAAAAATCTGTGTGCGGTGCAGCTGCATGACAAACAGTTGTTCCTCACATTTCCTCTCTAGGAATAAAAAGAGCTCATGACTGGGGCCTGCAGGGGAACACACAGCAAGCTGTTCTCAGGCCTGCTGCACGATCACTGCTACAATGTTTTCATATGCCAAATATCATAGAATCATAGGATTGGAATGGATCTCAATAGGTCATTTAGTCCAGTCCCCTGCATTGAGGCAGGACTAAGTATTATATATGTGAGCTAACACATCAAAGGAGAGCGGTTCAAAATTAGAAGTAATCCTGATTTTTTACGAGCATGGGCATTGGGTGAACCCCCACCTTCAGGTAGGCTAGCCCCCTTCCGCCTAAGGCTCCCCCCCCCCCCCCACGCCCTCCTTTCCTGCGCGGCTGGAGCCCTGAGTCCCCCATGGCCTGAGCTGCCCCAGGCTGTGCTGGTGGCCCAACCCCCGGACCGGCCCGACCCAACCCCGGAGCCCTTCTGGCAGGCCCGACCCCTGAGCCACCCCAGGCCGCACCAGCTGGCCTGACCCCCTCTGGCCAGGCCGCGCCGGCTGGCCTAACCCTCACCAGCCAGCTCGAGCCACCCTGGGCCAGCCTGAGCTGCCCGGGCTACTCCAGCCCCTGGCCGCCAGCCAAGCCCCAAGCTGGAGCTGAGCCCCCTCAACTTCAGGGGTGGGGGGGCAGAGCATGGGCGGGGCTACAGCCTTAGCCTTCCCTGGCTTATGATACCCGCCACCCCTGCCAACTAATTCTGTATTATCTCACTTTACAATTAAAACATCTCATCCTGCTTTTGTGCAGTAACAAAGCAGAAAGAATACACTGTAAGGAGGAAGATACTTATATGGGCTGAAGTCTTATCTGCTAGTATGAGTCACTGCAGTCACCTCTATAAAAATGTTCTCTCTGGCTGAACTCCTACTGTAAACTTAATAAGGGATGCAAGGCTGTGCTGTATAAAAATGTTTTATTGCATAAAATGGCCTTAAGAATTAACTAATGGGCATAACCCTTGCGCCACCAAGGCCCAAACATGAGAGCAAGAACTAGAGTGAAGGACGCAAAAGTGCAGGAAGCTTTTCAAAGTAGGAATTAATTAATTTATGGAATGGAATTAATTTATTAACGGAATTAATTTATTTAGCATGCCTAACACTTTCTGTAACCTCAGTAATAACGCCACGGCATTTCAGGTGTAGGTTTGTAACAATGGAAGAGAGTTAATGCCGGATTTGTGTTGCAAGAAAATAGATTTTGGTCTGAAATGAGTAATGAGGGTCAGTGGAAATGGCTGTCACTGGTATACTATTAATCCAAACACAAAAATACTGCATGGGAGGCAATACAGCTTCCTTTTAAAATATGCACAATTGTCTAATGCATGGCAGAGCCCACGGACACAAATGCACATCTTCAAGATAAATGTACCATAGCTGTAAGTACTTAAAAACTTGTTGCAGGTACAGGATCATGAATAAACTGAAGCAAGGGAGAGAAAGGAAAAAATAAATAAATATGTTAAACACCATTGCACCCACTGCAGCTTTTACGGTGTCTCTGTGAAGTTCATTGTTTAAAAGGTCATGGGTTTTGACAGAAACTTTTTCAAAGGTTTTTTCCCCTGAAGAAACTGGGCACAACTGCTCAAAAAACGCAAAACACAAACAGACAAATTAAAGTGCTAAATTTATAGGGGGATGTCGGGGCTTGGTATGTATGGCAGCTAAACTGGGAAACCTAAAGAGGAGCTGTTAGAAACTCAGCAATGCTATATTTTTTTTAATTACTCTTCTGGAGTTTCTTCCTTGTTTCTCTTTTCTGGGGCAAAGCTGGGCTGAGTGACTTTATTTTGAGGGAGAAAGCCAATGAAAGCCTCACGACACCAAAGGTTTGAGTGATCCAGAAACACAGAGTGAAAATGCTAGCTACTTGTTGTCCCTTTGGACTAGTTGAAAACGCTGCTCTGTTGTTCACTCTGGGCTGCACTGTAGGGCACCCTTTGCCAGCCAGTGGGAGTGGAGACAGCTATTGAAATACAGATTTTTACAAAAATCAGAACCTCAATCTGTAGTTCAAAAATACAACCAAGGCACAAGCATTGAATACCAGCTTAGTCTGTTAACTCTTTGCTCTTTCTCTAATCACAGCTCTGGGGAGGTAAGTTATCTTTGAGTATTTGCCATTCTCAGAACTGGCTGGGTAAGGCTGTGGAATTCAGTCCCACATGTTACCACACCTGAATAATACAAACTTTTCTTTTTTCTGTTTAGTAGTTTGAGAATTTTTGACCCAACTAGCTGTTAACATGTTTAAAATAAACTTAAATTCCAGGTTGGAATAACAGTCAAAGACAGTAAAGGAGTGTCTCATTGAATAAAAATATGGACAGGCCTGGGAACCCCTTATCATACTCCTCTATGGCTCAGGTCCCAGAGATGCTGAATGCCTCCGCACCCACTGAAGTCAGTGCAGGATCAGGGCCAGAGTTTGTGGACTGGTTAGCAAGGCTTTTCCAAGGCCCTTTTGTTAAAGTTCTCTTACGTCTCCCCTAACCTCCAGCCTTAGCAACAGGGTCCACCTTGCTTTCCTGCTGTTCTGGCTTGCAGGGCAGGCTAAGGTTTCTCCAGGATCTGTTGATACCCCTCCTGCTCCTCTGGTAAGGGGTCACTACTGATGCAAGAGCTTCTCCTGCAGCAGCAGGAGCGGAGAATAGTGACTCTCCAGTACTTCCAGCCCCAGTTACCAAGGAACAATTTAGACTCAGCTCCCCTGCTCGAACACCATGCAAGCTAGCACAGTCCTAACTCTAAGGAAACAGATACACTCAGCTGCTTCTAGAGAGATGTATCTGTATGTCTGCTTGGGGCAAATACTGGCAGCTATGCCAGAGAGGGAACAGTTGAGTATATTGAGATGCAAATAAATGTGAAGTGTATTGATGCATTTTATATTGATCTGTCTTCCTGTTGGAGCTACAGCTCTCTGACTATGGCTTTCAGCCAAGATTATTCCAATTAATTTAGCATCTGTTTCCAGTGTTGATATTGTCAGCTCATCTGTAATCTTCAGAGACCAGACATGCCTCACATAGTTTCCTATAGGTCAGAGTTTTCCACTTGGTTTTTGCTTAACAGCTGGTACCCAACCTCCTTCCTGCAACTGAGAAGCTGTTCATCATTGTGCCGTTGTCTCTTCACCATGGCTTACTTACAGTGCTTTCTCTGTAACCTGATATTTGAGCAGTGGGCTCAGGGATACAACACCCTGCTGAACTTGACACAGACCAACATCTCCTGCACATCATGTGGCAACTGAGTTTCCCGAATGCAATGAAGCATAAAGGCTAAAAAAGACGCTAAAGAGTGTGAATTGGTCTGCTGACCTACTGAAAGGCATAGGCATACATTGTGTGTATACACCGGTATCTTGACAAAAACTTCAGTCCAATCATTCCAAATAAAAGAGACTATGCTAGAAACATTGAGAAAAAATGAAGGTACCTACACTAACCTTAACTCTGCCCCCGTGTACCTTCCATCCTTCATTTACTGCTTAGAGACCCTTCAGCAGTTGCTACATGAACCAAATGTGTCTATCCTGTTGCACCTGTGAATTACAACAGCATGGTCTTTTCTGTATGATTATAAGAATTGTACCTATAATAATAATTAATGGAGATATCCCATCTCCTAGAACTGGAAGGGACCTTGAAAGGTCATCGAGTCCAGCCCCCTGCCTTCACTAGCAGGACCAAGTACTGATTTTGCCCCAGATCCCCAAGTGGCCCCCTCAAGGATTGAACTCACAACCCTGGGTTTAGCAGGCCAATGCTCAAACCACTGAGCTATCCCTCCCCCCTATCCTATCCCCCTACCTATCCCTTCAGCCTATACTAGACAAAGGGGACTGTCAGGCCAGCATTGTGAAAGTGCATATGGTATGGGGGAGGTGGGGAGGGAGTCAAGGCAGACTGTATGAGGCTATTGTGACTGTTGTGCCCACTGTAATGGATTCCTCCCAGTTTCTGTCACATCCATAGGCCTAGTCGTTTAAAGCAGTGGTTCTCAAACTAGGGCCGCTGCATGTTCAGGGAAAGCCAGGCCGGTTTGTTTACCTGCCGCGTCTGCAGGTTCGGCTGATCGCGGCTCCCACTGGACGTGGTTCGCCACTCCAGGCCAATGGGGGCTGCAGGAAGGGCAACGGGCACGTCCCTCGGCCCGCGCTGCCAGTGGGAGCCGCGATCGGCTGAACCTGCGGACGCGGCACGTAAACAAACCGGCCCGGCCCGCCAGGGGCTTTCCCTGAACAAGCGGCAGCCCTAGTTTGAGAACCACTGCTTTAAAGGTCAGACCCTGCATCTAAACCTTGTAGACATCATAAGTAACAGCAAGTAAGCCCTGTGGCTCTTCTAGGCAATGAGCTTATGAATGCTGCATAGAAGTGAAATAGAAATATACCTATCTCATAGAACTGGAAGGTCATTGAGTCCAGCCGCCTGCCTTCACTAGCAGGACCAAGTACTGATTTTTGCCCCAGATCCCTAAAAGGCCTTCTCAAGGATTGAACTCACAATCCTGGGTTGAGGCGGCTAATGCTCAAACCACTGAGCTATCCCTCCCTCCTACTAGGCTGCTGGATATAACAGGGGCTGGAGTGATAGTACTCCTGGAGAATAAATTAAAACCAAAATTGAGACCTTTAAAAGCTATGGCCAAAATGTTCAAAACGTGGGTGCCTAAAGTTAGTCTCCTGAATCCAAGTTCAGACCCCTAAGTACAGATGGTCTGATTTTCGGAAGCACTGTGTATTCACAAATCCCACTGAAATTGATGGGAACTGCAGTGGCTTAGTGTGGCCGCTACTGCAGCCTCATGCAGTATCTTTGGGGAACATATTGTATTAAGTTTATGAATTGTTTGTATATCATTGTGGGCCTCTGACTGTTTTCTGCTCCAGGGGAGTGGGTGACCACAGCTCCTCCCGGAACTAAAAACAATGGGGGCTGATTAAGGCAAGCTGCTGGAGCTGTGAACAGCCCCAGAAAGGTACCACCTCCTGGAGAGACTTGCATATACTGGTTCAAAGTGGATTTTCAGAGACCAACAGACAAAGAAAGGGCTTTTGGTATAAAAAGTCTGCATTTAAATTGACATGGGGCGTTTGTTTGATTAAACAAACAGAGAGGACCATCTCTGTAAGGTGGGGCCCAACCTTTGCAGAGGGTGGGAAAGACTTTGGCTTACTAGAGTCCCATAAAATTGATGGGTGACCTCTGGTAAGCTTTTGGCATGTGTAAAGGCATGTGTATTGATTTTATATGTTTTTTTCTGTAATGCTTTTGCCATAAGAATAAATGTATTTTGCTTTGTGGTTGATAACTGGAATGCACTGTTGTAGCCCCCGGAGAAAGAGTTAACAGCAGGTGCTGGATCCCAGTCAGACCTGCTGGAGAAATCACAAGGTGGTACAAAGGGACTGCATGCCTAAACCCCTCTCTGGAGGGAAAGAGACACAGATCTCCACCCAAATGAAGGCTGGGAACCTGAAACCTGAAGCGAGTGTCCACAGTGGGGGAATACAGGCGCAGTTATCCCGGAAACAGTGACAAACATGGTGGCAGCCCGTGCAATCTGTGACAGCAGGGAATTGTCAGTAAAATCCAACAGCAGTGAAAGCAAATACTGTTGAAGGGCAAAGTATTGCAGAAAAAACATATAAAAACACTAAATGTCCCAATACTCATGCTAACAGTTTACTGGAGGTCACCCATCACTCTTATGGGGCCCTAGTAAACCAAAGTCTTTCGAGTTTTTCCACAAGTGTTGGGCTCCCCTCATGGACAGAAGGTCCTGTCCATCTGTTGAATCAAAGAAAGGCCCTGTGTCAGTTTAAACTCAGCCTTTTTATACCAATGCCCTTTCTTTGTTCATCTCTGACAACCCAGTTTGAACCAGTATATGCAAATTCACCAGAGTGGGTAACCTTTCTGTGGTTGGTTACAATGTCAACAACTTGCCTTAATCAGTGCCTACTGATTTTAGTTCCCAGAGGAACTGTGGTCACCCTCCCCATGGAGTAGAATACAATCACTGGCCCACAGTGATATATAAATCATTCATAAACTTAATAAATGGTGCCTGTGTAACGCTGACAGACCCTGGTCATTGGCAGGTGGGATTGAACTGGGGATCTCAGTGCATGAGTCTCTACCTCATGAGCGAAAATCCAGCTGGCTGTTAGCTAAGGCTGTAGAGCAGATTAATGTATTCCTTCTCGCTAAGTGGTCTCCATGCCACTAGATCCAAGAGAACACCACACCCACAAGGTGTGTGGGTTACACCTGCAGCTGTACTCACCTTACTCGTCATGGTGCATACCATTGGCCGGGGTGCCAATTGAAAGACAGTATCACCCGGGATGGGGGTGGGGGGACAAAAGGGGCTGTTTGCCTGGTGTCCCCTCTTTGAGACAGCCCCCAAACTGAGTGGTGTTGCAACCTGAAACACGGTGTCGTGGAGCCACTCATGTTTGGCCTTCCTGTCAGCCAAACCTAAGTGGTGCTGTGACCCCACTCACTGGTTTGCAATGCCCAGAGCGGGCAGCCAAGCCCAGTCCCCAGGGACAGGGGTGAGCGTGGTTGTGCATATCAGGTAAAAGATTTCTGGGGACTCCACTGAACTGAATACATCAGATTTTCTCCACCAGGGGTACATGTATCCCTGGGATACGCAGAGGTCTTCCAGGGGGTACATCAACTCATCTAGATATGTGCCTAGTTTTACAACAGGCTACATAAGAAGCACTAGCAAAGTACAAACTAAAATTTCATACAGACAATGACTTGTTTATACTGCTCTATTTACTATGCACTGAAATGTAAGTACAATATTTATATTCCAATTGATTTATTTTATAATATATGATAAAAAAGAGAAAGTAAGCAATTTTTCAGTAATAGCGTGCTGTGACACGTTTATATTTTTGTCTGATTTTGTAAGCAAGTAGTTTTTAAGTGAGGTGTAACTTGGGGGTACGCAAGACAAATCAGACTCTTGAAAGTGGTACAGTAGTTTGGAACGGTTGAGAGCCCTGGAATACACCATGTTCCACAAAAGCTACGGTATGTCATTGTAGTATCTGTCACACTCAGCATTTTTGAAAAATTGGGCCACTTATGACTGGATGCCTACATGTGCAGTTAGGAGTCCATTTTAAAGCACCTAGGTTTTCACATTTTGCTCTCTGCACGTTCAGAACAGCTGACTGGACAAAAGCTAAGCTCACTGGACCAGGAAAAAAAAGGTCAATTTTCAATTTTTCCAAGATCTGTAAACCAGTTTGAAGATCAAACTCATAAAATCATAAACTTTAAGGTCAGACGGGACCATTATGATCATCCAGTCTGATCTCCTGCACAACGCAAGCCACAGAATCTCACCCACCCACTCCTGTATCAAACCCCTAACCTATGTCTGAGCTATTGACGTCCTCAAATCATGGTTTAAAGACTTCAAGGTGCAGAGAATCCTCCAACAAGTGACACGTGCCCCATGCTGCAGAGGAAGATGAAAAACCCTCAGGGCCTCTGCCAATCTGCCCTGGAGGAAAATTCCTTCCTGACCCCAAATATGGCGATCAGCTAAACCCTGAGCATTTGGCCAAGACTCACCAGCCAGACACCCAGGAAAGAATTCTCTGTAGTAACTCAGATCCCACCCCATCTAACATCCCATCACAGGCCATTGGGCATATTTACCGCTAATAGTCAAAGATCAATTAATTGCCAAAATTAGGCTATCCCATCATACCATTCCCTCCATAAACTTATCAAGCTCAGTCCTAAAGCCAGAAATGTCTTTTGCCCCCATTGCTCCCCTTGGAAGGCTGTTCCAGAACTTCACTCCTCTGATGGTTAGACACCTTCGTCTAATTTCAAGTCTAAACTTCCTGATGGCCAGTTTATATCCATTTGTTCTTGTGTCCACATTGATACTGAGCTTAAATAATTCCTCTCCCTCCCTGGTATTTATCCCTCTGATATTTATAGAAAGCAATCATATCTCCCCTCAGCCTTCTTTTGGTTAGGCTAAACAAGCCAAGCTCTTTGAGTCTCCTTTCATAAGACAGGTTTTCCATTCCTCGGATCATCCTAGTAGCCCTTCTCTGTACCTGCTCCAGTTTGAATTCATCCTGCTTTAAACTCAAACTCTTTGGGGGGAAAAAACAAAAAACAACCACCTGTGGTTTAAGGCCCATTGTTCAGGCAAAATAGAACTTTTCTCTTGAGAGAAAGGGGCGTGTGTGCCAAAATCATGCTTAAAATGTAAACTAACAGCCTTGACTATGGAGTCACTACAGCTGCTTGTGTGTCTTTACATGCATTCCTCACACTCACAGACACAGTGCAAGAGATTATCATGGATGGGGAAATAGAGGGAAGAAAGCTGATCCTGGTAGAAATCATACTTTTCAACTTTAAGGAGTAAAGGCACTGACTTAGATCTCGGGTTCTTTGGTAATTGGCTTTCTTCTAGGCAGTTAATGAAGAGTTTCCATTTGCCAAACACAAATGTGCAGCCAATACAAGGGAGTGAAAAACCTAATTGAGTCAAAGCCAATCTCTCCTTCCCAAAAGAAAAGATATTTGCTTTTGAGATGCAATCAGAAACAGTTTAATTGTAGCGTAGAAAACTACACAGGAACCAATCCTTGCGGGTGCTTCCTAGTGTCAGCAGAGTCAGGATGAGCTCTACCCTGACATCTGGTGGTGAGCTGTGGAAAATGACTTCAGGGGTTGATCTCGTTTGCATGGGCACACCCACCCTGCCTAACATGAGGGACTGCCTGCCCAAATAGTCACTTTGGCTGCTGTGGGATCCCCAGTTTCTCTGTTATTGGGGCAGGAAGAATAAAGTGTTGTTACCCTGATTATGTGAATATGTGAATCAAGGACAGTGGAACTTTTTTATGACAGAGGGACTCGTCATCAACTAAGTAGCACTCACTAGACAAGAGACATGGGTTCTAAAACCCAGTAAATTGAGAGAGGCTGGAGGTAGGCATTTGTGTCTGGTGGTGTGGGTCCTCCTATGAGCCTGAAACACCAACTGCTCCTCCACTCTGCAATATCAGAGCTGATTTTGATTCCATTAGATGTCTAGTTATAGGCTTCTGAGCTGAATTCACTTTGGGCCAATGGTGCACCAGCACTGAGGCTCCCCTACTACAAGCTGAAATCACTAAAGAGCTAAAATTACTAAGAGCTGAAATCACTGAGTGTTGTGTTAAGTAGTGGGGGGGGCTGAAGATGTATTGCAGAGTGGCTGGCAGAGCAGTTTGCGGGATGGTTGGAGTGGCTCACAGGACGGCTGGTGGAGTGGAGCGGAGCGGCTGGCAGAGTGGAGCAGTTTGTGGGACGTCTGGAGCGGCTCGTGGGACGGCTGGAGCGGCTCATGGGACGGCTGGTGGAGCGGAGCAGCTGGTGGAATGGCTCGCAGTGAAGGCTGCAGCGGAACCCCGCGGAGAGGCAGGGCAGTTGGCCTCAGACCACGTAAGGTGCCCCTTAATACTCCTGCACCCTCCCCCATTTCCACCCAGGCTGGGAGGTAAAACTCTGCAGATAAACTTTTGAACTCTGGGACTGCACTGACTAGGGACAGAGACTTTTGGGTTGTTGGACTCTTGGGACTTCGGGGGATTTTTGGGTTGCTGGACTTAAGACCCTGAAGGGAAAAGGACACTGCCAAACTTACTTGGGGGTGGGCCTTTTGCTCATGGTTTGTGTTATGAATCCTGTTTGTGGTGTTTCCCCAACATAATGCTGCATTGTTTCCTTCCTTTATTAAAAGGACTTTGCTACACTCAGACTCCATGCTTGCGAGTGGGGAAGTATTGCCTCTTAGAGGCGCCCGGGGTGTGGTATGTAATTGTCCCAGGTCACTGGGTGGGGGCTCGAGCCAGTTTTGCATTGTGTTATTGAAACGGAACCCCTAGATACTGAACTCAGTATCTTGTACCTTGTTGCTGCCAACTCAGACGGGCAGAAGGGTTACACTAGCAAATTCTGTAAGACTTACAGAAGGAAATGATTCCACCAATTTTTAAAGAAATGCTGCATTATTCATGATTGTTTATCCTATCACTGGAAAGCCATGACAAATCAGTCATCTGTTTCACAAGCTCTTTTCTATTGAGCCAGTGCACAACAGTTTCCTAAGCCTTTTAAGGATTCCTTATTCTTTATGCGTGGTTAACCCACATGTCAAAATTAGTGACTTATTCTAGTTTTTATATTCACTGCTATTTCTGTGCAGCTCATTCATTATCTGCAGCCTTGACTCTACTGCATAACTACAAGATTCCAAACAGGTTATTAATGTAGGAAACACTGGAGATGTTTCTAACAAAATCACACTCAACTGATTGCCACCAGCAGCAAGAGCAGCTAAGTGTTTACTCCTCAATTAATATACATCGGTGTAGCTTCATTGAAGACGGTGGCATTTTGCAGTTTTCACCTGTTGAGAATCTTGTCCTATATGGTTTATCTAATAGATAGAATGAATCCATGTGATTTGGTTGTCTGAAACAGACTTTGCAGCCAATGTAATTATTGTTCGACACTAAGATAAGCCTGTGACACTCCGTGCCCCAAAGCTACACCCTGGCACCCCCATATTCACCACTGTCATATAATTAGGATATGTTTTGTTCAAAGTATGCCTTGTGAGGTATCATTCTGAAAGTCTTGACCTGCTAGACATTAATATTTCATTGGATGGTATGTGCTATCATTGTATGTGAAGTTATGAAGTTTTGCTTCATATGTATGTGTATGCCTTTCAGCTACAACAATGAAGAAGCTAGACAGTGCTAATGGCCCATCAGCAAAGACAATGGACTATGGAAAAGGTTTGTCCTCAACTGGGAACACTTCAGACAGCCTATGAATAATAGCTGCTATGAGTATGTGACCAGACCACATGACACTGAACTCTATTTTGGTACCTGTATTTTTCCACAAACTGGGCTGGGAACTTAGCTTGGAACAAAGGGTTCCTGCCATATGGAGAAACTATATAAGGTGAGGAGTGACATCATGATTTGTCTTCACTCCCCCACAACTCACCATCTGAAAGAACCTCTGGAAGACAAAGGACTTGGAACAGGGGAGGGGAACCCAGGCTAAAGGGATTTCTAGCCTGTGCCTCAAGTATCTGCAAGCCTGCTTGTATCATCAGTCAGGGTGAGATATTGCTGATTTAAATCCTATCTAGTATATTAGGCTTAGTTTGCGTTTTTGTTTAATTTCCTAGGTAATTTACTTTGATCTGTTTACTATCACTTATAATCACGTAGAATCTATCTTTCTGTGTTAATAAACTTGTTTTATGTTTTATCTTAACCAGTGTGTTTTGAGTGAAGTGGTTGAGAAAATCTCAGCTCAGCTATCAAAGGCTTGGTGCATATCTTTCCCACATTGAGGGGGAAGCAAACTATATTAATGAGCTTGCATTGTACAGATCCCTGTGCAGTGCAAGACAGTATAATACTGGGTTTATACTCCAGTAGGGATGCCAGGCTGGGGGCCTGGGAAATTGGCTGGTTTCTTCCATTGTTGAGCTATGAGTGGCTTAGATAACTCAGTTGGGTATGTGGCGCCACCTGCTGTCGTGTTGAGTGATCGGGGCTGGAGGAGTCTGAGTCACCAGCAGAGCAGTGTGAGAGAGGCCAACCCAGCTGAATGGTTAGGGGGGACACAGAGGTTCCAACGGCTCCCAGACTGCAACCCGGAGGTACAACCTGTCACAAGGCCGTTAGTATTGTATAGTCTCCAACTATACAAAGTATCTTGTACCATGACCTGCTAGTGAAGGCATGGTATCTTGTATCTTGGTCCTGCTAGTGAAGGCAGGGGGCTGGACTCAATGACCTTTCAGGGTCCCTTCCAGTTCTATGAGATAGGTATATCTCCATATATTATTTTTTGGGGGGAGGGATAGCTCAGTGGTTTGAGCATTGGTCTGCTAAACCCAGGGTTGTGAGTTCAATCCTTGAGGGGGCCACTTAGGGATCTGGAGCAAAATCAGTACTTGGTCCTGCTAGTGAAGGCAGGGGGCTGGACTCAATGACCTTTCAAGGTCCCTTCCAGTTCTAGGAGATGGGATATCTCCATTAATTAATTTAATTTATTTATGACTACTATATGACAACAAACTTCTCTCATTAGATTGCTTTTATTACGCCATGGATTTTTCAGTTAATTTTTCTTCCTCTGCACTTTCAATGTTGGATTTTTTTCGTTCAGTTTTTAAGATATTTTGGACTAAGAGAAGGTTAGTGATAAATTCAGTCAAACACATACATGATGACAAAAAAGAAAGGAGATGCCACCACTTAGGCCTGAATGGAACACAGCTAATTGGTGCAAAAAAAAATAATAGTAAAGACTGCTAAACAGTCACACAGTGGCATCAGGTCTCCAACTGTACAAGAATCATTTAAGCCATACAGCCAATACAACGTGTCATCCTTTTTTAACCATATGTAGTGTGGGAAGAAGGAGGAATCTCAAAATTGTCACATATCTATCTGTTTCCTCATCCTAGAATAACATTACATTATGCTACATGATATCAACAATCATTATGCCTGATCCAGTAGCCATTGAAGTTAGTGATAAAACTTAGTTATCATTTGATTGTATAAGTACAACAATAGGCCCAACAATTTGTGTTCATTAGTTAGTTTATTAGTTCAGCAGGATATGTAACAATGTAACACTTAGTATTTTTTAAGCACCCAAAAGTGTGCAAGCTGCTCATGAAGACAAATAAAGACAAAGGCCCAGATTTTCAAAGAGACAATATCTTTTATTGGACCAACTTCTGTTGGTGAATGAGACAAGCTTACACCGAGCTCAAAAGCTTGTCTCCTTTAACAACAGAATGTGGGACAATAAAAGATAGAACCTCACCCACCTTGACACGCTAATATCCTCTGATCCAACATGGCTACTACAACAATGCAAACAACATTTTTTTGCTCAGTGTTGCAAAGCCATGGCCCAGATCAGCAGGGGTTCAGTGCCTAAATCCTTTGAGAATCTGGTCTTCATTGACTTAAATAGCTACGGTCCATTCAGTGCTGGCCTCAGGGGCAGGCAATCAGGCATCAACAACTTCCAACAAATCAGGGAGTTGGTTTTCTTTTTTTTGTCTTGACTGTTCAGGGCCACAGAAAGTATTTTCCGCCCTGGGCAGCAAAGTAACTAGGGCCAGTGCTGGTTCCATTTTCAAAGTGATTTAGGCACTTAGGAGCCAATCTCACTGAAAGTCAATGGGTCTTAGGATCCTAAGGCACTTTTGAAAGCCATCTAAGTCACTTAGGCTTTGCAACACTGAACGGAGCAACACCTTTGCCCACGAAAAATATACTATTTAAATTCAGCATGGCTCAGCAAGTCATGCAACAGCCAAAAGAGAGGGGAGAGGCAAAGGGTGGGAGAAGACAAAAGTTCAGGTCATCCCTACACATGCCCCTTTTACTTGCTTTCCACAAACATTCATGTGAATGGGATTTTGTTCTTCAGATGTTAGAGGGATGAGTATTCTTTGCACAGATACCATAGTCACATGCAAACAAGACATTCTTGTGTGAACATAAGTATTCATAACTCATTGATTATGTTCCTGTTTAAAAACTTTCAGTCCTCCAATCAGGTAGCCGAAACAATACCACATAACTTAGGTGACCAATCAGACACACCACAAACAGCAAATAGCCAAAGAAACCATTTTGCCATAGGTTGAAATTTGTTCCCATAAAGATAAATTATCAATAACAAAGAAACTGTAACAATTAAAACTCACGTCTGGGTTTGTGATCAGAAATGATCAGATGATTTACTTACAAAAAGATAATTCATCATCCAGTTGTCGAGAGCATTGAAGTGGTGTGCTGCTGTTTGCAATGTGATATAAGCAGCATGCGTAATCTACATAAAAGCTCCTTGTTAAGTCACTTCTCAGAATCTGATAAATTACCAAAGGGGGTGAAGTGAAACCAAAACAAAGCCTGGAAAATTGCCGCAGTTTACGTCCCTAAATAAACTGCAGACATTTCTGGTCATTCGCATTTCAGAACTATTAGTATGTGTCCTTCAAGTCTAGAGATAACATCCAGTTGAGCCAGAGGCAAGTAACTCTTTGGAGACAAATGCCTTACATTCTGAACTACTGATACAGTATGTCACATATTAATTTCATACTTCACGATACACCTGCTAGGCCATCCCAAAATGAAATCTGGACATAGAAATTTCAGGCAAGAAAAAACTTGAGCCAGCTGGTATGTCCAGGGGACTGGAGTGGATGGTATGTTACATAATCAACTGCAGTATCCCATAGTCTTGTGCTGAAAAGCACTTTATAGTGAGAGAAAACTGTTGCTAAACTTGCAAAGAGCCTTCGGATACCTACCACTGCATGACATTCCCTCAGCCTGTAGATCTGCGGCATTGCCAACTCCTGTGTGTATCTTTGGTCTTTGTTTTGTCAGACTTTCATTCTTTTTACATGGCAGTGTTATGCTATACAAAGCACACAGGATCTTTTATAGAGGAGAAGGCAAAAACGCTGCATTTATTGAGAATACAGCAGTTAGCATATGCTTTTCAGTCATATACATACACACACACAGAGTCCTGCCAGTTGATGTTTATAGTTACCGGTTCAGAGACTGGATCAATCTAGTGGCCAGCCAGATTGGTCGCAGAGGGAAGCCGGGCTCTGTCGGTTGCGATCCGATGCTCCTGGAGTGTGGCAAGGCGAACCCAAAGCCCCATGGCAGAGCACCCTGTTCTTATAGTCTTTTTTCTCTGTTGAAGTCTATGGATTTTGCTGTGTCAGTTTCTGACTGGTTACTTCTTAATTGGTGTATCTTTTGATGTAAACATTCCAATACACCTCCAAGAGGGTCATTCTGTCCTTTGTTCCAATTTAATCAATTGTCCTTAAGGGTGCCAGCCTTCACCTAAGAGGCGTCAATCTGCCCTTCATTATGGATGCGTGTTGATGATTCTCTGATGTCATTTAAGTCTCTTCACTCCTTCTTCCTTGACCATCTGGCTATAACAATGGCCTTCACACCTTATCTTTTCCTGATGCATACATTCCTCATTCACACAAACAGTCTTTTACAGTTAAAGGTATACAGCAGTTTTTATGTTGAACAAGAAAAGGCATTGTAAATTAAGCCTTCCTATAATCAAAACAATTTACATTGGGGCCCAGGCCTTCAACGTTCCTCTAATCTCCTTAACATAGACACAATACAAGATCCTGTCTCTTACTTTCTAAACCTTAAAACAAAGAAATGTATATTTAACTAGAGTGCCTAATTTGTAATACATATAGGAAACCGTAGTAGGCATTATAACTTATCCTAAAACAAAAGGGTGACCATAATCAGTCATAAGGATTGTTCTGGTCTGTCATTCCTTTCTGCTATTCAAAAAGGGAGGCTGGCAGGATGAAATCAAATCATACATTAACTCTCATAGTACAATTATAAAATCCTGCTCCTACAGCAGGACTGTCTTCTGGCTTAAATAGAGGGCATGGGTTCCTGGCTCTGCCAGGTTGTTCTCCTGAGGAACCTGGCACATGTCACTTAAACTCTCCAGGCCTCAGTTTCCCCATTAATAAAGTGCTTTGAGCGCCTTACATTCAAAGTACAATGACTTCAATTAAAAAGGCAATATTCACCCACGGTTTCTGCTGTGTGATACCTGACATACTGCATTTATTTCCTGCAGTATCTCAGAACAATGTGGCCGGGGGTAACTATTGCTTTTTTCCCCACAGTGAGTGCTGTTGTAATAAGGGTGCAACACGCTGCTAAGAGACTGATCTTTATTTCCTGGCTCAGGGTTAATACAAAAGGTCACACTTCAGGGTTCAGTATCTACTGACAATAGAGGTTACTGTTACAAGTGCATTGTTATTAACTATATTATTATTATGGAATTTGCGAAGAGAAGGGAATCAACTATTCAGAAAACATCTTGCACTCGATCACACTGAGGGTACGTCTATACTTACTTCTTGGTCCGGATGTAAGCGATCGATCTTCTGGGATCGATTTATCGCGTCTTGTCTATACGCGATAAATCGATCCCGGATCGATCCTGGAAGTGCTTGCCGTCGACGCCGGTACTCCAGCTCAGCGAGAGGAGTACGCGGCATCGACGGGGGAGCCTGCCTGCAGCGTCTGGACCCACGGTAAGTTCGAACTAAGATACTTCGAATTCAGCTACGTTATTAACGTAGCTGAATTTGCGTACCTTAGTTCTAAGTGGGGGGGTTAGTGTGGACTTGCAATGAGAGTGATTTGGTGAATATTATTTTCCATAGCCAGTTCCTTTGAGGCCTCTACTGTAATGACTTCGGGAAGGAGCCAAATCAGATAGTGACAACACTTAATGTCTTACAGTAAGTGTTACCTAGACGAATGAGGAAGATGCTTGATTTTTGTAGTTAAGGCACTGACCTGGAATTCAGGAGATCTAGCATCACTTGCTGTCTCTGTGACAGATTTCCTGTGGACTTCCCTAGGACAAGTCACTTAAGCTCTCCCTGCTTCAGTTTCCTCATATGTAAACTGGCATTAATTTAGGGTTACCATATTTCCACAAGCAAAAAAGAGGACACGGGGGGGGAGGAGCCCCACTCTAGCCCCGCCCCTGCCCCGCCCCCATCCACTCCCTCCCACTTCCCACCCCCTGATTGCCCCCCTCAGAACCCCCAACCCCCCCGCTCCTTGTCCCCTGACTGCCCCCTCCTGGGACCCCTGCCACTAACTGCCCCCTAAGACCCCACCCCCCATCTAAGCCGCCCTGCTTCTTGTCCCCTGACTGCCCCCTCCTGAGAACCCCCTACAACCCTACCTGTCCCCTGACTGCCCCGACCCTTATCCACACCCCCACCCCATATTCACATCCCCGCCCCCAGACAGACCCCCGGGGACTCCCATGCCCTATCCAACTGCTCCCCGCCCCCTGACAGGACCCCCAGAACTCCTGACCCATCCAACCCCCTCTGCTACCTGCCTGCCTCGAAACCTCTCCACACCCCTGCCCCCTGACAGCCCCCCCCAGAACCCCAGACCCATCTAACCCCCTCTGCTCCCTGTCCCTGACTGTACCAACCCCTCTCCACACCCCTACCCCCCTGACAGCCCCCCCCAAACTCCCGACCCATCCAACCCCCCCCCCCCGTCCCCTGGCCAGGGCCGTCTTTAAAGAGCCCAGGAATCGGGCTGCGCTCCGGCCGGAGTTCCGGCCGGGGTTGCGGGGCTTGGGGCCGGGCCGGAGGTGCTCGGCCGGGGCTGTGCCGGCGCTCGGCCGGAACCAGAGCCGGCGCTGCTGGGGCCCGAGCCGGGCCGGCGCCGCCAGAGCCGGGGCCGGCGCTGCTGGGGCCCGAGCCGGGCCCGAGCCGCCGGAGCCGGGGCCGGCGCTGCTGGGGCCCGAGCCGGGCCCAAGCCGGGGGTGCTTGGCCGCCGCCGGGCCGCCGCCCTGGGGCCGGAACCGGGGCTGCCGCTGCTGGGGCCGGAGCCGGGCCGGGGGTGCTCAGCCGGTGCTGGGCCGCCGCCCTGGGGCCGGAACCGGGGCTGTCGCTGCTGGGGCCCGAGCCGGGCCGGGGCGGGGGTGCTCGGCCGGCGCTGGGCCGCCGCCCTGGGGCCGGAACCGGGGCCGGAGCTGCTGGGGCCCGAGCTGGGCCGGGGTCGCCGGGCGCCGCTCGGCCAGGGCCGCACCTCCCCGGAGCTCTCCTCCTCCCGTCCCCCCCGCCCCAGGTTACCTCCTGCTGCCTCCCGCTTGCCCCTGCTTCTTTTCAGACTTCCCGCGAAGATCTGATTCGCGGGAAGCAGGGGAGGGGGAGGAACAGGTGGGCGGAGCGTTCAGGGGAGTGGAGGAGGGGGAAGACAGCTGCGGGGCCGGACAGCGTGGTAAGGCTGCAGGGGATGGGGGGAGCCGGGAAGCAGCTTTGGGTGCCCAGCGGCGCTTGGCCGCTGCTTTTCTGTCTATAAATAGCCGACGGGGGGGAAATCCCGGACATTTTTAGATTTTTAAAAATCCCCCCCGGACGGCTATTTATAGACCGAAAAGCCGGACATGTCCGGGGAAATCCGGACATATGGTAGCCCTAATTAATTACCTACCTACCTATCAAGAAGAGGTGTCCTGAGATAGCCAGCGGTGCAAGTAGAAATCATTTCTTGCCAGTACTGCACTCATGGGAGGGACACAATGGGGGGGTACCTGACCTCCCCACGTGACCCTCCATGTGACTCCTCTCCACCCCCATCCCGGGGCCCCCACACTCTCCCCATTCCCTCCGACACTCCCCTTACCTGTCTAAAACTTTACAATTGCAGTTGTAAAATGATGCTTTGGGCCCCTGGTGCCACCTGTACTTCCAGGTGTCATTGAAGATCCAGCAGCACCCCAAATTGAAAACTTCTTAAATGAAAGAAGGATAGGAAAGACAATCACCCCACTTTCCCTGAACACACCAAGCAACTCTGGGAACAAAACAGGCAACAAGCTCTGCAGATGTGAAAAATTCCTAGAAATTGAAAGATACAATACAAACAAAACATAAAACCATCACATCTACCACACACAATGATACAAAAAAGGGAAGGAGCAGAGAGGGAAGGAAGATATGAATGGAGAAAAAGAGAGGAAATGTAAAGAGGAAAGATTTATAGGAGAATCTTCCTTGATCTTTGAGTTCTCTCTTTCAGCCAGGTATAGTGCAATGTTCCTAGACAGTGGTTTATATACAATAATAATTCCCCCAGTGTTTCAGTCCTATATTTGGTCTAACATAGCTCCCAGTGTTACAAGGGAAAATTTCTTTCTTTCACTACTGGTTAGCTGAGTTTTCTTGTTGCATAATTAGATTGAACTCCCTTGTATATTATTCTAGACAGAGACCTACATCTTTTCCCTGTTTTATTGTTTGGTATTAGATTCATCTTGTAATGCCAGGTTCATCATCAGACATTTCCCCAGAACATGAAGGTCACATCTGGAAACAATAGCAGCAGAGGTGTCACATGTGCAATAGAAAACAATAAACCCCAAGGGCATGTAGCCAGATATGGAGGAACAGAGGCTGCGCAGGCTGCAAAATCTCAAGAGTTGCTGACCAAAACTGCATCTTTCATTTATCCAGTCAACCAGGCCACATAGACCCTTTAGTTCTGTGCCCATACTGATTTCAGTCAGCTTCTTCATAGCACCATTTAGTCACCATTAGAGCTTGGTTAGCCACTTACAGCACATAGATCATCCCTTTTACCCCTGCTTGAGAATTATCCATGAACAGATTTTGATTTTATTTATTACATACTTGCTCATCATTTAAAATTGTTAAACAAAATAGTCATGAAATCTATTCCTCATTCATGTCATGACTGGTCTGACATGACTTAGTTACATGGGTCCAGATCCTCAAAGTATTTAGGCACCTAATTCCCATTGAAATGCATGGGCGTTGAGTGCCTAAATACCTTTGAAGATTTGGGCCCAGCTGTTATCCTTTCTGCTCCCTGACTTGATGACAAGAATTCATAAACAGTAGGAAAAGATGTTCACAACCTGAGACAGATAGATGGTTCCGACACAAAAAACCTCATGAAAAGGCATTTCCTCAAGTATCCTAGAGAACTTCACTGTCTAAAAACATTCTTGCAGATTAAAATGGTACTTGTATAAATGTTGTGTGACATTAATTAAAAGGGAAGTGAACATTGTCAAGGTGAATCTGTGGTTTTCATTCAAATAAATGCTCATAAATACTTTTTTTTGCATATTCTCCCAGCTCTAGGAAGCATTCTCAGTTACCACTCAAGCCCCAGGGAGGGTAATTAAATAGAAAACACAGCTCACATAAGGCTAGATTTTAAAAGTTCAGAACCTGATTTTTCAAGTGGTCAGCACTCACCAGGGTAGAGTTTCAAGAGAGCTCAACTCCCATTTAGGCACCTAGATTTTGAAAATCTGGAAAATGTGGTCTTTGGTGTTTGATGTGTACCTTCTGCCATTGTAAAATCACACTGACAGGGATGCTCTGTTGTGGGTGGAGGACACTAAGGACCAACTCCTGTGCCTTTGACTTGGTCCTGACCAACATAAAACAGCTAACAAACAGCATACATATGCTAACAAACTTTTAAAAAGCCTTTGTTTAAGTTTGTTAGCATATGTATTGTGCTGTTATTGTGCTGTGGCAGTGGGGAAAGTAGAAGAGCGCAGCCCCACCCCCACAGCCATGTCCTCCAGCAGGGCTACGCAGCTGCGTGGGGATGGGGGCGGGGTGGAGCTGCTGGCATGGGGCCGTCCAGCGGCTCCATGTCTTTCCAGTACCCATACTGGCTAGAAATCTCTTGTAGGTATGCGGTACCGGAGGGTATCACCTTTCTTGCACTCCTGCAGATAGCATTCACTGACACTGATAAGATGCTCAGCAGCCATTACAATAGGTACCATTGTAACCCCCTATAGTACCACTTTCTCATAGCAGGTGAGAAGCACTAGATCCTGAAGAATAAGAAGGGATACTGACATAAATGAAGACCTAGAAATGCTCATTCCTTGAACAAGTATTTGGTAGGCAGTTATTATTATTATTTGTACACTGGTAGCGCCTGGGTGCACCAGTCATGGACCAGGGCCCCATTTTGCTAGGCACTGTAGCAAAACGACAGTCCCTGCCCCCAAAGGTTTGCAATCTAAGTAAGTGTAAATGCACTGTGCTTTCAAGTAAGAGGGTTTCCAGAACAGGTCACCATTCCCACCCAGAGTCAGAAAAGTTCTTCCAAAAACCATTAATGCAAGTACATAGGGCTGTAGAGGTAACTAAGGCATGGATCTGTCTCTCATCTTATTTGTCTCATCCAACCAATATTTTAGTCCAACAGGTAAATGTTGAATAAATGAGGAACAAGTGTGTTATTTGTGCACCCTGAGAACCCAATTCCATGCTGGCCTACACCCAGTGCAAACTAATTGAAGTCTGTGGGTTTGCATGGAGTGGAAGTCATAGTAGCTAAGTGGTTATCTCTCTGCAAATCTATATGCAGGTAACTCCTTGTCAGACAATGTGGGGGCATCTCATGGGATGGGGAAGCAAAGAGCTTTTTGCGCCTTCTAAACTAGTGCAGCACAGTGGTCTACAGATCTCAAATGGCTCAAACCAAACTCCACACGGGCTCCTGAGACTCATAGTCATGTGCAGAGCCAGGCGAGGTGCCTTTATCTTTATTTAGAAGCTGTAAGCCTACAAGGCTTTGCACCTGATGTTGTCCTATTAGAATAAAATCCTGGTACATAAAGAGCATCCTCCTTCACTGCCCTTGGTAAGAGAGAAGAGGGCAGCAGCAGCAGATTTATCACACTGTTTGCAACCATGTTTTTAAAACTAATTGCTTGGAGCCAGTAAAACGGAAGTGAAACACTGACTATCATTGCTGCCAGCAGATGGTTCATGGTTCTTTAGTCTAATGTATTAATGCAATGCAGCTGAAGTCCAGCTTTTAATTATACTTCACATATTATAAATCAAAAAGCATAGAGAAGCTGGCTATATTCTATTTACAGGAAATCTTCCCTGTGTTGATCGGCTGCTCTGAACCACCTCTTTTCAACTCCAACTTATATTCCCCCTCCTTTTGATGTGACCGAAAGCACCCCTATATTCACAGCCCACGCACCATTGTAATAATCTTGAAACAAAATGTTCCATGTGAGGTATCATTTGAAAACTAATAACTTGCTCGTCAATAATATCATGGGGAAATGTATGAATGCCCCCTGTATGATATCATTAGTACATGTTCAAAGCCACACAGGCAAAAGTTGTTAAAGAGGCCTATCCTAAACAGAGGAATGTGTGTTTACCTCTATTTACTTACAAGCAGTAAACAGGGTCCTTGAGGCAGCAAGAGGGGAAAATGGCAGGGGACGAGGTAAAGCTGCATCTCAGCACACTCAGGGGAGAAGGAAGAGCATGGAGCCATCTTCACCACCAGACGCCCCATTGCCTTTTTTACTCTTTGAATAAACTTTGCTTTGAGGGGTGATCCTCAGAAGAATCCACTTCAAAGGGTGACTGGACTATAAAAGTGAGAGGCATTTCTCCTGAGCTCTCCACCTCTCTCTCTTTCACGTAAGAAGACAAAAGAACCAGCTCTTTGACTCTGGGGCAGACCCTGACCTGAGACTTTGGTCAATAATGTTGTTGGGAACATGTGGCAAGGATTTTATCTTGAACCAAGTTTAGCTTGTTAAGTTTTAGCTACTAGAAAGTGTTTTATCTTTCTTTCTCCTGTATACTCACTTAAAACTTCTGTCTTTGTAGTTAAACAAACTTTTTCTATTTTTTAATCAAAACTACCCCAGAGTTGTGAAACTGAGCTGTTGGGTAACTCCAGTTAAAGTAGCAAACTGTTGGATATAGACCCCTTACAGGGGCAATAGGCCTCTCAGACCTGAACTGCCCAGGCGAAGGCTGGACAGTGCAGAACCCACACTTTGGGGAAAATTCAGGACTGGGAGTGTGTGGAGGCCACACTGCAAGTAGTAAGCAAGGCTGGTGGAAGCCAGAATGTGGCTGGAGTGTTGCTGACAGGATGCTGGAGTCATAGCTACCGGACACAGACACTCAGGGTGTGACCTGCATGTTGGTAGGCTGTTTCTGAGCTGCCCAGGTTGGGAGCACCAACAGCAAAGCATTGTGAGGCACCCAGGGTTACAGGGCAGGTGTGACAACCTCTCACTTGTCTGGACTGCACCCTGGAATGTGACATTTGATTATAACTTCAAAATATGAATAGTCCTAGAGACTTAAAATCTTCTCTTGCAGGGGATTTCCTGCCCTGTATAGCAAATTCCATTGAATAACACTCAGTTGTTTAAAAATATATATATTCCCTTCCTCAGGACAGATGGAAATAGGCAAGGTTCCAGAATGCACTGGTGCCTGGGGTTGAACTGGAGAGACAAAGCGGCAGTTGTATCAGGGCTGCTGCTCCCTCCCCTGGCTTAGAGACATGCTGGCTGGGATGTAAAATTTATTCTGATTTATAGTATAGCTGCCGCTCTAAATCTTAAGTAGGAATCAGTTAGAGGTTAAATTAGAAATGTCATTCAGCTGGACCAGGCAGAAGCTGTCCACAGGGAGAATTCATCATCTCATTGGCTTATGGGGTGTCCTGCATATTCAGGAGAGGCTGGGGACCACGAAGCAAGAAAATTAAGCCGAGTGAAGACAAAGAATTCCGTTTTCATTGTTTTCAGCAGTCATTGTTAGTGGGGATCCTGTTCACCCTCTTCTACCGATTGTGTGGTTTTTGTTCTTCTTTTCCAATTCCGCCCCATTCTCTTGCTTCACGTCTGATTGCTCATGCTTCTCCCTCCCTTCTGACTATCTTCCTCCCTTTCAGAACTCACATCTGCCTATGTCAGAGTTCAGAGGCACCGACTTCCCCAGTTCCCAGGGGGTGCTTGACCCCCACGACACCATCCCCGTCCCACCCTGCCTCTTCCTGCCCCTGCTCTGCCCCTGCCCCGCCTCTTCCCACCCTGCCTTTTCCCGTCCTGCTCCTCCCCCTCCCCCCAGCGCCTCCTGAACACCGCTGAACAGCTGATCGTGGTGGGCGGGAGGCACTGGGGGGGGGATGGGGAAGAGCTGATTGGCGGGTCCCGCCAATGGGTGGGAGGGCTGAGGGGGAGGGGAAGGAACTGATCCATGTGGCTGCTGGTGGGTGCAGAGCACCCACTATTTTTTTTCCATGGGTGCTCCAGCCCCAGAGCACCCACAGAGTCAGCATGTATGGCAGGGTTTCTTACCCCTTCCTCTGTAGCATCTGGTACTGATCACCATTGCATTCAGGACACTGGCTTAAATGGACCTCAGGTCTGATCCAGTATGGCAATTCTCATGTTCCTATGCTTGTCCTTTTCTGCCTCTCTTTCCCGCACCCCCAACACTTCCACCCCTTAAAAATTATCTAATTTGGTGTACCTACACCCTCCCATCCTTTTCAGAAATCCCCAAGTGTCAGGGTCATTAACAGAGTGGGGCCACCTAGCCAGCTCCCTCAGGCATAGACCTATGTTCAGGACACATGCCAATAGAATGGGCATCTCCTGCCACAGGTTTGTTTTCACTGCTGTAGTTGATTTGTTTAAAAGTGACATTGCATGCTTGTTTTAAAGGGAGAATGTCAATTGCCATTTTTCTACCTTAAAAAATAAACTATTGTAAAAATACACTGCTCGGTCAGACGTTTAACATGATATTTCTCTCCCCGTGGTGGACCTGTTTTATCATGGCATAACTTCACTTTTACGCTCAACTGAGTTCCCCATCAAAAAACAAGTAAGGCTAACTCTGAGTCTGTTGTTCTCAATTCAATGGGTTTCATGTTTTGTAACATATTGCAGCAGCGGTGCCATAGGCACCCGTTCACTCCCTTCGCTGTCTGTGCACTAGCACGATAGGTACTAGCAGCAGGAACATTCACAGAGCTACAGGGTGGGTTTCTGTTAATTGCACTGTCATTGAAGAAACTGACAAAATGACATACTTGGGGAACCCTAGATGGGTGTTTACCCAATGTCCTGAGCACTGCTTTACACATCAATCAAATGGATAATGGACTCCCTGATAAATAACAGGCCTATTTATGTGGGAAGGTTATAAGGGATCTTATTTAGTGCAGTGTACTGGAGTGACTCTGAACCACTAATGCTCTAACTGGGTGACTGTGATGGGTTGGATCACAGAACCCCCCCTTGGGAACTGCCAGCTGATGTGCCAAGACTACTTCTGCCCCTGCTTTCCTGCCCTGCCAGCTTAGGACTCCAGCACCCTGTCTTGCTGAGCCAGACACTCCCGTCTGCTCCAACACAGACCCAGGGTCTGAACCACGTGCCCCAAAGCTGCAAACGTAACCTGAAAGCAGCTTACAGAAGTGTTCTTGTCTTTAACACTCAGATGTCCAGCTCCCAATGGGGTCTAAACCCCAAATAAATCCGTTTTACCCTGTATAAAGCTTATATAGGGTAAACTCATAAACTGTTCGCCCTCTTTAAGACTGATAGAGAGGTATGCACAGCTGTTTGCCCCCCCCCCCCGGGGTATTAAGACATACTATGAGTTAATTAACAAGTAAAGAGTGATTTTATAAAATAGAGAAAGTAGGATTTAAGTGATTCCAAGTAGTAGCAGACAGAACAAAGTGAATTACCAAGTGAAATAAAATAAAACACGCAAATCTAAGCCTAATACAGTAATACAACTGAGTACAGATAAAATCTCACCCTGAGAGATGTTTCAATAAGTTTTTTTCACAGACTGGACACCTTCCTAGTCTGGGCACAGTCCTTTCCCCTGGTACAGCTCTTGTTCCAGCTCAGGTGGTAGCTAGGGGATTCCTCATGATGGCTCCCTCCTTTGTTCTGTTCCACCCATTTATACATCTTTTGCATAAGGCGGGAATCCTTTGTCCCTCTTTGGGTTCCCACCCCCTCCTTCTCAATGGAAAAGCACCAGGTTAAAGATGGATTCCAGTTCAGGTGACATGATCACATGTCACTGTAAGACTTCATTACCCACTTGCCAGCACACACGTATACAGGGAGACTTACAAGTAAAACAGGGCTGTGGGGGGAGGGATAGCTCAGTGGTTTGAGCATTGGCCTGCTAAACCCAGGGTTGTGAGTTTAATCCTTGAGGGGGGGCCATTTAGGGATCTGGGGCAAAAGTCTGTCTGGGGATTGGTCCTGCTTCGCACAAGGGGTTGGGCTAGATGACCTCCTGAGGTCCCTTCCAACCCTGATATTCTACGATTCTATGATCTGCAGACAATTGTCCTGGTTAATGGGAGTCATCAAGATTCCAAACCACCATTAATGGCCCTCACTTTGCATAATTACAATAGGCCCTCAGAGTTATAGTTCTAGTTTCAGATACACGAGCGGTACATTTATACAAATAGGATGACCACACTCAGTAGATTATAAGCTTTGTAATGATACCTTACAAGAGACCTTTTGCATGAAGCACATTCCATTACATTATATTTAAACTCATTAGCATATTTTCATAAAATCATATAGAGTGCAACGTCACAGTGACTATCCTCCTTGAGAGTATATAACCTCTCTGAGGGGACATGCAAGCAAGCCCCCAAAAACTGAAGGGGGAAGGCCGCGAGAGCTTATACGTTTTTTCTTTCTTGCCAGGGCCGGCTCCAGGCACCAGCCCAGCAAGCAGGCTCTTTGGTGGCAATTCGGCGGGGGGTCCCTCTCGGAGGGAAGGACCTGCCGCCGAATTGCCGCCGAAGAAGAAAGCGGCGTGGTTGAGCTGCCGCCAATCGCGATTGCAGCTCTTTTTTTTTTTCCGCCGCTTGGGGTGGCAAAAACCCTGGAGCCGGCCCTGATTCTTGCTGTATTATTTTCACCTAGAAACCCAGAACCACCTATTCTATACTGAATAACCATTAAAGGCCTGTTTCAGAGTGATAGCCGTGTTAGTCTGTATCAGCAAAAATAATGAGGAGTCCTTGTGGCACCTTAGCGAGTAACAAATTTATTTGGGCATAAGCTTTCATGGGCTAAAACCCACTTCATCAGATGCATGAAATGGAAAATACAGAGGCAGGTATAAATGCACAGCACATGAAAAGATGGGAGTTGCCTTACCAAGTGGGGGGTCAGTGCTAATGAGCCAATTCAATGAAGGTGGAAGTGGGCTATTCTCAACAGTTGACAAGAAGGGAGGAAAATCATTTTTGTAGTGCTAATGAGTTCAATGTAATCAAGGTGGCCTATTTCAAACAGTTGACAAGACAGTGTGTCAAGCTATCTAGAGTGGCTCACTATCATGAGTGCCAACCTCTGGGCAGACTGTTAAGAACCAGGGCACAAACCCCAAAGTGGGTGTGAGTTCTATACTTCGATTTCACCAACCATGTGTCAATTGTGAACTCCTCAAGCACTGTAACAGCCTTAACATTGAGTCACACACAGTCCCCTTGGGTACTCTGGTTTATCTTGCCTCTCCACACAAGCCTGCCTTTGTGATAGATGGTCTCTTACACCAAAAATCACAATAATATTCAGGTTACTCCCAGTCCTAAAGGCACAGTCACTTACTCCAGGTCAATTGTACCTCAGATCTCTCACCAAAGACAATGCTTGTAGCCATTCCTGTAATAAACTATCTAAAGATTTATTAACTAAGAAAAAAAACAGAGTTATTTACAAGGTTAAAGCAGGTACACATACACACACAAATGAGTTACAGTCTTAGGTTTCAAGAAGTAATAGAAGCTGCTGTAATGTGTAAGCTCTATATGTCCATTAGGGCTAACCCAAGCTAAATAGCTGAGGATCCCTTGCTTATGCTTAGAAGTCTTACCCTCTCCCGGAAGTCCAAACGGTATAGGGCTAACAATTTCTCTTGAAAGGGATTTTTCCCTGTCCCCAGAACTCAAGCTGATGGGATGATTGATTGTGCATGTCTCCTCATCATGGGGGGGAGGGAGGATTAATCAACCAAATCTGTTGCCCACTGATGTTCCACACTGGCTTGTCTGGTGTGCATGGGCCTTCTTTTGTTGGAGAGGAGATGCACCTCTTGTGATAAACTTGTATTACAAATACTACTTTATAACATGGCATATAGCTGTTATAAATAAGATTAATACATGCTTAATCCTACAAACATTTGATAAAGTCTAGACACATTCTGATAACTCTAATATCTGTGTTAATAATACTAACACACAGGCAACCCAGACTGGTTTCCAGCTATGCACGGGTCAGTGTTCCATGAGGCGTAGAGGCAGTGGCATGAGCTGGCACCTGGTCTGCCAGTGTCACAGCCTGGTCTTGGCTTCAGTAGAAGCAGGACCACACTCTAACCATCCTCTTGAATCCTAATAACAGATCAGTGTTTTAGTCTGTGTTTGTACAGTGCCCAGAACATTGAGGATCCTGGTCCATGATGGGGACTCCCAGGTGCTATAGTACTATAAATAATACATGATAATATTTAAAACAAATAATTTTGTAACAAAAAATCCACAACACAGTTATAATTAGAACAGTCCATAATAACCATGTCCATCACAATAATTCCATCTGAAACCCTTCAATATACTTCCCCTTCCCCATCACCAACCCTTCAGTTCATCTCCTCCCCAAATTTCCAAGAGAAATTATGAGCTCTACTCAGTGCCCAGAAGGCTAGCAAATCCAGATTCTTGAAAAATGCAGCCTGATCCCAGTGAGGCTCTGGTAAAAGCTAAATGATTGAATCCCATTCTGTCTTTGACTAAATGAAAAAGAGACAGCCGTGTCAATGGGAACCTAAGTGAAAAGCATACTAAAAGACTTCCTAATTGACCCTTACACAAAACATACAGGAGGCTATCAAATTAAAAGCACTAGAAGGAGCAGGGTATAACTCAACCCTTTCTTAGTCCAGATTCTTTGCCAGAAAAAAAAATTCTAATGTAATTTCCAGCAGAAATACATTCCTGTAATATAATTTGGATTGGCTGCCCCATTCAGACACATCTCCTATGCTGAACTGGCTTAGGTCCATTCTCTTAACTGTCTCAGTAATTACAAATGCAATCGAAATATACCACCAGACTTTCGCTCTGGCCTATTAGAACCTGGAATGATGCCAACATTCATTATATAAATGAGAAGAGCTCTATTTCACAGCATATAGCACAGCTCTGAAGATATAACTGAATGAATTAATATATTAACCTTGGAAATGGGAAAGAACAAAAGCCACACAGAAAATGTCTTATTTGTGGAGAAAGGGGAGATCCCCCTTCCTGAATTTAAGCTATCGCGTCTGTCCGTGCTCAGTCTGTTTGTAAATTGTATAGTCCCTAATGGATTTAGTAGACAACAGCTCTTCGACACTGACTTATTGACAGTAGTTTTACATTCATCATTTTGTCTGATTCGCTTCATCTTCCTGCCAGCACTATACATTAACCACAGCAGAGTTCACTAACCCGTTACTTGGTGTCTTCCACTTAATAGAATGGTTTCTAGGGTCTGGATAATTACTTTGCAGAATATGATGCTTGAAGAAGGGAATGTCAAAGTTCACATGTTACAGAAGGAGCTTTGAAATCAGTTAAAAATGTATTAACTAGAATGCCCTCTACTTGGACTAACCTCTTCAAGACATGCACATCATATACACTCTAGAAATGCCTGTAGGTTAACAATACACATTTAAGAAATACAACAAATACAACAAAATATACAACTGTTAGGGCCCTGGGTTGGGACCCGGTGGAGTTGGGTGGGCCCGGGTCCCCCTGCCCTACCTGCCACCAACCCCACCCCGATGTGGCGACCTTTGCACCCCGAGGCCAGAAGTCTGTGCTTGGCTTGTGGCTCCCCCCCCCCCCCCATGCCTCATTAGGAGACAGTGAACATAGACTGTGTGTTTGCTGGCTAAAGCCTGTACCCTGTTCTGCCCTGCCTAAAAGGCCAGAGCCCCAGACTGTTTGCTGGCTGCCTTAGCCAGGAGGCTTAGGCTAAAGCCTGCTTTCTGCTCTCTGAGAGGGGGCGCAAGCACCAGACTGTTACTGCTTGTTTGCCTCTGCTAGGCGGCTACGGAGCTATAGAATCTTATGGCTCGGCCCTGCCAGAGAGACCTGAGCCCAAGTGCTATTGCCTGATACAGCAAGGCGAAGTGTACTCCCTCCCCACTTGAGCACGAGGAACACCATAATTCTTGCTTTACTCTTAGTAGGTGCTAAACAGGGACTTTTATAATTTGTATAATTACTAATTATTAATATAATAATTATTAATTTACTTTGGTAGCACACAGTTGATTGCATTGAGAGGCTGACAGGCAGATGAGGCTGGGAGCAGAGTGGGGAGGCAGAGTTATATAGAGCTTTCAAGGTGATGATAAGCAGCTCAACTCTGATGCAAGAGTGGATGGGTGCATCTGGAAGTAGTCAAAGAGGGGAACTAGATAATCAAATCAATGAGCAAAGAAGACATGTTTGGTAGTTACATTTTGTATGAACCGAAGGGAGAGGTGAGGCAATGTGTGTGTTTGGGACACCAGAGAGGCAGCTGTTGCAATAGACATGACTCTAAAAAGTACCTGGAGCAGATATATTGGTGAAGATACTGTTTAGAGAGCATCCATTTTCTGATCAAAAGCACCTTTGTATTTCATCTGATGGCTGTCAGAGCAGTACAACGGGACTGTACCACTACTTTACCATGTTCCACTATAGCTGGAAGGCTAGGAGAATAGGTTTCTTGTTCACTTTAGCCAATCAGAAACCATCTTATCAATAAGCACATTTCTAAAATCATTACAAGACCATCTTTTCAATTGCTTCTATCTATGACAAAGTGTAACCATTTGGCCTGAAATTTCCTGTGCTGGGTGTCTGTCTCAAGCTTTTTTTTTTTTTTTTTTTTTTTTTTTTTTAAGTTTCAGCTAAGACAGTTCCACTCTTTCTGAGACTAATAGTCAAGAAAAATATATCATTGGGCTCATGTTTAAACATTTGCACAACCACACAGCCATTTCAGGGAGAAGGTTCAGTGTCTCTGTCCTTTGGCATAAGCACTTGGAATTTGGCAGGGAGTTGTCCACTTGTCAGGGATGAGTATTTTGCAGTCCCTGTGAAAATTCACCTAAATATGGCCAAGATACAAGCTTCTGGAAACCCGCAGATTGCATATGTTTAGTAGTGACTTGTTAGAGTTTGACAGCTAAAATGCTCTGTAGATTCCATCTATACTGAGCATGCACAAACCCAGGGCTGTAGTGGTTGAGCAGGACTTTTACTGCAAATGCTGCTCATAGCTGCTGTGATGCCAGGCCCAGGAAATGAGAGGAAGGAGACTGGCTTTCCTGTGTGCTCAATGCTGGCACCCAGGTTGTGAAGAGGAAGTAGTCTGATTTGACAGGGACAGGGAGGCCAGGCAAGGAAAGAACTGGGAGGCTGCAGGAGCCAGACGATCAGGGTGAGCTGTAGAAGATGCTATATAGGTGCAGAAGGAGTGGGAGGCAGAAGCTGAGGTGGGATTGGGATTGGTTATGGACGGGGGAAGGAAAGCAGGAGCAGGGGGCACAGGCGCCGACTTTTCAAAGTGCCGGGGGGTGTGGCTCAACCCCTGGCTCTGCCCCAGGCCCTGCCCCCACTCCATCCCTTTCTCTAAGGCCCCACCCATGTCCCGCCTCTTCCTGCCCATTTCTGCCCCCTCCCCTGAGCACGCTGCATCCTCGCTCCTCCCCCCTTTCCCTCAGAGACTTCTGCACGCTGCAAAACAGTTGATTACAGCGGGCAGGAGGCACTGGGAGGGAGGAGGAGGTGCTGACCTGCAGGGTCCGCCGGTGAGTGGGAGGAACTGGGGGAGATTATAGGGGGGCTGCCGGTGGGTGCTGAGCACCCACCATTTTCCCCCCATGGATGCTCCAGCCCCGGTGCACCCATGGAGTCGGCGCCTATGGCTGAGGGGGTGTATAGGAGCAGAGGTGAAGGGGACAGGAGCTGGGTCAAAGGGAGTGGTTGGATAGGAGCTGATGGGGAGGAGAGCAGTAGTGGAGGTTAGGAGCAGAGGAGTTGATAGGAGAGAGGGGGAGGGGGCAGGCTGAAGGGGCTATAACCATTAGAGTACACATCCCTCTAGGACTTGGAATTGAACCCAGGAGTCCAGAATCTCTATGCCAGGGGTGGCCAACCTGAGCCTGAGAAGGAGCCAGAATTTACCAATGTGCATTGCCAAAGAGCCACAGTAATACGTCAGCAGCCTCCCATCAGCTCTCCGCCCCCCCCCCCCTCCCAGAGCCTGCCACCCACTGGCAGCCCCACTGATCAGCGCCTCCTTCTCCCTCCCCACACCTCCCGATCAGCTGTTTCGTGGTGTGCAGGCGGCTCTGGGGGGGGAGGGGGGAGGAGTGAGGGCACGGCAGGCTCAGGGGAGGGAGTGGGAAGGGGTGGAGTGGGGGCAGGGCCTGTGGCAGAGCAGTGAGCCCCCCCAGCACATTGGAAAGTTGCCGCCTGTAGCTCCAACCCTGGAGTGGGTGCCTATCAAGGAGCCACATATTAACTTCTGAAGAGCCACATGTGGCTCCGGAGCACAGGTTGGCCACCCCTGCTCTATGCAGTTCTCTGCTGTCAGCAACTATCTGCAAAACCCATTGGCAAAATCCCCTTTTAGTAGCTGGTCCATATATAACAGCCTGCTATTGTGACCAGTTACTAAAGTGGTAGAGGTCTGTGCTGTGGAGCTAAAATCCAGACCCTGCTGATGATCTGAGTTGGGGGTCAGCATTGTTCTGCATGAAAAAGTGGGGTTTTTTAATTAGGAAATTATATTTTTTTTAAAACTACATTAAAATAACATTAAGTTTATGAAGTCAAGCACTTAAAAATTAGAAAATGCCAGAATTAAGGCTGACTGTGCAACCTTAATTTGGCCCTCTTGTGTGTATGCGTTATGATACAGTCTTTAATTACACGATCACATACTACCTGATCACATCATGGGCAACCTTAATTCTGGTGTTTCCTAACTTTTGAGTGCTTGACTGCAACCATAACATTCTTTTAACATAGGTTTTTTGGGTATTATATATTGCAGAAAAACTAAAGGAGAAGGGCCATTGGGATTTATAGTGTATCTCAGAGGTTGCAGCTGCATGGAGCAGTTAGATGAAATAGAGATGAATTCATGGGAGAAAGCGAGGTGAGTGTGCAGGGGAAAAGAACATGGCTGAGGTATAAAGGGTGTTCTCTGAGGAATAGAGAGAAGGTGGATGTCACACAACTGTTCAAAAGGCACAACAGAGCCAAAAACAAAAGGGCACAAACTCAGATAACGGATGGGCCTGCCATTGTAGATGTTTAGAAGATGTCGCTTTAAGCAGAAGATAGTTAATATGGACCAAAGGCTGCTACAGATGTTTCAACTGTGAAATTCTATAAAGGAGTAGGTCCTATCAGACCCCCCAGTCCTGCATTGGGGATAATGTCTAGTGCTGCACTCTTTCTGCAGCGTGCCTCCCCATAGGAACATATGGCCAGCATTACTATGGCACTGTTGTAGCTTACACCTTCAGCTTGTACCAACACAAAGCTTGCTTATATGAAGGTTAAATAGATGTTCTTCCACAGGATATAAGATGTTAAGGATAAGTACACAAACCACACAACTCTAACGATGATAATTTATTAACACCCTTGCTTAAAAAAATTGAAAGCAGGAAAGAAAAGAAAGACTGATCATAAGATCAATGAGCTGGACTACAAACAATATTGGCCTTGCCTCATAACAGCATAAATAATACAGGTAAGAGAGAGCCACAGAGAGTGAATTAACTGCCTTTATTTTTATACCAGTGAATTCCAATATTACTATGGGCATGCAGAATTAAAGCCAAGTCTTCTACACGTGTGGTAAAAGATGTATATATTTGTTGGTTGTTTTAATGTATTATCATTGTAACATAATATCCACCTTTATTTAACCTTTACAGAAGTAACTGTATATATGACAATTGTTGCAGTGCTATCACTGGTACATGTAACTCATGCATTTCAAACATTCACATACAGGATTTATGACAAAGCAGAAACAAGTGGCCCATATGCAAATGAGAACTGAGTGTGAGGCTTATAACCGTAAATTCCTTTGATTGCAAACTTGTTACATTTGCATGTAGCATATTCAATATTCTTCCCACATAAAATTTGCTCTTTAAACATCTACTAATAAACAAATACATAAATTACCCTGAAGTTCACATACCAACTTTTCTGAAAAATAAAAACAATATATATATATAATCTATACAGCATATAGACTGAAGGAGAATCCATTAACACACTATTATGAGATTAGTCCTATAGAGATATGAAAATAAGGATATATACTCAATAGTACTGAACGCTAGACAAGAGTAGAAACAGACAGCAATGGATAGGACAGGAAATCTGGAGTGTAGAACTTGACCAAATAACTGATTAAGATCAGGTGGATGAGGAAAAGAACGGGGAAAGTAATGACCTCTGGTGTAGAAACCAAAGTGAAAGTGAACAACTAAATGGCCACATTTTAATTTTCACAATAATTGTTATGCTATCTTGGGAAGCTCTAAATCTAAACCATCCTAGTCTACGTGGGATCAGTAATAACACAGAACGCAGCCAGCTTGACAAAGGATAAGAAAATGAATTGTGTTAAATTTTTGCCTTCTTTTATAGTCTGATCTCCTAGGAGACCATATTCCCTGGCCATTCCACAGTTTGTCCATCCAGTTTGGCCTTTGTGTTCAACAACTGTGGGCCCTGTATGAATCACTTGCATATGCATACATACACGCACACATACAAACACACATCTCTACGTATCTCAACTTCTTATCTATTGTATAAACGGTCAGTAAAGTCAATCAGTTCCTTTCCCTGATTTGCTGTCCTTAAAAACACTTACTGGACTGAATCCACCTGTAAGGGTTTTGGTTAATTTGTAGTCACTGAAACTATAATTCATGCGGCTACAACGCATACAAAGTTCACATTGTAGTAAAAGAGTATATAGTCTCTATAAACACCGCATCCAGGATATGCCTTGTGTTTATGCTGAGAAAGTCTAAAAACAAAAACCCTGAAGAGTTTGTATTTAGGTCTAACAGTGCTAAGTTGAGGTATTGTTGTCTTGTTACACAATATTCCTGTTTAGTGAAATTCAGTTTTCCAGTGGGTCTGGTGGTTCTGACAAAGAGCAGTTCCCATAGGCAGCCATGTGAAACACAAGTCTTATTGGCAAACGCTGTTTGACATTTTTCTGTTAAGACAGGATGCAGTGGTCCTATTTTCTTCCAGTCAGACTTATTAAAAAAAAAAAACACATCTCAAAGAGCCATCAGCAGCATGATATTGTTTTTTCCCCCCACACAGAGGTTTTGTAGATTTCCCAGTCCGTCTCAGATTGATGATAGTGTAGCACCTGGTGTTTCTGTTACATGTGGGATGCTACCCACCTCCATTTTTCCTTCATGTGAAATACCGACACTGTGTAGAGTCAATATAACAATAAGAAGTACACCGTAATTTTCCATAAGACCTAAGACAAAAGAGAATGTGCATCAGTTGCAATATATGAAATATTTGACCATTAATGCATTTTCTTTTCCTTTATAAATTTACAAATATTATATATGGATTGACTGTGCCTAATTTGCTAGAACCCTTTAGTATCCAAATCGCCAACACATTGTACATGGGCTCTGGCAGTAGCTTTCTGGAGAAATCAAGTCCATTCACATAAATATAATGACAAGAAACACCAACTACCAATACATCTGACAGCAAAACAGGGGTACAATTTCCAGCTATACTCTACATCATTCACCACTGCCAGTGAAGTTGATCCAGCAGAGTCCAATATACACTGGGGTAAAATTCAGGCCCTATTGAAGTCAATGGGAATTTTTCTAATCCTACTTCCTCCGCAAATTCATTGTATAATCGTAGGTAAATCACATAGGGCCTAATCCAAAACCCAATGAGTCAATGAATGTCTTTCTATTGATTTAAATAGATATTAGATTGCGCCCTTAAATTCCGAGCCTCAATTGTCCATTTCTGTAAAATAGGGATAACGATACATACACATCATGGTGAAGCACTTTGAAATACCTGGTGAAAAACACTATATAGGTGCCAAGTATTATTATGGTATCATGTGTGCGTGTGTAGGAGGCAGGAGAAATTGTCTTAGATTCATTGATTTCAATTGAGATGTGATGATTTATGCAAGCTAAAGCTCTGACCCTGAGATTTTTATGCAAATGCAATTTTGATGAGGGTTTTAAAAAAAGATGATTTAAATGATCTTTCACAGTCTAGGTATACATTGAAGCTGAGGTTTCTCATAAGTCACTAGTGGTTTTCAGTGTCTTCATTTTTACGGTACCCCAGCTTAAGACAATGAAGGGGGGGACTGATTTTTCAGAAAGGAGTTGCCCAACACATTCTGAAAGCCAGGCCCCTTGAAGACATCTCAAGTTGTCATCTAAAATTCAGGCACCCCAATAACTAGTCACTTTTGTAAACCTTGGCCTAAGCAATCGATCTTATCAAGCTGTGCAACCTCTTATTCTGTGACTGTTCCAGCAATTGCACTATGAGGATTAACACAACAGGCAGTTTGCAGAAATGTCCTGTGGTTTCTTATCCCTGTCAATTAGCACATTATAGTTTCACAAACTATGAGGACTCTGCGCATAATTTCATTTACAAATTAAATGTTTCCTGCTAGATAGTAATGATACCTGACAGTGAAATAGAGGTATGACTATTGGAGGTAAAATGCTGACCAGAGGAATCCACTTACACAAATGCAGACCAGGCAAATCAACAATAAGCAGATGTTGCAATGAAGTATGCTGCCAAGCAGAATTACAGCTTTGCATTTGTTGTTTAATATTTTTTGCAGATAGTTCTGGTCTTTGAAAATGCCTGCACTAATATATGACTGACTGGTTCAGAATCAAAGGAATCCCAGATGGTAGACCCACAAGCTGGGCTCTTTCCCAGTAAAGGTGACATGCATAGGATGAAATTAGCTTTGTGCCTTTTTTTCCTTTCTTACCATGTAAATAACAGTGACCTTATTTTTACAGTAGAAATTCTGGACTTGCCTACTCTTGAAAATGTTATGAAAACTAGTCTAATGATAACATCAGAAAAGCAGGAAAGCTGAGATTTTCCAAAATATATTAACAGATTAAGGGCAATTATGCCCATATATGCAACATGTGTGTCCAACTCTCATTAACCACAATAGGAATCACATGCATGTAGCTGAGAGTTGAATTTAGCCCTAAAACTCAATACAATACAGTTAGACTATATATGAATATAATTTCCAATTCATGCTTTAATAACCACACATGCTTTAGTGAAATACATTCTTGCAATATTCTTTTGTTTTTAGTGCTCAATCAAAAAATAAAATGAAGATAGGTTTGTCCATACCCAGGGAGATATGTTTTACATGTCAAATATCCAAAATCTTTTCCATCACAATCTTCTACTCCCTCATGTCGGTAGCCATCTCCACAGTAAGCATGGTGGCATCCTAATGAACATGCAAGAAAAGGGCACCTTCACAACTGAGACAACCAAGTCAAGGATGCAGGAAAGACAAGCAGGACCATATTATTAAGGGCACAACATGAAACATGGCATCATAGAAAGACTGCCCACTCAGAAAGGGCTGGTTGCTCTTCGTTATAAAGAATGTTCTTTGACTCAAATTTAAGTGATTAGGGAAAGGGAACGGTTTAGGTTAGACAGGGCTTTAGGAATTAACCAAAGGAAGGTACAGGAAGCATAAAATATGCTTAGGATAAACTTTGGGAGTTGGATTTTCAAAAGCACCTAAGTGACTTGGGAGCACAAATCCCATTGAAAGCTGTGGGACTAGTGCTCCTAAATCATATAGGTGTTTTTGAAAATCCCAAACCGGCTCTCTCCTTGCCATCTCATAATATCCAAGTATATCTACTGAAAGTAGGTTCCCCTACACAAGGATGTGTTATGTAGACCTATTGTTTCTCCATAACACCAACAAAAAATAATCCCATGTATCTGTGTACAGTGACTGCCAATGCAATGTCAATATGCATGCAAGGTTACCCCAAGACGGGAGAGTGGAATTATTTCCTATTCCAAACTGCAGGAAGTCAGCTATCCAAGTCAGTAGCAAAACTCCCATTGATTTAAGTGGGAGTAGGCCTTGACTAGGTCCATACTGTGGTATTCAGAGAGACCTTGGATTGGTAACTGTGAACCAACCTTGACTTTTTATGGCAATTGCTGTCTGTATCACTGTAATCATTTTTGGCTGGTCAATAACTGGCATTTGATTTTAAAGTCTGTGATTTTTCTAAGCATAACTTTAAAAGTTGAGACTATGTTCATTTAGCTGTGAGGCAAAAGTTAAAGGGAATTTAATCATTGTTAAGCAAACTACATTGATTAAACAAGCATGCAGAAGGGGTGGGGGGAGTTGAGGATAATTATGAAAATTTGGTAATTTACTAATTGTTTATTTGTTAGAAGACAGGGTGGTCTCTCCTGGAAATAACTCATTTATTGCACCAGCGATCTATTTGTCAGAAATTGTTGCTTCTATATAAAGAACAATTAATCTGTTATACAATTAAATCAACCCAAAAGTTAGCTGTTTTCTTTTGATTCAGTCAAAGGAGAACCACTGGCAGAAGTACATAGGTCCACAAGAACGAAGTTATGAATGTTTGTTTAGTTTTCATGGGTGCTTAGTTTTCAGCTTTTTAGTCACATCAGTGTCATAACTGAATAGGTCACAAGGGCTCTGTTCACTGGAAACTACGCTCAGTTTATAGCATGCTATAGTCATGTCATGGGTTTTCTGGGACAGAGTGTGCTCACAAAGAAAGGAGGTGGATGTACAAGGGACAAAAGAAGCTTGCATTTTTCAGAGTCAACAAACACTCATTCTGCATTGTGAAAAAAGGCTCATCTCTCCTACATTCTTCTGCTAAAAGTGACTAGAAAGTAGTGAAGAGTTGCTGTATGTCTGGGGAAGGGATGAAGTGATGAAGGGCAGAGGTAGCTCTAAAGTTGTTCTCCATGTTTGTATCATTTGGACTCTGCTTTCAGTGACCAGCGAAATGAAAGCTAAGTTTACTTGGCATGAACCAGTCTTGGGTAGACCTAGAAGTGCACATATTGAGCCAAAATCTGATTCCACTGAAGTCAATGGCAAACTAATTAATCTCAATGGTCCAGTATCTGGCCCATTATTAATCCCTTCTAGCAGAAATAGGAACATTTGTGTCCCAATATCCTGGACAAATTCCCAGCTGGGTAATTAGATCTTGCTTACCTAAAATCCTCACCTGTAGCCTTAACTGGTTAGAGCAGTCATCTTCCTGTCCTAAATGTTTGTATGATGCACTAACCTGTTTTGCACTCAAAATCCCAATGATTTCCATGGAAGTTCTGCATATAAATCAATTGCAGGATCAGGCCCTTTAAAAGACATCTGTCATGTTCTAACTCAGAGGTGATTCCTGTTTGTGAAGTGTGAAAAGCATATTTGGGATCCTTTGAGATAAAAGGCTGCATACAAGTTATTATTTTGCCTAGAGTTTATAGCAACTTGCATGCCCGATCTACTCAAAATGCAGCTGTCGTATCTTCCTTTTCAACATCAGTGTTCAGTTTGCAAACAGTCGCCTAAAGGTCCCACATAAGACATCATGGACTGCACATGTGATTGACATTATGGTTTGTTTAAATAAAGAAATAACACTGCATAGATGTGACTTACTTATACAGTCATCTGTCACAATAGTATTGCCATCATCACATTCTTCCCCATCCTGGATGATGCCATCTCCACAGGTGCTGCCATCCTCTACAGGGTAATCCACAGGATAGAAAGGGGTAAGCTATCCAAATAAACACATGACAATTACCAGAACTGAACTATAAGAGTCTTGTTATCATTAAAAAGGTGAAGTGGGTGACAGAGATGGGTACAAGCCACATAGTTTGGATTCAAATGGGATCTTTGCCAAAGTTTGGGGTTTTCCAGGATTTGGTTTGGCCTACTATTGAGCCAGCTGGGAACCTGGGATCTGGATCTAAACTTCTTTAGGGTTTAGTGAATGTCTGAAGGTTTGGTTTGAGCCCACCTCCAGAGAGACATTTTTCAGGAAGTGTCAGTACAGCGGAACCTCTGGGAACTGCTTTACATTGTAACCAGGTATTCAGATCATGTTATTTCAAGGTGTGTACTAAAATGGTCTCACACAGGGCCTGATTCAAAGCCCACAGAAGTCAACTTCAGTGAGCTTTGGATCAAACCCTCATAGCTGTGTGCAACTCAGTGGTTTTAGTTTGCAGGCGTTTGTACAAAACTTGTTTTTTTCACAACTTCTCATGAGTTATGGTTTTGTACAGGGTCCAAACACTCTGGCAAACCTGTTAAGTTTTGCCTTATGGGTCAAATACCAAAGCCTCTCTGCCACTCTCATACACAAAACACAGCCCCAGTTTGTTCACCAGTTGAGCGAGGTTCACAGGGAGGTTTCCAAAACCTGAAACCATTAACAAGTTAATACCGCCAATAGCTAAGACTCCTGTAAACAAGAATTCCAGAATTTTATTCAGTTCTAGCAGTGCTCCACTTTTGAGGAGAAATTTCCACAGAAAATAATTAGGTGCTCAAACACTGGAGAAAATGAGCATTTCCTTTGGTTTTAATTTTTCTTTATGAAATCCAAAGTTCAAAAGCACAAATCTTGTTTTTAAAATGGAACATAAATCTTCATGAAATCAGATGCCTTCTGAGACAATGATCATGTTTTTACCTGGATTGGAAGCCATCCAATGGTATCCTTGAAATACAGAGATCTCTGATCTCTTCGAAAGGCTAAAGCATTTTCAGTGTTCAGCCGGTCCAACTCCTCCTGATTGTTCACCACAAAAATCTGGGACACAGAAAATGAAATCACTGAGGATCCTTTCAAACAGCGTTTCAGTCAAGGGGTCTAGTTTGCAGAGTTGACAAACAGCTCTACGTATGTTGATAATCAAACAGAACAATTATTTAATAGATTGATTCCAAAAGCAGCACTGTATTCATAATACTATGCTGAAATGTAAACCTGTGCACTTCCAGGTCACCAAAGGACAACTAGTAATAGTTAAGAGAGATGAGTTTTAAAGAGCTAGTGCCTCAATTTCCTAGGTCCAAATTTTTTGAACTCAGCACAGCTAGTCCCACAACAATACTTGTGCAAGTCATTGCCTGTGCAGAAGCTCATGTACACAAATGGGTATTTGCAGGAGCAATTACAAAACACATGCATACAAAAGGGTTTTGGGGGATACATTGAGTGTGCCAACATTTCTTCATGCACATTCATTGCAAAATAAACAATTAATTGCATTGCTAGAGCCCCTACTTAGCTTTTATTACTTTGTTCAGACTTCACTGGCAGGGAAATCTGTACTTCTCTATATGTGTCTGTTTCTATCCAAAGCAAATTTTTTAATTGAATAGAAAAATTAGTTCAAAACTAGGAGAAATAGAATGTGCTGCTCCCTTCCCAAATTCTTTTATGTCTCAATCATTGAAATTTGGCAGCAAGAGGCATTAAGCTGTAATCTCTTCCTTTAGCAGTTTAATCAAATTAATTTTAGCAGGATTCAAAACATTTTTAAATTAAGAAAAAGTAAATGGAACGCATCTGAAGAAAATGGATTTAGTAACATAATGTCTGAGCCTGATTTCCACTAAGATAAACAGAACGAGTTCTTTTTAAAAAATCAAGGGTAATTTATTTTTACATAGCATGACAATAACCCAGGGCCCCTAACAAAACTCAGCACCATTAAAAGCAGCATTGAATAAAAATGCCTTCCATCAAATGAAGGACAACAGTGAAGACTAGAGTCTCCCTCCCACACCAAGAGTTGAGTCTGCAACTGTCAAGCATTCGTGGTTAAAAGAGGAAGGCCCAACACGGTAGCTCTAACTTCAGTTGAAATCAAAGGGCAGTTTTGTCTTCTCAACAGCTACGGATTTGAACCCAGGAGCCACAGTTACAGAGAAGAAGACTAAACCGTGGTTAATGACATGCAAACCTGAGCTGATACTTTACACAAAGCCAACAAAGGGTATGTCTACACTACGAAATTAGGTCGATTTAATATAAGTCGATTTTTTAGAAATCGATTTGATACAGTCGATTGTGTGTGTCTCCACTTAAGACCATTAAGGCCATTAAGTCGGCGGAGTGCGTCCACAGTACCGAGGCAAGTGTCGACTTTCGGAGCGTTGCACTGTGGGTGGCTATCCCACAGTTCCCACAGTCTCCGCCGCCCATTGGAATTCCGGGTTGAGCTCCCAATGCCTGATGGGGCAAAAACATTGTTGCGGGTGGTTCTGGGTACATGTCATCAGGCCCCCCCCTCCCTCCGTGAAAGCAACGACAAAAAATCATTTCTCGCCTTTTTTCCTGGGTTGCCCGTGCAGATGACATACCACAGCAAGCATGGAGCACGCTCAGCTCACTGTCACCGTACGTCTCCTGGGTGCTGCTGGCAGATGCAGTACTGCAGTGCTACACAGCAGCAGCTTCTTGCCCTTGCAAGTTAGCAAAGACGGTTAGCAGCCGTATTGTACTGTCTGCTGCTGTCTCCTGGTTCCTCCTGGCCGGCCTCGGTGAGGTCGGTCGGGGGCTCCTGGGCAGACATGGGTGCTCCTGGCCGGCCTCGGTGAGGTCAGTCAGGGGCTCCTGGACATAAATAGGAGTGACTCCAGGTCTTTCCCTTCTTTAAGTTTCGTCTAATGGAAATTCAGTCCTGCCTGGAATATCAGACAAGCCTACCAAAGAACCAGAGAGGCAAACAGCCGCTCCGGGTCAGAGCCCCAGACATCCCACTTCTATGATGAGCTGCATGCCATTCTAGGGGGTGCCCCCACCACTACCCCACCCCTGTGCTTCCCTCCTTCCCCACCCCTCCCAGGCTACCTTGGCAGTTATCCCCCCATTTGTGTGATGAATTAATAAAGAATGCATGAATTTGAAACAATGACTTTATTGCCTCTGCAACTGGAGATCAAAGGGGGGAGGGGAGGGTGGTTGGCTTACAGGGAAGTAGAGTTAACCAAGGGGGTGGGTTTTCATCAAGGAGAAACAAACAGAACTTTCACACCGTAGTCTGGCCAGTCATGAAACTGGTTTTCAAAGCTTCTCTGATGCGCAGCGCGCCCTGCTGTGCTCTTCTAACCGCCCTGGTGTCTGACTGCACTTAATTATTTTGTCTTTTAGAACGGAGTTCTGATAGCACGGATTCGTCTCCCCATACAGCGATCAGATCCAGTACCTCCCGTTCGGTCCATGCTGGAGCTCTTTTGCGATTCTGGGACTCCGTGGTCACCTGTGCTGATGAGCTCTGCATGGTCACCTGTGCTGATCAGCTCGCCACGGTGGCCAAACAGGAAATGAAATTCAAAAGTTTGCGGGGCTTTTCCTGTCTACCTGGCCAGTGCATCTGAGTTGAGAGTGCTGTCCAGAGTAGTCACAATGGAGCACTGTGGGATAGCTCCCAGAGGCCAATACCGTCAAATTGCGTCCACACTACCCCAAATTCGACCCAGCAGGGTGGATTTCAGCGCTAATCCCCTCGTTGGGGAGGAGTACAGAAATCGATTTAAAGAGCCCTTTAGGTCGACAAAAATGGCTTCGTCGTGTGGATGGGTGCAGGGTTAAATCGATCTAACGCTGCTAAATTCGACCTAAACTCATAGTGTAGACCAGGGCAAAGAGCTCCCAGAATGGAGATGGCTTTGGGGATATTGGGTTGTGACATGCTGTGAAAGGAATGATGAATTGTAAATGTGAGTAGGTGTCACTGAATTATCCAGCTCTGGTTGGAATCCTGCTCATAATGAAACCTAGCAAGCCAGGCCAGGAGATCTCTCTCCTGGTCTTTTATGGGTGCATCTGTCTCAGCATGCCAATTTTCTTTAGGTGATATAAGGGGACTCCAGTGGTGCACAAAGATGGCTTTAAAGAGGAGACATATAAGTGCAAACTTAAATCCAAATTCTTAACACTCAAGTGAGTAAGGACAAATGGAGTAAGCCAGCAGAATTGCCAAGGAGGGAGCATTGCTCAGCAGGTGGTGGGATGCAACCAATGACAACCCAGTTTTATTAGGATATGGCTTCCAAGATTCCCTTCTTTATCCAGTACCCATTAAAATATACTCAGGTAAGAGCAAATGTCTGCAATCCCAAAATAGGGAATCCTAGAAATGGGCTAAACCACATGCCCAAGACAGTGTTATTTCAAGACAGTCAATAGTATCCAAACACACCAAGTCTTGGAGCTTGTTATAGGATATAGGTCCCTCACCTAGACTGACTCTCAAGGTTTATATACTAGAAATAAAACTCTGAAGCACACTTATGACATTTAGACAAGTTCTCCCTTTGATCCAGAAGTTTGGCCAACACAGTGCCTTTAAAATCAAAGCGCTTAAAAATCATTTACTTAACCTCCTAACAAGCTGTCTTACCGCAGGGACTTTTGGATAGCTGTGTCCAATCACGGATTCCTCATATGGTGGGATATTCACAATTTGTGGGGGTTTGCAGAGACATCTCCCTGGAGGCCCTGGAAGCCCTCTTTCCCCTTTTGGTCCTATTGCTAATTGTCCTAGGAAGCAAAATACCAGGCTGCCATGTTATGTCATTACTGTACAGAACACAAACCCAGCCTCAGAGGGGAACAGCTGAATGTGGACTACATAATACCAGGAAGTTGAATTCACATCTGTCTAAGGTCTGGGTGCTGTGAGGTGCTGAGTTATCTCCCATAGACTTCACTGAGAGTTCAGGGAACTCATTGCTATGTGGGAGCAGATCTTAAGAGTGCCTATATTAACCGTATGGGGAGGGACATCATCACAGGTTGGGGTTTTAGGATAATAACTCAAATTATTGGACCAAAAAGGTTTGGAATTAGCAAATCTGATATGTGCAGCTTTCTATGGGTGGAGTGGAACCTTTAAAATCTTGGTTGCCCTCCCAGCAGTATGGAGAAAACATCGCTTTGAAATTTTCCAGCTGATTTAGTCTATGCTTAGGTGTTTCTTATTGGGGGACATCAGCTGTATGAAGATCCATTCCCAAACAGCCGCCAGCGCCATAAGTGTACTGTTTCCAAGCCACTGCAGAGAAGATAACTCTCGCCCACTGAATAAGCCAAGAGGCGGCAAAGGGAAAGAGAAAACTGAGCAGATGAGCAGCAGCACAACCAGCTGGTGCCCATCTGAAACACTCTTGGTTTCCAGCCATTTGTTTTTGTAAAAAAAATAAAAAATGAACACCCTTTTTTATGCTTCATTATAAAATCATTAGGGAAAAAAACTGACTGTTAATATCAACTATTGCTGCCTCAGTATCAGATTCTGTGTTGTCCCTCATGTCTAGCTTTTGTCTTCTCCAAAGAGAAAGAAATCTGCCTAGGGTTTGAGTGAATTCATATGCTTGAATTTGTATATTTTTCAATAATAAGGTTCTTCCTCCCTCCCCCAACCTCTGCCTTTATCTCTGCAATATACACAAAATGCAGAGACTGCAGGGGCATTTGCAGCACACATGAGAAGGAGAGAGAGACTCCTTTTCATCTCTCCCATCCCCCCCCCCACCTCCTCTCAGCTGTTATTATGGCATCAGTTATATCTGATATGCTTCTCTTTTGCAGAACAGTGCAGAGTGAGCCTGCACCATGTGATTAGAAGGATCAATCTTGCTTTGTAAGCTGGAACATTTTGAGGAGGAAGGCTCCTGTCTCCCAGGATCTACTATGAGGACTCACTAATCCTCCAAGGCTGCCATAGCTTTCCCTCTTCCTCAAGCCCATTACCACAGGATGGGGTTTTAGGATAAGAACTTTCTCTCTCATGTGTGCTGCAAATGCCTTTGTGCGCTCTGTCTTTTGGGTGTATGGCAGAGATTGGGGGAGGGAGGAAGAGTCTTATTACTGAAAATTATACAAATTCACACAAATCCTAGGCAGCTTTGTTTCTCTTTGGAGATGAAGAAAACTAGACATGTGCCACGAGATAAAAGCTGATACCGAAGTTGCAATAGTTGATAATAACATTTAAGGGTCTTTAGGGAATCTTATGGGCCAGATTATCTGTTTTTATTTAAATATTTAGAAACCATAACAGATGCTTCAGAGGAAGTAGAACCAGCATAATGGACAATCATAGAACAACCTGCTCACAGGGGAAGTTTCTTCCTCAACCCAGGCAGCTTGCAACTGAACAACCAAAATGTCACGGACGTTTCTGTACCAATACCTGTTTAACAGCATGATACAGGCTAGGAGAGGGGGTGAGGGAGGGAAGATGGGGAAGATGACTGCTAAGAGTGGCCTCTCTTACCTGATACTGAAGGTCCTGGTGCACCTGGTTGACCCGAAGGACCAGGCCTGCCAGGTGGACCCATAATTCCAGCAGGTCCAATATCTCCCTTTTGTCCCTAGCATATTAAAAACATTCATTAATGACACAGCAAATTAGTATCTACTACATTTAACATAAAGAAAGCAGATTCACCAGTGGAAACACATCCATCGTACACTTCATACCCACCATGCCTGGGGACACTGGAAGGGGAAACATACCTTATTCTCACACATGAATGAGGAGGAAAGTCCTATTGTGATTCTGCTCTGAGATTAGACTATGTAAAAGTGGTGCCATCTTTCTCAATAGATCTGTTCTCTGTGTGTAGTCAAAGTCATATCTGCTGATGTGAGTGATTGAAATTAGTTTTTACTGCTTTTTACTGCTGTTAGCTATGCAGGAGGCAATGCAGAGTGAGCTGGATTCTACTGCTCCTTGTGCATCATCTATAGAATTGTTTACCAAATTCAAATCTATACTTGTGCAAACCCTTTGATGGTTGGGCTTGCGCTGAGGTGACTGAGGAGGCTATAATTTGCTGACAGTTGTCCTGCAGCACTTTTATAACTGGTGATAATGCACAAGGAGGGAAGCTTGATTTTTGTTGCCTAGGCTGAGTTTTCAGGGCTGGCAGAAAAAAAATCTTTTCACCTATAAATGGAGCAAATCTGACCTGGAATCAATGAGACACAATAAATGTGGAACCCCAGGATGCCATTTTTATTGTCACTTTTTGGGCGAGGGTTAATTTTTTCAAAAGCCACTAAGTGACTTAGGAACCTAAGTCCTATTTATACAACTAATTTGGAGCTCGAGTCCTATTGACTTTCACTTAGGTCCATTTGAAAATTTTGCCCTAGGACTGCACAGCATCTGCCAGTTCTTTGCCTGTCTCTAGCCAGTACTGTCTCTTTCATAAGCTTTAAAAACACCCACGCAGATTTTAATACTTCCGTCAAAAAATAAAAAGAAATGCCAGTTAGAAAAATAGATCAAATCCAAATTTCTCAGAGACCCAGTCTCCTATTAGAAATGTTTTTGAATTTAATACGATAGTACTTATTTAAGATAGTTATATTTATCTTGTTATCTGTACAGTACCTGAGGTTTACGTTTCTCTCTCTCTCTTTTTTAAAACTGATACAGAATTCCATGGTGCATCACTTAGTCCACGGTTTACATAACTGGTATGACTTTGATGCAGCAAGACACACCATTTTGCATGGTAAAAACTGTATATACTGTATTAACTTTCCTTTAATCCCAAAGGTGATGAATTCCAATGAGGTGGTGTAATTCTAGGGTAACATGCGTTCAGAGGATAATGACAGGCCACTGCACGTCTTGTTTCAGAGTAACAGAGAGTACACATAGCCATGTATACTAAAATAATTTTGTGTTATATAATACTCTGTATCCCATGGATAACTTTAAATGTCATCTGCAGTATCTGTAGCCAGAGCCCATCCAGAATTAATGCAATATTTCACTTTGTTTAAATAATCGCTTTTTCACCAATGAACCTTAGTGTCCATGTGAATATTCATGTTGATGGGCAATAATTGCTCACATTATGCAATGGGCACACAAAACTGGCAGAGCACAAGAATAAAAAATTGAGTATCAACCAAGAAACTTCCTAGGAAACCTCCCTCCCCCTCAAAATGAATATATGGCAGAGGAAATAAACTGTCATATACTGGACTGTCTGAGAGGTACTTGATTTCCATGTGCAATATACTGGATGAACAATCAACTAACACTCCTTGCTCGATGAAGATAGAGCAAACCACGACAATAATTTACACTTGAATGTCTTTTGCCTTGTTTCTTTTCACGAATCCCTACAGCACTTGGGAAAGCTCTTCTCAAAGACAAAATTTAATCTTCCTAGATACAGGGAACCAACCCTCTAGAAGGGCCTTTTTCCAAGTAACACTATTCGCTCATGGCTGATATAAGACATTCTACCTTGTCAACATTAAAATCCTGGACTGGCTACTTAGTGTCAATTTCCATGTTGCAAAACTGAGGGAATGGCCCTTTTTATGTCAGTTTGGGAGCAGCAAGGCTGTGACTTCTGAGTTCCACAGTCTGCCTATCTTTTCAGAATGGATATGCCCCTGAAGACTCAGCACACAACTGAAGAAGCCAATGAGATAATCAAGATGGATCTCAGAATGGAACTGGAAGTAACACTTTCTTAATTTAGCTGCTATGCAGACATTTATACAGGGATGTCAGCTGTTTCAGGAGACAGGAAACAGCTCTGTGTGGGCGAAAGCTATCTTCTCTGTTTAACAAATAGCCATTTAAATACAGATTTCCCATTTAACACAAGCAACATGTATAACAGTCAGGCCAGCAAAATAACATTTTAAAGTTTTTTTAAAAAAGAGAAAATAAAAATGATATCAGCGTAGTTGATCAATAACAAAGAGGGAAACCCAATTTTCAACCTTGGGTACATAAGGTTAGTGCTCAAATTGACATTTAGACACTCAGAGAGTACTTGGATGCTAATGTCCAAACATGGGATTTTGACTCCTAATTTAGGGCCAGATTAAAGTACCCTAATCATGCTGAATGGTACCTTACACCACAAGTACTCCTATAAATCAATGGGATTACTTATTGAGTAAAGTACTACTTAATATGACAAAGCTCCCAAGCTCAAAAACTGGTAAGATCAAAAGTTACTGCAACTCCAAGTATTAAAGCAGAACTGTGAGCACTGTGCCTTCTCTCTATTTAGGCATCAGAGGTAACATCTGTGCCCGTTCCGTCTGGTGGCACAAATTAACATAGTGTAAGAAAGATGTCAGAGGATACATAGCAACTTTTAAAAATTCACATCTGACAGGGCAAAATTCTTCTCTCTGTATCATGTGACAGACCTATTTTGCATATTCTGCACTTGGTTTGTATTCTATTTTTAGGATTAACCTTGCAAAAACTGGTATTTAAAAATTTCCCACATGGTAAGGCATTATCTCACATGGACTTATTCCTATTGGCACTTCACCACCAGCAAATCAGACCAATGATTCAGATTTTCAGTGCTGGGTGCAGGGGCGGCTCCAGGCACCAGCGCACCAAGTGCGTGCCTGGGGCGGCAAGCCGCGGGGGGTGGCCTGCCGGTTGCGGTGAGGGCGGCAGTCAGGCTGCCTTCAGCGGCATGCCTGCAGGAGGTCCGCCGGTCCCGCGGTTTCGGCGGCAATTCAGCGGCGGGTACGCCAAAGGCGCGGCACTGGCGGACCTCCCGCAGGCATGCCGCCAAATCCACGTTACCAGCGGACCTCCCGCAGGCGCGCCACCGAAAGCCGTCTGACTGCCGTGCTTGAGGTGGCAAAATACATAGAGCCGCCCTGGCTGGGTGTAACCATCTTGCAAATAAAATACCTGCAACTGGCCATTGAACATAACCTTCTACAAAGGAACTGCTGGAGCTCCTGCAACTGTATGCAAATATTATTGTTTAAAATTGGTTCAGGTTGTAAAGGAAGCAATATGAGGAAACATCCACTAAAAATGCAACTGATGAGGCATATTAGCTCTTCTGAGTTCGTAATTAATGTAATACTTTCAATTACTTGGAGAAATGTATACAGCTTGTATTGGAGAAGCTTGCATCAATTTCTATATACAATTATCAGCTTTTACACCTAATCCCAAAGAATTTGAAGATGTGAGTTCTATACATATAATTATTTTGAACCCTCCAAAAAGAACAAGTTACTATAATATTATTTCATCTGGTTAATCTTTTACCAGATTTCAATGAGTTTTATTTTAAAAGTTGCTGCGTGCCCTCTGTCACCATTTTCAGAGTGCATGGATTTATCCTTTGTATGCAGTACTATGATGATTGGTTCCATACATGTAACCAGGATGATTAATCAATGCGATCTCAGGATCTACTCCATAAAGAGGAAGAGACAGTAAGAATATTTTATAACAGCCTCCTTTCTTTACACAGAGGTGTAGTAACCTCCAAGGCCCAGCAATCTGATCTGTGTGGACAGACACCCATGGAAAGTCCCTTTGAACTCAAGGGGGCCATGCCTAGGCACAAGGGTCTATCCATGTCGATCCAGTTGCAGGATTGGAATTTAAAATGGTACTGGAGGCGTACTTAGTGCTTACACAGTAACATTACTGTGTTTTTGAAATACAAACCAATGGTTCTTGTGAGTCCACAATGTATTAATCTAGTCCATTAGAGTGCCAGGTGTCTCTTTTCCAATGCACACAAGCAGTTTCTCTATGAGTCTGGTCACTGTTTAGCCAAGCTGAATATATTTAATCTTCCCTCATAAATCAATTCCTTCAGCCCCTAATCATTTTTCTTGCTCTTCACTGAACTCCTCTAATCTGTTGATATATTTCTGGCATGTGGTGCCCAGGGCTGAACGCAGTATTCTAGGCATGGCGGTCTTGCCGGAACCATATGAAGATGGATTATAACCTGCTCCCTGATGTGACACCTTTGGATACACAACCCAGAGCCCCCATTTACTTCAGCATTACTGCCTCCCAGCTTTCTACCTCTTACTAGTTATTTGTATTTTATATTCATTCATAGATTAGAAGGCCAGAAGGGACCACTGTGATCATCATCTACTCTGCCCTCAAAAACTACAGTTTCCCATCAGGAAATAAAACTCTGGCCTCCAACGTGACAGGCAGGGATACTCACCACTATGCTAACAAGGAAGGGTCTAGAAGTGCAATTCTGGTGGGATTCAAACCCACAATCTTTGAATGCCCTCTCAGCTCTAGAAGTCCAATGCACAACATAGCCACGAAAAGTGCATTTAAGTCCTGCTGAGATTTGAATGCAGTTTGCTGGATTGAGAGTGTAGCGTGCCGGTCATTACATTGTGCAACCACTCGCATTATCCCCTCGACATATTAGTTCCAGGTTGAAAGTAACGTTGATATTTCCTACACATATTTCTAATTTTGCACCACTGGAGAGTTTGTTTTCATCTCAGATGCCATGTTGTGGTGACTGTTGGTAAATGATGAGAGTGGAATGTTTCTGATTCCAAACCAAACTTGGAAAGCAGACTATAAAGGCTTCCTCCAATAGGTTACTTCCAAAACCTTTCCATAGGGTGGAAATAGGAGACCGTGCAGTGTTTACACCACGGCCAATGAACTCTGCCCCACTCTGCTGCTGAGGGCGGATGTTAGGGATGCTCTGATCATGTACAGTGGCTCCCCAACTCCACGTGGGTGAGAAAGGTAGTTGGGGAGACTAAGGACCAGATGCTGACCTTCACTGTGGCCTCTCCAGTGCCCCAACAGGTCCATAAAGCCAGCTTACCTGTCTGGCTAAGAATTCTCTTAGCCTGAAGTGACATCCCTTCTCACAGCCCCCAATGGCAACAGCATGGCTGGAGTATCCCTACACGCTGGGTATCCCTTGCTGCCATAACCATCCCTTGGGCTATTGACATCTGGGGAGAAATTAGAGCAGCCCTGACTCCAAGCCAGCCTCAGTATTGGGGAGCCACAAAGGTCTTGTGAAACCACTGTTGCTCCCAACACTTTGGGTCCTGTCCTGTGCTGAGTGTACCTCAGTGGTACCAGAGAACCAGGCCCTGAATTAAGTCGAGAGTCATAACGGGGATACCCTAGCTGCCAGCTCTGACAGGGAAATGTCAACGAGGGCAGGAGTGTGGAGCCTATCAGCTGTAAGAACCGCACCCCTGCCATGCTGTTTGGCACTCGAGGGAAGATCACAGCCCTGTCTGAAGTTACACTCAACGAAAATCTTGTCATCAATCTAGGAAAAATTACATTTCAGATAACATACAGCCTGACCTTCGACCTTCAAATTCTGACTGTATGACTGGCCAGGCTTGAACTCCTACACAAGTAGAACACTTCCATTATACACTGTATGTATGCACACACACACGCATGTGCGTGCTCACGCATTCCCCCCCCCCATATATATATATTCAAAATCATTCTATTTCTATGCACAAAAAGTGGAGAGAATCAATGTAACAAAATACTGGCGCATGAAATGACAGAGGATCTAGTCACTCATCACAACCACACAAATCCCAGAAAACTCGTAAAGAGAAAACATAGGGTTCCTACTTGTTTGCCTCGCTTTCCTGGTCTTCCAATAGGTCCTCTGTGCCCAGGCACTCCAGGTTCTCCCTTTGGACCCATTTCTCCCTTGGGGAGTTGGGGGTGGGAGGGAAAAAAAGCACGTCTTAAGTATAGAAATATGTATTAAATTGGTAATATGTGTTGTATACAACACAGCAGGTAATTCAGTACGTTCAGTGTACACTATTACTCTATGTGCACAGTTTGGTCCTAAGAGAATACCATTGTTGTTGTAAAATATATTGCCAGTTCGTGGTTATAACTAAATACTTTAGAAAAAATACTTTAAAATTTTAGCTTATTTTTTTACCCCAAATCCCTCAGAAAGGCCCCTCATCTATAAAAGAAGCAGCTGGGGAAATTAAAAACAGGTTAGCAGACATAGGGTTATCCAGGCAACTTGCCTAACAACCCTCTTTCTGACACATTTCAAAGTATCTAGCTTTGCTGCAAAGACCCGTAATTAATAAAATCACCAGTAAGAAAGGTGACCAGCTCTCTCCTCTGCTATCCCCTTCAGAAGTAGCCATTATTTTCTTAACCTAATTTCCTAGACAAAATGTGATTATGATTGTTACATATAGACCTTCCTTTAAGGATTCTGCCCATAAAACAATCTTTAAATCGGAATTATAATTATTTGTCTAGTTCTTGATTAATGGAGGTACCAAAACCAGTCAGGGTAAGCCCTGCTATTTAGAAGCTGGTCATTCTAAATCAGAATACTATTTAATAGAGATGTTTAGTAACACCATGCAATTGGATTGGCTATGAAGTCACAAACAAGAGTTTGGAAACTTAAAGTGGGGGCAAGTTTCTGATCAAATAAATATTCCTGAAAAGAGAAATGAAAAAAAAAATAACTCACCTAAGCCAAACCCTGCAGTCTTCACCTAAAATAAAAAGACTGCAGGGTTTGGTTCAAGGGATGCAAAATACTGGTCATCTGATTAAAATGAAACTCTCAATTTTTTGGCACCTTGTGACCAAGATCCATGGTTCTGGAACTTAGATGCTGCTGAAACCACACAATGAACCAAGTGTCTATGTGGATGCTTACTCAAATTTCTAAGGAGACTTTATATCATGTTTACTTACTTTCTGCCCCAGCATTCCAGGGAAACCTATATACCCCTGTAAAGCAAAAGACGAGAGTAATCAAAAACATGCTGAGTGATTTTTGACAGCATAGCATCAGTTTTTGTTTTGATATACTCCAAAGGAGACAATGTATTGGGGTTTTGTAGCCAGACAATTTGTCCAGTCACATTTTCATTATAAACAGGCAGTAGCCTCTTTGTGCCACAGTAGCTTGAAGATGAAACATCCCTGGTGGCCAGGGCTGTGGCTGTGTGTGGCTCTTTTAATTAGCCAGAATGGGCTACCAGAGATCTCGAGGGTCTTAACACAGTACAATATGCTCAGCATGTCCCAGCATCCTAACATGGGAGAATATTCTTCACTCACTGGCTGAAATTTAAAGGGGCCTGAAACTCCTCCTCCTAGCTGTCTGATGAATGGGCCATATAACTCAAGAATTACTCTAGGGCAGTGGTTCCCAAACTTGTTCCGCCTCTTGTGCCGGACACGGCAAGTAAACAAACCGGCCCGGCCCACCAGGGCCTTTCCCTGCACAAGCGGCGGAACAAGTTTGGGAATCACTGCTCTAGGGTCAGTGATGGAGGCTTTTCTGTGAACTCTCCTCCTTAGCAGCAGTTCCACAAATGCCTGGCACAAGAAGGAGATGGTTACCGTTAGGCCATGTATAGCTAACAAATATTTTTTGTGACTACCACGCAGATCCTCACTGACCCAAAAAGACCACTGATATTTTGATCAGGCAAGGCCCAAAGCATTAACCAGATTAACCTGTACTTACATTGGGAGGGATTCACACTCTATGTGGTTGGGAATTTAACTTTATGGTAAAAATTCCACATCATCAAATCTCAGTTTATTGTCAGAACAATATGATATTATCAGCTAAAACCATTTGAAAAGGATTTATAGGCTGGCTTATGTTCGCTCAGGTTTAATTTAAAGCCACTGTGAAACCAAAATAATATGTACCTTGTCTCCTTTGAGGCCTTTGTCACCCCTCTCTCCTCTGGCTCCCTGGGATGTGGGGAGGAATAGTAGAAATAAAGACAATTTTTACTGTGTCATAGGGAATTTTTTTCTTGTCTGTGTGAAGCATTAAACAGGGGAGGGCAGTTTAGTAACATATCGTAACATTCACAGTGTGTGGCTGACAGCAGATTATAAATTCACTTAAAAACGTTCCTTATTATTAATATTTATATACAGCAGTATCTAGATTAGAACTCATTGGAAAAAAGGACACATTTGCTAAACTTGAATTTTTTCAACCGGCTCTAGTCTGGAGGCCGCAAACATTGTGCTATGCGTTATCTTCACACATGATAAGGGACTTTCTCTGCCTCCCAGAGCCTATGATCTAAACAGATGATAGACAAAGGAAGGATTACTATGCTCATTTTACAAATAGGGAACACAGAGAGAAAATGATTCACACAAGTTCAAATAGGGAGACTGAAGAAGAGCTTGGAATTGAATCCAGTGCTTTGGGAGCTCAGCCCAATGCTTACACCACATGCCCATCTTTCTTCTCAGTACAAGTCTTAATACCACTCTCCTTTCATAGGACCTTCTGATTTCACATCCTCAGCATCTTAACCTCAGGGGAGGAATAAACCTCAGTGGTTTAAGCATTGGCCTGCTAAACCCAGGGTTATGAGTTTAATCCTTGAGGGGGCCACTTAGGGATCTGGGGCAAAATCAGTACATGGTTCTGCTAGTGAAGGCAGGGGGCTGGACTCAATGACCTTTCAGGGTCCCTTCCAGTTCTGAGATAGGTATATCTCCTTATATTATATTATAATGGTATATAGTACATTTCTACAATAGTTTCCATTATTGCTTTCAATGATTAAGTTATTGTAACACTGACCTTTTCTCCTCTACTTCCAGGGTAACCCTAAAAGGGAAAGAGAGACATTTTACTGCTTCACATTTTCTAGATCTTCCAAGAAGTGAATTCACATCTTGCAAATTTAAAAGCCGGGGGGGGGGGGGGGAGGGAGCTTAAATAATTAGTTACATCAACTTCTAAATCCAAACCTTTTCTTTGTAGATTGTAAGAGAGCAGAGAAAAAAGTATAGCTATGAAGGTACAAGACAAAGGCAAGATATTCCAGCCCATAAGACAGCATGAAAAAGCCAGCAGGTAAAGCAAGCATGCTAATCATGTTTGAAATTGCTTTAAAAACTAAAAGAGCAGAAAGCAAATTCAATTACTGGTTTAATTCAATCTTATCCAGTCTCTGCAATTAATAACCCCAAGCAATTTTAGAAATAATTTCCCAGTCACCTTTTTTTTCCTCCTAAGTGGCAAATATTAAGTGAAGTCCCTAAAATATGTTTTAGTTGGCTTCCAATGTGAAGATTACTATGACTTTTAGTTTTTCCTTCTTAAGAAATATCCAACAAATAGCCTGGGAGCATGTATGATTCCGTGCTAAGTTAGGGATAGAAAGCTAAGGGAGGTGTCATTTTGTTCATAAAAATCTACAGAATCATTATTTCAATGGTGTCACCCTCTGCAGCATGGCAGGAGGACTTGCCCCCTCTCATCCAGCACCAGGTCCCTTAGGTTTTGATAATACAGCATCATCAGAAATGGGTTGAAATTGTGCATCATTTGAAACCCCTTTCTACTATGAACACAACGGTACCAAATATGGCCTAGAATAATTATGGCACGTAAACATAGCAATGAACGTCATTGAGGGGTCGGTAGGCATAACACAGCATCCAAATCCTTTTCCCCAGTTTTTCCTGACAACCCCAGAACTCCATCAAATTTTGAACAAAACATTATGTATGTCTGAGATGACTTCCAAGAAATAACCAAGCACCATATAGACTTATTAGGTTCTGTTAAATGCCAAGAGGGGGTTATTTTAAAGCTACAGGGCAAGCTTACTCCACTGGCAACGCACTTGTGTATGATGGACCTGAGCTCCTCAATATCATGACGAAAGCAGTCTTCAGTGATAAGCTAGCTAGAGATGTCAGTTGAAGGGACATTTTGGGTCATGTCTTGTATGAAGCCTTCAAAACCCAACAGATTATCCAAGCCTCCATCAATCTATGTGCTTCCGTCAAGAAGAACAGATTCAAGCTGTGCTTTAATGCAAAGAAGAAAGTCAGAGTGAAGATGGCAGGGACTACTACAGAGCTAAGCACAGACAGGTCATTGTTTGCTCATCTCCTGATCGTGTCCAGATCTCATCAGGATGTTGATCTACGCGAGACTTTGGGAGAGAACAAGTTTTCCATGGTATCACGATCCATGTTCGAATGAAATAGAATAATGCATGTTTCAGGTGAACAGCAAACTAATGCACATCTTGCATGCTCTTCCTAAGCCAGCACCTACTAACAGTGTGACTAGTAACTGATGCCAGCAGAGGCCGTTCAGCATAGCAATCAGATGGCATGGCTGAGGTACAAGCTCTCATCAAACCAGAAACAGTTAACACCTGCTGAGATTTGGCTGAATACTTCATCATGAGGATACAGAGAAAATACTGGACTTTTGACAAAGTCCTCCTGGTGTTTGATGTGTATGCAGAGGAATCAATTAAACATATTACCAGAAAGAAGAGTCTTCATGGTATTGAACCTGTCCAATACAAAATCACTGACTTCACGAACACCTCCAATGTCACAATGAAGAAGCTACTGTCTCATATTTGCATGACGTACAAGTTATCCTCATACCTTGCAGGAGAAATGCTCCAGCATGTGAAGAATTGCTCAAAGAATTCCATCATCATCACACGGCATAATGAAGCTGCTGCCTTGCACTGTTCAGTGGAGTTTCTTGGTAGTCCTATGAGGAGGCTGACACTAAAATTATCTTGCCTGCCATCAATGCCACAGAGAGGGGGGCTACTAAACTTCGGATTTTTGCACAAGACACAGATGTCCTAATGCTCTCTGTCAGACACTACCCAAGGCTTCAGCAAGATTCTGTTTTTGTGCCTGCTGCTGGAGAACAGAATCACTGTCTGTCCCTCAGAGATGTGTTCCTATCGCTCAGACCTTAAAAGCCACCTCACTGCCCAGTTTCCACAGGATGTGACACTCCTGGACGGTTGGCTGGAAAAATCAAATTATTTTACTGGAATACATTTGATTTAGCCTCCATAGACTCTCGCCTCACCGTGAAGGTGTTCAGCAGGGCTGAGACAGTTACTGATGAGGTCAAATGCACTTGGAAGCATTCGCATGCTGAGTTTATCATTTGATGACCAACATTATGACACTTGCACAGCTAGGTTGATGGATGTTTTCCAAGAAGCAAAGGGAGAAAAATTGCCACTGACAAGGGGTGTGTTTATACCTGCTATCAAGAGGACAAATTGTCAAGCAATGGAATGACTCCAGGATGATCAAGCACATCCAAAACTGCCCTCCTCTGTTGGGCATGGATGGGTCTGTAAGGATGGACTGATCACATCAGTTGTGTGTGAAATACCAGGCATTCCTGAATCAATCATTCAGCTAATCAAATGCTTGTGTGCAAAGACCAGATGCTCACCAGCCTGCAAATGTTTGGCCAGCAGCCTGCCTTGTACAGAGATGTGTGAGCATGGTGCAGACGAGGACAACTTTTGTGATAATGTGTCTAGCAGAGGTGCCTTGTTTTCAGTTCTACATGGCAAGGCTAATTTTCCTAGGATTACCAAAAATCAATGTCTTTTTTAGGTAAGCAACGCATCCCTGTGTTAATGCATAATTAGAAAAAGTTGATTTTTAAATATTTTCTTCAATATACATCTACATAATTGTTCCAGGTTTGTCACTGTATTTGTGGTAGAAAAGGCGTTCAAATAATACCCAACTCGATTGTACTATCAAAATTTCCATCAACTCGAGGAACTGGTGCTGGGAGACCATGGGGAGGGGTGGTCAGAGGGCCTGCCATGCTGCAGAGGGTGACACCATTGAAATGATGATTCTGTAGATTTTTACAAATCAAATGACACTCACCTTCCCTTTCTATCACTAAGTTGTCCATGTAATGAAATTTTACTACACTACTCTCCCAGAGTAAAACGGCTGCATCTATTTCTTCTTTCCTGCTCCGTTTTTGAGTAAGGTAGTGACGTAAAGAGCAGGATGAAATAACACACTCTCTGCATTGGTCAGCGTACAATTGACATTTGAGTTCGGGTCATATTTGGAAATCCTTGTTGGTTGCATGAGAGAGATTGTGCTATTCCTGTCATGTTAAAGACATTAGTTCAGCTCTAACATTGAACACAAGGCCTATCCTCAGTGTGTACGTGTCATGGGAGGGCATGGGAGCACTTAGGCAGTTTACTGCCTTCTTTGTTTTTTATTCCTTTAACTGTTGCAAATTTACACTCTACGAAAAATATAGATACTAAGGCCATATATCTGTTCTCCTGTCCCCCTCTCTCTCCACATCCAAGTGGGCAGCACAGTCTTCATATCCTGCACCACATGCTGAACAGTTTGCAGACTTGCACACAGAGGAAATGCCCTGAGAAGTATCACAGCACAAATGTTAACTGGCTGCTCTAGTACATAGTGCTCTATTTCCAACTTGGCATCACAAATGTAGCGCAAATAAGTGTAAATGTAAAGCAAAAAAGCAAATAAGTGACCCAAAGTTTTGCTCAGAAAGAAAGTTCTGGCTCTTCATATAATTAGCATCCCAGGCAAGTCTGGAAATTCCTGGAATCTAGGTACTGAGACTCCATAGTGAGCAGAATAACTGTGACTGATTGTGTCTGAATTACTGGGGTATTCACACACCTCCCACTAAGCCCACATAGTCTTGATGGCAATCTACTCTTTGGTTGTTCCAACATCCAGGCCACGAATCTCAACGAGCTAGCTTCAGGACATTGTACTGCATGTTCTGTGCAGTCACCAGGGTACCCCCATTAGAGCCTTCCTCTCCCACAAGAGAAACAGGTTTCAGCACTTTTGAGGGAAGGATTAAGCCATCAGAGAAGAGACCTCATATTTTACCGTTTCCAGTTCCCTCATATTTTGTGTCATACACGTATACATTCAGAAGCCATAATATACAAAGAAATAATAATAATAATAATATAGAATATGATATCCAGAGACACCATCGTGTACATGGGGCAAATTCTTCCCACTATTAAACACAGCAACAAGAGTACATGGTTATAACAGAGGATGAATTTGTCCACATAATCTTACGGGACTGAAGGGAAAATAGTGGGATGGGTTACATGCGCTTTGCTCTTAAAATGAATCTCTTCCTGATTACATTGATTTACACCAAAACATTTGTGTAAGAAGCTAGGAAAGTACCCACAGCAGGCCATATTGCACAACCTTTTTTAGCTTCAAGAAGAAAATCTTGTGGTTTTAATTGTATTTAAAAGAAAACCCCAAAGCCTACTGTTATTTGAAACAGAACCAAAATCTCCACACGTGCTTTCTAACCTGTTCATGAGGGAAGCAACAGAGTGCTAGAAACCGATGTCTGAATATATAGCAGTTGGGTTAACAAACCTTTGAGCCAATTGGTCCTCTTGTACCTTGCAATCCCATCACACCCAAATCCCCCTTTTCACCCTAAAGGGGTTAAAAAAAAAGAGTTAACAACTGTGGCTTTTGAAAGGTGTCATATTGGAACAACTGATGATTCCGTTTTTGTGTCAAATGTATGAAACATGCCTGACTTTAACAACTCTCCGTGTAGTTTTATAGTGTAAATCCAAACTGTATACTGCCAACTGACTTAGCCTGAGTCATCAGGCATTTTCTCATTTCTTCCACTCTCATCTCTTTGGGTATGATTTTCTTTCTAAGTAATATATGCTTTAGTTTTCCCAGATCCTGCACAAGGATATGTGGGCAAATTATTCCCAGTAGCATTTTCCCCTATGCCAAAGTGTATAGACTCAACCTGGTGTGCCTTAATGATACTACCTCCCTGGGTTATAGTGACCAAATGTTGTAGTCTGCTGGGATCCTCTTGGTATGGAGGGATACAACCTGGCTGTTTTGACTGCCTGTCAGATGGGCATCTGAGAAGGGTAAGATCTGGAGTCACTGCAGAAGTAGCAGCCCTAGCAGGGAGGAAAACTTGGGCTTTTTGTGCTCCCTGCAGAAGGAAGCGCATTTGGCCTTTCCAGCCTCAGTGGTGAGCAAGATCTTCATGCTGGATGCAGCCTAGGCAAGGGGAGAGTTAATGGAGCTGAAGAGAAGACTTGGTGAAGCAATGTGGGAGAAGGCAGACCTGGAGGAAGGCTATGTCTAAGGGAGACTGGAAACCTGAAAGAGGACTAATGAGGAAGGAAAGAGAAAGGAGACCTGGAGATGGGGAAAGAGGGAGAAAACAGCCCCTAGGAGGTTTGTAGAAAGAAAAAGGTCTGGAAGAATAACTAAGGGAAAGGAAGGCCTCTGGAATTTGGAAAATGGGAGACAGAAGACCTGGATGTGGAAAATGGAGGGAAAGAGGAACATACTTTAGGGAAACAAGCACAGGCACCTATAGAAATCTATTTAGGCCAAGCCAACCTTACCATAGATTGGTGGGAAACAGAAATAAGTGAAGAGTAGAAGACACAAACAAAGGAAACAAGACACAAATCTAAAGAACAGCAGGAGAACAGAGGAGGTTGATAGAAGCAAAAGAACAAGAAATAAGGTAGGACTTGGAGCCAAGTTATAAGGAAGAGATAAAGATGAGAAGGAGTGGGGTCTGTAAGGGGTAGGGTAAAAGCTACACTAATAGATGAAACAGGAGAAAATTGTCTGAATACAGAAAAAAGAACGAGGAGTACTTGTGGCACCTTAGAGACTAACAAATTTATTTGGGCACCTTAGAGACTAACAAATTTATTTGGGCTAAAACCCACTTTGCCCAAATAAATTTGTTAGTCTCTAAGGTGCCACAAGTACTCCTCGTTCTTTTTGCTGATACAGACTAACACGACTACCACTCTGAAACCTGAATACTGAAAGGCGCCCTTCACTAAAGGACTAGGATTCATGGATAGAAATGGCCAACTGAACCAGTTTTTCATTTTTAAAATATTGTTAATCTGCTCTCAGAGCTCAAAGTGTGGAGGTGCTAGATGGCTGTGCAATCCTCCCATTCTCATTGCTGCCACTGGGGGGGAAAACTGGTGCGTATCATGACTTTTGAGAGGGATCATTTCCCCACTCCCACCACAAATGGAGCACTGAGCCCTTTGATGCCAATGACCATTGTGCAGATTAAGTTCAGAGAAGCCTCAAAATACAGACGCTACCATGTACAGTACCTGGCTCCCACCAGCATGTCCCTGCAACTCCTAGGCAGAGAGGCCAGGGGGCTCTGCGCAATGTCTGTGCCCGCAGGCGCCAGTCCCGCAGCTCCCATTGGCTGTGATTCCTGGCCAATGGGAGCTGCGGAGCCGGCGCTTGTGGCGGGAGCAGTTGGCAGAGCCCCCCTGGCTGCCCCTCCCCCTAGGAGCTGCAGGGACATGCCGGTCGGAGCTGGGTAGAGAGCCTGCAAGTCCCCTCCTCCCCCCCCCCCCCCCGCCCAGCACCAGCGGGGTCTCAGGTCGCACACCGCCACCCCCTGCACGGGTCCCGGTTCGCGTGCCCCTGCCCGCCTCCCCCCCACCAGCACCAGCAGGGGTCCCGGGCCATCCCTCCCCCAGCACCTGCAGCACCCCCGGACCACCACCACCACCCTGAGCAGCGACCCAAGTTTTAGTTAGGGTTATATAGTAAAAGTCATGGACAGGTCATGGGCCATGAATTTTTGTTTACTGCCCATGACCTGTCCATGACTTTTACTAAAAATACCCGTGACTAAAATGTTGCTACCACACCCCCTGACTTGAAGTGGATAGCTCAGTGGTTTGAGCATCGGTCTGCTAAACCCAGGGTTGTGAGCTCAATCCTTGAGGGGGCCATTTAGGGATCTGGGGCAAAAATCTGTCCGGAGATTGGTCCTGCTTTGAGCAGGGGTTTGGACTAGATGACCTCCTGAGGTCCCTTCCAACCCTGACAGTCTATGTAAAGTGGTTTCCATTATATACAGAGTTTACAGTTTGCTTCAATGGCTCTCAGCACCCTCACCGTACAAATTGTTCCAGCACCCCTGATTATTAGCAAGTCTCCGTTAGACTTGATTTGGCAATTTTAATTTAACATATTTTAATTCCTGAAGGGCAAGAAAAAATTACCCATTCTGCTCAATATATACAAATTCCATGTAGTAAAAGTGTTTAAATGTTACCTTAGGTCCCATTGGCCCAGGCCATCCAATTGGTCCTGGCATTCCGGGGACACCTGGAGGACCTGGTCTACCCTTAAAAGGAAACAATCAAATATTATGACAATGGGTTTAATATCATTCCAGCACACAGGGTTCTATCACAGAGGAGATGCAAATAAGAGAAGAAGTACTTGAATATCTTCAGTACAGTATCTTCAAGAAAATAATTGCAACTAATGCATTATTTTGGCTTTTTTTTAAATCCTAAGGAGTCCATAGTATGCTTTCTGTTGATTCTAAGAAGAGAAATTTGGACTCTCAGAAACAAATATATTCTAATGCATAGTATATATATATCAGTGCTGGAAGTATATATATTATATATAGATCAGTGATGGGAGAAATCTACATGCAATTTACGAGATTCATCCTTAAAAACAGGATCAGGAAACCAAAGTCTGCCCTCATGTATGCCAATTTAAATCAGGAGTAACCCCCTGTAGTTACACCAATGCAAACCAAATATACAGTAAGGGAGAACATAACTAGACCACAGTTGGCAACTTTCACACGGTAAATAAGCACCCTGACTTTCACAATAAGCCAAAAATCAAGCTAATCCCATTTCAAAACAAGCCAATCCTTAAGAACCCCAACACTCTATGGGACTAGATCCCCCCGGCGTGCAGTCTGGGACTGTGGTGGTCCCGCTGTGCACCCCTGACTCTCTCCCCCCCTTCCCCCCACTTGCCCCCCCTTGCCCCTGCTTGCCGGGAGATGATCAAAAAAAAGAAGCAACAAGCTACAACAAGCAACAAGCTACAAGCCAAACAAGCTACAAGCCAAAAACTAGCCAACAAGCAACTCACAAGCCAATTAAGCCAAAAAAAAGCCCAATGTCTGTGTTTTTTTCACGGGTTTGGCATGTCTGAACTAGACCCATCACATTTACTAACACTGCATTTCTATAGATTCATTTTATTTTCTTTTTCAAATGTTATCCTACGATATTGATATACTTTATTAATTATGACTATGTTACTTGTAAAAAAAAACACTCTAGGACCAGATCCTGGAGCTACATCCATTTACACCAGCTGAGGAGCTGGCCTTAGAACTCCAATCAAGACCACTAGGGCTAAAAGTACGCCTTAGAATAAACCAGCCAGCTTTCACTGAGTAGTTGTGCTCACTTACTCTAGGACTGAATTTGGTGATTCTGATGATTTTAATGAGAAGAGCAAGTATTCCAGTGTCTAAGATATGCCATCTCATTATCATTTTGGTTACACTTTCTGAAATATTACTATTTGGGAAACTCAGAGCTATACAGGTCATTTATTTCTTTTCTATCTGGCATTTGAACTCTAAATAAATAGATAAATACTATATACATAATTCTTATATTTACATACTTTGAATTAATTTGAATTAATTGATTTGTGCCTATTGTTAAAATATTCAGTGTATTATTTAAAAGAGTGGCTCTTTTCTTGGTTGAATGACCTAATCTCTGCATATCTCTGATTTCATCCTGCAGAGGAGTTTTTTGGCTTCTTTTGAAAATTAATTACATTAAAAGGAACACTTAGCCAATGAGATGAAATATTTTGTCTCATGACATTTAGGGGCACATACTGTTAACAATATAGCATGGCTCACGTGTCAGCAAATGCAAGGATGTAGTCAGCATATTGTGCTGGTGCCAGAACCCCTCAAGTATAATCACTAACAGTTATTTGTCTTTTGGCACAAAGGTCATTTAATTGAACCCTATTTTCAATGAGTGTCTGACTTAGGCTTGTGTTTCTCTGTGGATGAGTCAGGATTTCAATTTTTTTTTTGTACAGCTTTTATAACTGTTCCCAAAGTCTACTCCCTTGGGCACAAATATCTAGCTCAGGTTATTCTCTATTCTCTTTTAATAGTGTGGGTAGGAACATATCTTGTCATCCATTTTTACACAGAATTCAAATTGACATCTGGATCAATCCCTAATAGCTGCTACAAGTCAACTATGAGGCTGGTGCATGATCCATATTCTATAAACCTTGATTCGTACCTTTCTTCCTGGTCTGCCAATTTCCCCCTGCCACAGGAAAAAAAACGTATTAGTCATGGAGATACCAAGTGAAGAACAGCAGGTCATAAATTAATGTACTTAAAAACTGAATTGGGAAGATCTGTGTGTCTTGGACTTTACTCTATGAGCTAAAGTGGACAGTACTCACATAACAGAATAAATGGCATCTTCAATTATATTTGGGTCCCAATTCAGCAATCCCCCCCTATTCAGCAAAGCACTTAAACATATGCTTAGCGTTAGGTACATGCTTAAAATTAAGCTTCTGCTTAAGTCCTTTGCTGAATGTGTATGGACTTAAGCACGTTTAAATATTTTGCTGAATTGAAGCCAAAAAGATTAATGTGAAAACTATTTATTGTATCTTGAATGGACCCATATATTAGACATTGCATGGGACGGCTCTGCTTCCCGTTTCTTCAAATAGGGTATGATTTTCAAACGTTATTGTGCAACTTGGGACTATTGACTTCCAATGCGACTTGTGCTCCTTAAGTGCTTTTGGAAATCCCACCCAAAGGGTATCAGCAATCAGCCTTTCCTACACAATTTTGTAGATATAGAAGGTGTCATCATGAAAAGCCAAACAATAGGCCTACAATGAGACTGAACAGTTATAACTGAACCTTTAAATTATAGCCTGAAACTGATCTACAGCATCCAGCTGGCATTAAAGCAAACTCCCACTAGGTGATCAGATAGCAAGTATGAAAAATCGGGTCAGGGTGGGGGGGGGGGGGGTAATAGGTACCTATATAAGATAAAGCCCCAAATATTGGGACTGTCCCTATAAATTTGAGACATCCGGTCACCCTAACCCTCACCCGCCCAAAGAACCCTTCACCACCAAAAAAAACCAAAAACCCGAAAGCAAAACAAAATCCCAGCCACCTGCTCTCTGTCTTTCCCCTACCCTCCAGACAAACAAACAAACAAACAAAACTCCAAAAGAGCTGATCCTTACTTTTTCCCCTTTTGGTCCCATCACACCAGGAATTCCTTGTGGGCCCTACAAAGAAAAGTGAAGGAAATTGTAAACTTACATTAAAAAAAGTACCCATTCATTGTTTTCCTTCCCCTGAGCTCTGTCCACCTGTCTGTCCTGAGAACTGAGAGTTCCTCTGGGAAGTGACTTCTCCCAAGTTCATAGGTGTTTGGTGTGCCAGTTCAGGCTCCTTTTTAATTGTAAGTGCTGTGGCCTCACTGAATGGCAGGAAATGGAGAGGTCTGGTGCAGTGAATGCAGAAAGGGCAGTTTTGAGGTGAGGAAGAAATAGCAAGAAAAGGGGTTGGAGTGGAACGAAGGGGCCAAACATCAAGGAAACTGATGGAACTCTGGAGAGCAAGAGATGGAAAGAATGCTGAAACTGGTGTGGAGTGCTAAAGGATCAAAAATTGAGGAGATTCGCTCAACCAAAGTGACTGTAAATGGAATAGTCTAAAATGTATTCATTACGCTTTGCAAAAAATGTTGTAATGGGAAGCTGTGACATGCTATAAACCTTTCTTCAGAATGAAACTGCTGAAATAAGTTCATTATTTTCCCTGCCATTGCAAGGGCCTTGGACATGGGTGCACCTCAGTCCCTCCTATCTCTCTATGTGGGACATAATAGCCTATTCTCCTGTGGGCTGTAATACTTGGATCTAATTTTGGTTGTTGGCTTTAGTGAGTGGGTGCTGGGTGGTATTGGTGGCCTGTGATATACATGAAGTCAGACAGGGTGATCTAGTGGTGTCTTCTGGCCTTAAACTTTATGACTCCTTATCTTGGACAGGACTTCTCAGCCTTTTCAGTGCTGCAGCTCCCTTTTCTTTACCTAAGATCTCCTCACCTCTGCAACTTCCTTCCCATCTAGCCAGGACCTTCCTTCCATTTAACAATAAGAGAAGGGATGGATGGTTGCAAACTATAGGGATCAAAACCTCCAGGTTGAAAACCCCTAATCATGGAAATTTTGCTGTGATTTTAAGAACTTCTCATTTTAGTGAACTGATATGATTTTTTTATTGTTTTGTTTTCCCCCCAAACAAAAAAGGTTTCTAACGGCAAAATCCACCTTTCGGTTTTTTGAAAAATAGTTGCAAAACAAATTATATTTACCTCCTCATAAACAAAAAGGACAAATATTTGCTGGTTACATTTATAGGGTGAATTTTTTCACACAATTCCAGTTGTGAAAATGAAATGCCGTGCTCTGAAATATAATTTTCATAACTGCTGTTGTTGTAGCATTTTTAAACAAGGAGGTCCAAAATACTCTGCAAAAGATCTTGAGTCTCTCAAAAAAATTCTAACTGTTTAATTAAATCCCAAACTAAGTTATAGGTCTCAGTATCTCTGGTATAAATTTCTCTCAAGCTGTCTGATGTCTAACTCAGTCTAAAGCTGTATTTTAGCTCATTGGGACCTGAGGGGACTCATTTCAATGAGTTGAGCAATGGAGGGGACTCTACACCTCACTGGGAGTGTTGGCCTGACCGATTCAAGTATCAGGCCATAAAACTGTATCAGACTATTTCATTTCTAATTTCCCTGAAGTGACAATTGAAATCATTACTGTGGCTTTGGTCAACAGGACACAGGTCATGGGCAATGATGACACAATCCGGAAGTCATTATTCAGGAAGGCTACGAAGAAGGCACTTTTGAAACTCCATTCCCTAAAACACCACAAGTGGGTTTAGTGTTTTAACTGAAAGAGGTGGAGGGATTTCGCCACTTCGGGTGAAGGCATCTCTACCATTAAACCAGGGGAGACTTTGAGCCTCAGCTCAGAAAGATTATGAAAAACAACTGTTTTGGTTTTAGAATGCACCAGATCTGAGATATTTTTTAAAAATTGCCCAGGGGAGTACATCCTCTGAGCCTTTATAGTGAGGGACTTTGCCCCCACCACACACATTACTTGGTTCAATTTTGAATACTGCCTGTTTGTCTCATAGCAATTATACCATCCAAAACACAATGTAAACTAATCATCACACTGTATGAATAGGGCCAGATTCTACCCTCAGTTACACTCAACTATAGCTACTTGGAAGTCAGTGGAGTTATTTTAGGTTTACAGTGATGTAACTCAGAGTAGAATTTGGCCTGCTATCTGTATATAGGTAAATATATAGGTAAAATGAAAATGTAAAATTCATCTCAGATTCTGTAGAGTATATTCAGTTTGTCTCACATCAGGGACATTCGAGTTTCAAAAAAAAAAGGTGTTTGGAGCTACTATCTTAGATTATTTATTTATTTATTTTAGTACCAGTATTTCCATCCCATGTGCCAAGAGCTGAAATGATACTCTCCAGAGGATTTTCTGCTCTAAGCTTTGGAACCATGAATCCTTTATAAAACACATTCCCACAGTTTATAATTAAAAATTCCCAGGGACATGCTACTCCATGATTGTAGTACAACCTGACAGCCAATTGTTTTCGTGCTCTAAGAAAATGAATTTCATAAATTCTTTAGCTACTTTATTAATACTATTTGTGCCAATGGTCTTTGTAGACCATCACATTCAGCATTATTGCTCTCTTAGTTAAGGAAGAATTTATGTATTCAGTTTTTCAGGAGTTCTATTTTTAGACTTAAATAACTATTGTCATCTTTCACACATATCGCAGCTTCATAAACCCTTTGGAACATCGCCGAGTACATTGTGGGACTGTATAATAATATACATAAGACACTGCTCAATATAGTACAAGAGAACCATGATCATTTGCACGTCACTAATCTACACACACCATATGCAAAATATGTCTGCCTCACCCCACGTTTCAGCAAAGATATAATAACAGGCGCTATAATGAGATCTCCTAAAATAAGATCTTATTACTTTTACAAAATACACTACAGAATAGTTACTAGTCTATTATGAAGTATTATTGTGTAAATAATTAAAAACTAAACTCCATTTGAACAAAGCCCCTTAGTGTTGCTTTTTAAAATTGTGTTTGTGCACTTATACAGTGATTCTCAAAAGATCTCCCAGTCATAAAAATGCATTAGTGAGATTCTACTGTAGCATAGTACATATTTTTGGTATTATTTGTATTGCAGCAGTGTTTAGAGGCCCCCAGCCTAGATCAAGGCCCCATTGTGCTAGCCACTGTACTTTTCATAGTAAGAGACAGTCCCTGACCCAAAGAGCTTACAATTAGAGCTGAGTGGAAACTGGAATTTCTCTCCCATGACAAACTCCCACATTTCCAGAACAAAATGTGATTCTGAATTGCAATGAAAAATTGAAAATTTCCCTGGGAGGAACATTTTAAAATAATTTCATTTCAAAAGGACCAAAACGTTGTGTCATAAAATTCCTGATCCTCTTCTTTACCAGCTAATTTGACAAAGAATGGGAGGGGAAACAGTGGTACAGATAGATGAAGTGACTTGCCCAAGGTCACAGAGCAGGTCAGTAGCAGAGTTGGAAATAGAAACCAGGTCTCCCGAGTCCCAGCCTAGTGCCCTAGCCACTGCACCATATTGCCTTTCATGTATAGACTGTATGCATTTAATTTATGGCACAGGTATTTCACTAAGATAAAACTGCATAGGTTTTAATCAGTGTTGAGGACTTTTCCTCATAATATGGCATTCATTGGTGTCTGTGTAGAATCCACTTTTGCAAAACACGTCATTTTGTGAGGGCTCCAAGGCTTTATGGTCTTCTGTGCTGATATGTGCAAAACACTGTTTAACTCTTGGACCCAGCCTTTCATTTTCTGGTCTTCAACAGCCTACTGTTGCACTCAGCATTAAGGGGGAGCTTTGGGTATGTCTACACTACAGGATTAATCCGAATTTATATAATTCGAATTTAGGAAACCGATTTTATAAATTCGAATGTATTCGGCCACACTAGGCACCATTAATTCGGTGGTGTGCGTCCAAGCTACCGTAGTAGCATCGATTTCCAGAGCGTTGCATTGTGGGTAGCCAATAACATCTAATTGCCAATAACGTCGAATTGCGGCCACACTAACCTTAATTCGGATTAACAATACCGATTTTGACACTACTCCTCTCGTCGAGGAGGAGTACAGAAATCGAATTAAAGGGCTCTTTAATTCGAATTAAATGGCTTCGTTGTGTGGACGGGTCAAGCGTTAATTCGAATTAAAGCAGCTAAATCCGAATTAAAGTCGTAGTGTAGACCAGGCCTTTGTGCCACTCACCAGTCAATACTGGATCCGCACTGTAGTGCTCTGGCAAGAGTCTTATCGAATCCTCCATGCCTAGAAGGATGGATTCCCTAGTGGAAATTCCTGCAGAAAATTTTCAGCTGGTTCCTACTGTTTCCAGTTGGCAAGTAGGTTTCTAAACAGAGAACTGGATATTCTGCTAGAATACTCATTTCTAGGGCTCTTGATCCTCCAGTAGAAAACAACAGAGAACGATATTAAAAGAAAACCAGTAGAGACCAGTTGAAGGTTTGAAATGATGGTTCCTGAAATTTCCATGGAGGTTAAATGATTCAAGACTTTAGGCTGGTTTAAAGCAGATGAAAATGAAGTGCAAACTCAAGTCTTTGCCTGGAGGGCATTAGGCAGAGAGGAAATAGACAAATGTATTATTTAGGCCAACTTTAAAAAAAGTTAAACCTTAGTTTAAAATATTGTGAAAAATTAAATACCATTTTCAAAACCTGCAGCAGTTTTGTAAGGAGCTTAGAACAGATCAGAGCATGGAACGGTGTTGTGTAAGATACAGTACTAACCTGGGGGCCAGGAGGTCCTGAAGGGCAATCGAATTCTGGTTCACGTGAAGCTTGTGTTATCTGAAGCTCTTGACATAAATTTTTCATATCAAGGGTAAGCAGCTTCTAAACAAAAAGAAATATACATATATATACATACACATCATACAGGGAGGCGTGAACAATCAATCAGCAACAGTACAGATCTGTAGGGCATTTAATTCCACCCACTTACAAGGATCCAGTGCAGGCTTGTGGTTTATCATGCGTTTCTCTTAATGGATACTTAATTATCATCACTTCAGCATATTGTCCCATCCCACGTTTCATCCTCCCTGTTCTAACAGCACTGTCATAGCAGTGTGCCAGCACCATAGCATGCCCTCTCAGCTAGCGTGGGACCCAAATCTATTCTTAAACTTGACTCTGCTCCCTACAGGCACAATTTATGAGTAACAGCACAGCCCAGAAATAGCCTCTTTGCTCTAATAATACAAACTACATTAATCTGTGCTCTGGGCCGCGTAAACTTCACTCTAGTGATATTTAACTGGATGGATATTCATTCATTAAAGGCCAGATCCAATTCCTTTCAAAGTCAGGGGAAAAGCTCCCATTGACTTCAACAGGTGTTAGATAAAGCCCTACATGAGCATAGACTGTAATGAGGGGTTAGAGCATGCACCAGGGCCCAGCACAGTATCTTATTGTTAAGACAGAGAGGGGAAACCTAGAGTATCAGTCAAAAAATCTTAAACACAGTACTAGAGCTGGTTCCCTCAATCACAGTACTTGGCCATCAGTAACTGGCTTGCGTTAGCAAACCGGCTTGCTTATGCCTGGTGGCATAAGAATACTAATACTGAAATGCATAAGAATAATGATATGGAGTAACTGGGATTAACAAAACCTGTCTTCACTCGCAAAAGTGAAGATCCATTCCTCAAGCAAGAGTTTAGAACTAAAGCAACGTGCTGCTGCTGAAAACCCATCAGCAGAGAATATTGGGGCTCAGTTCACGAGGATCCTAGAGACACAGGGATTAGTTTGTTTTATATACATTTTTAATAAGAAGATAACGATAAGGTACGCTTTCAGGAAAAATGTCTCTATTTTTAATTAGACAGTTGGATTTAAACAGTAGCTTTTAAGTACTGTAGCTGACTAAGAGACTAAACAAAAAATAAAATTCTAAACACCAGCCAGAACTTCAGAATATTAGAGAGTTCTGGCTTCTTCAATTTGGTGGGAGTAGTGCTATAAACCTAATCCAAAACCCATTGAAGTCAATGGGCATTTTAGCATTGACGTCATAGGGTTTACATCACACCCTCTATACATTCTTGACAAAATGTCCAAGGTATACTTAATCCTGTTTCAATGTAAGAGGATGGACTAGATGACCTCTTGAAGCCCTACATTTCTATGATTCTAAAATATCAGTATAATATGATAACTTATGCAGTATTGGAAATCATCAGAGTATTTGCCTTGGATCACAAAGAGAAATAACTCACAATAGTTGTGGGGCATTAACAAAGAGAAATTAACAAGAGACCAATGGGAAAATTCTCCCTCCTGGGGAGAAAATGTGTGGGAGCCAGTGTAGGCTGGTGACACATCTAAGTGAGCAGACAACACTGCTATGATAAGATAGGCAAAGAGCCAATTCATATCACTGAGTAATGATCATAGCTATACAGATCTGACTCAAAGCAGGGATTCCATACACAGCGCATACACAGAGTGGATGGGACTGTGGTGCTGAGGAAAAGCTGATGGAAATGCAATAGCTTCTGTCGGCTGACCTATTTGTCCAAAACAAACAAAGATGGGGGTGTTGAGTCAATATCAGATTACTTAAAGCCAGGCGCTGTCCCACAAGCAATTGGAGACTGAATTAGCATCCATTCAAAACGAAAACAATACAGTGTTTCCTGTTGCTGCACTGTATGGCGAGATGGGATTGCTGGAATACAACAACCAGAAAGTGCTAAGAAAGGATACACGAGTATTTAAAAAAAAAAATAGGAGAGGCAAGAGAAATGCTCCCAGGCAATACTTACAGAATCCCAGCCCTGTTTGAAATACGGTGGTGGAAATAACGGCGGTGGAGGAGGGGCAAGGAGACAGCATGCTCTGTTATTAATTCGTTTCTTCTGTTCCAAGCAAGGGAGGTCTGTTCAAAAGAAACACTCAGCCATTACTAACGGGCAAACACTGCTAGTTCAAATGGCTTGAAAAATGTAGGTGCGTTAATCTCACTTATGACATCTGTAGCCCATATTGTAAGGTAATGTTTGAGCGGTTGTATAGTGAGCCTCTGTGACTGCGTAAACCACCAGACAGAAGAGCAATATTAATTAGTGTGAAGGGCAGATCTTCAACAGAAGGTGCTAAGCCCTTCGCAGAAGGAAAGGTCCATTGATATTGTGGGTCATCGTAACTGGAATTTTCCTACATACCATCTATCGGAGGACAAAAGACTTTTGTTGTTCTGCTCTCCTCCTTGAAGATGAGTCATTCTAGTGGACTCCTCCCATCAGCTGAGCTTTCAGCTCAGAGCACATGGCAGGAAGGGGATAAAAACCCCACACAAAAGGAACTAGGTATCTCTATGCCTCTTGGTCTCTGAGGGAGGCATAAGCAAGAGATCCCCAGCTGCTTAGCCTGGGTTAGCCCTAAAGGACATATAGAGTTTGCTGTTTATAGAAGCTTTTGAAACTTAAGATTGTAACTCATTTGTGTATCTATATTTAGCAGCTTTAAACTTGTACATAACTCTCCTTTTCCTTTTTAATAAATCTTTATATAGCTTATTATAGGATTGGCCACAAGCATGGTCTTTGGTGTGAGATCTAAGGTGCAACTGACCTGGGGTAAGTGACTGGTCCTTTGGGACTGGGAGTAACCTGAATATTGCTGTGATACTTGGTGTAAGGGACCATCGATCACAAAGGTAGGCTCACCTGGATGGCGAGATAGATCAGAGTATCTAAGGGGACTGTCTGTGACTCCATGTTAAGGAAGGTATAGTGCCTGAGGAGTTTCCACTTGATAGTTGGTTGGTGCAATCTAAGTATACAACTCACATCAATTTGGAGTTTGTACCCTGGTTCCTAACCATCAGCCCTGAGGTTGGTACTCATGTTCTTGAGTCACTGCAGGCAGCAATACAATAATTATAGAATTAAGAGTTTTTCCTTTAACATTTCCAAGTAACATTCTAAAGTGGTTATGAAGTGAAAGGGGCAGGGGGAAAAAAACCTGATCAATTTTCCACCTAAGATGAATAATTTTCACTCAACTGAAGTGCAACCAATCATAACCTATTACCTGCATATATCATTTCATTGGTGGCCATTACTCCTGTTCTCAGTGTTGCTCAATTCCGAGGAAACAAAATCTAGTGACTTGTCACATAGCTGTTTTCAGCCAGAATACTATACTAGACAATACTAAATGCTGGGACACTGTATAGCTGGAGTTTCTGTCTTTTGGATGAGACTTGGATCTGAGAACTTGACCTCCCACAGTCCTTTAAAATACCAAAGCACTATTGGCAAGAGTCCAGGGGTCCCACGCTAGGTGCTGTGGCGGGTAGGTGATGGCAGAGGCTGCATTGGTGCAGAAAGTAACATGCACCTGAAGGCCTTCAATATACTGTTGATGCAGTAGTTCATCTCACAGTCTCTCTGAGTGCTTTCAAATATATATGCTGAAGAGAAAGGATGACGATGCTGAGACCAACAGGACTCCATCTGGAGGAGAAGCATCATGACATTCTGCAAGGAATGATTATAGCCTGCAGATAGCTGTTCCACCCATTCCTGCTACGTGCTGTGTGTATGTCAGAGGTATCGTCGCTTGCAGAGGAAACATGCAGAATAAGTATGGAGGCCTGGTCTCTGCAAGGTCAGGAGCTGTTCTCCCATCTGAGCTCACTTTGCTCAGGAAGGAGCAGCTGGAAATGGGGGCAGCAGTGAGTACTTTGCAAGGTCATTGACGTCAAGGGTAGGTTTTGTCAGAACTGGCAGGACTATTGCATTGCCTTGGATGGCTTATGGAATGCCTTCTTTGAAGGAGTCAGTGATGATTTCGGATGTTCTTTACTTGCTTTCTCCAGACATAAAGCAGGACAGCCAGCCATCCCCGGGTGCTCCCAGGGTTAGATTCTTTGAAGTCCAGAATCCCCATAGCACTGAGCTCTACAGGTTGTCCCCTCGGGCCCCAATCCACCCCCATCCCCAGGGCCAGGGAGGGCAGCACAATGCCACTTACATCAGCCCTACACTCCTCCTTTGGTTGGGGAATTCTCCTCTGACCCATTGTAGTCTCTTTATTAGCCCTGCAGGCCAATGTCGAGTGGCATATAGGAGCTGGAGTAGGGGCCAGAATCTATCCCTAGATTTCTACAGCTGCCAAATTTTTAGAGTTTAAATTAATTGTGGCTGAAAGTGTCTCCCCGGATTCTTCTGTAACAGTGAGCACCATGTGCAGATGTACTCACGTTAGATTCTATTCCTTACCTTTTGTATTTTAGTGTTAGTTCAAGCACTGCATTTGCCATAGACAAGGAGACAGATTATGTAAATAAATATTAATAAAATTGAACAGCAATATACTAACCCAGGACAGGAGAATTCAACCAGGGTTGAAAGAATAACAACATACAAAGAAATTACTAAGAGAACTAACATCTAAATAAATACCAAATTAAAATTAGTTGGACTTAGTAAACATAGCCCTGTCTAAAAGCATTACCTGGGTTCTCATACACTCAGTTGCTCTTTTAGAGAACTGGACAACCTTCAGCCACCCATTAGAGGGACAACCACATCTTTTGTCAAAGCACCTAGGCCCAAATCCCCAAAGGTGCTTAGGCACCTAACTCCCATTGATTTCAGTAGGGGTTAGGCACATAATGCCTTTGAAGAGCTCAGCCTTAACCCTTAAATCCACTCACCAAACACTCAGGGCTTTCTACATGAAAAGTTTAGTGCACAGTAAACTAGGATGGTGAATGTAAATGCACTAGCTACTTCGTACTAATACCCTTACTGTGCACTGAGTGCCCTTGGATGGTTAGCTTAATGCACTCCCTTAATGCACAAAGGCACTCTTAGGGTGCAGTAAACGCAATCACATGGGGAGTTTGTGTGGAGTAGCTAGTTCAGAGTACCTAGTGCGCACTAGCTACTGCAAGCTTTTTCCCCGTGTAGCCGAGCCCTGAGACTTTGCTTTCATTCCAAGGAAAGGTACCACCCAGGTTACTTCAAATGACATTTCTTCTCTTCCAGGGAAACTTCTTGAATCTGCATCTTACTAGTTCCCTTTGCCACTGGCATTCAGGCAGGAAACATTTTGTGCCACTAAACTTCTCAAAGTTTACAGTCCAGTCAGGGAATCTGCATGCATTCCCTCAATGGCTTCCATATCACATGTTCTCAGATTAACCAACTCAGCCTTGGAATTGAAAATCAAGTTGTGTTATTTCTGACTCATATATCATCACTAGTAATAAAGATTCTGCAACCAGAAGTTAGCTGATACTTTTATTGCTGGCCGATGGGTGGGGCACAATAGAATAATCTGGCTAACTCTTCCATAATTGTATTAATTCTTCAGGAGTAAGGGTAGGAGCTGAAGAGAAAAAGTCAAATGAAAAAGGGGCCAATTCAATTACATCACACGAAGGCACACAACTAAATATTGACAAATTTTATAAGTGCTTATACACAAATGCAAGAAATCTAAATACTAAAATGGGTGAATTTGAGTGCCTGGTATTTAATCCAGATATAATAGGCACCACAGAAACATGGTGGAACAATGATAATCAGTGGGGCCTGGTAATATCATGGCACAAAATATATAGGAATTACAGAGTAGGTCACACTAGTGGCAGAGTGGCACTGTATATAAAAGAAGGCATAGAGTCAAATATAGTAAAAAAATCTTAAATGTCTCAAACAGTGCCATCGAATCTCTATGGACAGAGATTTCATGCTTGAATAGTAAGAGTATAGCAATAGGAATATATTACTACTGATAACCTGACCAGGATGGTGACAGTGACTGTGAAATGCTCACAGAAATTAGAGATGCTACGAAAACAGAAAACCCAGTAACAATGGCGGATTTCTACTATCCCCATACTGACTGGAAATATGTCACCTAGGATGAGATTCAGAGATAAAATTTCTAGACACCATTCATGACAACTTCTTGGAGCAGCTAGTCCTGGAACACAGAAGGGGAGAGGCAATTTTTGATTTAGTCCTAAGTGGCACACAGGACCTGGTCCAAGAAATGAATACTGTTGAATGGCTCAGTAATAGCAATCATAATGTAATTAAATTTAACATCCTTGTAGAGGGGAAAGTACCAAAGAAACTCACCCAGGGCCGTAGCAACAAAGAACGTGGCCCCCTCCGAACATATGTCCGGGCGGGGCCCCTTACAATGCAGAAACTGGAATGCGGTATTTATTTTGCCACTTTTAGGGGCCCCCTTCCTTGCGGGGCCCCCTCTGATCGGAGGGTACGGAGGGCGCTCGCTACGCCTCTGAACCCACCACAGTAATATTTGACTTCAAAAAAGGGGACCACACAAAAATGAGGAGGCTAGTTAAACGGAAATTAAAAGGAACAGTCCCAAGAGTGAAATGCCTAGAAGCTCCATGGAAACTTTTTAAAAACCACCATAATAGAGACTCAAACTACATACACATTATAGACTACAATAAATAAATAAATAAACACCCCCCAAAAAAAGAGGACAAAAATGCCACTATGGCTAAACAACAGAGTAAAAGAGGCAGTTAGACAAAAAGAAATCTTTTAAAAATTAGAGAGACAAGGTGGATAAGGTAATATCTTGTATTGGGCCAACGTCTGTTATCTCACCCACCTTATCTCTCTAATATCCCGGGACTGACACAGCTACAACTACACTGCATATAATTTAAAAATTGGAAGTCAAATCCCACTGAGGAAAATAGAAAGATACATAAATTCTGGCAAGTCAAGTATAATTAGGCAGGCCAAAAAAGAATTTGAAGAGCAACTAGCAAAAGACCCAAAAACCAACAGCAATTTTTTTTTTTTAAATACATCAGAAGCAGGAAGCCTGCCAAACAATCAGAATGGCCACTGGATGACCGAGGTGCTAAAGGGGCACTCAAGAAAGACAAGGCCATTGCAGATGAGCAAAAGGAATTCTTTTCTTCACTACAAAGAGAGATTCCCATACCTGAGCCATTCTTTTTAGGTGACAAATCTGAAAAACTGTCCCAGATTGAGGTGTCAATAGAAGAGTTGTTGGAACAAATTGATAAACAGTAATAAGCCACCAGGGTCAGATGCTATGCACCCAAGTGTTCTAAAGGAACTCAAATATGAACTTGCAGAACTACTAACTGTGATTATGTAACCTATCACTTTAATCAGCCTCTGCACCAGATGTCTGAAGAATAGCTAATGTAATGCCGATTTTTTAAAGAGGCTCCAGAGTTGATCCTAACTTCAAACTATAGTAAAGAATATATGAATATTTTGGGGAAGAGTCAACATGGCTTTTGTAAAGGGAAATCATGACTCACCAATCTATTAGAATTCTTTCAGGGTGTCAACAAACATGTGGACAAGGGAGATCCAGTGGATAGTGTATACTTGGACATTCAGAAAGCCTTTGAAAGGTCCCTCATCAAAAGCTCTTAAGCAAAGTAGGCAGTCATGGAATAAGAGGGAAGGTCCTCTCATGGATCAGTAACTGGTTAAAAGATAGGAAACAAAGGGTAGGAATAAATGGTCAGTTTTCACATGGGAGAGAGGTAAATAGGAGGGTAAATCAAGGATCTGTACTGGGACCAGTGCCATTCAACACATTCGTAAATGATCTGGAAAAGGGGGGAAACAGTGAGGCAGCAAAGTTTGCAGACAACACAAAATTACTGAAGATAGTTACGTCCAAAGCTGACTGCAAAGAGTTACAAAGGAATCTAACAAAACTGGGTGACTGTGCAACAAAATAGCAGATGAAATTCAATATTGATAATGCAAAGTAATGCGCATTGGAAAATGTAATCCCAATTATACATACAAAATGACAGGATCTAAATGAGCTGTTATCACTCAAGAAAGAGATCTTGAAGTGAGTGTGGATAGTTCTCTGAAAACATCTGCTCAATGTGCAGCATCAGTCAAAAAAAGCTAACAGAATGCTAGGAACCATTAGGAAAGGAATAGATAACAAGACAGAAAATATCATAATGCCATTATACAAACCCATGCTACGCCCCACAACTTGAAGACTACATACAGTTCTGATCGCCCCATCTCAAAAAAAGCTATATTACAATTGGAAAAAGTACAGAGAAGGGCAACAAAAATGATTAGGGTCATGGAACAGTTTCCATATGAGGCGAGATTCAAAAGACTGGGCCTGTTCAGCTTAGAAAAGAGACAACTAAGGGGGGACAAGACAGAGATCTGTAATATCATGAATGGTGTGGAGAAAATGAATTAGAAACTGTTATTTACTCCTTCACACATCCAATGAAATGAATAGGCAGCAGATTTAAAACAAACATAAAGAATTATTTATTCACACAACGCACAGTCAACCTGTGGAACTCATTACCAGGGGGTGTTGTGAGGGCCAAAGGTATAAATGGGCTCAAAAAAGAATTGGATAAGTTCCTAGAAGATAGGTCCCTCAGTGGCTATTAGCCAAGAGGGTCAGGGATGCAACACCATGCTCTGGGTGTCCCTAAACTTCTGACTGCCAGAAGCTGGATCTGGATAACACGGAATGGATCACTTGGTAAATTGCCCTGATTCATTCATTCCCGCCAAAGCATCTGGCACCGGCCAATGTTAGAAGAGAGGGATTAATATAAAATTTCCAAATTAAATTCCTAGGAAAACGAATCTGACAGAAGTGTTGTAGATTAATTGCACCCCTAGCTGAAGCAGATAGCTGAGAGGTTACATTCTAGCACTTATTCACTGGATCAGGGACTGTGTCTGTCTCTTTATTCACATAAAATACCATTTAATGCAATTCCATACTCTTCACAAGGACTGGAATTTCATCATAGCATCACAACACACAAAAATTACATTTAAGAGTGTGTCTTAAATCAGTCAAAATCAGGACATTTTAATTCCAGATTGAAATTTGTTACATAATTCAGCTAAAAGCTGTTCCTAAAATAGGGGCTGCATATAACTCACATTGCACAGAAGAGTTTGGAAAGCCTGTAATTCTTACTGGGATGATATTCATCATTTGATTATTTAAATCTAAAGCGCTTGATTCTTCATTCGGATTGAGCTATGTAATGCACCTCCCACATATTTTGGGGCTGCCTGGGGGCTTGACATAAACTATAGCAGCCTGCCACAAGCTACGGCTGCTTTAATTTATGTCAAACTGCCCTTGTCTCTTAATGGTTGTTTCAGCAGCCATGAGGAGCCGGAATACAACAGGGTTGCTGCCATGCCACTTTCCTTTGGCTGAACCCTTGGCATGCCCCACATTGAGGGCTGTGATGGGTTGGGGGGGGGGGGGGGAGGGGCGCGGCCTAGAGTCACTGTATACTAGAATTCCCGGGTGGATATATCTATTTCCTTTACATCCCTTTTTCACCACCAGAGTAGTGTTGTCTTTGGGCAATGGAGAATGAGATCCTATGTCTAAATTACCACAAATATCTTTGTTTTTGTCATTTAAATCTAGGCTTTTACTTACTGTGCCATTTTCGAAGCATTGCACAGGGTTTTCGCCACATGACTCCTATTCAGAATCAGTTTGCTAATTCTTAATGACCATTATTTAATAAAACATGTATGAATTTCCTTCATCTTTATTTAACCTTAGCTTTACAGGCAAATTAGAAACGGTCTCCCCATAAAAAGTGTTAATATAAATAATTAAGAATGTTAGGCAGGAAGGTATTCTGGTATAGTTCTAGAGCACTTCTATTAGCATCTCCATTTAAATTGTAAGCTCTGGGTTCCATAGAGAGTCATCGACTTAAGGACTTGTCTGCACTGGGTTTTCCTGCATGTATAGTTACACCAAGGTAGCTGCACTGGTGCAAACCACTAGACTACGTACATATTGCATTGGTATAAAAAGTGATTTGCCCCAGTGGGTCTTGTCTATACTAGGAATTTCCACTGGTGTAAAAAAACACTTAAAGAGGCAATGTGGTTTAGTGGATAGTGCTCTTGTCTTGGAACCAGGGGACCTGGTTTCCATTCCTGACTTAGCCCCATCCTGCAGAGAGATCTTGTGCAAGTCACTCCCCTACCCCCACCTGGTGTCTGTATGCCATATTTGGGGTCAGGAAGGAAATTTTCCCTAGGTCAGTCTGGCAGAGACCTTGGGAGGTGGTTCATCTTCCTCTGTGGCATGGGGCACTTGCAGGTTTAAACTAGTGTAAATGGTGGATTCTCTGTAACTTGAAGTCTTTAAACAATGATTTGAGGACTTCAGTAACTCAGCCAGAGGTTAGGGGTCTGTTACAGGAGTGGGGAGGGTGAGTGAGGTTCTGTAGCCTGCATTGTGCAAGAAATCAGACTAGATGATCATGATGGTCCCTTCTGACCTTAAAATCTATGAATCTGTCTTGCCTATTTAGACTATAAGCTCTTTGGTGCAGGAACTGCCCCCCACTCTAGCTACAGCTACACTTGGCACAGCAACTGTGATTTCCAGCTTATGTAGACAGCTAGCTCCCACGGTGTCAGCATGCGAATACTAGTAGTGTAGTCCAGACAGCATGGGCAGCACAGATCAGTCATGTTGAGTTCATACTCATGGGGTTCAGGCAGGTTCGTACTCAGCATGGCTAGCCCACGTCACCATGTATGGAAAAGTAGTTGAACATACAAGCACAGCCAAAACCCTGCAGTTTTAAAAAAACAGCACCTCTAGGAAATAGATTGAGCTGGAAGTGCATTCTGGGTACTGCCATGCAAATAATATTGAGCATTCTACTTTGCAGCAGGTTTGGAAATGTGAGAAAAATATCCTACATATTGAGAAGTGTAGAAAAAAAGAACATTAAACTGCCTCCACCCAGCATGATCTCCTTAAATTGGGTTTCTTTTTTAGATTCTTTCCAAGACTATTTGGTACACAAAAATATTGTAAATCTCAGCATTTGAGACAAGCTATTTGTACTCTGCATGCCATGTGTACTGAATAATAAATAAAACCACGGTTTTGCTACATCCAGCTCTGTGCATGCCACAAGTACTAAACTTGACACAAATGTACTAACAAAAGCCCGCTTCATGGGAAATAAAGAAGCATCCCAGTTGCTTACAGCCGGTCAATCTGATCCCATGCAACCAACAAAGGCTGCAGTGGCTTGATTTTCAGATTCAAGGTTGAGTTTAAGTTGCTGACAGTTGGAAAAATAGCTTTTTTACTTTCAAATGGAGCAATTTTGAATAGGAGTTTATTTGGGGGTGGGGAGAACATATCAGCAAAGCAATTTAGCACATGCTGAAGTTTAAGCTTGTGTGTAGTCCCATTGACTTTGTGTTTCTCCCATCCTCCACACTGACCCATCAGAGCAGGACCTCATGAAAGGATATAACAGCTGCATATTCCCCTGTACTCCAGGAGAGCTCTCAGTGATCCTCCTGTGGTAGGATGGCAGCACTGGGCTATCCCCAACAGCACACTCTAGCCCATATTGTTTTGTTATCACAGAAGAATATATTTATCCTAGTACTTTAGAACTATAGTATGGATTTTGCAGTATGGAAATACTCTGCAAATGGACAAGCCCTGAACCCATTGAAGCTGATGGTAAAATTCCCATTGGTTTCAAATCCTGGCAGCCTGGGCACTCTTTTTCACCCAATCAAAATACATCATCCAGATTTTCCTCTCTCTGCTGTTTTTCATCCTACCAGTTTAGGGCCTGATACAATTCCCACTGACATTAATGGGGATTGGATCAGTCCCTTAGCCTCAGTACTGCAATGCACAAAGAGGTTCCCTGAAGCAATGTGATTCCGAAAATGTTTTCAGTAGCTACCCAACAAGCAGGTCAGCAGGTGTTTTACTTACTCCACATTGTCTCAGTCACAGGTCTGGATTTGTCAGTTAAGCTAGAAAAACACTTCTGGAATATAGTTATCCAAGGACGGAATCCAGTTACTGTTGGACTCAACCGATGCCAGATTATATCCCACATTTTGGCTGTAAAGACACTCTGGGCACAAGATCGAAAATAAAAACCACATTTCACTGATCTTGCTTCCAATCACTTTTCTTAACAAGGCTATTTTTAGAAGCTGTTCACTTTCACCAGCAAGAGCTGCAGAAGGTTTTTATTTACTTAAGAGATTTGAACATTTATTACATTGCATCTGTAGATAGAGTTAATTTACTATATATTTTTCAGAGTTCCCACCAAAACATTGTTTCAGCTGAGTTTAGAGACGGGCAATTCAACCTCAGAAAGAATCTATAGTTAAGAACCTTTTAGAATTTCTTAGGTTGTAGTATTTGAACCTCAGCAGAAGATTTTATTCTATTTGGGAGAAGGAACAATATTTTTATCTTTGATCAAAAGAAACAAAAAACAGTGTTGTATTAAAAAGGGTGAAGTGCTTTTTGTAGACTTTAGATTTCAAAGTACCAAAGGCTTGGTGGTTCTATACATTTTTCTGAATTCTCCTGTCTCTAGCTTAGTCACAATACAACAAAATATAAACAAACATATTCTGCCATAGGTTACTTTGAATACAGCCTCTCTTGCATAGGTGTAACAGATGGTAGAATTTGGATTTTTAATATTGCAGACTGTCATAGTGTCCCTAATTCCAGGACTGTGGCACATCTGGGATAAGTATGCAAAAGCATCACTAAAATGACTCCTGAATAAAGAGTTCCCATTGACTTGTCTTCAGTGACAGTTGGATCAGGCCTTAAGACCATATCCTGTATTGCTGCACTAGCGGCCTGATTCAAAGCTCCTTGAAATCAGCAGGATAGGCCCTTATTAAGCACTGACAGATGTGCATCAACATTTACATTTTAAGGTGAGACTGTTGCTGTTTATTACAACACTTTATTGTAAATACTTCTATTTAAAAGAATACCAGTTATTTTCTATTCCTGGAAATAAAAGTTAGATTACATGTTTTTTTATTAGTAATATTCTTTAAATCCATTTCAAGTGAACAGGCAGCAATTGGAGCAAATTGCATAATACTACAGGTACCTTATAACCATACATAATAAGATAGTAATGCTAAATATCATTATAGGCTACATTCTGACCCCGTTATTCTTGCTTAATAGTACCTTGTTCCATGATTGATCCCACTGATTTCAGTGGGACTACTCATGTTTTATAATACAGTTTAGACTTGCCTGTGTAGATGGGTATAGCATGTGCTGGTCAACCCAACAATGTTATAAATACACAGGTGACCAAATGTCCCGATTTTATAGGGACAGTCCTGATATTTGGGGCTTTTTCTTATATAGGCACCTATTACCCGCCACCCCCATCCTGATTTTTCACACTTTCTATCTGGTCACTCTATACTGTGAAGCACTTTGGGAAAGCTTTGATTTGATTGTGCAAAAACACCATGTACTGCTGAGTTCGGTCGAAAAACTCCCATTGGTTTGTTTCAGTGGAACAGGTTCAGTCTTGAATTAGAAAGCGTTTATAATTTTTCACCTAAATTATTGTTAGGGTCTGGGTTATTCTTATATCCAAATCAAGGACATGAACACTATTTAGTCCTATGCATGTATTTTGTGTGTAGCAGCTGCTTCAAAATAAAAAATATGTTAAAACTGCTGCAGCATTTAATTTTCCTTTGGCATGTTGCCTATTTCAGCTAGGGGTTGGAAAATCCCCATCTGAGACAGGGTCCAAACTATACCCTTAGTTCTGCCCATATGCCCGCACAGAGTCCCTCTGGAGTAGGATCCCGGTGCAGGGTCAGGATCCATATGGACATACAGATGGATAACCATTGAAAATCCACTGAAGTCAATGGAGATACATCAGCATAATACTGGTTTCAGCTCAGAATCGGGCTCTCAGTTTTTCACTGCTGAAAATTATCTGATTTATAAAAACCAATTATAGTTTAAGTTCAAAAAAGGATAGGCTAGCTTGTTTAACCAGATTTCCAGACAAAGTGATACCACGGAAAAAATATTTAACATGTTTCTCTTCCATTATGTGCAACCACTCTCACCTTCATCCCAGACTAGAATCACAGCAGCTGTCTAAACGCTTGTCTTCCTAATATCTGACTTGATGGCTTGCCCAAATTCTGACTGACAGACTCCGCCAGGCGGAGAGAGGCCTCTAGTCACTGACACTCCATCACAGGTGCGTTTCCCACTTGGCTGTTGGTCAAAACTAACCATAAACAACAAGCTGGGCAGGCCAGTTTCTTAATGAGTATGTGCTCACTCTCCAGAAAGTGAAACTTTCTGCTGCTTTGCTTTCATTCATTCAGCCTCCTCTTACCCTCCCCGCAAGGACACCACCACTCTGTACACAACAGTCTTCAGGTATATATTTATGATTTTTTGAGTGAAAACATCTGTGGCCAAGGAATTATCCCCTTTTTAAATGATGATTTAATGCTTGTGAAGGGGGCCTTTTGACAGCTCTTGCAACAGCTCTATTGACAGAACAGAGCAGGTATGAGCACCACTCTCTTCTCATTCAACCCCCTTTTCAAAACCCACAACCCCTCAAAAGAAGTGAGTCAGCAATGACATCAGTAGATATATTTGCTTTTTAGAAAATCTAGTTCATCATGACCTGTGTGTGACACTGGCAAAGTGCAATGTGTCCCCTCATGTACAGCTGATCAACTGAAGATAGCTGCTTGGTACTGCTCCCAGCTAGCAGACTTAGTCTTTTAGCTCAGGTGGTAGCAGACTGTGCTTTGGAGCTAGAAGTCCTCAGTTCAATCCCCTCTCATGGCACAACTAGGATATCAGTACATGCACGTGGTGCCCAGTCAATGTACCTCAGTCCCCACCTTTTGGAGTACGAGAATTTGTCTCTCTAGTCCAGTGGTTCTCAACCCGCAGGCCATTTGTGGCCCAATCAGCACACAGCTGCAGCCCATCTGACATCCTCGGGGAAGGCCATACAAATAGTATATATATATTGTGTGGATGTGGCCCACTAACACATAGAGAGCTGCATATGCGGCCCACACTGATAAATAGGTTGAGAACCACTCCTCTAGTCCCATTCAATACTTGGCTCAGAACTGCCAAAAGCGGGGCCGGCTCCAGGCACCAGCCGACCAAGCACGTGCTTGGGGCGGCACCTTAGAAGGGGCGGCCAATGTTAGGGTGGCGGGGGGCGCTCGCGGTGTTGTTGGGTTTTTTTGTTAGTTTGTTTCGGCTGGGCAGCGCGGGGGGTGTTTCGGCGGTGCGGCGCGGTGCTGGGGGGGGCTTCGGCGGCGTGGCGCTGGGGGGGTTGGGCGGCGCGGCGCGGGTTTGGGCAGTGCGGCGCTGGGGGTTGGCCAGCGCAGCGCTCCGGGGGTTTGGGCGACGCGGTGCTGGGGGGGCGGGGGTTTGAGCGGCCCGGCGCTCCGGGGGTTTGTGCGGTGCTGTGACGAAGTGGGGGATTTTCTTGTTTGTTTTCTTGTTTTCGGTGGGGTTTCAATGGTTTGCATGCGGAGGGGGTGGGACTCAGTTTCCCTGGGTGTTACTGGTTTAATGAGGTGAGGGGAGAGGGAGTTTGTTGTTACAGACGACCGGAGAGGGAACGTGGGACCCCAGCCAATGGCCTGAAGGATGGACACCCCAGCGACGGTGACCTGAGACCCCGACCCGGAGACCCAACTCAGGAGTTCCAGCCGGTTCTGGCCAGTGGGAGGACAATGGCCTGCAGAGTGAGGACCCAGTGACCTAAACAGCCGGTTCCAGCCAGAGGACAGAAGCGAGGAGAGGAGGCCCCAGTTTACAACCCTGTTTATCTGGAGAGAAGACAATGGACAGAGGCGGGGCTTGGGCTGGAGAGGGGGAGCTGGGAAGTAGGGGGGCTCTGGGCTGGAGAGGGGGAGCAGGCAGAGCCCACCTGGATGCAGAGAGACTGGGATGTGCTGGGCTGAGGGAGGCCAGGCCTGAGGCCCTGAGAGTTTCCTGTGCTGTGTTCAACTCTCAATAAATCCTCCTGTTTTATGCTGGCTGAGAGTCACTCCGGTCTAGAGAACAGGGTTGCATCAACCCCTTCGGGGGTGAAGGCCCCGGGGGTCCACAGCGAGTGGACTCCCTGAGGGGGCCCATGGCAGAGACAGACGTGCTAAGGCTCAGAGAGGTGCGGCTCCAGGAGGTGGAGGGGCCTGACCCCGAGAGAGAGTGGACCCCCGAGAAGGGCTGTCGCACTGAAAGGGGCACCCCCCACGAACTGCACGGGGCCAAGACTGGGCACGATCTGTGAGTCCGTGACAGGTGCGGTGCGGTGCTCGGGGGGGCGGGGGTTTGGCCGGCGCGGTGCTCGGGGGGTTGGGCGGCCCGGCGCACTGCTGCGGGGGTTTGGCTTGGCTTGGCTGGGCCGGCCCGGCTCGGAGGGGGGCGGGGGTTTGGCTGGCCCGGCGTTTGGGGGGGGGGTTTGGCCAGCGCGGCGTTCCGGGGGTTTGGGCGGCGCAGTGCTCGGGAGCGGGGGGAGTTTGGCCGGCCCGGCGCGGGGCTCGGGGGGAGGGGGAGATGGAGGTTTGGCCGGCCCGGCCCGGCACTCGGGGGGGGCGGGGGTTTGGCCGGCCCGGCGCGGGGCTCGGGGGGGGGGGTTTGGCCGGCCCGGCGCAGCGCGGCGCTCGGGGGGGGGGGTGTTGGGCGGCCCGGCGAGGCGCTCGGGGGGGGGAGGAGGTTGGACGGCGGTTTGGGCGGCCCGGCGCGGTGCTGGGGGGGGAGGGGTTTGGGCGGCGCGGCGCTGGGAGGGGGGATGTTACGGCGGGGCGGCGCTCTTCTTTTTTGCCTGGGGCGGCAAAAAAGTTAGAGCTGGCCCTGGCCAAAACAGTTCCAAGGTCTGCCAATTGTGTTGGTAGGTCACTTGATGTGGACTTGCATTCGCTGGGAACTGGTGTTTAACCAAGAATGTGTTTCCATAGACTATCAAACAACCATCAGATGGAAATGATTTTTGGGCTATTTCTGTTAGCCAGTGGTAGCAACTTCTACAACAGCATAAGAGGTGGGCAACACTCCCTACACCAACCCCCCAATCCCAGCCTTAGGGACACCGGAAATGGAAGGAGAAACTACCCGGTGCCTGCTAAATTTCCCAGGGAAGGAAAGATCATCTACATTCAAAGACATCAGAGCTGTATGTCAGAGAGAGAAGTGTTGTATGCTGTCCCCTCAGATTCCATGTGTAAGGAAGGCTCTGAGATGAGGGACCAAAGGGAAGAGAGTGTTTGCATGGATTGGCCCAGAGTTCATGTGTACATGAAACTCCAAGCAAAGTTGAAGGCATGGAACAACTCTGATCATGGATGTGCAGCACCCATCTTCTTAGGTTCACAATAGCACCCTTCATCTGAAGAGCTGTAGGCACTTAACAGACATTGATGAATGAAGTCACACAGGTAGGTAACTATTATCCCCAGTTTACTGAATGGGAAACTGAGGTACAGAGAGGCTAAACAATTTGCCCTCAAATCACAAAATGAATCAGTTACAAAATCAGGAATAGAACCAGGCCTCCTGAGTCACCAGCCCCTGTTTTAATCGCTTTATAAACCAGGCTCTAAAACTCAGCAGCTTGACATCACAATACAAAGTTACAGAGAGTGTAATTGTTAAAACCAATACTCAACACAATCCCTGCTAAAGCCTGCAATTCTAAAGGCCAATGCATTAAGGCTTCTGTATCAGCCCCACAAGAGCTCTGTATGCAGTGCCATATTGTACAATCCCATCATATTTTATCTGTGAGATTAGTAACAATAACACAGTGGAACACCAGCACTGTGCTTCTGCAATTGCAAGAGCAAGATGGGTCAAAAGTACCTGACTTTCATGTTATTCCCCCAGCATGTTCAAACAACCCCAGGCAATCTCCATGGGAATCCAGGTGCTGCTGTACTCTCAAAAAGCTTTCTGAGACTAATTTGAATTCCAATTTCATTCCTGGTGTGTCTCCACTGACTTCAATAGAGTCACAGCAGGGATAATTTTGTCTCCCTGGCTCTTACAGAAAATAAAACCCATATCAATGTAGCGCATAAACCTGTATTTCTGAAACTTTATCATTAGAAATCCATTCCTCCGTTTGAAGAAAACTGAAATGGAATCCATGGCTTCTTTAGGTCAATCAGCCCTCTCTGTATATGGGGACACCCTCCCATATGTACGCACGCACACACACACACACACAGGCGCCGACTCTGTGGGTGCTGCAGGGCTGGAGCACCCACGGGGAAAAATTAGCAGGTGCTCTGCACCCACAGGCAGCCAAGCTCCCCCCGCCTTCCCTCCTCCCCCCCTCCCAAGCGTGCCGTATCCCCGCTCCTCCCCCTTCCTCCCAGCACTTCCCACCCCCATGCCACCTAACAGCTGTTTGGCAGCACTTAGGACTTTCCAGGAGGGTGGGGGAGGAGCGGGGATGTGGCGCTCAGGGGAGGAGGTGGAGAAGAGGCATGGCAGGGGCAGGGACTTGGGGGAAGGGAGTGGAATGGGGGCAAGGAGGGGGCAGGGCTGGGGTGGGAAAAGGTGGGGCGGGGCGAGGATTTTGGGGAAGGGGGTGGAATTGGGGCAGGGCGAGATCGGTGCAGGGGCAGGGCTGTGGGGGGGGTGTTGAGCACTCACGGGGCAGAGGGGAAGTCGCCGCCTATGCACACACGCGCACACACACACACACTGGATATGTCTATACTGTTCATTCTTTTCAGCAGCATGTAGAGTATGTACACTACCTATCCCTCAGTAAGGGTATAAATAGCAGTGTAGACACTGAGACACTGCTTAGGTGAGTAAAGACACACCTGAACCCTGTGGCTATGTGCTCGGGAATGTACCCTACACAGCGCTCTACTTGCCCAAATGGTGCCTCCCAGGGAAAGGCTCCGCCAGGCAGGGGACAGAGGGAAAGGCTCCAGCAGCTCCGTGCTGCCAAGCCTTTCTCCACTGCCTCCCCCTGCCAGAGCCTTTCACTGACACAGGTAGCTATACACCGAGTGTGGACGCAGGGGGAAGGGTATCTCCCTGAAGAAAAAGAGAAGTGGGGTTCCAGCTCGAGTTTGTTTTCTTTCCCTCCCCAACGACCATGATTAAAGCTCTTCCCCACTCCTCTCCTGCCCACAAAGGGAGGGCCTTGCTGGGTTAGTAAAATAGCTCATGTTATAACACTGTAAGATGCTGCAAGTTGGCACTGGTGCCTCTACATATTTCTGTCTCTTCCAAGTTTGATCCGACTGGGCTTACTCACATGTAGGGGATAGCTCCTGGTTAGTAGGGAGCAGTGCAAGAGAAGGATGTGGAATCACCAGAAAAGGAGACACATGCACCTCCTGCTGCTGATCATTGTCAAGCAAAGCAGCATTAATGCCAGCAGGGAATTGTGGGCTTCCTGCTTAACGCAAGCCTGGGATAACATCACCATCTGCACCCCAACAGCGGCCCATGTGCTCACAATTTGTTGTGGCACTGCTCAAACAGAGCTCACTACCTTCTCTGTGCCTGTGACCTGCTACACAAACAAAATTACCTTTAGATTCCTCTTCTGAGGCCAGAGTTCAGTTCCCGCCGAGTGCACCTGCCAGGAGCTGCCCCAGATAACAGTCAGACACCAGTTCAGTTTGACTAAAATCAAAGGAGTTTGTATTTGAAACCTTACAAAAGGGAGCAGAAGTCCTAAAATACACATCATGTTAAATTCAGAGGTGACCTACAGGGGGTGTAAATTAGACTTCAATAGGTGGAATTAAGTGGATGCAAATTGGTCTATGTTGGTGCTGAGGAGCTGGAAGATAGCACAGGAAGGGAGTGACCTACTTTAATTTAAACCTTCTTACATCCTCCTAGTACCTGCTTTTCCTGATGCTCCCTTCTTTTCCAGGTCATTCACATGGAATTACACAATTTTAGGCTCCCTAAGACTAATGGGCCAAAATAACGAGTGATGTGTAGGAGGGTGCACATTGGTAAGTGTTGGGAGAGGTTTAGTTAGTCTGCACTACAAAGTTTTGCTGGCATAGCTATGTCGGTTAGGAGAGTGGGGGGAAAACCACCCACCTGTAGTTTATACAGCAATGTTGGCAAAACCCCCAGTGTGCAGTTCTGCCCACAGAAAAACTTCTGTCAGCATCTGCTGCATCCGCACTGGAGGCTCTGCCAGCACAGCTATACTAGTATTAGCTATACTGGCAGAGCATTTGTAGTGTAGATAAGCCCTAAGATGATGCAACATACTTGCTGAGGAAGCTTAGGCTGACCTGTACTGACCTGTGAATTGGGCCTTTCTGTACTACATGAATACTACACAGTGCATTGCTAGCACTAGCTTGCAGGAGCTCTTTACAAACAATGTCAGCCATTTAGTATTTAACAATATTTGTATTTTCTGTTTTCGCTGTTACAATTTCCAGTGCATGTTGTTTGGTGTTTTGGGTTTTTTTTATCCATGATGGACCTGATCCATCTGTTGTTACAGACTGAGTTGGTAGGGGACTAGTAGCTGGGAATTTTGAATGGAAAGTTCTCCCTGTTCTCTCAAGTGTAGCAGGAAAAATACACACAACAGACTACAGTAAGTACTGGCTGATAGTGGTTCCAACTCAAAGAATTCCAGTCCCACATCCTCCCAGCAGGGACCACACTCCAGTCCCCACTCCCTGGGTCTCCTTTGGCCAGGGAGTCTCCCCTCTCTCTTACCCAAACAGTGCATGAGATGGTGCCGCCAAATGTCGAGTTCTTGGCAGACTCCCCTGCACTTTACCACACAGGAACAGACTCCCCATGCTCAGGTTGAGACCCATTTGGTCTGGCCGCCCCTCTGTCTGGATAGACAAGCAGCAAGGTCAAATCTGAGTGCCACTGAGACCCGATGTGCTTGGTTGCAGTGCTTGAATGCCAGTCACTGAAATTTGGCTCAACCCCCCTCCATCTGTACGGGGGTGTGTGTCAAATTTCAGTGATGTTGGGACCACTCGGCCAGAGCAAGGTTTTGGACCGCTCCAGCAACAGCCATACTGATTTAGTACAAGACCACTGCTTAAAAGTGGTTGGGCATGTCTCCCCAGACCCACAGTTATGGAACTTACAACCAGTGCAAAAAGCTGTGGGTGGGTGGGGGCATTCGTGCCCTCTCTCCCCCAAATGGGGATACCACATTACAAATACCCTTGGAGAATGATGTGTGTCTCTATCTGGACCCAGTGGTACTAAGAGAGGAAAGGGGCTCTCACAACCTGCAGTACTGATAGCTCTGTGATTGTTAGTTAGGCATTGCACTATACCACAACTGCCTGTAATGTATTCCTGTGTATCTAGAGACGAAAGGGCAGGGGTCTGTATGTGGTACAGCTAAAAATGCTTGGGATGAAGGCAACATTATTTCACACCCATGCCTGGGAGTAAATTGTGTGGTAATTAAGTCTGAACTAAAGGAAAGCGTTATTCAGAAAACTGTAGAAGTCTGAGATGGAAAAGATTTATTTAGATCATCTAAACAACCCTCTTGCCAGGATGGATAGACAGATATGACAAAGCTGGTTTTACCCTTTGAGACAAAGGACAAAATTTATGTCCTCAAGGCTTGGTCCCAATTTTCATATTAAAAAAGAAGTGAATAACTGAGAAAAGTTCAGTATAGTATTAGCACAAGAAATATACACCATTGGCAACAATCGTGCTTTGGTAAAGGGCGCGTGGGGGGACACACCCACAATGCCTTTTTTATATAGTAGTTCTATGAATACTTCATATACCTAAATATTCCATCTGTTCTAAATATTTCCATCTGAGGAAAGAGTGCCCTATCACTGAGGCTGTGCCTTATCACTGAGATTATGGCCCAGAGACGTGGGTTCCAGTCCTGCTTTGCCACAGGCTTCCTGTCTGACCATTGGCAAGTCACCGTGGCTGTTTAGGCCCCTGCTCCCCATCTGAAAACTGGGGATAAGAATACTTCCTTACCTCACAAGGATTTTGTGAGGCTAAATGAATTAAAGGTTATGAGGTGTTTAGATGTTATGGCGATGAAGATAGATAGACAAGGGAACTTTCCCTCCCTGCAGGTTGAATAATATTAAACAACACTGAATTTCTGTTAAAAAAAAAAAAAAAAAAGACCTCCCCTTTCTACAAGGGAGGTGGCATTTTAAAGCCCATAGAAAGGGAACATTTATATAAATGCAGCTTACTTGGCCATTAAATCCCATGGCTATTATTTTCATGAGGTGTTTGAACAGGAGCTTTCTCCTTCACCAACCAGGCTCATCTTCTACTCCTTTGTTTGCGATGTCACAAATTGTTACTGTGTGATTACTGTGGAAATTCAGAATTATGTCTTCACTGTTTCATCCAGTAAGAGAAGAGATGCTGGGAGGGAAAATTCCTTATTTAAAGAAAATTCCTTATTTAAATAAAATATCTTTGCTAATCAGCAAATATGGCATGAATTTATGAAACACAATGGGAATTGAGTTGATGCCTTAATTCTCTCCTCTCATGGATGTACCTCTTGAAATATTTTCCCTTTTGTGTTCAGTAGTCTTTAGCAAACCGATTTTATTGGCAGAAAAAAACACTTTGTAGTCTAAAGAACAAAGCAAAGGTAAGGGGGAAGAGGATATACTGTTGTTACCCCTTTTGACCTGAGTGGTTAGCCAACATTCTTGCAGGTTGTTTCCAGCTGGAGGAAGAAACTGAGATAGAGAGTCAGCTATTTCTTTGATGCAATCCTGTTCATTTCTAAAGAATGTACACAGTCCTGTTTCCCTGAACAATCAAACGGCAGGAGGCAGTTTCTTTGCTCATAGCTCCAAGCCTTTTTCTAGCCAACATGCTGCCCAAAAGCTCTCTCTCTCTCTCTCTCTCTCTCTCTCTCTCAAGCGCTTCTCTGGTTGTTTCTGGTGCTTCTGTGCCACCTTCTGTTTGCATCTGTGGTGTTTCTGCTGCCTCTTTCCACACATATGCACTTCCCTCAAACAATGCCCAGCCCCCTACATTTACACTACACCTTTAGTAAAACCTTTCTGCCCACATAGCTCAGTTTCAGACCAACCTGGCATGTGGTCTGTGTTTTGGGTGGTGGCTCTTATTGTTTAGCTATCTAGTCCATAAAGGAGCTTAATTGTTTTTTATTACATTTATCCTGAATTAAGGGCAACTGTTACACTCACCAGTTCAATGAGGTTTCACCCAACCCCCAGCATATCACTTTGTTCCTTTTCACTGAAAAATACATCATCTAAAAGTATTCATTTGTCATCACTGTAACTCGGAGCAAGCAAAAATAATGGGAGCAACAACATCAATAACGCTGCATTTTATAATCTTTTTGTATCCCTTTAAATCAGCGTAATCTATCATGTTCATTTTATAGGACTGGGTATCAATATTCTTAGAAGCCCACAAAAGAAAATTAAATCATACTACAAATTTGTGTTGGGCATAAAGGGAGGTTTTGGTCAGATTAACCATCCAAATATTTTGTCTCCTCCTCTTTTCCCCCCACTTTGTGACTCTCCAGTATTCTACGTGGCTTCCTTTCTCGCGATACAATCCTCAGGAACCTTCAAGCTGGGTCCCTAGGAGAGGGACGGAGGACTTAGCGTGTAAGCTCCTTGGGGCAGGAACTGTCTTTTTGTTTTACAATGCCTAGCACAATGGGGTTCTTGTCCATGACTGGAGCTCCTAGGCACTATGGTAACACGAATGATAAACAAACAATAATAATAAGGATCTTTAACTGATCTGAACCTGGAAGGAGGTTTGCTTCACTGTGGTTCTTACAACCATTAACTCTACTAAAAATGAGTGTGAAATTTGTTATTAGAATTCATTAATAGATTTACTTCATTCCTCTATTGTACAGCAGAGTCACTCAGATGCCATGGTGATGGGCGTAGTGCAAGGACTTAAAATAAAACGTTGGGAAAAAATGATAAAACAACTGAGCCAAACTATATCTTTAGAAGGCAATGCTACAGGACCCTCTGACAATATTAAATAGCCCTGCTGCCTCCAGTAGGGTTTAATTACCTGCCCTCTTCCCCCCCATGGTTTTATTGCCATGTTGCTACACTGACACGTGGAACCATGGTCTCATGTCTGGGCATGCTGTAATATTATTCCCTGAAGCATTTCCTCTAGAAATGATGTTTCAGCACCAGGAAAACAGACTGGCTGGTGCTGACATGACATTTCCAGTACTTCTAGGAACTACGATGCACTCTTGCACCAGGTTGGTGGGGATCTGTGGGGCAGCAGGGTGGACAGGGGAGAGGGTTTTCCTTTTTAATCTCTATCTTTCTTTTTTAAAAATTGATCCAAGTTGTCATTCCTTCCCAAAATATTTTGCATAATCAAGAATGTTTTTTCCTATGTTGTTTATCTCTGCTTCCTAGTTACCACCTCGTGACCTGATAACCTCTTTATTTGTGACCTGTTGCCATGGAAAGATATGTGAGGACATAAATAAAAGGCCACAAGTTTTCAAACATATCTGGAAAATAGCCAGATGTATTTTTACAACTATAGGAAAGACTCATCACGCAAGAATGGGCTCACTATTAAATGATTAGTTTTATACTTTGCAAGGCTGGTGTTGAAACCTGTTCTTTAAACAAGTAGTCACCTCTTGTTGCCAGATACAGATAATTAGCTTGGAATGCAGGTAGGGTGACCAGATGTCCTGATTTTATGGGGACAGCCTGATATTTGGGAATTTTTCTTATATAGGCGCCTATTACCCCCACACCCTCTGTCCCGATTTATCATACTTGCTATTTGGTCACCCTAGATGCAGGCTTATAGTGACTGAATGCAATGGGAAAGTGCAAGACCATTACAATATTTGGGAATTCAAATTGTGAAATGTTCAGTTTCCCCTTTTTCCCCAGCTGTGAGATTTCTACTGTCAAATACAGAACTTTGCTTTTCCCTTAGAAGATTATTGTCTCAAATGCAGATATAGTCAGAGCAATCTCTTCTTGTTATTTCATTTCCCATTGATAAACTTTTTTCTACTGTTGGACCCCTTAGCAAGCAATTACCAACACATGGGTAAACAACTCCTCACCAGTGTGAGTAAGGGGTTCACAATCTGATCCCATGTTAGGGAACGGGAGAACAATTTCCTGCATTAAGGCCCCAGTCCTGCACTGAGCTTTGTGTGGATGGGTCCCTACCCCTTGCACAGGGTTATTTTGACTTCAAGGGTATCTGGCTATACAGAGCTTCTTGTAAGATCAGGGCCTAAATTAGCACCCCACTTGAAAATGTTCAAACGGAATTTGAAAATGCTTAACTTAAAGTTACATTTGACTTTGGGAAAATATGAGTTCTGGTCCAATGGATAAATGCATTTGCATAAATATTTTTTCCAATTAAGCCTAGATGCAGGAGTAGAATTACTTCCAATAAAGAACATGTAATGACTGGGTAGTACAAACATCCATCTAATTGGAAACATATTTTAAATTAATTTAAATCACTGTTTTTCCAAGGGAAAATTAACTAGAGTAAGGTCATTACCAGGATCTTTTAGCTGAACTTTCCCCACTGAATTTTTAGATTAAAAGGAAACTCAGATCTGAACCACCTCTCAGTTAGGTTTTTTAAAACCAAACCCCAGCCTCCATGGGCCAACTCTAGTTTAAAATAAGGATAGAAATTATGTGACATCCAAAACAGGCTTGTGAAACCCAAACCACCACTGCGTTCCCCACCCTTATTCCTAGATGTTCGCTTTCCTTTAAGGCTGTCTCTCAGCCCCTTTGTTCTCAGCATACAATTCAGTGATCTTATAGACAATTTTTTTAAATTAAGGATGAAATCCTGACCCTATTGAAGTCAATGTGAGTTTTGCCAGTGACTTCAGTAAGGCCAGGATTTCACCCAGAGAGTTTTTAAATCATTATTGGGAGGAATTCTGACTACATCATCCATTAGGAGCTTTTTTCTACACAGTATCAAATATTTGTAGTTATTGCAAGGGCTTATTGAAAGAGGGCATGGTGAGGTTTATATGAAATATTTCATACCCAGTAAGACAGTTGTGACGGTTGCCATGGAGAGTTCCAATGTATTACACTGGGATTATTTCTGTAATCTCACTGGGCTAGGAACTATCTTGTAATTATTTAGGTGTACAGTGCCTACACAGTGAAGTCTGGATCCTTGGTGGGGGCCTTCATGTGCTACCACAATAATAATAATGTCAGTTTTTAAAAACAGACCAACTTCATTCACCCCGAGCAGAGGTTCACTGGAACTAGAATTGCAATTTTGTACCCTGCAATCATTGACATTAGAGATTGGCCCAAGATGTGACATTTGTCTCTGTTGTGATAATTGGGCCTACAAATTTACCCTAATTGTGACTTCAACTGTAAAAAGTGAGTGCAAGTTCATAAGATGTCACAATAACCTGTAACAACCAATATTGATGGGAAAGGTATGAAAAAGAGACAGAAAGACTGAACTAATCCAAACAAAAAGGCCTACAGACATCACTCAAGAACTGTGTGTTAAGATCATGTCTGGTAAACAAGAGAAGTGTGGAACCAGAAATCAGTGAGCCAAAATTGGTATGTTGGAAACTAGGCCTAATTGGTGGACAAAATAATGAGGGGATGGGTTATTTCATCCATCACTCTCTTTGTGGGTCTTTAAAGAAAGACTTAGGGGAGAAAAAATGGCTACTGGAGCGAGCTTCACCATCATGACTGCCATGCCCACCATCACCTGCACCACCAGGCCTGCTCCTGAGAAATGTCCTGACCAGACCTGGCCAGAGAGAGGCCCCAGATGACATTGCCACTTCTACCGTCTCCAGCTGAATCCCAAACACCAACTGGGGTGAAATGGGATTAGACTTTTAACTACAGCTAACAGCTCCAGCCCATTTCAGCTAACTGCTTCTCAGCAACTGATTTATTACCAGCTTTGGTACCATCTCAGAGACTGTCAAATAAGGGATTTTTCCTTCAAAAACTCTTTCCAGCTAAAGGGAAAGGGAACAAGGGCTATGGTTGAAAGCCGTATTTAATACTTTACATGTCAAATGCTTTAACTGTTTCTCCTTCTTTTCTGTATCTTTAATAAAAGGTTAAAAGGATGTTTAATGGTGTGTTTACCATGGCACTAATCAGGCTGAGGTCTCTGTATGCCAAACCCTAAACCTCGTTTAACACTGGATAGTGTCTAGGTTATGGCTAACATCACTGGGCCCCTATATTCCATTTAAATGTAGGGAACAGAACACACCCTTTTCTGAGACTTTTACTAGAAGACCTGGGCTGGTTGGTGCAGGGAAGGGGAACAGAGACACTGCCTGATATAGCCTCTGCTTTGGGAATCCTGTTGGCCAGGATTCCTTGTAGGCAAGCCAGAGGGGATGCACCATGGAAAATATTTTGCTGCTCCTCTGAACTCCTAGAAGCAAAGTCTGTTTCCACCTGTGAACAGCCAGTACTCTCTGTTGACAGCTAGCCAGTTTCAGGGCTACAGGGCGCTGACCATGCTCCTTTTAGGACATCATGTATGGGCCGGCAGATTAGTCTGTCACTCTCAAGCGCTATATGCTGTCCCCACTTATTCCCATAGCCATATGCTCCATGGGCCGGGCTCAGCCCTATATGTGTGGCAATGTTCACGTGAAACAGGTGAATAGCACTTTTGACTCTGAATTTTCTTGTGAATGCTGATTTTCCATCTCAGACTTCACGCTGTTGCAGTTTTACAGACTCAGCAGTTTCAGTATCCCCATTGCTGGCACAAACTCACCCCTCCTGCACCAATGGAACAATGTGAGGAAAATGCGATGAGGTTTTCCTACCCCATGGCCTCTCCAACAGGCCTTTCCAATAGAGAAGTTAAACCCACCTCACCTGGTTGGTTGGTTTGTTAACCAGCTGTGTAAGTTGCCTTTCTAGCAGGAAAAAAAAAAAAACGTGTTGCATTAATGAAAATAATTTAATGAGAAAGGCCAGAACTATGACCTGAACTTCTCGTTCTTTTGATTAAAATTTAGTGTATCAAGAGAGATTTTAAGCATTTAGATAAACAAAATAATTTCTCAGGGCTAATAACATGTATACTAAATAACAGTCCAATATGATTTGGCATATATAAAATATGAATAGGGGGCTTATGATATAAAAAGTAGCTCAACATTAACATTTTCCTTATGGAAAAATCATACGCAGTTGAATAGAAATAATAAGATTTCTATAGGTTTAGGAACCATTACATAGAATTTAACGGAAAATTATTTGCCTCCCTACAGAATTCTATAGGATGTTTAAAAAAAAAAACCTACACAAAGGATATAAATTATCTTTTAAATGTTGCAGTTTTTAAGAGTAAACTGCCATAGAAGCCAGTTATATTTCTATAGAACCTTATTGGTTCTATCCCTATCAAGTGCTACAGGACTTTCCCAAAGGGTTTCCTCCATTATATTTGTTGCCAGCAAAATATTAATCCATGAATGATGATATGTTTTATGAATGAGAAGTTCAAACCATAGGAGCTAAATAGGTGCCATGGACTGACAGGATAGTTCTGCTTTTAAATCTGTCTGACAAAAACAAAGAAAGAAAGAAATTGGATCCCAAGTGAAAAAATGAATGTGGTAGTTTTAGTCTGATCCCTAAAGGGACATTTGTTCAAATCTCACCAACTCCCATCTCTGACCGGCAGTTCCTGCTAAGGAGAGATTTCCATGTGGAATATCCAAACAGAGCAAGACTAAAGTGCACGGATATTGGCAGAGCTGTGAGAAGAAGCTTTACAGCGCCTGCCTCAAGCAAATGCAATTCGTTTCTCATTTAAACTAACAGCAGATTTTTAAAGAATAAAAAAACCTAAAGGAAATCACCCAGGCAGTTAATATTGTGTGGCTAAGAAGTCTATTACCATGCACTTCCTTCTTAGTCACTGTTCCCTCTTAAATGTTTTGACTATACTCTATCTGTTCTTTTATTGCACCAGTGAGATTTAAAATAAATAGGAGACAGTGTATCTTCAAAAGTGATTTTATCTGCAGTTTTTAAATATGCACCTTTTGGGTAATTTTCATTGTGTTAGGAACAGAGATGGAATCTTGGGATCCAGCCAAGCTCAAGCTGCAAAACCGGGATCTGGTTTTAAACAGACCCAAATTTAGGGCTGGCTGAATCCAATCTTTTAGTAGGGGCTCATCTCTTTTCACACATTCATTATAGCGGGAAAGAGAGAAAAAAGATAGACACTTGCCATATAAAGATGAAACTAAAGCAACTCAAAGAAGAGCCATAATCATAGTTCTCCTCAACTTTCCCCTCACCTTCTAGTGGGCAAAGGAAAGCCTAGCTGATTATAACTGTAAAACCTATTAAATGGGATTTCCAGTGCCCTGGCTCAGCTGACAATTAATCTGTTTTGCCTTTTGCCTGTCAGGGTTTTTCCATGCAGTGGGCTCTTGTTTGCTATGAATGTCATCTGAGTATTTGTTAGTGTCATAGCCAGAGCCAGATGATGTTTATTCTGCTAACATCCAGTTAGAGTCCAGCAGCATTGGACGAGGTCAGGGATATATTTATAGAAGCAGCTATACATCAGGACTCATTTTCTTTCCCTTGCACTAATCTACCTAAGCTCATCCAAAATAGAAAGAAACATGCAGACATGCAACTAATATACTCATTGGGCTGGATCCTCACCTGGTGTAAATTGGTGTAGCACCATAGAAGTCAATGGAGCCACATTGATTTACATCAGCTGAGGTTCTGGTTTATTATTATGAACAGGGAACGCAATCATAACAATTTTTAAAAAAACCCACCGTGTGTGGCAAAACAGGTTTGCAGTGAAAAATTACCAGCCACCTATTCTGGGAACTGCTACATGTGCAATCAAGTACTGTTCTTCCCACCCCCTCAATTGCTAGCACATGTGAAAGTTGGGCTGGATAGGAAAGATCCAGTCAATAAAAGAAACAAAAAGACTTAAAGCAACATCATCATTTACCTGAGGAAACGGGGAAGACGCTGTCGATGAACGAAGTGTGAGATAGAACAAAGCAGAAAAAAAGCTGAAGATAAAATCCCAAAGCTATTAAGCTGAGGACGACCATGCTGGCTATACTCTGTAAAATTCCAACTTAGAGATGCAGGTCTGCTTTGGGGATCTCTCTCTCTCTCTCTCTACACTGTCTTCTCTGTCTATGTCTGTCTTGCTTGCTCTCTCTTCCCCTTTCTGTGTGTGTGTGAGTGTGTGTTTGTATGTCTCTCTCGCTCGCTCACTCTCCTTCAGTCTCTCTGTGCCTTTAGGAAGAAAGAATGCCAACCATTTCCCATTAAATCTTCTCCTTACACTAGACAGGGTTATATTTAACTCAAGCAGTGGATCAGATGCCCCCACCATGCATATTAGCTATTAAAACCATGGTGTTGGGGATTCTGTTTTTGTTAGCAGAAACCAAAAAGCATTTTGGATTATAATAACAAGGAGGAGGAAAGGAAGAAATTGTAAACTGAACCATAAACAGCATCCCTCATTACAGACAACCAGACACAGACATCAAGATAGAGAAACTCCTGGATTGATCATCTTCTGATGGCTGAAAATCAGAGATAGGTACATAATGACCTAACATCTCTGTAGAACTCATACTGCTTAGCGTTTATTTAGATAGTGCATTTCAGCCTGAGGAATCCCAATGCACGCCCCAAACTATTCAGCAGTATTCTTATTATCTGTAAGTATTTAAATAAAAATGACAGTATCAACAATTGTGCCAGGCACTGTATAAACATATAGTGAAAACGACAAGCCCTTTCCAAAAGAGCTAACAGCTCTGGTAACTGACAAGATGCAACATGTGGATGAAACAACAAATGGGTACTTAATGGCATTTTTATAGTGCCATTAAAATGCAAACAGCTCTGGGGGTGACATGTGGCTGACAGCACACTGCACACCAGAACAGGAAGGGAAATTATGTGACTAAGGAAATGGAAACAAATCCTCACTCTTGTGAAAACTGACACCAATCTTTACTATCCACATAGGAACTTAGTTTTTAAAGGTCTCATACCTACTCCTATTAACAGAGCTGTGCAAAGAAATTCATATTGTCAAGATAACTTGACAATATGGGGGGAGTCTTGTGATTGCTTGTCTTATGAAGCTTTCACCTTTACCGAGAATCTTTCAGTGTTTTTTACAAAAGAGTAATCTTTGTTGGTGAAAAACAGCATTAGTTTCCCCATGACAGAGATGTCACTTCTAAATGAAATTTTGGAATTAAAAACTGTGATCAGAAGAAACAATTACATAGGTCTTCTCTTACTATGATTATTATTAAGTCACAATTATGTCTCTTCTCAGAGGGAGGGACTTTCAAGACAACAATAATATTTTTTAAAATTGCTTTCCTCTATTGTAACACTTTACATGACTAAAAATGTATTTGTTTAAGTCTAGTTTACTTATCACCATTTTTCAGTTTGTTCAGTTTTTGCATTACACTAATTTTGGACTGTGCCATTTCAACTTTGGCTGATATGATTATGTGTTAGTTAATTATGTTAACTTTCTCAGCACCATGCAAGTCATAGGAGAAGATGTGGTTCCTGCCAGAAGGGATACGTCTTCACAGCAAGGTGTGATTGTAGCACAGGCTGGCTAATCTAATCTAGCTAACATGGGTAACAATAGCAGTGTAGATGTGGTAGCACAGTCTTCAGCAGTGGCTAATAACCAGAGTACAACCCCTCCAGGTCCCTGGTTATGTACTGTGGTTTCTAGCCAGTGCTGAAGCCCCTGCTACCACATCTATGCTGCTATTGTTACCCATAGATTAAATCTAACATGGGCATGACTACCCATGCTACAATTGTACCTTCATTTTGCAGTGTAGACATACCTAAGGAGTTTATCATTTAAGATCCTGATTCTGCAGAAGAATCCTTCTAATAGGACCCCTGATGAGCATAAGGGTCTGCAGTGGCAGATCCCTTTACAAGGTCAGGGCTCAAATTGGAGTTTCCCACACTGCAGAGGAAATGTTTAATAATAAAAATATTTTTTTTTAAAATCTTGCAAACATTTTTATTAAATAGGCCATATCATGTCTTCTGACCCACTGCAATGTAGGCTGAACAGGGAGCACAAGGTGCCAACAGAGGCAACTACTTTATTGAAGATAGCATAGCTCAGAAGTAATACAGCAAGTGAGGCCACGTCTACACTACAGCTATAGCTGTGCCACTGTAGGGCCATAGCGTAGATGCTTCCTACACTGATGGAAGGGGGTTTTCCGTCTATGGAGTTAATCCACCTCTTCAAGAGGTAGTAATTAGGTTGTGGGGGAAAAATGTCTGTTGATCTAGCTACATCTAGCCTGGGGGTTAGGTTGACCTACCTACAGCACGCCGAGTGTGAAATTTTTCACAGCCTTGAGCAACTGTAGCTAGGTCAATCTAATTTTTAAGTGTAGACCAGGCCTCAGTGCAACCTACAGTTAACTCTTTCAATGCCTCCCATCAGTTTTCTCCCTATTTCTTTTAATGGGGAATTCTGCTTAAAAATTAATGTTACAATACGACCCCCCACCACCTCATGATAGTTTTGTGAACAACCCCCTTCCCTTTTATGGAACAAGCAGCTTGAGCCTATCCTGCCTGAGCTAGGTAAACTATTCCTAAGCTAAATCTGGTGCCAAAGGGATATTCTAATGTGTCAAAGAGAGCAAAAACTAATCAGGCAAAAAAAACACTGCCACAGAAAACATGTCCACCCCCATAAATAAGATGAATACAGGAGATGTTTGCATTTAAACACAAAGGGGCCTTTTCATCACTTCATGGCTTAGGTGGATTTAGTTCATCGTCATCACTAATTATTACTGAAGTTGTCATTGGAAACTCAAAGGTAGCCTTCAGCCTGCCTAACAGCTCCCAGCCGAAGTCAGCCAGCCAGCCAGCCAGGCCCCGTCAAGGCACAAGTGCTGGGATTTTGCTTTATTTTCATTAACGGCCCAGTCCTACTGAAATTCATGGCAAAACTCCCCTTAGTTACAGTGGAAGAAGGATCAGGCCCTATGAAAATGAAATGGTGGAATTATTTGAGGGGTTAATAAAAAAACAGCACCACGTTTGCCTAAAGCCTTTCCCCAGCCTCTGCATTACATTCAGGGAAGCTTCTCAGTCAAATGGTTCACGCCCCCAGCCACTCTGCCTGGGCTTGATCCAAACCCTGCAGAAGTCAATGGAAAGCTTCCAATCATGCTTAATTGGCTTTGGATCAGCCCCTTAATACAGTGCTTTGGCAAGGTTTGGGGGATTCATACAGTTAAGCCCCCTATCTATCACCCAAAGGGCAATGAAAGCTAAATAGAGATCTTTCCCCTTTATCTTATTGCAGCTGATGTTTACTGGTATGGCTAAAATGCATATTAAAAGTGATTCATAGACCCAGCCACCACAGTTATCCCATAACCTTTTTTACAAGCCAGTTTTTTCCATGCAGTGATGTTACAGAAGAGACTGAACTGGATGTGTGTTTTACATGATTCATATTTATATCTTGCGTGAAATTTCTGTTCCAATAGCAGAACTGCTGTGCATAGACTAGAAAGTATATTGATTTTAGGGGTATTTCAATTTTTAATTCCATTAGCTTCAGGAAAACACAACAGAACCCCCAATCTTGCAGACCCTTACTTATGTGAGATACCCAAGGGGACTACAAGGTTTGCAGGATCTGGCCCAAATAAATTGTTCCACAACCATGACCCTTAACACCACTGCAAGCTTCAGTCTTTTGATCCGTTATGGTGGGGTATATCAGTATTTTTATTTCAGGGAATAAACTGGGACTTCCAAAAAATCCAGATTTGATGCTATATTAACTAAGTAAATGTCAAAAATCCAACTAATCACTGCAGGCAAAAAACACCACAGCTATTGGAGTAGGTAAGGTAGTGGCTGTCTATTGCCTTTTTCAGCCCAGAGCTGAACTCTTGAAGGGAGAGGATGGTGGAGCCCTATTGATCAGTCCTCCCATGTAAACTGAATTTATGAACCTGTCCTTTCTGTGCAAGAATTAATGACCATTCAATTAAAGAGAAGGCTTCTTCCCAGTCCCATCTACTTTCAGCTGGCAGCTCCTTCATCTACAGGCTAAAGGAGAATGAATGCACCTAAAATAAACCATCAGTAACCTCAAAGCCCTGTGCAATCACAAGTTTAATTAAAGAACAAAGCCAATCAAGCCTTTTCAGTTCATAAGAATGAAAGATCTTCAACAGTGTGACTGGGTAAAATGAGAACAAGACAGAGTATTAATGCAATAATTTAATGTGTACTGCAAAGTAAGCAGTGTTTACAGTTCTATGATGGAGCCAAAATTTCCTTGGGAAGATATTACCTGCAGGTATAGCCCATCAAAACCAGTTCCTGAAGTAAACAAGGTAACAAATGCAAAAAGCAAAGAATGGTCTCAACACTTCCCTGCTGTTGTGTTTGGAACCAAAGGTCTCTGGAGACAAGGCAGAAAAAACAGCTAACTTTGTGATGAGCTAAATCCAACTATATGGACAAGAAAGTTCTGGCTTATTCCACATCTCTAGCCACACTGTTCATCAACTGACAATACAGTCAGCCAATTAAACACGAGATAGTGCTATTATGTCTTCAGAATAATCACTGGGTGAACACAACCTGAGGGCAGGGCACTGTTGCCTAATAACTTCTGAAAGCCACAAGCTTTGAAAATTAATCACGTCATGGGCATCACATACTTCAGAGCAGCCATGTCCTCAGGTGTAGATGTTACCTACCTCTCTCTTCTCTCTATACTCAGCTCTCAACTTTCCTAAAATAAAATAGTAAAAATTGGTAGAGGATATTTTATTGTCAAGCTTCCCTGAGGTTATCTGACTACAGATAGGCCCAAATCTAGCCCTCCCACATCCAGACTTCCCTGGCCTTTGAGGAAGTTCAGATCTAGACCTAGAGGTTGCAGCTCCAATCCATGTCTAGGGCCCAATCCTGCAACTCTTTTACCCATGAGTAATCCTTATGCACACATGTTGTGGATATTTTCCCCCCCAGCTTTTTCAGCTGTTGCTTTGTTACTGAAAAGCGGATTCAGGGTCTCGTCCCACTATCCTGTTTCTGGCCGCCTGTTTAGTCCCTATTTTTATTTATTAATTTATGTTTAACATTTATAATTTAACTTTAAAAAACCTTAAACTTTGTAAAAGCATTGAGACGTTCAACGGGTTATCGAACACAGTTAAGACTGCCAGGAGACGTTGGCTGCTGCCCAAGGAGCATCTGTGTCAGTTCTGCGACCTTGAATGAAAGACTTGGATGGCTTTTCAGTGGATTTTTTAAAAAGCCAATTTATTTTACACATATTTTTTAGTTTTTAAAATAGTTTTTTTTTTTAAATTTCGGAGGCCCTTCCTATGCTGTAAACAGGTTATTAAAAGAGACCAAATAAAAATTGTAAACTTCTTTGGCTTAGACATGCCTACTGAGCCTTTGAACTTATTTTTAAATGGTTTTATACTTTTGAAACTTTTTTTTTGTAAATTGCAATAATGAACTGATGACATATTTAAGCTGCCTACTTTTTAAATTACAATTTTTATTTTTTATATTTAAGCTTTGAATAAGGTTTTTACAGGCAATATCACTTTTTTTGGCCTGGGCTTTGATAATTTTTTTTTTTTTTTAGCCATGTTTTGTTTTACTGCCATTTTTCCTTTTTTTTTTTTTTTGTATTTTAGTTATTTGAAACGTCAGTAGGCTTATTCTTATACTTAACTTTCTTGACAGGCAATTTTAGCTGCTTTTTTATTTATTTATCACTATAATTTATTACTTTTTTTGTGCTTAGGTCACATTTTTACTAGTGCATTTGGAAGCAGTTAAGCCATATAGAAACTCCTATTTTTTTGGTCAGTGATTTTAACTAAATTGTTCATAGTCAAACAATTTAAATTAGATTGTCGCTGTACTTGCAGCAGCCAGCACAATTGGTAATTTACAGACACATCTGTTAGGAAGGGCACATTTCCTTCAGAATGGCTGTCAAGGCATCTCAGGGAAAAAAGCATAGTGGTGGTGGATGTCACCATCTGATCTCTCCTTTGCATAGTTTGTTTGATTATTAAGGATTTTACCAGGCATGTTATACTGCCATAACTGGGTTTGATTATTAAACCAAGCATTCTTTTAAAAACAAAAACACTTTTATGTACTTTTTAACATTTTATTACTTGCACTGCCCCGGCCTTTATAGTCCCCTCCAAGCTCTGCTGTGTTAATTTGTGCAAAAGCTCCTTTTAACTATACATACCTTTTCCTAAATAGTCACGTAAGTTTTTCATTCTTTAAGAAGACACTTCCCAAGACCTCACACAAGCTACTAAATTCTGGGACCATAACTCTGACTTCTCAAGTATCTCAACTGACTTTTTCTTGGTCTTTCTAAGCTTATCTTTTATGGTTTTTGCACTTATTTCTTAACTTAGTACACTTTGCCTGCAAAGCTGTAGTCCCTAAATACAGTCCTTGAAGGACGGCTAGTTTTTACTTTGGATTTATGAAGATAGGTAACAGACATTATGCTCTCCCTGCCCTTTCGGGAAACTTTTCTATTTAGTTTCTTTCCCCCGCTCTACAACTTTGATTTGCTCTTTATGCTTTTTGCATCCATCCCTCAAGGTGGCACATTTTGTTTGTAAAGTTTTAGCCACCAGAAATAATCCTTGTGAAACTGCTGCCTTGATTTGGGCTTTCTTGGCCTTTGGATACTAGATACTATTTTTTCCATGGCTGCCAATGGGTCCTATTTTTTGAGAATTTCAGTCACATTCAACAGATTTTGCTGTGCTCTTCCAATCATTTATTTATGGAATTCAACAGATTTATGCTGTGCTCTGCCAAGCATTCTTTTCTTTTTTAAATCTAATACCACTCTCTGTAGTTCCTTTTTTGCCCAGTCCCAGTCTCCCCCTAATACTTCTCTGGGGAGTCCATAGGTTTAACCCACTTCTCCAGGGTGGTACTAACATCCTCATATTTAAACCCTTAAACCCTTCCAATGCCATTTCCCTTATTCTTAGGTAGCAACCTTCAGACTAAGGGGTGTATACTTAACCTACTCCAGACAAGTGGAACCTTGGTTTGCTCTGGGCTCATCACTGAAGTTACTTTACCTGCTCCAGATGAGCGGCAGCCGAGTCATGGCACCACTATTTTGGTGTTTCCTTGAGACTTCTTCCACTCGGTTCTTCAGGAATTCAGTCTGAGTCGAATTTCATCATTCGGGTTCCTTTATCTGGCATACAGCAAAGTTGTGCTGAGTTGATCAGACTCAAATACAAGGTGTGTGCATAGGGCGTACCGCACACCTAATGTTACACAGCAACTTCTTTTATATACATTTACACATTACATTTAGTATACGCTGCATTACACATTTTGGGATTGGCTTTCTTACTTTGTAGGAAGCAATCCCTGCACAGCATTGTCCATGCATGACTTACTCTCTATCTCATCTTACGTTCTAGGATTATCTTATCCATTGGGATCTTGTCCATTGTAAATGGTTCCCTGGGGGGTTTCCCCTTATTCGAGCTAGTACAGACAGTCTGTTTCCAGCCTGCTGATCCATTTACCTCCCTAATCCTGTCTCCCAGGAAACAAGGCCTCACCCATGTCCAGTTTCTCATGTCAAGCCTGGCCTACAAATACCAGGTGCTGAAATGAAGAAGAACAATTTTACAGTCATAAGTCAAACACTGAAACTCCCTATTATTGTTGTTACCCCTCCTCCCCTCACCTGCTTGTTCGTCTCATCGACTTGCTACTGCACCTCTTTCCCACTCCAAGCTCTTTACCATTTACAGGTTTGTACAGTACTTAGTGCAATGTGACCCTCCAGCTCAGCTAAGGTCTCTAGGTGCTACTACACAAAAACGATAAATCATTGTTTTCAGAGGAAGGTGAATGTAAATAAATCTCAGCTATGAGCCGGGCACTTGTTGATATTTACAGCCACTCTGGGCAATATACTGTCAGAGGAGAGGGTCTCTGGTAATGCTTTCATCTCCTTTTCATTTAGATCTTCTTGCTTACTCCAAATGGCTTCTGCACTGCTGCCCAGTGCAAAACGTACCAGCTATCCTAATATCACTGCAATGCTGCTGTAGGTATGAGGCCAAAGAATATCTGCCAGGAATTGGCTGTGATGGCTGCTAATTTAAATGATTTATAATTTACCCCTGCCAAGAAGTACACCCAATTAAATACCTCAAAGCACAAAACTCTTCTACGTGAGCATTCCTGTTGGAAAAGTATTAATGACATTGCTTTCACATTTATTCCAGCCTCATGGCTGTCTGCACCAAAGGATATTATGGATGCTGGCAATGCAGCTGCTCTAGGCCTGATTCTCCCATTGCTCAATGGCCTCTTTACCATGTACAGGGCTCATAAAGGCAGTGCTCTGCCCAGTGGAGGATACCGTAGTGCTGCTTGCTGTTTGCCACCCTCCTCTGCATCCCCCAGCATATGCATGTGCTGGAGGAGTGGCCAGAACACCACTAATCCAGCAAAGGACTTAAGCAAGTGTCAGCAAAGGACTTAAGCAATTGTCACTGGAAGTATTCATGTAAAGTTAAGCAGATGCTTAAGTGTCGTACTGAATCAGGGCCTAAAATCTGTATTAACGCTATCTTTTTTTAAATTACTATATCATTTTCAAGTATCAGAGGGGTAGCCGTGTTAGTCTGAATCTGTAAAAAGCAACAGAGGGTCCTGTGGCACCTTTAAGACTAACAGAAGTATTGGGAGCATAAGCTTTCGTGGGTAAGAACCTCACTTCTTCAGATTCTTGCATCTGAAGAAGTGAGGTTCTTACCCACGAAAGCTTATGCTCCCAATACTTCTGTTAGTCTTAAAGATGCCACAGGACCCTCTGTTGCTTATATCATTTTCAGTTTACTCTGCTCCTCTCAACTATCTTTCCAAGGGTTCCTCCTGCTTTTAGATTACACAAGAGCTATCCACAGAGCTGAAAATCACATGTGATCTGTGGCGGTGACATGTGCCTACACAAGTTTATCAAAGAGCAGGATTGTTCCTGGAACAGAGCTATGTGTTTGAGTCAAATGTCCCTCCATAGCTGCCAGACTGGAGGAACAGAACAGGGGGAAGTGGAAAGGGTGTTGCAACTGTTTGTTAACTTCGCAGGTGTTCTAGTAAATGAAAGCATTGAGATACAAGAGAGAAATGACAGTAAGCATAAGCCTCACTGGAGTTTGGTTTGGGCTTTTCTGGCACAGTGAATTTTCCACTGTCTTTTCCTTGTTAGTTACGCAACCCACACTTGGTCTTTAAGGCTTCACACTACTCCCATTGAAGTCGATGGCAAATTTTCCACTGACTTCAAAGAGTGCAGGATCAGGACATTAATAGACTGAGAGGTACTGAATATTTATTTTGTTAAGAATTAAGAAACCCAGCAGCACCCTGCTTCTATTATGGCCAGGCACTTAACATTGTCTAATCATTCCGGTATGCCAGTGTTGTTGTCTTCTAAATAGAGGATAACAGCTGAACCTAATCAAACTAGACAAATGCATTTTCCAAGCTCCTATTGCAGAATTATGGAGCTATAATTAAGGCTGTGTCAGCATTTCCATTATTAACCCCTATTTTTGAGGGTTCAGTAACTTGGCTTTCAAACGTCCCTCTGAATAGCAACTTGACACACAAGGACTTAACCTTAGAGCTAATTTATTGTGGGAAATTGAAGGGGGGGAAATTACAGTGCAGCACTTTCCCAACTATATAATGAAGAAAAGGTTTAGAATCCCTTAAATTAACCTGTTTCAGATGTATTTTTGGAGTTTATTCATAAAAGCAATGTGCTGGGTAACAACAAGTGAGATCAAATAAAACATGAGTAAAGGGACAGATCTTGCTCACGCTGAGATCAATGGTAAAATTCCTATTGATTTCAATGGTGCAGGATTGGGCCTGATATGATCAATTACTTGTGGTATTTTAAACATCTTGTAAATGCCCAAAATATTAATCTTTAAAACATGGTTACTCCTCATCCTGTGAGCTGCTAAACATCCTCGCATCCTACTTAACTCAGGGTGAGTATAGGGTACTCAGCACCCTGCTTGGTCAGGGCCTACTCAGCATAGAAATACTTTTTTACATAAAGTACAGCAGTGCCTTAATGCAGTAGCAAAGAGGAGCTAGAATTCATATAACTGGAGGTTATCAGTAGCAGTGGAGGTACTGGCAATCAGCACCTCTCCGAGTCATGGCCTGTAAAATGCTGGGAGCATGTGCACATTATCTTAATGACACTGTCAAGGACCCTGATGATAAATCTGTCAAAAATCAGAAATGCCCAACTTTTGGTTTTAGTTTAGATGTGCTGGCAAAGAGAGGCTTTTCTGCAACCACTGTGGGGCTTAGTTGGGTGAGTGCCTGAAGCAGCACACAGATGTGAAGCAATGGCTACCAAATATATGTTTCTGTGCCTCATTAGCATGTTAGAAATGCTTGGCTGTCTTTTCCATTTCTCTCAGCCTATGACTGCACAAGTGACACTCATAACCACAGGCCAAGCTCCTGTAAATACAGATGAACACATTAGAAACTTCCCTTGACTTTTTCATGGCCCTTGTTACTTACAAAACACTGCGGGGGCTACTCAACACACTACTTTAGGCCAAAAACTGGATGGGCCAAATTCTGCCTTCAATTGCATCCCTGCAACTCAGACTTCATTGCATTCGTTTTGACTGGGCAGAACTTGACCCAGGATATTGTATGGTTGTTTTGCTGTTTTTCAATAGTGGGACCGGCACATATGGAAAGCACTAAAACACTGGATCAAACTGCTGGCATTTTGTGGCTTTTTTAAGAGCACATTTCCGTATATTGCTCCCACCTTGCAGGCGAGACCATGATTAGAGAGGAAAACTTCTTGGATTATTGACTCAAGCAAGCAGATTGCCTTCTAAATTAATTCCCCTCATTTCTTTCTGCACTATTTCAGTCAGCCTACTAGATTCCTGGAAAGAACAGACACTGAAAGCATTTTCATCTATATTAATATGTGCCATAAATAGCTGAAATGGTCTGCTTTACTCAGGATCTCTCTCAGCCCTGTCCATCTGGCTTGAGTCATGCCATCAAAAGAAACAGCAAAGGTGTGCTTTAGAATAGCTGTTACTTGCTAGTCATAATATTCTGTTACAAATAAATGGGTGGTAGGAAAATACTAATACTAGATGGTGTAATACTGAAAGGTGCTAATAGCTGGTTGGTCTTGGATTCAGAGATAATCACAGACCTCATTAAACCCAATGGGTGCCAAGCCCTCTCTTTCAGGCTCAACAGAATGAGCAATCAAGCCCTTTATGTAGTAAAAACAGCTGCAGACATTGGGGGTTATGAACCAAGGCACAAGGCCACATGACCAGAGCAGCACTAAACCTGATTGGGTTAAGTGGGGTTTCCCTAATTGCGAATGCAGATGCTAGGATATTTGTTGTAGGTTGTGTGTATTGGAGTTGAGTGTGTGACTGGAACAGGGTGGCTTGGATGAAGTTTTATTTGAACAGTCCAAGAGGGGGAACTGAGGCAGGCTACCTTCATGGTGACCCCAGACCATGAGGAGGAGGAGGGGAAGCTATAGGCCAAGTGACAGTGACTGCAAGAGAAAGCAGAGGGACAGAACTCCTTGGGCATAGAGTGTGCTGGAGTGGCCGACAGGGATTTCAGTGCAAGGAAGCTGCCTGCTGTTTGTTTCTACTGTGTTCAGGGAAACAGGATTTTCTGTAGGTTTTCTCTAAACACAATCAGCCCAAGAATATACCTGACTTTTACCTTCCAATTTTCATCCAAATGGAAACAAGCCTGCAAGGCCCTGAACCTAGGCTAACAGCTTGGACCAACAACGTATTCTACACACACAACCATTTATACAGCAAACAGTTTGCTTACAAAATCCTTTACAACAAACAGTAAAGCAGACCGTTATGAAACACCACGACCACCACGCAGCCTGGAAGCTGAGGATGCCAATAGGACCAAAGGTGCCTGTATGCATAGATGCACCCTGGAGTAAACCCTGCAAGGTGCTGAGCACTCTATGATGATTGAGAAGAAATACTACAGCGTGTGTTTTGTTGGATTGATTTAAGAGTGCTCAGAACTGTGCATTACTGGGCCCCAGCACAGGTACTTTATATCTTCTGACCGGGTTGAACAATGAAAGCCAAATCTTATCAGCCCTCTGGAAGCAGAATACAAAAGCAACAGAAATACCGTGTTCCTCCTCTTCCTGAGGGTGATGAACTGTATAACCCCTTCCTGGTTAGAGGGTTAGATGATTGGCCTATTTACCATTTTATTTCCTAATTTGGCCATTTTCTGGACAAGTCACCTATACAATTCAAACCCTTTTGAATCAGATGGTACTGTTGCTTATTTGCTCTCTCTGGTTATTCCACAACTGCCAAACAATCAGTGGGGGCACTGGATGATCAAGGTGTTACAAGGGCACCCAAGGAAGACAATGGTGTTGTGGAGAAGCTAAATTAATTCTTTGTATTGGTCTTCACTGTAGAGAATGTGAGGGAAATTGCCATAAGTGAGCCATTCTTTTTAGGTGACAAATATGAGGAACTGTCCCACATTGGGAGGTCAGTAGAGGAGAATTTGGAACAAACTGATAAATTAAACATTAATAAGTCACCAGGACCAGATGGTAAACGGTGAGGTGGCAAAGTCTGCAGATGATACAAAATTACTAAAGATAATTAAGTCCAGATTTGACTGCAAAGGGATCTCACAAAACTGGGTGACTGGGCAACAAAATGGAAGATGAAATTCGATGTTGATAAATGCAAAGTAAGGCACATTGGTAAACATAATCCCAGCTGTACATACAAAATGATGGGATCTAAATTAGCTATTACCACTCAAGAAAGATCTTGGAGTCATCATGGACAGTTCTCTGAAAACATCTGCACAATGTGTAGGGCCCTTCTTTTTCAGTTTTTATTTTATTTAATTTTTCCTAAGAATTTATCAGTGTTTATTACCACAACAACAAAACAGGTGAAAAATCAGTACAAAAACTATTTTTTTGGGGGTAAATATTGGGGTTTATTTTGGTGGATGGAAAGACAAGGGGAAAAAGTATTCAATAGATTAATGCTTTGAATTCCGTTCATCAGTGTAGCTTGCTGCAGAACTAAAACAGAATTCAAAACACAATGCCACCTCTGAATTTAAGAAAACAATATATCTCTAATCCCCAAATAAAACTTTTCATTTGAATCAACAGTTTACTGTTGTAGACTTAGAACTATTAGCCTATCACTATTTACATTTAATAATTGGGCCACCCCACTTGCAGTGCATACACTCAACTTCATCCTTTTCTCCTGTTTTTGTTTTTTTAAAAACTTTTGAATACTTCCTTGTGTTCTGAAACGTATTTTGATACAGATTTTCATTTTCTTCCCATTTTAGTGTGTCAAATCTTTAAACCACTATCTGCTAACAGCTTGAAATGTGTACGTGGTGGACATGAGATTCATCAGTATGTTCAGATGTACACGCACATCAGAGCTTGTGTGCATGCCTGTTTGTTTGTTGTGTGTATCTTCTAGACCAGTGGTTCCCAAAGTGGGGTTCGCAGAATGTTACAGGGGGTTCACCAGAAAAAATTCACTAATAGCGGCCAGAGGACCCCGGGCAGAGGCAGCAACAGGTGGGACCCGGTTGCAGCGCAGACAGCCCGAGCCCCAGGGAGAGCGGGGCCGGGCAATTTGGGCTGGCAGCACAAGCCCTGCCCCCGTCAGCGGGGGAGCTGGCAGCCTGAATCCCAGCGCTCCACGCGGGGCTGGCAGCCCAAGCCGTAGGAAGCGGGGCCGGGCAGTTTGGGCTGGCAGCCCGAACCCTGCCTGTCAGCGGGGAGCTGGCAGCCCAAACCCCTGCGCTCTGTGTGGGGCTGGCAGCCCGAGCCCTACCCCCATCAGCGGGGGAGCCGGTAGTGCTTCTGGACTTCCAAGAGCTATGCAGAGCAAAGCAAGCGCATCCATCACACTGAGGAAATTCAAACTTAAATCCCTGGAAATATTCATTTTTAGGAGGGGGTTCATGAGATTTCACAACTTAGTGAAAGGGGTTCGCGGGCTGTTAAAGTTTGGGAACCACTGTTCTAGACTAATACATAGTCTTACTTCAACAGGCAACTTTGCATATACACATAGACTAATGTGTTCTTGTAATACATATATCTCATGCAATGTTTTGTATTTTCCAAATACAAGTTATTTTTTATATATTTGAATGGTATAGAAGTAGGGTGAAAATCAGAAAAAACTGAATAATACTTTTTGTAAAACCTGGGAATTTTTCAGTAAAAATGAATGGGCTTATCTATGTGCAGTGGCAGTCAAAAAAGCAATGAGAGGAGCCATTAGGAAAGGGATAGATAATAAGAAAGAAAATATCATAATGCCAATATATAAATCCATGGTATGCCCACAACTTGAATACTGTGTACTGTTCCGGTTTCCCCCAGCTGAAAAAAGAATTGGAGAAAATGATTAGGGGAATGGACCAGCTTCCATCTGTGGAACTATTAAAAAGACTGGGACTATTCATCTTATAAAAGAGACAACTAAGGGGTATATGATAGAGGGCTATAAAATCATGAATCGTATGGAGAAAGTGAATATGGAAGTGTTATTTACTCATTTACATAACACAAGAACCAATAAAATTCACATAGCACAAGAACCAATAAAATTAATAGGCAGCAGATTTAAAACAAACATAAGGAAGTACTTCACACAGCACATAGTCAACCTGTGAAGGCCCAAAATATAACAGGATTCAAAAAAGAATTAGACAAGTTTACGGGGTACAGGTCCATCAATGGCTATTAGCCAAGATGGTCAGGGACACACAACTCCTTGCTCTCAGTGTCCCTAAACCTCTGACTGCCAGAAGCTGAAACTGGCTGACATGAGATGGATCATTTGATAATTGCCCTGGTTCTGTTCATTCCCTCTGAACCATCTAGCACTGGCCACTGGCTGCAGACAGGACACTGGGCTAGATTGACCATCGGTCTGACCAAGTATGGCCGCTCTTATGTTCTAACTTTATTTTTCATGGTATACAGAACTTTGGCTGGCCCCAGCCCTCACCCTCACCCTGGGCCACCTGTTGGCCCCATCTTCAACCCTCAACTGGGGCCCTTGGTTGCCCCAACACTAACCCTAGCTTGGGGGGCCCCATCCCTAACACTTGCATGCAGTCCTCATGCCAGCCACATCCCTAACCCCAGCCGGCTCCAAATGTCATCCTAGCCTGGGGCCTCCAGCCATAACACTAAACCTAGTCTAGGGCTCCATGTCAGCCCTGGGCCCCCACCTGGCCCCATCCCCAACATATGGTCTCAGAAGGCCCCAAACCTAACCCAACCCAGGGCCCTATGCTGGCCCCACCCCTAACCCAGGGACCCCACTCTGACCCTTGCCCCCAGCCAGCCCCAAACCTAACCCTACCTTTAGGCCCCCTGGCGACTGCTAATTTACCCTAATTGTGAATTTGAATATAAAAAGTCAATGTAAGTCCATTAAGATGTTCATAATAACCTAGAACAGCCAAGGCATGCATTAAGATCACGCTGGTAAACAAGAGAAATGTGGAACCAGAAATTAGTGAACCAAAATTGGTGTGCTGGAAACTAGCCCTAACTGGTGGACAAAATACTGAGGGGATGGGCTATTCCACACATCACTTCCTTTTGGGGGCCCCTAAAGACTTTGGGAAAAACACTGGCTACTGGAGTGAGCTCCACCATCATGGCTGTTATCCAAACCACGTCCTGGGACCCCAGGCCTTCACCATCCTGATCCTGACAGATGTCCTGAACAGGCTGGGCCAGGGAGGGACCCAGATGGTATCGCCATCTCCACCGGCTCTGGCTGAATCCCAAACACAATCTGGGATGTGAGGTTTTGTCTCTCTCCCTGCTGTGACTAGGAAGAGACAACCAAAAGCAAGGTCCTAAACAGCCTGGTTCTGGTACAAGTTTGCCAGGTCTCAAAGTGGCTGATAAGATTGTATGCTATGCCTCCGCTTCTCCAGCAGTGAGGTAGCAAGTGAGAGTCATCACCAGAGACAGAAGCTGCATTTTCTATCTTTGCCGTTCTTTTCTCTCCCCGTTTGTGCGGGTTTATTTTATTCTGCCTTCTAGGAAACTGGATTGGACTTTAACAACAATTCCAGTTCATCTCAACTAACTTCTCTTTTCTGCTAAAGGACAGTTATTAACATCTCTAATACCATCTAAGACTGTCAAACAATGGGATTTTTCCTTCTAAAAACTCTCTCCAGCTATAAGGGAACAAGCGGTGCTGTTAAAATGAAAACCTTATTCAGTATTTTATATTTCAAAAGCTTCAACTGGTTTTCCGTCTTTCCTGTATCTTTAATAAAAGGTTACAAGGATTTTTAATGGTGTATTTGCCATGGTACTAAGCAGGCTGAGGTCTTTAGGACAAACCCCAAACCTTGTTTAACACTGTTTAATGTTGAACAGCAACTGGGTTTCATTAACACTTTTGACCCATTTATTCCATCTAAATTAATACAACCCAACCCAAACCCCAACGCTTGTTTGGGGACCCCAGTTGGCCCTAACCCTCATCCTAGCCAAGAGATCCTGCCCAGCTCCATCCCTCACCTGGGTGCCCTAGCCATCCCCAACCCTCATCTTAACCACGTTCCCATTCCAGCCCCTACCCTCATCTTAGCCCAGGTACCCCAGGTATCCCTAACCCTATCTCAGGGCCCCCTGCCAATCCCAATTCTATCAATAACCCCAGACCCTCAGTCATTCCCACCCCTAACCCTACCCCAGGCCCTCTGAGAGCCCCAATCCTACACTTATACTGGGCCCCTGGCCATTCCCAACCTTTACCCTAAGATAGCCCCAACACTTACCCTTGCCGAGGGGCCCCTGCTGGCTCCTACCTAGAGGAAGGCCCTAGGAGACCCCCAAATCTACCCTAGCTTAGCCAGCTCCAAACCTAGTCCTAAATCTCTTGCTGGCCCTGGCCCTAACCCTGGGTCCCCTCTTGTTCTGACCCCAAATCTAACCTGGGGGCCACTGCTGGCCCCAAACCTAGTCTGGGGCTGATGGTAATGTGGGAATTTAAAAAAAAAGATTTTTATGAACTATGTGTGTGTGTCTGTATCTGTGCACTATTTATCCATATCCAATATGGCATGAAAAGTTTATTTCCTCCCTGATATAAGGAAGGGGTCTGTGTTATGAATGTTCCCTGGATTAGAACCAGACAGCTTATCAAGAATCTTCTGGAATCTACACACATGTATGGAAAACCCTGCAGTGATAATGGAAGAACCAAGGACGGGGCTATTAATGCTCCTCCTATACTGTGCAAGGAAGGAAAGTGAAAAGACCACAGCTGGAAACAAATGAAGTTCAGGTGTGAACAGACTACTCTTAAAGTTCTGCTGTGAAAAGAGCAAGGACATATAAGGACAGAAATATTAGTTGGATCTCAGCAGAGCATGACATCTTGTGCCATGGCTCTCACCAATACAAACTCTGTCTGAAGCGGACCTTTGCCAGACTAACCTAGGGACTACTGCTACTTTGTTTTGACAAGGCTGTCCTGCATCCATCCCAAATACTTTCTGGATTACTCCCTGAGAAGGAAAAGTCTCAGCAAAAGTCTGAACTAAGGGTATGTCTACACTTAAAATGCTACAGCAGCACCGCTGCATTTGTGCCACTTTAGCGCTTCAGTGTAGACACTCACTACCGTGGCAGGAGGGGTTCTCCCATTGCTGTAGTTAATCCACCTCACTGAGCCGCGGTAACTGGGTCGACGGAAGAATTCCAGCACTGTCAACGCTGAAGGGTTAGGTCAGCACAGCTAAGTTACATCTCTCAGGGTGTGGATTTTTCATCCCGAGAGATAAAGCTATGCTGATGTAAGTTTTCAGCATAGACCAGCCCTGAGTTGGACTCACAGTAGGAGCTGATGATGAGAAACAGGGGTTCTGGAGCCCAAAGGCCCAGTCCAGCAGTTGTTGAGGCCATGTAGCCTGTCTGTGGAAAAGTGCGGGCCCTTGGGGTCAGACACTGGTAAGGGGTTACTCCCAGGAGACCGTTTAAAGGCCAGGGCATAGCACAGACCTCTGTGGAGCCATGACAGCTCAGAGAGCCGGTTCAGCCTGTTGATCCTAGCCCCAACCCTAGCCCAGGTCCCCCTTAGATGGCTCCTACCCTAACCCTGCCTTGATTTCAGGGCCCACTCAGCCAGCCCCTACCCTGACATTAGTTTTGGGCACTCTCAGCTGGCCACAAACAAAACCCCAACCCTAATCAGGGGACAACCCTCAGCCAGCTGGTGCTGGCCCGATCTCTTGCCCAGAGGCCCCCCTCAGCTGGGCCCAACCCTAACGCCAGCCATTGCCTGTGCATCCCCTCAGCCAGCTGGCACTGGCCCAGTTTTAACCTAGGTGACCCCCATAGCCAACCCCAAGCGCAGGGGTCCCTTCAACTGGCCCCAACTTTAACGCTTTGCAATCTCTTGATCCTGGAATGTTTATTTCTGAATTCTTATGCACTACTGATTTCAGCGTGATAGGTGTGTGTGGGAACAGGTGGACAAGGCAGTAATTTAAGATTTTCTTTTTCTGCAAGTAAAGCGGGTTCCAGTTAGCAGGCTGCAGAAATTAATCCAACAAACAAATTCAGTATTGCAGTGAAATCTGGCATTTTTTTAATACACTTTAGAAGTTTCTAAAGTGATTCCAGGATACAAAACTGTCAATCCACAGTCTGCATCTCTGTACAGAAAAATACAGTGCAAGAAATGAAGGGCTTAGTCCTTTTCTGACAAGACTCCCATTGAAATTAGTAGATAGTTTGCTGGAGTAGAGGCTGAGCACCAACCCTGAAAGGTGCTGAGGACTGTCAACCCCAATGGACTGTGGGAATAGGAAGTGAAGATATTCAGCACCTCTCGTGGAGGATCCAACCCTGAGTAAGAGTCTCAAATTTGAGGTCTATAAAACAAGCTCTCTAGTAAGCAGCATGTTGGTCAAGAGGGAAAAAAACAACCCCAAAACAAAGGACAGACTATGATTGAGATTTTTTTCCATTTGTAAACAACATAAATTCCCTTTCCCCTTCCAGCCCCCCAAGGACTAAGGATTTAATTGACAAGTCTGATTTGTTACATTTGTAGTAAAAAGAAAAAAATGATTTTATCATTCAAGTGTTTCTATATGATCTGGTTCATAGCCATAAAAGGACGATTTCCTTTGAGTGGACACTCTGATGTACATTTAGGTGTCTCTTGTGTTGATTACTGCTATTACAATAGTATATGAGTGATTTTTTTAAAAAAAGTGAAACAAAACTTGGATTTTACAATCTTATGTAAATAATGATAAAATATAGTTTTAGCAGTTTCACTCCTGGAAAATGATTTGGTTTGGCTGAAGCAGATGTATTGGGTAGGATCATCACACTCTGCATCTTTTGTTACATATTAGAACGAGTCAGCCAGTGAAAATCCTGGAAGCAAAAAAACAAAAATGAAACAGACAAGTAGAAGGTGGAGTAGAATACAAATATGTATTTACTAACATATATTCCTGCCCTTGTGGAATTGTGTAAAACTGCTTATGAAAATATAATTTTATTCTCAATTTCTTTGGTAGGAGCTTAGAGCAGTGGTTCCCAAACTTGTTCCGCTGCTTGTGCGGGGAAAGCCCCGGGCGGGCCCGGCCGGTTTGTCTACCTGCCGCGGCCGCAGGTTCGGCCGATCGCGGCTCCCAGTGGCCGCGGTTCGCTGCTCCAGGCCAATGGGAGCTGCTGGAAGCGGCGGCCAGTATGTCTCTCGGCCTGCGCAGCTTCCAGCAGCTCCCATTGGCCTGGAGCAGCGAACCGCGGCCACTGGGAGCCGTGATCGGCCGAACCTGCAGCCGCGGCAGGTAAACAAACCGGCCCGTCCCGTCCGGGGCTTTCCCCGCACAAGCGGCGGAACAAGTTTGGGAATCACTGGCTTAGAGGAATGATTTTTAATACTGTGACAACACTCCTAACAATATTGTCAATAAATAAGGCCCATTAGGAAAATGTAAGGAAGGAAGACGGTGAAGTCGAAGGCCCTGATACTACAAAGAGCTGAGCATGGGTGGATCCCTGTATCTCCATAGAGCCTTGCTGCTGACCAGCACCCTCCCCCCCATGTCCCAACAGAGCTTCAGGAGGATACAGAGGGTCTGTCTATCAGAGCCTGAGAAAAATTTAAACACGTACCTGCTGCTTTCTGTCAGATTGTGGGTTGATCATTACATTGATAAGAGAAGGCACTTGCTTCTCTGCCAGGCTTGCTTTCAGGGCATTTTGCAGTTCCTCTGGTGTTTTCACAAAGTATCCTTTACCCCCAAACGCAGACATAATGTGCTCATAGTGAGAATTTGGCAGGAGACAAACAGGGGGTGCACTGAAAGAAGCAATGAGGTTTATGGTTCATAGCAGAGTTAAAATTGCAAGAATGACCAACTAGGATTATGCCAATTTTAGTACTTTTAAATGACTAGATGGTCATTATGCTGGCCCGCTAAGTTTCTCCTATGCTGGTGGGACATGTAATTCAGTTCCTATGAACTTAGCTGTGTGTAACTGGGCATGGTGATTGTGTAAAGGTAGATTTGTTGCCATTTAGTTACTGATCTGAGACCACAAAGCTTTTCTCTTCAGCTTTTAGTCTAGAACAGAAAATACTAGCCATGAATAAAAAGACCCTCTTGGTCGCTTCTCAGTTCATTAAAAACACATAGGTTAGAGGTACTCACCACGCAGTTGGTTCTCCAGACTTTAACATCTCCTTCCAGGAATCTGCATCCAAACCACTGTATATCCCATTGTTGTTTACTACGATAATTACAACTGGCAAGTTATATCTGCAAATAAAATAAATAAATAAATAGAAGAATGATCGTAGGAGAAATTCTAAAGAATTGCAGCTTTCTGTGATGCGCTAAAGGGACACTCTACCAAAAAGAATCACTTCTGTATGAAAGTTCTTATACCTACTATTGTTACAAGTGTCACAGATCCACAGGGTCTGGTGTACGCTCTGGCCTCTAACCAGTCTCCTGGGAGTGACCCCTTTAGCGTGCTGGACCCAAGGATCCAGTTTCACAGGGCCGTGACTCACGAACTGGCCCATCGGGCTCCAACAATCCCTCTCTCTCTCCCCCCATGGCTCTCTGTGGTGAGTCCAAATGAGCCACACTTCTGTGAGAGACTTAGTCGCCTCACTCCCGTTCGGGGTGCAATGCTTTTCATTAACTATCTGCAGCCTACACCAGGCAGCCTTTGGATAACAAGTGGATCTTTATTAGTTACCTGGAATCTAGAATCTGTAAATCTCTGGGTTAGCATGACAATGGTAGCTTAGTACAGAGTTCATATTGGTGGAAGCCATGGCTTTGCCATGCCCTTCTTCTTTCAGCCCCATCTTTGCTCATCCCATTGTCTGTCTACCTCCTCTGCCTTTGCTTTCCTGCTAGGGCTTTTGCCCTGTTTCCCTGCAGAGAGGTGGGGGTGCTGGGAAATAACTTGCTCTAAATAATATTCAGTCATTGAGGCTTCCATTCAAATGTGTTGATCCCAGCCCAGACAATCCTAGTGGCTATATTCTCAAATACCTAGGCTGATCTCCTATGTCACAGGGAGAAAATAAGTTCTTCCCCTTCCCTCCACAAGAGGAAGCAACGCCAAAGGGATAGACACAGAGTCAGACAGATCGTTTATAAAAATATCACAAAAAATTCCCCCATTTGTCCCAACAAGTAGCACCTAATATTAGTAGGACAAAATTATTTTTCTGTATTTTTTCAGTTTGTTTTCTTTGTGCATTTAATTGCACTTTGTGTATAGTCAGTTTCCCCGATCTGGATAGTCTGTCAGCTAGACGGGGATAATAAATTAAGATGGTTTACTTGATCAAAAACTTTACCTGCAAATAGTTTCCACTTCCATGCCAGAAAATCCAAAAGCACTGTCTCCTTCTACACAGATTACTCGTTGCTCGGGTGTCTGATCTTTAGCCACCATTGCAGCTGCTATAGCAAAACCTAGCCCAACTCCCATTGTTCCAAATGTACCAGCATCGAGTCTACAGATAAGAAAGTAGAATTATTGCCTATTTCTTCACTGCATTATTTTTCCTGTACAGCCAGGCAAACAGTTCTCAAATTGTCCATGACAGTTTGTTCTTGGCTTGTAGTAATTTTGATATAACCCAACCACTTATAAAACAATATCTGGATAGTAAAAAGGCATTTGACACATGTATTGCTATATTACACACCACGTGTCTAAATAGTCTAAATAGGCTTGGTTTTCATATAGGAATCTGATCAAGATTTCATAATACTCTAATGAACACACATATAATAGAACTTTTAAAAAATGAGTTGACTGGAATAAGAGATGCTTACATACTACCAATTACAATGTACTGTATTCCTGATTGCTTTCAGTCTACATTGTACTGGTATTTCAAGACATCTAATTAATATGTAATCAGATGTTTCAAGTGGTAGTAAAATAGTTGTTCTATTGAGTCTTGCATCCCAAAGGTCAAATTAATAGGCTACATGAAATCTTTTCTACATTTAACTCCCTGGAAATCCAACTAGAAGCCTGAAAACTTTCAGGCAAATAATGCTATTCAAATTCTAGTTTTCAGGTTCAACTTTTGAAATCAAATTGCAAGCTGTAATAAAACAAGAGCATTTCAACCAGGCAAATGCAAATGCAAAATACATGCACTACTATAGGCCTAACTTTTCAAATTTGCCCTCTTATGTGCACAACGCTACATTCAAGGAAAAAAGCGTTATAGTCACCGTGCCATCCTTTTAAAAATATATATATTCCCACAGTTGATTTTAAATTAACTTTATTTAACCTCAAATATGTCGTTAGGTTCATTTGTGACATATCGTGCTGTTTTCAGAAGGAGGTTCTAGACTCCACAATCAGATCTGAAGGGTCACCTCAGCAAAGATTGTCCAGTTCTCTCTCATACAATCTAATAAATACAGACTAGCTCTAATTTACAGTCATTCTGTAATAGCTGGCTTTAATAAATAAAGTCACAAATCAGAACTTCAGAATTTGTATGAATTTTAGGCACCTGAATTCCTATGTAGAGGCCCAATATATGGCCTGCTTTCCAAAGATGCTGAACACGTGTAGCTCCCATTGATTTTAAGGGGATTCTGCATTTCAGCAACTTTGCGCGTGTGAATCTGCTTGCAGGATAGGACCCTAGCCTATTTATTTTAAAAATTTTAAATAAGTCCTAACATTTTTAGGCACAGATTCACACACCAAGTATGGGACTCAATAATATACTCCCATTCCAAAAAGAACTGAGATCTCTGCTAAATAATTGTCACCTGCTTGAAATATGGCCATTTATTACCATTGTACTATGTCCTGAAGTCCCACACAAATCAACGTGTATTCGGTATAAAAATCAATGACAGGGTATGACCAAAAGGGATAAAGATAAGTTGCCTTAACAAGAAGAAACCCACCCCAAAGACACATTATACATTTACTTTACTTAAATAACTTTTTTATTTAAAAGACATAGCATCAGTAACCTATAACCCAACTGTGTGGAAACAAACATATGCACATAATTGTTGTATCATGGCAACAAAGAAAATGTTTTACCTGTGGCGAGGAAGATAGTTTGGAAGCATAGTGCGTCCAATGTCCATAGTATTAGCTCCCTCGCTAACCAGAACGCAGTCCCTGGGTAACAGTTCTCTGACATGATGGAATACTGTATAATAATTCATAGGCAGGGACTTTTGTAATGCCAATGCCTTTAAAAAAATAAGAGACTATAAATCATTTCTATACGTACTGCTTAGCATAAGGGCAATGTGAATTGCCACGTGTGAATATTACCACTGAAGTCAGGGACCATTCTCCGGAATAAGGGTTGCAAAACTAGACTCCCTCCCAATGGCTGAGATCATCAGAGTCACTTTCGCTGACAGTGCCTTTGTAATTTTGAAGACAGGCCATTTTCAGCAGAGGTTCCCTCAGGTGTGCAACCTGCTCCCTCTGGTGGTGTGCCATCGTCAACAGTTTATTGACGTTCAGAGCAACGAGCAAGGCACATCAGTTTGTTCAACCATGATTATTACTATTTATTATCTGTATTGCCATGCACCTACTCATGGGCCAGAACCACATCGTGCTAGGTGCTGTTCAAACACAGAGTAAAAACGTTGGACTATTTCTAATCGCAGGTGAGCTGTGTCATTTGTGTGCTGGGGTGGTTCAGGAACAGCTCCAGTTTGTGCTGTCTACTGAGAGGAGTCTAATTTAGGCTCCAATCCCGAAGACACATATGGGCTTAACCTTCCAGGCATGAACAGTCCAATTCATATGCAGAAATTTAAGCACATCCATAAGTATTTGTAAGATTGGGGCCTTAATGTGTCACTTGCTTTTAATGTACATCATTGTCACAATAACTGGCACATCCATAAAATAAAATAAAAATAAAGGATCTACCTTAGCAAAACTGAGCTGTCATATGCTAAGAGTAACACCACATCACTTGCAAATCAATTCTGTTACCATATCATCTTCTACACAAGGGCTTCCTTCCGGCACTATGGTCCTGATCCAAAGCCCAATGACTTATATGGAGTTTGGATGACAATTAGCTCTTAAGCCCAGTCTGTCCATATAGTAGATAAATCTGAACACAGTAAGTCTACAGGAGTCTTCTGAAACATTTTGATACCATTCAGAATTTAGCAATCTGAAAGTTCTGATTACACTGCTCTACAGCCAAAATGCTTCTGAAATAAATGTAGTCAAACTTTACTAATTCTGGGTCACTGAGAACGAAAATGATGCTTAAAATTGTTGATTGGCTCTAGTTTTCAAGATATGCTATTGGGTCAGTATATACGACCCTTGACTTGGGAATGGCGGAGGATAAGTGAGTTATAAAGGGAAGGGATCTCAATTTAAACCAGAAATGACTACAATACATCTTTGACTGGATCTATGAATAAATCTATGACTGGGTTTGGACAGTACTTGCTTTTTAGGCAAAACAATGAATGATGCAATCTGAAGTTGGTATTGCGTCATACATGATATGAATTGCATCATGTTATTCCTAGAAGTCATGGATGATGCAATCATAACGAAGCTTACATCACTCTGCTGAACAAATTGCCCTAGATCAGCTCTAGAAATCATACAGTGTCGTGCTCTCTTATTTGTCAGTGTTTGATTTTGCAAAGGGACACATTTCTGTTTAGACAAAGTGAGCAGAGATGCCTCGTACTTGTGTGAACAGTGCAGATAACTTCTGCTATGTTTGTGGTGAAGTGACTTTTGCATCACAAAAGCGCAGTATAACCACTATGGTTAAGAAAGCCTATCACCTTTATTTTGGCTGCAAAATTGGAGATCAGGACAAGAGGTGGGCCCCACACATATGCTGCAACACTTGTGCAACAAATCTTCACCAGTGGTTGAACAGGAAAAGGAAATCTATGCCTTTTGCAGTGCCAATGATTTGGAGAGAGCCAACAGATCATACCAGCAATTGTTACTTCTGCATGGTGCCTCCAGTTGGGAAAGGTGTGTCAAAGAAGAAAAAGTGGACTGTGCATTATCCAAACATTCCATCAGCTATACGCCCAGTACCCCACGGAGAAGGACTGCCGGTTCCTGATGCACCAGAATCATTCTCACTTGAGTCAGACGAGGAAGCGGATGAAACTTCTGGTCCTGAACCATCAATGTCACAGGACCCACATTTTCTCCTATCCTCCTCCTCTGAACCACACCTCATAACACAAGGTGAACTGAATGACCTTGTCAGGGATTTGGAACTACCCGAGTAAGGCAGAGCTGTTGGGCTCCAGACTACAGCAGTGGATCTCCTGGCAGGTGATGTTAGGGTTTCCATGTTCCGTGACCGTCAAAAGGATCTTGTCCCATTCTTCTTCATGGAAGGTGATCTTGTAGCCTGCAACAACATTGATGGTGTGATGGCAGCCCTCAACATCGTTCACGATCCAGATGAGTGGAGACTGTTCATTGATTCATCGAAGACGAGTCTTAAAGCTGTTTTACTGCATAATGGCAATGTTTTGCCATCAATTCCAGTTGGTCTTGCAGTCCATATGAAGGAAACCTATGACAACATGAAACAACTTTTGAGGTGCATAAACTATGACCAACATCAGTGGCAGCTTTGTGGTGATTTGAAGGTTGTTGCTCTCTTGCTTGGTCTGCAGACTGGATACACAAAGTACTGCTGTTTTCTCTGCGAATGGGATAGTCGTGCAAGAGATTCCCACTACATCAAGAAAGATTGGCCATTCCGACAGTCATTAGAGCCTGGGAGGAAAAGTGTTCAGCATCCACCACTTGTTGAATCAAGGAAGATTTTGTTACCACCCTTACACATCAAGCTGGGTCTGATGAAGAACTTTGTCAAGGCCATTGACAAAACACAAGCAGCTTTCAAGTACCTCCGTGGAAAATTTCCAAGGTTAAGTGAAGCTAAGATAAAGGAAGGTGTCTTTGTTGGTCCTCAGATTCGTGAACTTCTTCGAGATGATGCATTTGACCATGCACTGCGTGGCAAGGAAAAGACGGCATGGAAAGCCTTCCAGTTAGTGGCAATAAATTTTCTCGGAAACAACAAGGCAGACAACTACAGGTTGTTGGTGGAAAACCTCCTCAAGGCATACAAAAGCCTTGGTTGCAACATGTCACTAAAGATACATTTTTTGCACTCTCATCTAGATTTTTTTCCACCGAACTGCGGAGCAGTGAGCGACGAGCACGGCGAGCGATTTCACCAGGACATTGCAACAATGGAGAAACGCTATCAGGGCAAATGGAGCCCATCAATGCTTGCAGACTATTGCTGGACAGTGACAAGAGATGCTCCATTTAATGAATACAAGAGACAAGCCAAGAAGCGCCGAGTAGACACTGAATAGGACTAAACTATGTACAGAATAGTTTTTTGCCTTTTGTTTCATAATAAATGTTATTTATATAACCCTTTGGCTGATTTTTAAAGTGTTACATAAACAGGACAGGTGAAATATTATCATGTAAAGCAACCATAAACACATGAAAAGACCTAGGTTTACAATTTATGATTAAAACTCTACTATCTACACAATATACATAGACATAAAATGTAAAAACTTAAATATCTTAGAAACAGTAGCCAATCAGTTGTTTTAATTGTCATATTTGAATTCAGCACATCAAAATACATAATAAATAGCACATTTAATCTCTGAAGCAGACGACTTCTCAAAAATTGTAGACCAGTGTTAGTAGGGAGACTTAACCACAATAATGACAGGGATATGATTGATACTGTGTCCAGAAAAGGATCAAAAGCCACTTTTACTGAGCCATAGTATTACCTTGGATGTTTCTTCATTGCTCTTCATTTTCTCTCTTAATCCCTTCCACCACTCTGAATAAGAAGGATATTTCCATTCCATTAGAACAAGTTGTTCTAAAAGCTAAAACAAAACACACACACACAAAATTTATCCTCTTTCAAAACAACAAACCTCAGAATAATTTCTTCAAGAAAATCTAAATCAGGGGTCTCAAACCCACGGCACGCAGAGTTATTTGCTGCGGCCTGCCAAGCTCCCTGTGCCCCCTCCGGAGTTACTTCCTGCAGCCGCCAAGCTCCCCTCACCTGCTGCCCCCACCATCCCCCCAGCACGCCGCATCCCCGCTCCTCTGCCTACCTCCAGGTGCTTCCCGCCACCAAACAGCTGTTTGGCGGCGCTTAGCACTTTCCAGGAGGGAGCGGGGAGGAGCGGGGAGCCACGTGCTCAGGGGAGGAGGCGGAGAAGAGGCGGGGCTGGGATTTGGGGAAGGGGTTGGAATAGGGGCAGGGAGGGGGCGAAGTTGGGGTGGGGAATTTGGGGAAGGGGTTGGAATGGGGCGGGGCCTCATGGAAGGGGTGGAGTGGGGCGGGGGCGGGGCTTTTGTACCTTTATATGAAAAGGTGTCAGTGATGTGGCCCTTGGGCCAATGTTCTAGTCCTCATGTGGCCCTCGTGGTGCTTTGAGTTTGAGATCCCTGATCTATATCATACACCAAGATCCCAGCACAATACTACATCTACTTTTAAATTTTAAGTTAGGATTAGATACTGGATGCAAGCATAAATATACTGCATAAAAAAATGCTTCTCCTAGGACTTTTTTTTTTAGAATTTACTCTCTTTCTACAAGTCAGAGGAAGTTATAGACACCTTGCAGTACATTACCTGCTCAGTCACGGCATTTATGTCACCTAATAAATTTGCTGCAGGTCTCACGTTATTCCCCAGCTCTTCTGCACAAATATCAACCTATTTTTTAAAAAATAGTTTTTAGACAAAAGAACGCTGAATCAATTAGGAATATTTTTAAGTCAATAAGACTTACATTGTAAAATAGAAGAGTATTTTCTAACAACCTCATTAGTCCTCACTTTGGCTTTAAGAGTAATTTCCTCTAATCTTTACTGGAACTGCTATTCAAGAGATGATTTACTCCAAGTAAAAACCTACTGCACATTTCCATTTTCAGGCATTCATCTGTACCCTTAGCACCGACATACTGCTTCTGTTATACCTCCGACACACAGTACTATATATAACTTCGTTATTACCAGTGTGAAGAGCACAAGCTGGACACCTTTGGAGGAGACCAGATAAGACTAATTATGTTTCAGACTAATCAGAGAGCAGAATGGACTCTTGCCCTTGGACACATGGTTTACAATATTTTGAAATGGGGGAGGGGTAAAATTGTGTTTATATCCTACCCTTCCTAACACAGACAGCTTGCCAGAAGTATTCATTTGTTAAGTAGCCTTTCCTCCACTACTCTCATTGTTTCCAAGTGGTCAGGCTCTGATCGTGAGCAGCATGATCTTGTTTGCTTTGACTGTAAATACAAGATAATGTTTTTAAAGGATCCTATTGAGAGAGGGATCCATTATTATGAACAATGCCACAATTTCAAAACTCTTTGGTTCTGATAAAGGAAACTATAGTCCTATACATGGTACATGCATTATGGGCGTAATCCCTGTGCTACTGCACTGAATAGGAGCTTTGCCATTAATTCAATGGGAGCAGCATCAAGTCCTATATGCTTGGAATAACATTATATTGATTTTGAAAATATCAAGGGAATTAAAAACAAATAAAAGTAATTATTTTGGAGAACTACAGTGATCACATGCATTGTACGGCACTGTCAATATGACAAAGATCATCACATGAAACAGTAGGCTATTACAGAGAGAGAGCTACCCTACAGAGGGTGCTGTTCAAATTATTTTCCTCGATTACTTGGATAATCTTTACATCTGGTCGAAATCTTGGTGGAAGTCCAAAGTGCAAAATCCAGTTCAACCTTGCACCAAACAGTATTATTACATCAGCATGTTGCAATGCCCTGATAATGGAAAACAAGAGAAAAACATGAAATGTAAATATTTTTTATACATTAACTCCTTGCTTAACGTTGTAGTTATGTTCCTGAAAAATGTGACTTTAAGCAAAAAAATTCTCCATAAGAATTAATGTAAATAGGGGGGTTAGGTTCCAGGGAATTTTTTTTTCACCAGACAAAAGACTACATATATATATATATATAGTGTGTGTGTGTGTGTGTGTGTGTGTGTGTGTGTGTGTGTGTGTGTGTGTGTATACACAGTATAAGTTTTAAACGAACAATTTAATACTGTACACAGCAATGATGATTGTGAAACTTGGTTGAGGTGGTGAAGTCAGAGGGTGGGATATTTCCCAGGGAATGCCTGCTAAATGATGAACTAGTACTCGGCTGAGCCCTCAAGGGTTAACACATTGTTGTTAATGTATCCTCACACTCTACAAGGCAGCACAAATGGAGGGAGGGGAGACAGCATGGCAGACAGACACACACACCCTGTGTGAGAGAGAGAGAGAGAGAGAGAGAGAAAGATGCGCATTGCCCCTTTAAGTACGCTGACCCCACTCTAAGTACATTGTCTTTTTAAGTAGATCAGCAAGTTGAGACAGCAGGTGCTGCTAGCAAGCTCCTGCCATCCTGAGCCCTGTTGTGTCCTCCCCTGCTCTATGGAGATGGGGTAAGCGGGGGGCAAAAGCAGGGGGGAGGGGGAACACTCTGACATTAGCCCCCCTCTTTCTTCCCTCCCCCCCCGGCACAGCAAGCAGGAGGCTCCCGGGAGCAGCTCCAAGGCAGAGGGCAGGAGCAGCACATGGCAGTGCAGGGAGGGACAGCTGAACTGCCGGCAATTGATAGCCTGCTGGGCGGCTGCCGCACAGGGAACTTAGGGGAATGGGGAGCTGATAGGGGGGCTGCTGGTCCACGCAGGTTCCAAGCCCCCACCAGCTAGCTGCAACGGGCCGCTCTTTCTGCAAACAGTGGACAAAGCAGGCGGCTGCCAAACAACGTTATAAGGGAGCATTGCGCAACTTTAAACGAGCATGTTCTCTAATTGATGAGCAACGTAACAACGAAACAACGTTAACTGGGACGACTTTAAGTGAGGAGTTACTGTATTTAATTTCTTTTCAAAAATGGCAATAGTTCCAGATAGCACAGCACCCCTATCATTTAGGAGAATACAATAACACATCTTGCTTCCCTCAAGTCTATTTGTTTAGCTCAGCAAGCTAAAAATCTTTTCTACAGACAACTGCCCCTTAGTTTATATAAGCAGAAGATTTTTCTGAATTTGCAAATAAAGCACTAAGTTCTCTTTCTAAAACAGTGTTCATTTTGTGAAAGTAATTATTAATAGAGCAAAAAACAAACAAAACAAATGAACAAAAACCCTACTTTAAAAGAATGTTGAAGTTGCAAAATCAAGCACTCAAAAGTTAGAAAATACCAGAATGAAGGTTGACCATGCAACCTTAATTCAGCCCTCTGGTGTGTATGCCCAAGGTGGCCCAGCTGCCGAGCAAAATACCTCAGGTGTAGTTTTTAAATTCTCAGATTTATTAATAACATACTCCATAATGACGAAGATATTTGCTCAACACACAACTTCGTTTAAGTTTAAGTACATAGGCGTTTCAGCTGCAAAGTAAGCCCACCGTACACACATACCTACAAGTGCTCTATAAGTAAGTTCACATTAAACTGTCGGTGACTACAATTATTTTTTTAAAACACAATCTTCAATATAGGTCTCTTCGATCCAATTAAAGGATTTACAGAGACGATAGTTCAATTAAACTGGAATGTACTACAAATGCTATAAAAGCGAGGCTGCATAAAGCAAAATTTGAGTTGTGATACTCCATTTTATGTACCACTTTATAGCCTTAAAGGTCAGCACACTGAATATGCCAGTAGTTTTCTGCTACATGTAATTTAACTTGTTTACATACTTCATTTTGTGCTATAAACTACATGTTAAAAATACTATGTTGTCTGATATAGGCTTAATATTTACACAACAAAACGTAACTAAAAAGAATTCAGCCTAGCTCTTGCCAAAAATTTCTAGTGACTCCCACGCTTTCACCCTGGACTCAGTTCTAAGCAACATTTGACATCAGCTGTGTAAAGCTACTGGCTTTATCCACTGCCATAAAACAGCACGAAATGTGAAAACTTAAACTTTTTTTGCTTTTTGCATTAGGCCTTCCACAGTATTTGTAACATGTTGCAATTTGCTGTATCTTTAATGGTATGTTCCTATTAGTTTTCCAGAAGATAGGATTGGAAGCAAAGCCTTGGTTTATACCGACCTGGATCTGGCTGCAGCTACACAGTTTGGATGGTTGTCAGGAACAACTCCTTTTCCCATCGGGGTAGGCAAAAATGGTAGCTCGCACTGGTCCACCAACTTTCTGATGCTGTTTTCAGCACGTGAATAAGCAGCCCCTACAGGAAACAAAGTACAAAGAAGGGTTTAATGTGATCTCTAATTATGCCTTTTCATAGCCCCATTTAAACAAGGTGCTTAAGTAAGGGCTTAACTTCAAGCATGTGAGTGAATAGTCCCACTGACTTATAAATACTCATGTGCTTAAAGTTACATATATGCTTAAATGTTAAAACAGGAGAACAATGTGATCTCTGAAACATACAGGATACATATACTCTCCAATTAACCTAAATAATCATATTATATAGATGGGGCTGGTAGCACCGCCTATTATTAAGGCTGCCTGACACTTCCCATTATAAAACCCTGCTTTCAGTTGCTTGTAACTTGCCAAACTTTTAACTGTTTGGCTGAGACTTTCCATGGCAGGTGTCTGCCACAGGCAGAATGTGTTCAGAAAAATTTACACCAAAATGGTTTAGCTGTTTCTGAGAAAGAGGTTGGGGAAAAATACACTGCCAGAATTTTATACCATAGGCAAAACAATCTTTTCTCTGAGAAGTTCTAGCACTCTCGTGCTTTGGAGCAGGGACTGGGAATTTGATATGGGGAAGAGACAGGACTGGGACACGGTCACATTGCAGGGAATGGGGCAGAAGGGGTCAAAAACTTGGGGTGTATAAGCAGAAGAGTCTTTGCCCACTAGAGCACACTCCTTTCCAAAGCCTAGAATGGAACCTAAGATTCATGAGTCTCATCATTCCTCTGCTGCCAACAAGCATCTGTGAAATCCACTGCGAACTGCGTCTCTCATCTGGTCCACACAGAGGATGATAATCTACTACTGCTATAGTTATTCCATTAGCTCAAGTGGCAGAGGTCTGTGCGGTAGATCTAAAGGTTCTAACCCTGCTTATGAACCACGTGCATGTCAACAGGATATCACATGATGGAATTTCTGTTTTTCAAATTTGTTTTTTTTAAATACTTAGGAAATTACGTACACAAAAACGATGTTAAAAGAACATTACGGTTGCAAGGTCAAGCACTGGAAAGTTAGGAAATACCAGAATTAACGTTGCTTGTACAGCCTTAATTCAGCACACCCATGCGTATGCATTACAATGAAGTATTTAACTACACGATCACACACTATTTTATCCACCACACCGATCTCAGTCAGTGCACAAAATTGATGGTGCTCACTTAATGAGCAACTGTGCACTACTTTATTTTCTCCTCACTGTTCAATGTGTGGCCCTAGTCCTTATTTACTGTACACTATTCAAGCCAGGCTCTGAAAACAGATTACTTTCCCAACTGGTTTTTCTATGGCGCTTGTTACTATAGTATCTGAGTGTTTCACAAACACTTTATTTTCACAGTGAGATGAAAGGGTTTTATTCTCATTTTAAAGACTGGTATCTGAGATCACAGACATTTAAGGTCAATAGTATCCACTAATTTTGGGTGCCCACTTTGAAGCACCTGGGACTTGATTTTTTCAGAGTATATAGCACTTCATACATTCAAAGCACAGCCCCATTGACTTCAGCTGCAGCTGTAATTGCTCAGCACTTATCAAATCAGATTTCAGAATCTCAAGTCAGGCACCCAGAAAATGAGGGACACATAATTATTGACCATCTGTGAAAAGTTTTCTTTAAGTGACTTGAATAGGATCACGTAGGAACTCTGTGGAAGAGGCAGAGATAGAATCCAGTTCCCCAGGGTAGCATTCAACTGCCTTAATTATGAGACCCTCCATTCTCTTCCTGCAATCCCCTGCCTCATTCACCACACACCTTCCAACTTTTGCAACAAAAGAAGCAGGGGTCCTACAGATAACAGCCTTCTTCACTACATAACCCTGATTCATTCCCAGGTCCGTCCTGTGCACTGAATGAGTGTAAAACAAAAAATTAAAAAAAATAGTATGTGATCATGTAATTAACAATTGTAATGCATGCACACAAGGGGCCTGAATTAAGGATGCACAGGCAATCTTAATTCTGGCATTTCTTTCAAGTACTTGATTTTGCAACCTTAATACTGGCCTTTTAATATGATGTTTTTGTGAGTAACATAGTAATTTGTGTGTCATGATTTACACTGAAGCAGCTAAAGACCCCTTTACCTAACAGGAATTATGAGGGCTCCCAATGACCGAAGCTTGGAAATAAGGGTGCTAGATATTTAGCATACACAGTAGAAAGCACTGCAATTAAGATATTTTGATAAGTATCAGGGGGTAGCCGTGTTAGTCTGTATCTACAAAAACAACAAGGAGTCTGGTGGCACCTTAAAGACTAACAGATTTATTTGGGCATAAGCTTTCGTGGGTAAAAACCTCACTTCTTCAGATGCACCTGAAGAAGTGAGGTTTTTACCCACGAAAGCTTATGCCCAAATAAATCTGTTAGTCTTTAAGGTGCCACCAGACTCCTTGTTGTTTTTATATTTTGATAAGTGACTTTAGGGTCTCTCTTTAGTTTTAGTCACTGACCATCTCCTAAGCACTTGAATGGACATGCAAACAAAAGCTCTCTGATTATTTAGTCATCTGCAAGATCTTGATTACTAGAAAACAAGTCCAATTTTAGAGGACTGGAGTACTCTGGTGATTGGTAGGAAGAACATAAAAATTGTTCTAGTGGATCAGATTCGTGGTCCAGCTAGTCTAATACCTTGTTTCTGACAAAGGCGATCATCAGATGCTTCAGAGGAAGGTGCAAGAAATCCCATAATAAGCAGATGTGGGATAATTTGACCCCAAAGAAGGTCATTGGCTTAAAACCTGAAGAATGAGGTTTTATATCCTTAGCAAATTTTTTGTTAGCATTAAACTACAATAACTCTGGATATGCGTGTTATCCATACAAATGTCCAATTTCAATTTGAATTTTGCTGTATTTTTGGCTTCAGCAACATCCTGATGAGTTCTGCAGTCTAATTACACATTATGTGGAAAAAAGTATTTCCTTACATCAGTTTCAAATGTCCCACTATTCAATTTCATTGAATGTCCCTTTGGTTTTGTGTTACAGAACAAGGAGAAGAGATGCTCCTAATTTACCTTCTCTATACAATTCATTATTTTATATACTATTATCATGTCACATATTTGTCTCCATTCTATGAGTAAACAATCCAATTTTTTTCAATTTCTCTTTATGTGAGAATGGAGATAACCTATCTCCTAGAACTGGAAGGGACCTTGAAAGGTCATTGAGTCCAGTCCCCTGCCTTCACTAGCAGGACCAAGTAGTGATTTTGCCCCAGATCCCTAAGTGTCCCCCTCAAGGATTGAACTCACAACCCTGAGTTTAGGAGGCCAGTGCTCAAACCACTGAGCTATCCCTCCCCCCAATATATAGAATATAGAACCTCTCTCTCTGATATCAGAGCCTTTCATCTCTCATTCACCTGTTCATATTCAGCCAGCTCTCTAGTAACTGGCTAGCAAGTCAGTGGCCTTTATTAAATAAATTGGTGGTTTCAATTCAGTTCCTGCTGGACATGTGTCTTCCTCACAAAAAGCATCAGAACTGCTGCCCCCCTTAGAAGAGAGGCAAAATGACTGAATGGGCCTGGAGTCTGAACTACCCTCTGATCCATAGAGGGACCACCTCTAGATCAGAAATGAAGTGCACTGGCAGAGTGTAGTGGAAAGTCTGTAATATAGCAATGGCAGCAGCAGCTGTTGTATGGTTACAGAGTGGGCTTTATGATTTAGGTCTGGTAGTCTGGCACATTCAGTGAGTATAAATCAAATAATAAAGATCACTTTGGTTCGGTGTTATGATTCTCACAGTAGAATGCAAGAGTATTAGACAGGTATATGTCAGAGAAGACACTTTTACATTTTGACAAACAGGGTTTGTTTAAGTTTTGGTTGGAACAGGCTTTACGCTTAGGATAATATTTACCCATTTGTTCTCCATATATATTCAGTGTATTGTATTGACTTGACTTACTCTAGATGAAAAAATAAAGGGAAAATCTAGAGCAAGCCAGTATATGTTCAAGATGGAGGAAAAAATTTATTCCAGTAGTAAAACAGATTTTAGTTCCAAGTTTAAAGATGCTATTTTATAAACAGTGAAAGGAAAAAAGATGTTTTAAATTTATGAAGAAAATTACTTTAGTCACTATTCTTTCCAACACATGGAAAAGTTCAAAGCTACATCAAATCATGTTACCTTTGCCAATGATTAGGAGAGGCTGTCTGGAATATGCAAGGATAGATGCTGCTTCAGATACAGCAGAGTGTTCAGCTGTGCAGACAGGGGGTGGCAAACAGCACTTAACATATCTGGAAGACAGATAGGCTAGCATCTTCAAAAGAAATGCAATGCAAAGCAAGCAATTCTCAAAGGTAAAATCAGTCACTCACTGTAAAACAACAGAGTTTGTATTTCACAATTTAACAGTCCATGGTATTCGTCAGAACAGCAAATTTATTTTAAAAACAAAATTTAAATTGCTCATCATATTCAAACCAAATTTTTCTGAGAATAAGCCACTCCATAGAACAAGCAAAATATTTAGCATGCTGCAAAAATAAAACCCCTAATTTTATATGTGCGTTACACTGGGAACTAATAACCTCTGCATATTTCTATTAACACATACATAGTAATTTTAAATCAAATTATTTGTCTTGGCAAAGCCTTGCATTCTGAAGCTTTCCTTTCCTTTCCCTCATATGTGGGCAACTACCTCTCTGCATAAACCCTCTCTTCTCATTATAGCAATAAAACGGCTGCAAAGGCTGCCCACTCCAGTTTCCTCCCTACTGCTTTTCATAAAAGTAAAAAAAAAAGAGATGATATTTTCTTGAGAAACCTGCCAAAGGTTCAAGATTTCTGCAATTGTCCTGGCGAGGGCAGGGGAAGAGGAGGAATGCAACGGAAACCTCCTCTACCACCTTTTTAATTGCAGGTTCTACCACGTCCCCATATAAGCCTGCAAAACCTAGCACTTGATATCACAGGAGTGCCTCAATTAACACAATACCTGCCATTCGAATGCCACTCCATTAAGTCAATGGGACTTCAACATGTACTTAAGTGCTTTCCTGAATAGGAATGGGGCTAAGTACATGCTTAAGTGCTTTCCTCCTCCCTAATGTAAACTGTCCCTGTATTCTCAGTCTCTCATCATATATATACACACACCGTATATACTCGTTCATAAGCTGAATATTTTTGGTAAAAAAAAAAGATGCCTCAAAGAGCGGGGGTCGGCTTATCAACGGGTCTACACCAAAATTTGATGATTTTAAACTCTATGGAATCATTGAATTGAATATCTAATACATTGTCATTTTGTTTACCTGGAGCATCTGCAGACATGGAGCCCCTCAGCTCCCCGTGGCTGCGGTTCGCCGTTCGCCACTTCCCGCAGCTCCCACTGGCTGGGAACGGCAAACGGCGAACAGCCACAGGGAGCTGAGGGGCTCCATGCCTGCAGATGCTCCAAGTAAACAAAATGTCCCGACCTGCCAGCAGCTTACCCTGATGAGCCGGGAGCCAAAGTTTTCCAACCTCTGAAATATAGGGTCATACAGTTTTTGCTATTTTTACCTATCCATTTTGGGGGGTCGGCTTATAAACAAATGGGCTAATGAACGAGTATATACGGTATATTTTTCAATGTCTCCTAGTAATTCATCGCCTATCATTGAACTCATCTCTTTCTCCTGTATATCCCTAGTATTCTAGGTGAGAATGTACCACTGCTTTACATAATGGCATAATAATACTGTTGTAATATTTCACTTCTTATAAATTCACCCCTGCATGACATAATAGAAAATGTTCCCCTACTACATGCACATGCTGGACTGCAAGTAATATAATTTCAATGTGTTCAAGCCCCTATGGTAGGTTGTGCAACCTTTCCTTAGAAAGAAAAAAGAAATATTACTTCAAACAGATTTTTTTGCTAAATGCAATGACCAATGGATTAAAAGATCATGTAGGAAAAACTCCATATCTAACAACATCACCCATGCAAGTAACTTGTACTCACTTGACAGAGCTCTTGTTCATCTGTAGATTTACAAAGTCTCCTGGCATGTCAACATAACAGGCACCTGGGCGACCATAGATACTGCACCTCACTGCCTAGATTTATTGCGAGAAAAGAACCATTTTAATCCCTGTTTAAGAGAATTTTTAATAATCTTGATACTTAAAAAAAAATAATCAGAGTGTAATGAAGCGAGTGAGCTGTCTTATTCCCTATGCACCTGCAGGTAAAACCTCCTGGACACAATTTATAATGGGCTATTTTAACCTAACATTTTATGTTTTGTTAACTTTTTAAATTCCCTCCCACCCCATTTAAGCCAGATAAAGTGAGCCAGTGGACAGAAGGTACTGGATTGTAAATGCTTTGACTCATTTACACTGAGACAGCAACACTATCAGCTGTTAAATCAGCAGTTACGAAGTCAAAATTTCCTGCTGAATTTCTGTTTAAAGTAGCATGATCCTTGAAGCCTCCATCTTTTATTACTTAGGACACGAGTGCTCCTGATCCATAGATGCTACTGTGCTGAACTGGCACTTCTGGAAAATTGCTTGTGACGGGATTTAAGTTGACACGGCTAATGTGGTGCTGTAGCAGTGGCATGAGACTTTTCAAACCCAATCCTGGAGAGCTAAGATAAGGATGTGTCTGTGGAAAACCTAAATCTCACAATATGAACACCTAGCAATACTCCTTCACAGCCAAAACTGAAGAGATGAACCTGCACATACGGCATTCCTAACTCCTGCACCTCAGTGACATAGAATGTCTTTTTTAAGACTTTATCCAACTCCCACTGAAATCAACCAAAAGATTGTTGTGGACTTCAGTGAGAGTCAGATTGAGCCCATACACTGTTTGTAACCTTATTCCATGAACTATCATATGGGAAAGATCTCCCAAGTGTTTATAGTGACTTAACTAATCAACAAGCCCATAGTAAATTTGCAGGAGTAGGTAATTACATGATAACAACTATTTCCAAAACTTGCCTAAATGCTAACCATCAGTTGCTATGTACTGTTTTGTACCTTTTCAATAACAGCAGGAATAGCTTCTAGGCTGCTGGGTCTGACAGAAAATTTGCTGTACAGCCTACAAGCTTCAACCTGCCAAAAAAAAAAAAAAAGGGAAACATTACAAGAATTCTTTAGAAAAGAGTCATGGTGATTAATTCACATTTACTGTTTACAAAAGAAATAAATTCCACAGAATATCAATGCTTACAACAGCTTGTAATGAAACACGCTACAAAGAGGCACTTGACATGACAAACTCTACCTTTCTTATCATAGAGAGAGAGAGAATCTTTATCATGAAAAGAAATTATTTTAGTCACCAAAACTGATTCAATGAAGTGTTTTGCCGATTTCTATCTTACTTCGGTATGAATGGGTGTTCTGCATGCTGTGATAAAAAACAAACGGTCTCCCAGAAAGCAAAAAGTTACAAATTCCCACATAACCTCAAAAAGGCAGATCCCCAGCTGATTTCAGTGGAGCAATGACAATTTACACTAGCTGAGGATCTGCCTCCATTTATTTACCTGAAGCCTTTATGCAGAAAGTTATATATCTGTGTACCTGTGGGAATTCTTGGAAAGCTCCCATGATTTCCTGATTCCGGTCAGAGGAACCTCCAATAACAATCAAAGGCCTGAAACAAGCATAATAGAATATTTTATTTTTAAAAGCAAACAAAAAAAAAAAACCCCCACAAACAACAAAAAACACATCAAAAATCTGATTCTTAAGATATATATTTTAGGACCCAATCCTGCCTATCACTTAATGCTTCTTACAGAGATACTATGCACCTTCAGTTTCCATTGACCTCAATAGGAGTAGAGGGTGATCAGCACTTTATATCAGACTCTAAACAGCATTCATTTGCCAAAGAGTAAACTTTTTAGTATCCTTTAGGATATTACAATTACATTTCTTCCACAGTGCATAGTCATTAGAATAAGGAATCTAGCTAAGTCTCTTTCTCAAAGAGAGGTTAGAGATCTGCAGACACTGAGTGTAGAGCCCTCTCCTGCACTGCAGATAAGTCATGCAGCAACACTTGGCCATACATTTTTCAGTGATGGCTATGCTTCTATCACATCAGATTTTTACAATGCACCTAAAGAACAGAGAGATGAGCAACATTTTAACATGGCCATAGATGCCCATGTTATTAGTTTATGAGAGAGACAGAGTGTATACAAGAGAACGTTAATATGGGACATGGAATATATCTTCATGTGGGGCAGATTCTTATAACCAGTGCTGTAAGTTACAAATGCCTTCCTCCCATGATGAACGAAAACGAGTTCATTCAGTTTCTAGGTCAGTACGATACTTTATAAGCTGTGAAATGATGAGTTAATATGAGGAGACCACTTGATTGATCTGCTTGTTTCAGTAAGGTGAACTCCAGCATAGCACTCCATTAGCTTTTCAGGATTTTTCTCCAAAAACATTTTCCTCTGTAAATCCTTTCTATTAGCATGCATAAGAGGAGTACTTTAAAAGGCAAAACTAGAGAGCCCCCAGTGCATAACTCCAATCCTGAACACCACTGAAATCTGGGGATATTTGGATCTAAATCTTAATTTCACAAGCAGGCCACTTCTCTACAGTGAGCCAAATTAAAACTTCTGATCCAAAAGTTTTGGAAAGCTGAGATTGGAACACTGTAGCTTGGTCTCATCTCTAATAAAAATCCCCATGGAAAACAGATCTGAAGAATACAAAACAGCCACTTTCCGGATGTTCTATTTTGTTGGGTGGTGGTACTTCACTTTCCTCTGAGGCATAAGATATAGGCTGGCATCAGAAAAAGGATAACTGTCTAGTTACATCATTGGTCCACTTCAGGATGACAATTCCTATGCCACTTCCATTTAGCTTTTCCAAATTTCATCTATGAAGAGGACTTTTAAAAAATGTTAACAAAAGCCTCTCAATATTGCAATCTAACGATTAAAAAATACTCTACACTTTAAAAAAAACAAAAACCACCCCTACACTTCATTTTGTGTTTTAAGGCCATGAAGAAATTTGCTACTGCTTTGGAATCTTGCAAAACCAGACACAGTCCTGAGAAACATTTCCCCCCCCCATAAATTCATTGTACATTACTATGAGCATAATCCCATAAACGTTACCAAGAGTAGTACTTACTATTGTGAGCAGCCTAGCCGCAGTAAGAGCAGGTTAGGTAGGGAGAATATCGAAGTTCATGGAACTATTCACATTACTGAGTATTATGCTCAGCAGCAAGTGTCTGTAGGATGAGACCTTTAGCTAAGCTGAAGAAACACTGATGCAATCACAGGTTACCGTAGCATTATGAAGTGCTGCTCTTATCTGTAGTTTAATCTTCTAATTGTCATGAGCAATAATACAATCTTTCATGGCAGCTACACCATGATAAAACTACATGCACTCAAAATTGTGCTGACAGAAAAGCAGGGAATACTGTAAATAATTTTTAATAATGGATTATATTTTTTCTGAATGGAAGAATTAAAGGTTTTCCCTCTTATAAGCATAATTCACAAGAGCTTCTTAAGTGTCTACTTTAATAGAGCTCACATAACAATTAGTAACAGGGTAGCAGACTCTCAGAAGGTTCGTCTATCTGCAAAGAAACAACAACCACCACCCCACAGCAGCGAGTCTCAGAGCCTAGATCAACTGATTCGGGCTCGCACTACAGGGCTAAAGACAGCACTGTAGACGTTCCCGCTTTGGCTCGAGCCCAGGCTCTGAAACTCAGCGAGGGGGGTGGTTCTCAAAGCCTGGTCTCCAGCCTGAGCAAGAACATCTACACTGCTATTTTTAGCCCCTTAGTGCAAACCCAAATCAGTTGACCCATGTCCGAGACTTGCTGCTGTGTTTTGGGTTTTTTTTTTTTTTTTTTTTTTTGGCAGAGTAGACATACCCAGAGTGAAATCCTGGCCCACTGAAGTCAATGGGATTTCAGTGGAGCCAGGATTTCACTCTCAGACTCTATGCCCAGATGTTACAACCTTGCAAGGTAAATATTGGCAAGTTGTGCTGGCAGATGGGTCCAGTTAATTCCAACTAGAGCATTAAAGGTGTAGAACAGTCACTTCTTGTTGGAGGAAATTAGGACAGAGGAGACCCTGGAGAGAAACCATAGGAACAGCCAAGCTCAGTGAGAAAAGCTTAGGCTGAGGTTTAAGGTATGTTATTATTTCTGAGTTACTAACACGAAATAAATAAATACAATAAATAAATGGGGGGGGGGGCAGTTTGGACAATAATTAAGGGTCTGTATCTCTGCTGAAAAAGGGGATAGAGATTCAGGCCCTGTCTACACGATGGGCAATATAGTGCCATCGCTATGCTGCTGAAATCCCATAGTGTAAACACAGACTACAGTGAAGGGTTTTTTCTCCCATCTCTTTAAAAACTCCACCTCTCCAGGCGACGGTAGCATTCTTTTATTGACCTAGCTATGTCTACATCAGGGGTTATGTCGGCATAGCTATGGCACTCAGGGGTCTGGATTTTTCACCACTGAATGAATGCATCTATTTCCATGACACCTACTATACGTAGGGGACAAAAACAATTAGCGTGTAGATTGATCTGATTCTCACTAGACTATCAAATCTTCTGTCAAGCTAGAGGATAATCCACTTCCTCATCTTTTGCCAAGACTTTAGATTTGTGCAAGATTAAATCAGGCATGCACTGCCAGTTTCAGCCAAATTGGATTTTCCAGGGGAAAGTGCAAACATCAGCCAAACATGTCTTATAAATTAACCAAAGTGCTATGAAAGCTTCTTCCTAGTGACCAAACTCATCAATTACTTAAAAGCAAAGTCACACCAGGATTTCTTTTGGTCAGGTAGTTTCATATATAACCAAGTATTTGCAGCCAATTCTTATGTAAAAAGTAGTTTGAACCCTATCCGATAAACTACAAAGTTTTCTTTCCATCAGGTGATTCTGTCAGCGTATACAAACACTGCTTCCTACATACGGAAATCTTCTAAAGCTGTCACTATTTGCTCTTTGCCAGCCAGCTGTTTATTAACTTTATGGTCTGATGCATATGTACCTAGTGCTATGCGATCTTCTACCAAAAATGTTTCACATAACCATTCAGCAACTTTATTTTTATTCACAGGCCAATTAAAGTTGCCATGTTGAAGTGAAGACTTGTGGGGGTAAACACTATTGCTATTGCACTTTCATCTTCATTTAATTCAACATTTAAACTGCTCAACAACACGCACCAAAAACCAAACATTTGGTTATTACATAGGCCAATTTGTTCACCTGTGAAGGGAGGAAGTCATTAACCCAAAGGCATTTGTAAGCTTCTTTTCTGATTCAGAGCTGCTTCTACCCACTGCACCCATAACAGAATACCAGAAGACTGGTTACCATCTTGATTTTTACATGTATCCGGGTACATTACACAGGAAATAACTGGATTTTACAGAACCTATAGTGTAGCAAGGCAGGATGATTTTTATCTCTGAAAATGAGAAAAATTAAACTAGATCACCTGTACTGAAGAAAAATGAATTCACTTCTCATTTCCTATGACAGAAACTTTTTATTAAGTATCGAAAAAGGTAGAAATATCTGCAATGAAGAGCAATAAACCAGTTTGGACAATGATTGTGCTAATACTTAGAATTTTTAAGAAGAAATGTAGGTACATTACCAGCAATTCATGTTCGCATTTGCCATCCCACCCAGAGCATGTATGAGACCTGGACCAGAAACCACAAGACATATTCCTGGTCTAGAGGCAAAATAGATCAGAGGGAAAGTGAAAAATACAGAACATCATGTACAGTACAAACAAGAATTAGAAAAATGCTCAACTTCAAGAATATTAAATGTTTCGAGAGCGACAGTCAAATTGCATCATACAGATGGATGTGCTTGGAGGCAGAGATGCAGATTAGGAATCTAAGTAGTTTATTTCAGCTTTGTAACTTGTGCAGGCTGCACTTGTAGTTAGCTCAGGACCGCATAACCTATGCCCTGGTGGTCAAAAAGCTCCATTACTGTAACTGCCTTTAACCACATCTGCTCCATCACTGGCAGCCTATTATTTGGAAGACAGCGGGAGGTTTACTCCCTGGCTTGAGCTACCATGTTCATACTGTGCTCACCCAGGGTTTCCTGCATTGGCTGTCTCTAAAGGATTGATTTGACACTGCTGATATTTAAAAGTCTTAATGATGTAGATCCAGGGAGTATTCAAGACATCCCCTTGAATCTCAGCCTGAAGAGTTTGTGTGTTCAAGCTACCCTCTTTTTAAGAGTCTCCATCACAGAACATGGAAATGTAACTGGCGGCTCATAGGGTGAGGAATTTGCGCTCCCTGAAATCTGTCTCTTTTCTTTTCACTTTTAAAATCCTAAACATTTTGTATTCTAGAAGATGTTTTGTTTAACTTCACCACTGCTAGCCCTATATTTATGACTTTTCCCTCTCCATTTTGCCTTCTCTCCCCATCTCTTTGTCAGGTGTCCATGATTAAATTATATTTATTTTTTTAAGATTTTAGGAGTTTTAAATGTATTTTAAATTGTTTATTAAAATATACAGCACCCAGAGGACTTCAATAGAGAGTGAGGAGGGTAGGATGTGTACAGAGTATTGGCCCTTTACAAAATAATTCCATGCATAAAGCTACATGAAGACAATACTAATACTGAACAGTTAAAGGGACAGTGTCAACCTAAAAACATCATTTTGTCTGATTTTTTTTTTTAAGCCTACAGTTGTTAAAAGTAACACAGACACTATAACTGGAAAAAGGAGTGTGTTTATTTTCTGCATTTTACAGCACTATGTCTGGTTGGTTTCACTCTTTCCCTTTTATAATCACTCCTCTAACTTTATACATGTGTGTGTGGGGGGGGAGGGGATTGACACAACAGGGGACAGAAAAATATTTTTTTTAAAATAAGGAAACAATTATAAAAAAAATTACAGAGGGATTCAGGAGCATCAACAGCACATGAAAACTACTTTTAATTCATTTTTGATATTGATTAGATTTCAAGTTGACAGTGTCCCCTTAAATACTTTGGCCACATTTTCCATTCCACCCGAATCCTGCTCAATGAGGAGGGGCAGATCAAGGGAAGGTGGCATAAAGACATCTTTGTGCTTCCCCTATTCTCAGCCCATCCTCAACATTAGTAAGAGCAGCCTCTAACTATGTTTGGCTATAAGTTAACAGCCCTTAAGGGGCCATTCTTGTAGCACATAATAGAGTATGGTAGCAATCTGGCCCTGCCCCCTACAACAGTGGCTATGGGGTTGTGGTGGGGAGAGTCATCACAGAGCCATTATGCTGGCATTATGCTATGTTGGAACATTTTTTATGGCAATGGTAGAGTGGCCAGTTCCACTAGCTTTACAGGCCCTTTACATGGCAAAACAGAAAACTGGGCTCTTTATTAAACATTTATTCAGAGAAGAAAAATCAAACTATCAATATTTCATGTCATATTCTAACTCTGAAATGGACAACGGTGTGGCAGATCTCCCATACTAAGAGAAAGATATAGCACATCTCCCATATTGCAACAAACGGTGGTAGCGTTAGTTTTGACTATTTTTATATGAGTGTTTTGGGCTTACGGTGTTGCACTAGTATTTGGAGGTTTAAAAAAAAAAAAAAAAGTAAAACTGAAGAAAAAGTAATAAGACTGGCAATACTGTCTCTCTCCTAGTGAAACTTCACCACTCAATTTGTGCATGTCACTGTTCCTGCGTTGTGAGTCACATCGACACCAAAGCTGATACAGCAGTGAATCGCTAACTGTAACTCTAGATTTATGTTCCAACTATTACGACAGCATCTCCATGCAATAACACGCAGCTTGCATAAGTGCTAACCTTACACAGTTTTGAGTATAGAGCTTAATCATTGACTTAATTTTTATTAATACAGCAGGGTCAAGTGCCATGCATGTTCTAAATACTAGTTATATTATTGTGCCCCTCTCCCAAACTGAAAATAAATTCATTTGGCCATTTTTAACTTAGATGCAAGTTTAAAGAAACAAAATGTTGGTGGGTTTCTGTACATGAAAATAGTCTTATTTGAGGTAACTAAATCAGCTAACAGAGATGGTGCATTTTTGAGCATATAGTTCATTTGTCTGAAACAGTAAACTAATCTCACTTTCATTCCTCAATGGATAATTCACTAGTGGCTAAATCTCAATTTTTAGATTAAGGAAGTTAATAGATGCAAAGTTAAATTCAAAATGATACACAGAAGGTAAATGCACTCAATCTGTGTAAATATAGATATAGCTATGCACTTCTCTTGTGCCATTTCAAAGAGGCACCCTTTATCTTTACGGGCTTACTCCATTTGCTTTAACTTATACATCATTTCCAAAAATAGAACAGAAAATGCTCTAGCTCAAACAATTCCTGTGGTTTATATAAAATAAATATTTAGCTTACTTTCCTGTCAGGTACCCAACAGCAGAGGCAGCATAGCAAGCCTATTGAAGAGAACACAAGTTTATTTACACATATCCACATTTCAGCCTCTCCACATATCAAAACTTTTAATCATAAAATTTAAATTAAATAGCAGCTTAAACATATGAATTGTTCTGATTAATGGATCTTACACTAAGGAGGTAACATCCCATAGCCATCCCTTCCAAAGGGACATGAGTAAGGGTGTGTTGTATATATTATTAAACATGACATTCCCAAGGGTCTGCAAATACCCTTTAGCTAGGGGTCTGTAGCCAAAGGCTGAGTGACCACACACACGACCTTTTGCAGAAACACAAAAACAAGCATCCTCCTTTTCCCTCCAGGCTCTTCTTCCTCATGCTCATTCATGTCATGTAGGTTAATGACATTTACTTTTTTCATGTCCTTTTTTCGTGTTCTTGCCTGCTATTGCGCCAGGATATTGCATCAATAGAATCTGTAAGATGGGTTTTAAAATAGGGGTATGTCTACACTACGAGGGTATTTCGATTTCACTTAAATCGAATATGTGGAATCGATATTGCTAAGTCGAACTTGTGTGTCCACACTAAGGACAGTAATTCGACTTTGTGAGTCCACACTAACGGGGAAAGCGTCGACATTGGAAGCGGTGCACTGTGGGCAGCTATCCCACAGTTCCCGCAGTCCCCGCAGCCCATTGGAATTCTGGGTCGAGCCGCCAATGCCTTCTGGGTAAAAAAAAAGGGTCGAGGGTGCTTTTGGGTAATTGTCGTCATCCGTCTGTCAATACCGCCCTCCCTCCCTCCCTGAAAGCACCGGCGGGAAATCAGTTCGCGCGCTTTTCGGGTCAGTGACAGCGCGGACGCCACAGCACTGCGAGCATGGATCCCGCTGCGACCATCGCTGCAGTTGTGGCACTTGTGAACGCCTCGCAGGTTATCATCCACCTTTCCCAGAGGCAGATGCAGATGAACCAGGCGAGGAGGCTACGGCACCGCGGAGAGTGCCTGAACTCTGAGAGTGGCACAGACCTCTCACAAAGCACGGGACCCAGCTCCGAGGACATCACGGTGACAATGGGTCATCTGGATGTTGTGGAACGGCGATTCTGGGCATGGGAAACAAGCACTGACTGGTGGGACCGCATAGTGCTGCAGGTCTGGGACGAATCCCAGTGGCTGCGAAACTTTCGCATGCAGAAGGGGACTTTCCTGGAACTTTGTGAGTTGCTGTCACCTGCCCTGAAGCGCAATGACACCCGGATGCGAGCAGCCCTGACTGTCCAGAAGCGAGTGGCCATAGCCCTCTGGAAGCTTGCAACGCCGGACAGCTACCGGTCTGTCGCGAACCAGTTTGGCGTGGGCAAATCTACCGTGGGGGTTGTTGTCATGCAAGTAGCCAAGGCAATCGTCAAGGTACTGCTCTCAAAGGTAGTGACCCTGGGAAACGTGGAGGTCATCATAGATGGCTTCGCCGCGATGGGATTCCCAAACTGCGGTGGGGCTATAGATGGAACTCACATCCCTATCCTTTGACCGGACCACCAGGCCAGCCAGTACATCAACCGAAAGGGCTACTTTTCAATGGTGCTGCAAGCACTGGTGGACCATCGGGGACGTTTTACCAACATCAACGTCGGATGGCCGGGCAAGGTTCATGACGCTCGCGTCTTCAGGAACTCTGGTCTGTTTAGACGGCTGCAGGAAGGTATTTACTTCCCGGACCACAAAATAACTCTTGGGGATGTGGAGATGCCTACAGTCATCCTTGGGGACCCAGCCTACCCGCTAATGCCCTGGCTCATGAAGCCCTACACTGGCGCCCTGGACTCTGAAAAAGAACTGTTCAACTACCGGCTGAGCAAGTGCAGAATGGTGGTGGAGTGTGCTTTTGGACGTCTCAAGGGGAGATGGAGAAGCTTACTCACTCGCTGTGATCTCAGCGAAACCAATATCCCCATTGTTATAGCTGCTTGCTGTGTGCTCCACAATCTGTGTGAGAGCAAGGGGGAGACCTTTATGGCAGGGTGGGAGGTTGAGGCAAATAGCCTGGCATCTGATTACGCCCAGCCAGACAGCCGGGCGATTAGAAGAGCACAGCGGGACGCGCTGTGCATCCGGGAGGCTTTGAAAGCCAGGTTCAACACTGAGCAGGGTGACCAGTGACTTTAAAGTTTCTGTTCAGAGAAGCTGAACCTGCCCCCGTTTCTTTACCCAGTTAAGGATGACTATCCTCTCCAGTTACAGACCCCCACCACCCCCTTCCAAAAAAATAAATTTAGTTTTATTTTGTTAATGAACACCGTTGTCTTTATTACTGTTTTCGCGGGAATGTTTTAAACCTGGGACGCAGACTGTGGTGGGGAGCGGGTGTAGTGTACTGATGCAAATGATCCTTCTAAACTCCAGGAATGACAGGAATCGCAGTGGCGGATTGGTTGTTTCCACGGAGCCTGCCAGCCCTCCTGAGCGGGACTGCGTGTATGTGGGGGCTGTGTGACTTTATGGCAGGGGGAGGAGGGTTACAGATCCCCTGCTGCGTGGCTCTGTGATCCAGGACAAGGACCGCTGCATAACATCTGTAACTGCCCTCCCCCGCCACAAAGTCACAGAGCAACACCCCCCCCCCCACACCCCACGCACAGAACATGAAAACCACCTCCCAGACTGACCAGGGTAACTAGTCAGTGCACTGTGTATGTGCCCTGCTGCTGGACCTGCCCCCGCCTCTGTAGCCTGCTAAAGGTGAATGTCCTGTCCAATTACCAAGCCCCTTCCCCCCCTGCAGACAGACTCTCCCTCAAAACAGCATGACTGAAACAGTAATGAACAAAAACGTATTTTTTATTAACAACCACACATGAAACTGGGGGGTGAAACTTGGACGGGGGCTTGCTTGAGGCGGCCAGGAAAGGACTTTTCAAATTTTGGGGAATGACAGCCTTCTGGTGCTTGAGCAGTCTGCAGGGGTGGAGTGAGAGTTTTCACGGACTCTCCCGCCCCTCCTTCTTTGGACTTTGGGCGAGGGGGGTATAGGACTTGGTGGCGGGGGAGTGCGGCTCCTGATAGACTGCAGCGGGGCTCTGTCCTCCTGCCTCCGTTCCTGCAGAACATCAACAAGGCGCCGGAGCGTGTCCGTTTGCTCCCTCAGAAGTCCAAGCAGCGTTTGAGTCGCCTGCTGGTCTTCCTGCCGCCACCTCTCCTCACGGTCCATGTGTATCCGGTGCATTTGGGACAAATTCTCCCTCCACTGGTTATGCTGTGCTGCCTGGGCTCGGGAGCAGCCCATAAGTTCAGAGAACATGTCCTCTCGCGTCTTCTTCTTCCTCCGCCTAATGTGCGCTAGCCTCTGGGAGTGTGATTCCAGGCTGGGTTGGGAGACAGTTGCAGATGTGGCTGTGGGAATGAGGAAAAGGCAGTGAATTCCTCCGAAAGATAAATGTAGTTGTGAATCAAGAACCTTGATTCACAAGAACATAGTCTTTCTCCGTGAACAAGACCACGAACCACACCTATCATATGCGCACTGAGGACAAGGTCGAATTTTCGAACCTCGCCTTCAGTGCCTGGGCTTTTGCACTGCCGATCTGGGAACCGGGGCAGGACACGGTACTCTCTGTAGCTGGCAAAGATGGTAAGCCGTAGACTTGTTGCAGATTAAAACTTTAGGAGTACCACTGGCCACCTTTCACATTGAAAGCAATGCCAGTCTGTGCTGCCATCAGTCGGCCAAGCAAGAACTGTGGCCCTGTCCCACCCCCTCGCAGATGTGCCAGGGAAAGATCCCTGGATGCTGACCCTCTCCTGCCCCCACCGCGTGGCTGTAAACCAGCGGTCACAGTTCTGTAAAGGAACTTGTTGCAAGCAGTCCCAATACTAACAGTCCCCTACCTAATTCAAAGCAGGTTGTCATGACCGACATCACCCTCATGAGGATCCCTGACAACGAGATCCGGAGGATGCTTCGAGAAAGCATGCAGAGACCGGGGCCCTATGCCGCCATGATCTGCAAGGCGCTGATTCCTGAGTACCTCCTTGTCTCCTGGCGCGGGAACGTCTCTTACTTTGGAGGACCAAGTAAAGCCGCTCTCCCAAGGAACCTGATGAACAGGCTATCCCTTTACCTCCAGGAGAGCTTTGTTGAAATGTCCGTGGAGGACTACTGCTCTATCCCCGGACATATAGACCGGCTTTTCATCTAGCTGCAGTAGCAGCGACAAAAGAGTGGAGCAGCCTGGGCAGCACAATCATGCAGAACCGGACAGTGTTTGATTTTTTTACAAATACTTGTTAGTGATTATTTAAGTGCCCAGGGGGAAGAAATCATGAATCAAAGATTGTTATTAGTATTAATATTCTAGTTTTGTACAAAATAAAGGTTTATATGTTTAAAGCACTTACCGCTTGATCCTTCCCCTGAATCTGTGTCCGGGTTACATGCTGGGGAGGGTTGGTAGGGGATCTCTGTAAGGGTGATGAAGAGCTCCTGGCTGTCGGGGAAATCAGCTTGGTAAGCGCTGCCGACTGCCTCGTCCTCCTCATCTCCTTCCTCATCTTCCCCGTCCGCTAATATGTCCGAGGAACCGGCCCTGGACAATATCCCATCCTCAGAGTCCACGGTCAGTGGTGGGGTAGTGGTGGCGGCCGCACCAAGGATGGAATGCAGTGCCTCGTAGAAACGGGATGTGTGGGGCTGGGATCCGGAGCGTCCGTTTGCCTGTTTGGTCTTCTGATAGCCTTGTCTCAGCTCCTTGATTTTCACGCGGCACTGCGTTGCATCCCGGCTGTATCCTCTCTCTGCCATGGCTTTCGAGATCTTCTCATAGATCTTTGCGTTCCGTCTTTTGGAGCGCAGCTCGGAAAGCACGGACTCATCGCCCCACACAGCGATGAGATCCAAGACTTCCCGATCAGTCCATGCTGGGGCCCTCTTTCTATTCTGGGATTGCACGGCCATCTCTGCTGGAGAGCTCTGCATCGTTGCCAGTGCTGCTGAGCTCGCCACGCTGTCCAAACAGGAAATGAGATTCCAACTGCCCAGACAGGAAAAGGAATTCAAATTTTCCCGGGCCTTTTCCTGTGTGGCTGGTCAGAGCATCCGAGCTCGGACTGCTGTCCAGAGCGTCAACAGAGTGGTGCACTGTGGGATAGCTCCCGGAGCTATTAGTGTCGATTTCCATCCACACCAAGCCTAATTCGATATGGCCATGTCGAATTTAGCGCTACTCCCCTCGTTGGGGAGGAGTACAGAAGTCGAATTTAAGAGCCCTCTATGTCGAACTAAATAGCCTCGTGGTGTGGACGGGTCCAGGGTTAATTCGATTTAACGGTGCTAAATTCGACATAAACGCCTAGTGTAGACCAGGCCTAGGAGACTGAATGTGCTTCGGTCATTAAAATGATCACTTTTGCCTAAAGGCTTAATCAGCTGAAAATGCTGGAAAACAGGTCTTCCCAACTGAACTTCTACTGTCTTAGGCTACGTCTTCACTACAAGGGGGGGTCGATTTAAGATACGCAAATTCAGCTACGCGAATAGCGTAGCTGAATTCGACGTATCGCAGCCGACTTACCCCGCTGTAGGGACGGTGGCAAAATCGACCTCTGCGGCTTCCCGTCGACGGCGCTTACTCCCACCTTCGCTGGTGGAGTAAGAGCGTCGATTCGGGGATCGATTGTCGCGTCCCGACGTGACGCGATAAATCGATCCCCGAGAGGTCGATTTCTACCCGCCGATTCAGGCGGGTAGTGTAGACCTAGCCTTAGAGGCTAAGTGGTTGGCAGTGGGACATAAACAGGAAAGGCAACTAACAGGAGGGTATAAGTCACACCAACTAGATATCCTTAGACTCAGTGAGCCAAATTCAGAAATTATGTGTAAGGAGATTTAAATTACACGTTGGTAAGCAGATACAAATCCAAGGGAGTGTAAATTACCCAGAGAGGGCCAGAGAAGGTGTAGGTTTCACAACTTAGACTCTGATGAATTTGGCCCAGTCTTTTGTGTACAGCAGTGCTCTCTGGGACAATGAGCCCAGAAAATTGTCAAAATGCCCCTCCTTTACCCTCAGACTCTTTTTTGATGCCATGATAAATCTGCACTCCTTTTGTATTTTTTTAAGTTGCTTTTTTGGCCACAGATTAACTGGTCATACAGTAAACATCTGGGATTTACTATAACAGCAATAAGCATTTACATCTTTTATTCCTCAATGGGGATTGGGGAACTTGACAGAAAATAATTGCAGAATATGTTCTACTATTTGTACATTTCATAAATCTTTTACAAGGAGATGAGAAAAACATAACTGAACTGTCATCAATTTCTTGAGTATTAATGTGACATGAATTTTTTCCCCTCCTGCTGAAAACATGTCAATGTACAAATGTTTACAGAAGACATTTGGCGTGGGTGTTCCATTAACAAGGGTCTTTGTACCTCAGAAGCCGGGTGTCATTTTCTAAATGAGTAGCAAAATAAAACAGCACATAAAATACTACTTCAGATACAGTAATTACCTTTAAAATCTTCACAGTTTTGCTTTTTCAAGTGGATAATGTTGCCAGTGCTACCTGTACTAAGTACAGGGTAATACTGTGAACATCATTGTGATGGCAATTCTAAAGATTTTATGGTGAACGCTGTACACAACTTAGTATAGGCCAAGGCACTTTCTCTTTCACAACAACAAAAAACCAGTGACTGCACTCATCGTATATATTAACTTAAATATTAGAGCTGAACAAAATTTTTGCAACAAATAGTAAATTTGCAGAAGAATACATTTTGGGGGCAACAAAACTATTCACAATTTGGGCCAAATTCAGCAAATGGTTTCAGCTGAAAAAAAAATGGATTTTTTTTAAATGGTTTTTTTTCGACCATGCTGAAACAAAATATTTTGACTTTTCATTTTGAAATTTAGCTATTTTTTAAAAGTGAAAAATGCCCCAAAATGATGGAGAGGCAGCGGGGCTAAATTTGAGTGAAATTGTGACCCCATGTGGCAGGTCGCAACACCCGGAGCAGGGAGCCACTGATGCAGGTGAATGTGGGGTATGGTCGCTTTCCAACACCCCCTTCCCCATTACCGGGGCTGCCCTTCCGCACTAGGCTGAGAGAAGTTATTCCTGGGGGAATTCTGTGTCACTGTGCGTGTGCAGAATTCATGCCCCCACAGATTTCTTTGCTTCCCCGCAGAAAAATGACTTCTGCCAGGGAAGCAAAGGGAAGCCGCAAAAGCGGTCACATGCCCCTTCCTGGCAGCGTAGGCAGGTAGGTTTGGGTGCCCGGAGCAGCCAGTGGAGATGTAAATCACTGGGGGGCAAGGGGAACGGGAACGGGGGAAAAGGGAGCTGGGTGGTCATGTGTGTGTGAGAGAGACAGACACTCTGTCCCTCTCGCTCACTATTGCAGCATGCTCAGTGTGGAGGGACAGGGCTTCGGGGCATTTCTGAGGAGGTAGGCGTGGGACAGGCTCTGTCCCCTCAGGCAGAGCAGAATGCAGCAGCCTGCCAGCTTAGTGAATTGTTCCCATTGTCTTTGTGAATTCCTCCAGGAGTATAAAACAGGTGTAAAAGTTTTAAGGCTCCTTTACATTGCCAGAGTGCTGTAAAGGACAGTATGGTTATGCTTATGTTGCTTTAGTGATTATAACTGGTCTAACTTTTTGGACTGAAAAAATTTCCTATCAACATGTGTTCCATGAACTGTTTGCTAATTCTTTTCTGGAGATGGTCAGTAGCCAATATAAATTGTGAGTTTGATTCCCCGGTCCTCACTTGCTCTTCAGTTGCCTATGATGTAACACTGAGCATATGGCTGCATATATTTGTTGACTAATAACTAGAAATAAAGGGTAAAACCTATCTACATTACTATTAGGCACGGGGATTTGGGGATTTCCTCCAATGCTCCCCACTTTCATTCTCCATCCATTGTATTGTAGTTTAAATAAATTAACAAAATAATTGAAACCAGAGTGATTATACTGCATTATTTTGATAAATAAAATACGCAGAATTTTAAAATACTGTGTGCAGAATTTTTAATTTTTTGGTGCAGAATCCCCCAGGAGTAGAGAAGTGTCTGTTAGCCTAGGGCTCAGTGATGGGTTAATCCAGTCCTGATGATTGCTCTCTGTAAATAGATCAGGGGGTAAACACAAGGCACAAGAACAAATGGGTATAAACTGACCATAAATAAATTCAGGCTTGAAATTAGAAAAAGGTTTCTAGCCATCACAGAAGTGAGGTTTTGGAACAGCCTCACAATTGGAGTTGCTGGGGCAAACAACTTAATTAGTTTTAAGAGAAAATTGGACATTTAATTCCAATTAATAGTCTGGATTAATAGAGAATCCTTGAAATGAATAAAACATAAAAAGCCTCCGAGAAGAAAAGGATCAAAGAAATTTCTTATACACTGATGCCATCTACAGAAACAGCAGAGAAACAGAGAACAGCGCCCATATGACAAGGGTCTGATAGAAATAAGAGGGTCAGCCCTCTTCAATAATCACTGAAAACCAGATATAAAACTGAGGTCAGTGGATGGGACTTCAGAGTTTTCTGAACCCACCAAAGAAGGTGTTGAACCCATAAAGAGCTGTTGAACCAAACACTTGGACCAGGCACGTGACCAGCTCTCCCCTATCCCAAGGGTAACTAGGATTGAGCAGAAGTTGGGAGATTTCATTTCAGAGACTCTTTATGTTCTTTAGTATGTAAGTAACTGAAAGGTACCTTGTTGAATCTGTACTCTTTCTCATGAGACCTCAAGGAACCATATTTTGTATTTCAACTAAGTGGCACTATATGCTTGTTATTCCTTTGTATATCAAAGTAAATTGGCCTCAGCGCATCTCAAACAATAACTTTAGTCCATTACTTTTGATGTATTCAACTAGTCCCTTTCAAATTAAATACCAGAAATAGCAGGGAGTACATTCATAAGAGTGCCTTAAATCAAGGTGCATCCTCATTCCCTGGAGAATCACTAAAACTGCAATAAATTTTAGAGAGATACTAAAGGACTGATAAGTGATGATTATAAGTAAATGTAATATAAAATCTTGGTGATTTATCGTCTTCTATGATATAGCTGCTGAGCCCCAACGCTGGTCTATGTTAATCACTTGCAAGACTGCATGTGTATTTTGTGTTCAGTAAATTACTGGAACATTTGGTGTATCTAAATTTGATCTAAAAAACTACTGATTATATATCCATGTGGTTCTTGATGAATTAATACACTTGTTGATTGGCTAAGAATAACTAAGTTTCCTGTTTTGAGAAATACTGTCCAAGTTTCAAGTTGACCTGAGAAGAACCCAGTGTTAAAATTAGTAAGTTATCACTCTCTAAGCTTAATAAAAAGCAGTTATCCTAATTAAATACCATTCACATGTTGGCTTTAATATTTATTTAATTGGCAAATCTAATTTTTTTTTTTAGATTTTATCTTTAAAGGCTAACTGGCACCTGGGCAAAATCATTAAACTGACTCCCATTCATGCTTACGCTATACAATTGCAAAAAGCAAACAGAAATGCTCCTCAAACAGGAATGTTTTGATGTGCTCCATTCATGTGGCTAGTGCAGGAGACCACTGGGACAGAACAAATATGCTACCAATGGAAAGAGAAATGTGACCCACCACTCAGTCATTTTTCTTAATCACATTGAAAACAAGGCCTAACTTAACACAGGATCAGATGTTCATCTATCGGCACCTCTACCAGAAAGGTATAGCAAGACCTCAGAGAAAAGGAAATTTGAAACCATGGACATAACACTTTGCAAACATTTGAAGGAATTAGGAATTAATGATAATGGGGTGGGGATAACAAAGAACAATGAATGAAATTAAGAAAAGGAACACTTAGGCTAAACATGAGGATAAACTGACAGTGAAATATGTAAGACTGCAGAAAGGTCTCCCAAAGGAAGTGGCTGAAATCATCAACTACAGTGCACAGAACACTAGAAAACGTATTAGAGAGAACAACTGTGCACATACAGGGAGATGGACCAAATAACCTAATAAGTCTTTTCCATTTCTAATTTCTATTGATGGGACCCTGGAACACAAACTCCAGAAACACTCACCAGTAAAACAAAGGTCACTTATGACTAAGGCTAAGATTTTGTCACAGATATTTTTAGTAAAAGTCATGAACAGGGCACAGGCAATAACGAAAAATTCATGGACGCCCATGACTGGTTGTGACGTTCCCCTCTGATATTATCTGGACTGGTGATCTGCTAGGTCACTCCAATCCTTGACTCTGGGAGCCAGTCTTGCCCTGCTCTGCTGTGAGAACCCCCACTCCTGGGCTGTTCACGCACAGCCTCTGGCATGTAAATTGCTCCTTGGATTGTGCAACCGAATGACACTAGCCAATATCTCCGGTCCCAGACACAACCCTAGGAGCCTCCGTCTTGCAGTGTCCAGTTATGCCCGCTGGACGCTGCAAGCTTATATGAATTCATCAATTTAACAAAGAAATTGGTATGTACCAGGCTTGTTATCTCCAGGGAAATCTCTGACACACTGCAGACCAAACGCACTGCTTCAGGTAGAATAAACAAACAGATTTATTAACTACAAAGATAGGTTTTAAGTGATAGGCAGAAAGTCAGAGTGGTTACCAAAAGAAAAGAAAATATAAGCACGCAGTCTAAACTCTCAACCCTATTACTGGGCAACATCTAGATTAAGCATTTTTTCCTCACCCCACTGGATATTGCAGTCCTTAATATACAGGTTTGTTCCTTAAACCTGGGCCAATCTCCTCTGTTGGAGTCTTGTCTTCTTCTCAGCATCTTAGTTGCTTGCAGCGAAGGTGGGGGGCAGGAGAAGGGCCCAGTATGTGCCAACTCTGTCTTCTTTTATACCCTCAGTCCATGTGCTTGGGGAGCACAAGTCCAAGCATGTCTGAGAGACATTGCTGAGTCTCTCCAAGCAAGGTTGAGCAATTCCCCTGGTGTGGCCTCATGCAGGTGAATCATTGAATTGTAACTCCCTTGCTGGACAATGGCTGTTGATGGATTGTTTGACACCCCGCCCGAGCGTTGGATACTTTCCTTGCTGTTGCCTCTAGGGAGCTAATATCTGGCTGATTCCCCAATTTACAGCATGTTTTAGTGACCACCATACAACACAATTCTCGTAACTTCATATGAATTAATGATACACATATATGGATAGAGAAATGACTTTCAGCAGATCATCACCTTTCCCCTGATACATATATATTTTTTTTATATGGAGATATACCTATCTCATAGAACTGAAAGGGATCCCAAAAGGTCATCAAGTCCAGGCCCCTGCCTTCACTAGCAGGACCAAGTACTGATTTTTGCCCCAGATTCCTAAGTGGCCCCCTCAAGGATTGAACTCACAATCCTGGGTTTAGCAGGCCAATGCGCAAACCACTGAGCTATCCCTCCCTCCATATAAAGCATGCCTTGTAAGGTAAGATCACGATTATATGAAAATGAGGATTATGGGGGTTACAGTATGCTCCCCCAAGGTATAGAATGTCACACCGGTCCTTGACTTTTACTAAAAATATCCATGACAAAATGGGAAGCCTGGGCATCTGCCGGTGGGCTGGGAGCTCCAGGGTCCCCCTCTGCTGGTAGCTCTGAGTTGTGGGGGTCCCCCCTTGCCACCCACGGCGGCGGGGGTTCCCCATAGCTCCCTGCCTCAGCAGGCGGCAAGGGACCCTACAGCTCACAGCCAGCGCTGGTTGAAGTCACAGAGGTCTTTGGAAGTCACGGATTCCTTGACTTCCATGACTAAATCACAACCTTACTTATGACCCCTACCTTAGCACTGATTAAAACTCCTGCAGGACTTGGGCACTCCAACAAGTACAGAGCCTCAGGTTCCAGTCCTGCAGAACTCCTGAGTTCCAAAAGCATGAAGCTAAGCTTCTGTGCTACTGCACTCCTGTTGAGTTTGGGTACTCTATTGCTAGCTCTTGATTACCAAAACCATGGATTTTATGAGTGTTTCAGGTGCCCATGAAAGGCACTTGTAAAACAGAGATTCAACTGTAAAACATATAGCTAATATGAAAATAAAAGGAAGGATGACTAGTCCACAAGATATTTACTTACAGCTTGTTCATTTCTCATTCCTATATATTTTATTCCAATTGCTTGGGCTGCAATTGCAATTTCAGTCACTGGAATACCAACAATACCAAACATATATTCAATGTTCTGAAACGAGAATTAAAAAAATCTGAATTATTTCCAAAATTGATGCACAATGATCAGATCTCTAAAGTTGCTTCTGTGTAGTGTGCCTATCTTAAATCCTAATAAAGTGCACAATCACATAAAAGCAAAGTAGAGGTTGAAGTGCAATAATACCACATCAAGATCTCAAGAAAAAGATAGGCATCACTTATGCATATTGCTTGTTCCCAGGTAGCATGTAATTACAATAGATCCTTTACACGTTGGTCTCAAAAAACAAGGTTTCTATTATAAATATTTTCCTTTTAAACAATTAACTTTTTTCCCCACCAAACTATATTTTAATTGGCATTTCAATAGTGATTCAAATATAAGATTACTAGCATGTTCTTAACAAATACAGAGGTCAATTGTGAATAAAAGTATAACAATAAAATGTATGGGGGAAAAACATCACTCCAGGCAAACAGTAATATACAATCCAACACTTGTGTATCCATATAGTCTAGGGTGGGAGAACAGTTTCAAGAGATTCCAGGTCTTGTACCAAATTGGTTATTTGTTTCCTTGGTAATAGACAAGAAAGTTCTTCTATCCTGGTTGTTATGTTTGTTTGGTCTAAAATTTAAAATCACTTTGTAGTCAGGCACAGATTTCCCTACTACAGAACTGAAACCAAACGTTGTGTGTTCTGGTTGGTTGACAAAGTCTCTCCCCTCCCCTTAGTGGGAAAATGCATTTAGTAGGCCCTTAACAAAAAGGCAACAAAGATTCATTTACCTAGGGGCCCAGGCCAAGCGCTTGTGTCACAGTCAAACTACAGCAAGCAAAGGATTCATAACAAAATCAACATTAAAAATTGTAAGTGAACTGAGAAGGGAGGAGCCTGGGGGTGCTGGACTGATAAAGACTGAACCGATGGGGTGCGGGTAGTGGGGCTGAACTGATGGAATGAGGCACTGATGGGGGATGAGGGCAGCTGAAATGATGGGGGGACAAAGGCTGGGTGGGGGTAAAATTAATTGCTGGACAGGGGATGGGTAGATGTGTAGTTGAGAGCTCCTTCAGGACGGGCCAAAATTACCGTACTCAATGAATCTGGGCGAGTCGATAACACTACTTGTTCAAAAACCAAAAAGACCAACACCCCCTCCCCTCATCCCCCACAGCCTTTTTTTTTGTTTTTTAAATAACCTCATGATTTTTTCATCTCTTCAGAGGGTTTGACTCATGATTTTTGATCTCTCTGCTCCATCTTATTTGGGCTTCCCAGTTGACAGTATGTTAGGAAGTATGATGGCTTTGCTGCAGTTAGCAGGATACTTTACCTGGGATAAACTGATAACCAGTGAACTAGAGCAGTGGTTCTTAACCTTGAGTGCAGCCTTTGATTCTCAAAATATGTTCTCGCACCCCTTACCAAAAATTGTTGAAGTAGGTCAGTTCTTTAAACCTAGATATATTTTTTGTTTGTATATTACAGTAATCGTTAAAAAATGTATAATGTTAATAAATACATAGGTTTGATGAAATAAAGTAGTTGTACTTACGTGCCTGTGCTTAATTTGTGTTTTCGATGATTTATCTTCTAAAAAAATCTGGCACCCCAGGTTAAGAACCACTGAACTAGGCGTATGCTCTATCCTGTAACCATTTATTTAATAATTAACTTAATAAGAGTGCCATCGTACAAATGTCACTAAAGGTTTTTAGACAAACTGTCCCAAGTTTGAGCTGTTTCAAATCAGGAGGCCATGCAAGTTTGAAAACGACACCTCTACCCCGATATAACGCGACCCGATATAACACGAATTTGGATGTAACGTGGTAAAGCAGTGCTCTGGGGGTGGGGTGGGGCTGCGCACTGTGGCGGATCAAAGCAAGTTCGATATAACGCGGTTTCACCTATAACGCGGTAAGATTTTTTGGCTCCCGAGGACAGCTTTATATTGGGGTAGAGGTGTATTATAAAATAATAGTAAGTATGATGATGAGGTAGGAGTTTAAACCAAGACCTGGTCTACACTACAGGGTTATGCGGACGTAAGCTGCCTTACGTCAACCTGAGGAAGCATCTTCACTTAAATGTGGCTCCTGCCGACGTACATGCCTCGCTAGCATGACTTAATAACACCACCTCCTCCAGCAGCGTAGAGTCATGGCCGATGTAATTAGGTCAATGCAGAGTTAGTGTGGACCCTGTGTTGCTTATGTCAACTGTTACTGGCTTTTGGGAGCCATCCCACAATGCCCCACACTGAGAATACAATTGATACAAGTGTTCCTAGTGAAAACATGCGCCACTGACACAAGGAGCCAAGTGTGCACAGCGGTGGCTGTATGCTGATGTAAGTTAGGTCAACATCATTTTGTACTGTAGATGTGGCCCAAGAGGCAGAGAGTGGGCAGGCTGATAATTCAGGAAAGCTGTACAACTGGCAGTAAAGGTCTCTCTGCATGAGAGGAAAAGAGCATTTCCAAGTTACATTAGCCTCTGGACAATGACACAACCAGCTCAGATTATTTTAAACTGTGTATATACACAGACATTAAGAGAGGTTTTCAGGCTAAAATAGATTACAGGAAAGGAGCATGTCCCTAGTTTGCTGGTTATGAGTTTATCCCTGGGTAAAGTATCGGGCTAATGGCAGCAATCGAGCTAATGGCTCATTTGGGCTTCCCTATTGTATTGTGAACTGGGAAGCCCAAATGAGACTGAGCAGAGGGATGCCAGTATTGCCAGCTGCAAGAGATCTAAGCTGATCAAAGCCATACAAAACATGCCTACCTGAACAACTCGGTCAAGGCACTGGACTGTTGCAGCCCCAGGGCTAATTGCTCAATCATCATGATGCCTCCCTTACCGTGATTTTACCAATGGTAAAATCATTTCCTCCCACCCTTTGCCTGCTCCTCTCTCTGGACTGTCTGACTGCACTGCCCATGCACACAGTGCTTCACGGTAATGCCAACAACACTAACTCCCTTGGCTACCTTCCACTGCAGGCCCCTGGATGTAGGGTGACCAGATGTCCCGATTTTATAGGGACAGTCCCGATTTTTGGGTCTTTTTCTTATATAGGCGCCTATTACCCCCCACCCCCTGTCCCGATTTTTCACACTTGCTGTCTGGTCACCCTACCTGGATGTCTTCACGCCACCAAGGCAAGGGTCTCAGCATATAACTGGCTCCCAGGAGCTGGGCAAAGCTTGGCCACTGTTCAAGCTCTTAGAACACAGGGATCTTTCCCAAGCACCTGCCACTTTCTGCTGCCTGAGAGGTAGGTGATGGCACCACACACGTCCCTCCCACAGGGCCACCCGCTTGGGAGGGGAGAGCTGGGGGCTGGTTTCGAACTCACATCACAAAGGTGCCAACGCGGAGCGCTAACTACTAGACCATGCGACATGACCCATCCGAGTCCCCGTAGAGGACTTATATTCGGTTACTGTCAAGGGTCAGACTTGAGCACTCTTACTTGTGTCTTTAGGGCCTCGGCGATTAGCTGAGCCCCGCTGACATATTCTTCCTCCGTAGCGCCGTGGGGAGCCATTGCCGTTATCCCGCTCGCTCAGAAGCAGTCGGCATTTACCACCAGCCAGCAAGCGCCCAGCAACGCAAGGCCGCCCCGGGACAAAGGTGCTGTAACTTCCAACCAATCAGCAAAGTCTTTCGCTCTGATTGACACTTACTGCACCCGCCCAGTGTGACGATAAAAGGAACCTGTGGGTGGGGCCCATTGGTTGTCCGGGGCGGATAGGCTCCGTGCCGTGCACGAGGCGGAGGCTTGAAGCAAAGGCTGTCGATTGGATCGCTGGTGTATCGGAGCTGGCCAATCAGAGGCAGGGAAATTCTTGCGGCTAGCTGTGAGCGAGGCTGTAGGAAGGGTCCTTCCCCTCCCGTTGTTGCTGCACGCGGAGCGGCGGGCGAGGGCGAGTAAAGGACTAAAGGTCATAGGCGCGTGCGTGAGACCGTGGGCAGCTCGAGCTCTGCGGAAACCTACCAATGAGAGGAGCCGCGTGCAGCGCAACAGCCGACCCCGTGAGGGGAGCAGGGGCGGGCTCGAGCTGAGGGGCTGCTCCGGAGGGACTGGGCTGGCGTGAGTGCCGGGGACAGACCAGTCCTGAGCGCCCAGCTCCACGCTGCGGAGCCGAGTTTCCCGTGTGAACGGGGCCAGGCCGACCCGCACTAAGTCACTGGTCGAGGCCGTGAGCAGGAGCCGATCTGCCGTTGCCCTGGGGCTGAAACAACAAGGAGTCTGGTGGCACCTTAAAGACTAACAGATTTATTTGGGCATAAGCTTTCGTGGGTAAAAACCTCACTTCTTCGGATGCATAGAGTGAAAGTTACAGATGCAGGCATTATATACTGACACATGGAGAGCAGGGAGTTACTTCGCAAGTGGAGAACCAGTGTTGACAGGGCCAATTCAATCAGGGTGGATGTAGTCCACTCCCAATAATAGATGAGGAGGTGTCAATTCCAGGAGAGGAAAAGCTGCTTCTGTAATGAGCCAGCCACTCCCAGTCCCTATTCAAGGCCAGATTAATGGTGTTATATTTGCAAATGAATTTTAGTTCTGCTGTTTCTCTTTGAAGTCTGTTTCTGAAGTTTTTTTGTTCAATGATAGTGACTTTTAAATCTGTAATAGAATGACCAGGGAGATTGAAGTGTTCACTTACTGGCTTATGTTTGTTACCATTCCTGATGTCCGATTTGTGTCCATTTATTCTTTTGTGGAGGGACTGTCCGGTTTGGCCAATGTACATGGCAGAGGGGCATTGCTGGCACATGATGGCATATATAACATTAGTGGATGTGCAGGTGAATGAGCCCTTGATGGTGTGGCTGATGTGGTTGGGTCCTCTGATGCTGTTGCCAGAGTAGATATGGGGACAGAGTAGGCAACGAGGTTTGCTACAGGGATAGGTTCCTGGGTTGGTGTTTCTGTGGTGTGGTGTGTAGTTGCTGGTGAGTATTTGCTTCAGGTTGGGGGGGTTGTCTGTAAGCGAGAACTGGCCTGCCTCCCAAGGTCTGTGAGAGTGAGGGATCATTTTCCAGGATAGGTTGTAGATCGTGGATAATGCGCTGGAGAGGTTTTAGCTGGGGGCTGTATGTGATGGCCAGTGGTGTTCTGTTATTGGCCTTGTTGGGCCTGCCCTGTAGTAGGTGATTTCTGGGTACCCGTCTTGCTCTGTCAATCTGTTTCCTCACTTCCCCAGGTGGGTATTGTAGTTTTACGAATGCTTGATAAAGATCTTGTAGGTGTTTGTCTCTGTCTGAGGGGTTGGAGCAAATTCGATTGTATCTTAGGGCTTGGCTGTAGACAATGGATCGTGTGATGCGTCTTGGATGGAAGCTGGAGGCATGTAGGTACGTATAGCGGTCAGTAGGTTTCCGGTATAGGGTGGTGTTTATGTGACCATCACTTATTTGCACTGTAGTGTCCAGGAAGTGGATCTCTTGTGTGGACTGGTCCAGGCTGAGGTTGATGGTGGGGTGGAAATTGTTGAAGTCCAGCTGGAATTCTTCAAGGGCCTCCTTTCCGTGGGTCCATATGATGAAGATGTCATCAATGTAGCGCAAGTAGAGGAGGGGCACTAGGGGACGAGAGCTGAGGAAGCGTTGTTCTAAGTCAGCCATAAAAATGTTGGCATACTGTGGGGCCATGCGGGTACCCATAGCAGTGCCACTGACTTGAAGGTGTAAGTTGTCCCCAAATCTGAAGTGGTTGTGGGTGAGGACAAAGTCACAAAGCTCAGCCACCAGGCTTGCTGTGGCCTCATCAGGGATACTGTTCCTGACAGCTTGTAGTCCATCCTCATGTGGAATATTGGTATAAAGTGCTTCTACATCCATGGTGGCCAGGATGGTGTTTTCAGGAAGAACATCAATGCATTGTAGTTTCCTCAGGTAGTCGGTGGTGTCTCGAAGATAGCTGGGAGTGCGGTAGCGTAGGGTCTGAGGAGAGAGTCCAAATAGCCAGATAATCCTGCTGTAAGAGTGCCAATGCCTGAGATGATGGGGCGTCCAGGGTTTCCGGGTTTATGGATCTTGGGTAGCAGATAGAATACCCCTGGTCGGGGTTCTGGGGGTGTGTCCATGTAGATTTGTTCCCGTACTGTAGCTGGGAGTTTCTTGAGCAGATGGTGTAGTTTCTTTTGGTATTCCTCAGTGGGATCAGAGGATAGTGGCCTGTAGAATGTGGTCTTGGAGAGTTGCCTGGCAGCCTCCTGTTCATAATCCGACCTGTTCATTATGACTACAGCACCTCCTTTGTCAGCCCCTTTGATGATAATATTAGAGTTGTTTCTGAGGCTGTGGATGGCATTGCGTTCTGTACGGCTGAGGTTATGGGACAACTGAGGTTATGGCTTGATAAAGGATTGCTATTAGAGAGACAAGGTGAGTGAGGTAACATCTTTTATTGGACCAACTTATGTTGGTGAGCAATGCAAGGTTTCAAGCCACACAGAAGAGGAGCTCTGTGTCTTCTCTCTCGCCTCATCTCTCTACTATCCTGAGATGGACACAGTTACAACTACACTGCATAGAAAAGACTGCTATGTCAGGCTTCATTGTTATCAGAAAGTAAAATATGAAGATTTGAGAAATACCTTTTTGTTATAAATGAAAACATTTGGACCCAACAGGCTATAATCTAAGCATTGCTGATGACTGAATGTTGGTTTTACACTCTCTAGTTCATGGCATATTAGGGAAATGGCAGCAGCACCCTTCCCCAGGATTCTGAAGCATCTTTTGGAGACTTTGCCATATTAATTTTCTTTTGAAAAGAAGTGGCTTTTATTTCAGCTAGCAGTTGTGTGTCTGATAGGAATCAGCTATCTTCAGCAGTGGGTTTGGGTCCCATGGTTCTGGGATGTTTATAATGTGGTAGAAAGTTTCACCACTGAACTGAAGAATATCCAGTGAAAAGACATGATAAAGAGATGCCATTAATCAATTGTACAATACCTATTGTCCAAATGGCCCTCCTGCATTCCAATAAAGCTCAAAAAAAAGTTCACTAACAATGCCAGAAACATGATGGCAACCAGACCATATTGTATTTATTAAGTTTAACATATGAAGAGAAAAATATGACTCATATACTGCTTCTCATGTTAAAAGCATTGGAGAGATATTAACTAGTTAATTACTCTCCTACCTCACAGGGGTGCTGTAAGGATTAAGTGTTTTCCTTACAATATAGATGAGAAGATAGCCAGAAAGGTGAAGTGACTTGCCCAAGGCCATACTGCAAGTCAGTGGCAGACTCAAATTAGAACTCAGCTCTGCCAGAGTCCCAGTTCTTGTGTGCATTTCTCCAGGCTATGCTGCCTGCCAGCCTTGGGGTCAGTAGGTGTGATAGACACACTAGAGAACATACATTACTGAGAGAACTCAGAATATAGGTACACTTGGGTTGCATTCCACTTCTGATGTGGGTATGGTGGAGGAGTTTGACAGGAAGATAAAGATGTCATAAAAGAAAAGAATGAGCTCAGTGGTTCGCAGTCACAAGTTACTAATTTGGGTTTTACTTACTTTGCTGTAATACCTTCAAATTGCTACTAGCAAATATTTTAGCACCTAGAACATCAAAACTGTATTTTTCCGATTGGGGGAAACAGGAGAAAGGACAGTTTATTTGAGAATACCAAGAATAGAGATAAAAAAACGTATGTAGTGTTTTTATGGGCAGCATATTTCTTTTTATGCCTGTAATAAAAAACAGTAATATTAGTCTGAGCTACAGTCAGCATTTTTCCTAGCAGTTTATGAAAGAGTTCACTGAATCAAATGAGATTTAGTATACATATGTTATCTACTTTAAAAAAAAAAAAAATCATGTAGGATGATTATTTAAGTCCTCAGTCTGATTCTTCAGGAAGTATCTGTTCCTTTGTTCATGAACCTAGCGCTGTAAATGCAATGATAGTTACACTGAAAGTTGGGTTGGAAACTGAGCAAGGAAATTACTGCAGACATAAATGCAGTGGAAGTGAACACCGTAATTTGAAGTGTCACCTAAAACAGATTAATGTGAATTTTAGAAGCAACAAATTTATCCAGGAACATATGGAGGGGGGGGGAAGGGAGACCCTTTAGATCCAGTATTGCTGTGAGTCTGAATTTAGCTTTCACTATTAATAAATCACAGCTAAGAGTGTGACAGTTTTAAACTGGTATGATTTGTTGTTCAGATGTTTTGGTCTTGTCTGTTTCACTCTAGATTTATGGACAGAGGTCATGTTGGAAGCCTGCTGTATAGTTTTTCTTTTCTTTTTCTGCTATCAAGTTGCCTCAGCAGAAGTTCACAGAGAAGGACATTATGTTGCTGCTGTGTACGAACATCGACCCATACTGAGTCCTAACCCAGCAACCCTGACTGATCGACGCTCTGCATTAGAGTTGATGAGCAGAAACCTATATATATATGAAGAGCAAGTAATAGCTGCAGCCAAACAGGTCAGAAAACATGTCCACAGCTTAGTGGCCATCTTAAGTTGTATATAACAAGTTCTAATTATTGAGAACAATCTTTTCAAACTCGGATGCCTAAAGTTAGACAACTAAACCTATATATTAGGTATATTTAGGCACCTAAACAAGTGGCCTGGTTTTTGGAGATCCTGAACAGCCTCTTATTAACTTCAGCGGCTCTGAAAATGAGGACACTTATGAAGGTGCTTAACTTCAGGTACTCAAGTTTTGGGGGGAAAAAGACTATTATTATAGAAAAATGTCTCTTTTCCATTTTTATTTAAGAATCCAGCACCTACCTGATCCCTTAATCAAAGAATCCTCTTAATGGAGGAGTGTCATGACAACAACTCTTCTCTTTCCTAGATCTTCATTCAAACACCCCGCAGAACATTACTCCTTTCCTTGACTTCTTTCTTCTCCGACACCTGTGTATGTGGGTGCACACACAGTTAGAGTAGAATCGACATGAGCAAGCACTTGAAAAAGAATGGATGTTCCCAACAGTTTGTTTTGTTAAATAGAAACAGAGGCCCAGGCTCTTGTACTAAAAGGGGTACGGTCTTAGAAAGATTGCATAAAGGTCCTCTCTGGCACACCCTGTGGAGCCATGACACAACCATCCTGAGTGTGAGCCAAGTTCAAGGAGCCAAGAGAACACACAATCACCTTTTTTAATATGTGCACAATCTACTGTGAATGGTGCATTATTTTGGTAACTTATGGGTGGAGCTTACATTCTGGACAGAGTTTGAATGAGCACTGCCATTTTTCCCCCCACTTAATTTGACCTGTGTCCGCAATGTAAGGTGCCTGCTGATGTATAGGTTAATGTGCATTTTAAAGTAAATAATTTAAAATGCTTTCTACAATGCTACCTAAAAAGGCAAGAAATGCTCGCTCTATATTATGGTCAACCCAACACACTCAAGCTACCCTTACTTTTGTTTGTATGGAACCTCATCACCAAAAGAGATCCCATTTTGCTTTCCTTGTTAGCATTGGATCATTTTTCCCACATGTAATTTTTGGCTACAAGGTATGTGTTTGTTTTACTTACAGGGGGCACAGATCATTGTATTTCCTGAAGATGGAATCCATGGCTTCAACTTCACTAGAGAGACCATTTACCCTTATTTGGAGTTTGTTCCATGTCCCCAGTCTGTGAAATGGAATCCATGCAGAGAGCCACATCTGTTCAGCGATACAGAGGTATAGGTTTTAAAATTGCCTACTGTGGAAGTGTAGCTAACAGAGGATTTATACTCCAGGTGGAGAACAAACAGCAGGAGCCAAGGAGCTCTTAAAAATGTAATTAGCCCTAGTTTAAAGAAGTAACCAAAAAAATATTTCATAAGGACCGGACTGTGTTCCCAGTCACTCCCCATTTACCCTGGAGTAGCTGTGTTACCTTAAAGAATTATTCTGAATTTATACCAGCGTAACTGAGATCAGTATCTGGCCTTAAGTAAGCAAAACTGATTCCACATAGACAGTTTGTGAAAAGTATTACTGTGGCCTCTGGCTTTCTAACGCAGCAAACTGTGAAACTTTGGTATCTGTGTTTAATAGGACACATTGTTATTATTAATGGTTTGATTTTTATTCCGACTAAAACAATAGTCATATGTAAGAGATGCATCGAGAGTTTCCCTCTAGACATTCAGTAAAATGATAAATAATGAGAAAGCAATTAACACACTAGATTAAACATTCCAATTCAGTGGTAGCATCAAGTGTTCCGTCACCACTGTTTTTTAAAACTAAAGAACATTATCAGAATCACCAGAAATAGCTCCAAAATACTCAGATTTTTGTACAACAGATGGTTTGATTAACATGACTGGTTGCATAACCAAATACAGAGTTGAAACCTGCTGATCATATTCACACAAGTAACCACAATGGGCCACAATCCTTGGTATAATGCCACTGAAATTAATGCTGTTAGACCAAAGATAAAGCTGACCAGTGACTTCAGTGGGACTACTCTGTTGGCAAAGAGAGCAGGATTTGGCCCACAGTTTACATCGGTAAGTGGATTTTCTGACTCAAACAAGAATCTCAAATTGTTTTGAAACTGGTTCTATTAATAAACAAAGATCAATTTAAAACTAATATAAAAATAGTATCTTCCCACTCAACTAGTCCACTTCTTGTACATATACAGAGTTGTATCTGCCAACTTGAGTAACACAAATATGTTTTAGCTGCTTTTGACTCCCCTTAGCCCTGAAGGAATCAACACAACAGAGAGAGAGCATGCGTCAGCGCACGTGCGCTGTATTCTAGTCTGGCATGTGCAACAGAATTACTAACTATGCTCCAATTGAACCACCACATTCTGCCTTCAGTTACGCTTGTGCAACCACAAAGAACTAAGAGTTGCACAGGCGTTAATGAGGCAGAATGGTGAATTACAGGTATAACCAAGGGCATAATTTGCCCCACAAAATCTTTATTACTGGTGATACATGCAAGATGGAAAGAACCTAGCTTGACTTTCAGATCCCATGTTGAGTTTGCAGGGCTGGCAGCTAGAATTTTTTTTTTTTACCTACAGACTGGGCAAACTTGAGATGAAGTCATTGAAATAAACATCTTTTGTTCCAATATGTGTATCTTTAAATATAAAATTATATATCTTTATATTTAAAGATAATGCCTAATAGGGCCTATTGTCTTCAAGGAGAGGAACAAAGCAAGCCAAAAACGTAGCTCATTCTATTCCAGCCATTATGTTACTCATGTCATCCAACACAACTTCAGTGCAATAGGCAAAACTTTTTACCGGTATTTTACTAAAGTTTAGTGTTCAGAAAAAAGATTAATATAAATAATCCAAATATAACTAAGCTGTAAGGATACATCTATTTACCCCAAAACGGCCAATAAGAGACTTACAGCCTAGAAGGAAACCTTTTCCTACAAGCATCAATACCAAGTATTTCCTTGGAACAAACTAGATGAAATTAAGGGCATTTATTTAAAACTTTTCATGGCCGAAATAAAAATCTCAGTAATAGTTTTAGTCTTTATTGCTTTGTCATTTTTCCATAATTAAAAACTAAGAACTACCAGTTCATTCTACTGCTGCCCTAAGTTCAGATTTGTGTTCTTCAGTTGCTTACAGTATTCTGTTATTTTGGGCCTGATGAGCCACAACACAACCTCCAATTGCACCAGCAAGCAATTGCAGGTGCAGATCCTCATAATTATGCTTCTCATAGCTGAGTGCACCTGCAAATCAGTTACACTGTCAAGGAAATGCTTTCATCTGGCCCTCATTATTTGCAGACATAATTGCACCCACAAAACTGGAGGCCATTTCTGAAAAATCAGGCCCTTAAAGTGTAAGGGAATGTTTTTTCTTTTCAATGATTAAATAGTGTGAATAAAGCCCCATTTAAGTGTTTCTAAATTGTTTTGGACATCATGAGACATTCAAGTCAGAAATAATGTGCCTTTTCTGTAGAAAGGACCTGCCCCAATCAATCAACAATTTCACCAAACACTTGTATTTAATTTTTCCACAAACGCTGAAATCTTAATATTTTTGCAAATGCAGAGTGAATAATCTCAAGAGGTTTGAAATACACCATGTTTGATAAAATAAGACATATCCATACACATTGTAAAATGCTTACGTATTCCTAAACTGTTTCTCCAGGTTCTTCAGCAACTGAGCTGCATGGCACTGAGGAGCAAAATGTTTCTAGTGGCAAACATAGGAGCTAAGCAGCCCTGCGAGTATAATGATCCTCTCTGCCCACCTGATGGGAGATACCAGTTTAATACTGATGTGGTATTCAACGCCAATGGTACTCTGGTAGCCAGATACCGCAAACAAAACCTGTATTTTGAATATGCTTTCAATACTCCTCCAGAGGTTGATCATGTGCTTTTTGATACACCTTTTGCTGGCAAGTTTGGCATGTTCACTTGCTTTGATATACTCTTCTATGAGCCTGCAGTAAGCCTTGTCAAGGAATACAATGTGAAGCAGGTTGTGTATCCAACTGCATGGATGAACCAGCTCCCACTCCTGTCCGCTGTAGAATTTCAACAAGCTTTTGCAACTGCTTTTAATATCAACGTTTTGGCAGCTAATATCCACCACCCTGCACTGGGTATGACAGGTAGTGGCATATACACGCCATTAAAGTCTTTCATCTACCATGACATGGAAAGTCATGATGGCAAACTTATAGTAGCAGAGATCTCCGTGATGACACCAGAGCGTGAACCCCAACTGGAGAGCAATGCAAGACCCAGAAAGAGCATTGAATACCCCCACAACAATTTTGCAAGCCTTCACATAGATGATCAGGTTTGCAATAAGAAGGAACAAAAGGCCCACTGCTGGGTAGCAGAAAAGGAAGACAAAGAAGCCCCTCTGATATTTTACAGGGAGATGATGTATGACAATTTCACTTTGGTTCCTGTAAGGGGAACTAAAGGGGAGCTCCAGGTTTGTGCCAACACCCTCTGTTGTTATTTAAGTTACCAGAGACCTACTATATCTGATGAATTGTATGCTTTGGGTGTCTTTGATGGGCTTCATACAGTCCATGGCACATACTATGTTCAGGTTTGTGCCTTAGTGAAGTGTGGTGGCCTCAGCTATAGCACCTGTGGGCAGGAGGTCACAGATGCCACTGCTTTGATAGATTTTGAGCTGGGGGGAAATTTTAGTACTTCCTATATCTTTCCTCTGCTGCTTATGTCTGGTATTAACCTAGACTTCACTGATCACTTGGGTTGGAAAAACAACTACTATTTCATGAGCAAAAGTGGACTATCCTCTGGTTTAGTGACAGCTGCTTTGTATGGACGATGGTATGAGAGGGACTAGTGCAGATTTGACCCGAAATCAAGTGCCAAAATTTTCAAGCTAGGCTCCTAAAATAAATGGCCTTCTTTTCAGAGGTGCTGAACACCTGCAACTTTTAGGACTTCAATTATATATGCTTAGAACATGACTATTATTAGACTTCCAAGTTTGAAAATATTGACCAAAGTGCTTTATCCAACGAATAGGCCATAATCTGTGATCTGTACCTTGCTACTATTTCAACTACCAACAGCAATAAGCCCTCAGGAAGAAAGGGTTATCAGTGTAAAATGTGACAAAATGTTTTATATTCTGACAATATAGTACTCAGTTGGACTCACCATGCTCTGTTTTTATCTTGAAAGTGATAAAAAGGCAACTAAGTAATTCTTTGGGTCCCCTTTTTGTGTATCTTAAAATTTGAATATTCAGTTATAAAATAGCTTCCCACTTAGACTTTTGTTTTTGTCATTAATATTGATCATTCTACCTCTGGATTAAAAAAACCCACCGTTATTTCTATTTTAATTTCTGCACAGATTATTGATGTGATCAATCTAGATGAAGACGACTAAAAAATGCCCACAGCATGATGCATAAAAAGTAAACCCTGTTATAAAAAGCAACTGCTTTAGATGTCTTAATGTTTGCTGATGGCTACTGCAGCGTTTAAAATTGTTTTCTATAAAATATAAAAAGTAATGGCTGTCACTCATATTCAAGTACGACTATGACGAAATCAGTTTCCACATGTAGGGTTCAGGAAACACGCCAGGTTACTTGGTGTCTACGTTCCTTCCTACTGTCGGCCGAGTTGGCGCAACGATATTCTGTTGCACGCCCTGTTTCCTTCGTTGTAGAGTGCCAAGCTCACCTGTCATGGGTCGTATCCTCTCAGGTCATTAAGTCCAATCCAGCAGACTATGTGCTGCTTGATGCAGTCCTTGTAGTGGAGTGACCAAACTTCATACTGCCTATTTTAAATTCACTATACAGAACTCTCTTAGGCAGTCAATTGTTATCCATACATATGACTTGGTCAACCCAGGTCATTTGCTTCCATGCTAGCATGGCTGCCACCCGTAGTACTTCATTGTTGGTGATTTTGTCAGACCATTTGATTCCCGTTATGCTGCATAGGTGTAGTCTGTGATCACAGAAACCCCCTTGGGGCTGCCAACTGATGTGCCAAGACTACTACTGCCCCTGCTTTCCCTGCCAGCTTGGTACTCCAGCACCCTGTCTTGTTGAGCCAGACATACCAGTCTGCTCCAACACTGATCCAGGGTCTGAACCATGTGCCCCAAAGCTGCAGACTTAACTGAAAGCAACTTAAGAAGTGTTCCTATCTTTAACACTCAGATGCCCAACTCCAAATGGGGTCCAAACCCCAAATAAATCATTTTACCCTGTATAAAGCTTATACAGGGTAAACTCATAAATTGGTCGCCCGCTGTAACACTGATAGAGAGATATGCACAGCTGTTTGCCCGCCTGCCCCCCCCCTTCCAGGTATTAATACATACTCTGGGTTAATAAGGAAAAAGTGATTTTATTAAATACAGAAAGTAGCATTTAAGTGGTTCCAAGTAGTAACAGACAGAACAAAGTGAATTACCAAGCAAAATAAAATAGAACACGCAAGTCTATGTCTAATACAATAAGAAAACTGAATACAGATAAAATCTCACCCTCAGAGATGTTTCAATAAGTTTTTTTCACAGACTGGACGCCTGCCTAGTCTGGGTACAATCCTTTTCCCTGGTACAGCCCTTGTTCCAGCTCAGGTGGGAGCTAGGGGATTTCTCATGATGGCTGCCCCCTTTGTTCTGTTCCACCCACTTATATATCTTTTGCATAAGGCGGGAATCCTTTGTCCCTCTCTGGGTTCCCATCCCTCCTTCTAAATGGAAAAACACCAGGTTAAAGATGGATTCCAGTTCAGGTGACATGATCACATGTCACTGAAAGACTTCATTACCCACTTGCCAGCACACAGGTATACAGGAAGACTTACAAGTAAAACAGAGCCATCTACAGTCAATTGTCCTGGTTAATGGGAGTCATCAAGATTCCAAACCGCCATTAATGGCCCACACTTTGCATAATTACAATAGGCCCTCAGAGTTTTATTCCATATTTCTAGTTTCAGGTACAAGAATTATTCATTCATACAAATAGGATGAACACATTCAGTAGCTTATCAGCTTTGTAATGATACCTTACAAGAGACCTTTTGCATGAAGCATATTTCAATTACATTATATTCACACTCATTAGCATAATTTTCTAAAATCATATAGTGTGCAACATCACAACGTCATTGGAGGCAGTTTTTGGATATGGTGATGAGTCTCTAACGAGTATAGAAGACAAGGGAGCACAACAACATTGTAAACTTGGCACTTTGTGGACACTTTGACCCCTCCCCCCGTCTTGTCCAAAGTCTTTTTTGTAGATGACTGAAAGCTGAGGCAGAAGATTCTAAGCATGCTGAACGTTCTTTATCAATGCTGGTGTCGTCGGTAACTCTGCTACCTAGGTAGCAGAAGGACTTGACATTGTTTAATTGGCAGCTGTTCAATTTTATGTCTATTGGTGATGGAAGTAATGGGTTTCTGCCAGGAAATGGTTGATACAGGATTTCTGTTTTCTTTACATTAATACAAAAGCCATAAAGGGATAAAGCATGGGCAAAGGAATTCAGCCAATGTTGTAGGTCATTTTCAGAAAGGGCAACAAATGCTGAGTCATCTGCATACAGTAGATCCTTTATTTCACTTTGCTGGGATTTGCTTTTAGCCTTGATTCGGTGGAGGTTTAGAAGTCTGCCCATGAATCATGTTGTTAAAGTGACACCTGTAGTGGTAAGTATGTGCAGCAACTTCTAGTACTCCAGCCAAGAACAAAGTAAATAATGTAGGGGAAAGCTCACAGCCCTCTTTAATCCCATGGACTACAGAAAGGGATCAGATGAGTCAGCACCCACTGATACATGGGCCTGCATATTGTCATGGAAGCAGCGTATAAGGTTGATTAGTTTGTCTGGGCAGCCAAACTTTGCAAGAAGGCACCAGACAGCAGAGCGTTTGATTCTTACTAAGGTCGACAAAGGCAACGTACAGGGACATTTGTTGTTCAGCAGCTTTCTCCTGTAAATATCACATTGGCAGTGCTGCGTGATGAACGAAAATCACACTGGGATTCAGCGAGTACATCATGTGCAATAACCTGAAGCCTTTTCAGCAACAACTTACCAAGGATCTTACCAGCGATGGAGAGGAGTGAAATGCCACAATAATTGCCGCAATGTCTGTTTGGCCCCTTTACGCTTGTAGATTGTAACTATTTTGGCATCTTTGAAAGCCGGGTTAAAACCTCTTTTTCCCAGCAGAAAGAAAATAAGTCTAGTAAAGCTTTTTAGAGTGTAGGACCACCTTGTTTCAGCACGCCAGCTGGGATTTCATCAGCTCCAGCTGCCTTTGCTATTTCCATAAGTGCATTCTTAGTGTCCTTCAAAGTTGGTGGATCTTCGAATTCAAATCAAACTGGTCTTTGCTTGATTGAGCATAGTATTTGATCATTTGCGCTCTACTCACAATCGAGGAGAGTTAGATCTTTTTAGTATCATACTGTGCTCAGTCAAGAGGGTACATTTTAAAAGCAAAAGCTGTTAACTACAGCGTCCAGCACACACCACTATGTCCTATTTTGGTTCAGAGACTCCAGGAGTAGAGAGGAAGGAAAAAGGCAAAGCAGCTTGAGGGGGAAAGATGTTACAGAAGAGAGAAACAGAGAAAAGGAATTGAATAGAGGAAAAACAGGAAAGCTACAAGTCTGTCATATCTTACGCTGGGGTTACGTTCCGCGGTCAGCGCGTAAAGCAAAAACCGCGTATAGTCAAAATTACATTGAGTGTAATGACGGGCGGAATCGCCAGCACTACAGGAACAGTATTTAAATTATTATTTTTTTGTTTTTTGTTTTTGCCGACCGCGTAAAGCTGAATTCGCTCATGTTAAATGCGCGCAAGATGCGACGGACCTGTTTATGAAGCAGTAAAACTGTACATATGAGCCTGTGACTTTCATCAAGTGTCTGGTGACATTAGTTAAACCCTAGTTTCATATCAACAAGAACTCCCTTATTGGAATTCTACCCTTATTTTGTAGCAAGTTGGCTTTACATAATTCCTAGTGGAATCACTGCTGAATTCACATCTCATTTTCCCAGGTGTACTAAAAGATCAGATTAATTCTTTGAGTTTGACTATGAGAAAATAACCTTTATCCACAGACTGCATATTATTTCATTACTTTATTGGTTTTTATTACTTCATTTCTGTTATCGTTGAATGGTTGACCTGCAGATTTGGTCTGATGGATGCTGGTGCAGTAGCATGACAGTTGCTCACTTTACCTTTATTAGATGAGTGGCTAAGGAGATGGATGGAGCACACAAGTCTAACAAGAGACTAGTGATTCCCAGACTTGATTTGGTCATGTCAAGGAAGTACTGAGATGTGTGTGCTCACACAAGGAGAGTTGAATACCGTGTGCCACTTGATTCTCATCTTATTAGTGAGCATAAGACAAGCCATCTGGATTTTGGCTAGATATATGATAGCACTAGCCTGGCAATTAAAGCGTGTACGTGTATTGGAGGAATTAGAGAGGATAAATGAGGATCCTACGCTTTGAAAGACTCCATATCAGGGTTTCAAAAAGGGTGATGGTCTCAAGAAAAATGGGAGTTTGCATCTCAGGCTTTGCACATCTCTGTGGTAATTATGTGGAATCCCTTACTCCCCAATCTCTTGCAGTCTCCTTCAGGCTGTACACACAGAGATCCAGTACAGTACAGATGATAGCTACACAACAGAATTGTTTTTCCTGTAACATCTATTTGCCATGGAAGTGTCTACCTCATTAGACATAACATGGGTTACTTAAAAAAGCTCTTACACCAAGGATTTGTTTGACATGCTCAGAAATGAGAAATAAGGTAAAAGCCACATCTTTTTGTGCTTCCTAAACTATACCCACATGCTGAGTATGCACAGCTGTTTGTGTAGAACACAGGAACAATTCATTTTTATGCTGTAACGATGAAATCTAAAAAAAAGAATGAATGTGGGGAGAATCCCAGCCTTAAGGGCTAAAAAACCAGTAACTTTGAATCAAGTCTTCTTTTCGGCCTGAGATAAAGTGTGTTTCCTCAAATAATCACACATTTCATATCTAGTTTCACTGGATGCAGTAAAGTATCAGCAAAAACATGTTACAATTTTAGCTCAGTTAATAGTGTTGCACACTTGTGTCTTTCTATCCAATAATTTCAGAACACTTTACAAACACTGAATTAAGTCTCAGCACCCATGTTAGGTAGGTAAGTAGCATTATACCCAATTGAGAAACTTGAGACACAAGATGTTATGTAAGTTGTCTTAAGGCCTTGGCTTTGCTGCTTAAAAAGTGTACTTTTTTACCTTAGGATAGCTAACACACAGGAGGTATCCCAAGGTTTAAAAAAAAAAAAAATTATAGTGAAGACCAGGCACTTTAGTTTCACTGCAAAATAAACAGCCCTATGTCCCCTCCAGGCATTGATTGACCTTTGTGAATTTACCGCATAGTAAAATTAAAGTGCCTTGTCTTCACTGTGTTTTAAACTCAGGGTAGCTTACATATGTTAGTCACCATGAGGTAAAGAATGTACCTTTTTAGTAATGAAGACAAGGCATAAGATCATACAGCATTGTAAGTGGTAGACATGGGAAGAACCAGTAGTCAACTTGGAACTCTCCCAGTCCCACTGTTCTAATTACTAAAAGATTCATCTCCCTCTCAGTAAGTTTCTATTGTCACCTAACCTGAACTGGTCAGACAATAGAGACTCTAGTGCCAGCAGCATGCAGATGAGACACAGCTCTACTATTCTTTACCACATATCAGAATACCACTACCATCAAGATGGCCCAGTGCTTAGACAGGATAAACTCATGGGATGAACAGCAGCTGGTTGAAGCTGAACCCAAGCATAACAGAGGATATGCTGGTGGGCACAGGAAAGTACACCTCTACCTCGATATAACGCTGTCCTCGGGAGCCAAAAAAATCTTACCGCGTTATAGGTGAAACCGCGTTATATTGAACTTGCTTTGATCCGCCAGAGTGCGCAACCCTGCCACCCTGGAGCACTGCTTTACCGCGTTATATCAGAATTCATGTTATATCAAGTCACGTCATATCGGGATAGAGGTGTATTCTAAAGAGTCTGCAGCCTCGGTTTAATCTCCTTTGGTTGAAGATACACACCCACGATGGTGAATTCAATCCATAATTTAGGAGTTCTCCCAGATTCCTCACTGATGCTAAGCTCTCATATATAGCAGCATCCACAAATAACACTTTCTACTATTTCTGGTTGGCTGAGACACTCCATCCCATCCTGGCAATTGATGACCTGGCTTCAGTTATTCATCCCTCTGTCACTTCTTGCCTGGACTACAGCAGTGCGATATACCTGGCCATGAAGCCTTCAGTGCTTAGGAAACACCCACTAATATAGGAAGCTGCAGTGCATCCCCCCAGCAACACAGGTGTTAAACATATCAAATCTGTCCTCCCCTCCGTATTCTGGCTTCTTATAGAATATCACATAATATTCAATTCAATGTCTTGATCCTTCAAGGCACTCCACGACCTGGGCCGAAGGTATCTAAAAGACAGACCAAATCCCTAGGATGAAGACCATGGTCAGCAACTCTGCGCTTCTGGCTCAATGGAACTCTCTGGGGTATAGGTAAAGCTCAGTTGTACAGGCGATGGAACTTTCTCAGGGGTCAGCCCAAGAATGTAATGAACTCCCCCAGGAACTAAGGACCATCAAAAATCTCACCACCTTCTGCTCCAAGTGGAAGTCCCATTTCTTTCGCCTTGCCTTCTCTAACAAACATATAGCAGTTTGTGGGCATGTGTGTGTATTTTATATTAATTTATTACCATTATAAATTCCAAAATAAAACAGTCCACCTACATACACACAAATCCATGTAGGAGAGGATGTGACAGATGTTAGTCATGACGCTTCATATACTACAATGATTAGCACAGCATAGGAACTTATATAGAAAAGAACCAAATCTATAACATTCCTTAGTATAATGGGAAATAAACTCTGATATGCTATATAATGAACCATGCTAAAAGAAGTCTTACTGTATTTTCTCAAATATGTGGGGCTATACCAACATCAATTTGGAAACATTTGCCAATTTTCCCAAACTTCTCTGGGAATGTTCACTACTTTTAAAAAAAAGATTTTAAATTTAGGATTTAAACTAAACATTATTTCTGAATATCTCAATCAATTTTCATCACCTTTAAGAGTGAGAAAAGCCACATTTTATGTGTCAAGCAACTAAGAATACTGAACAGTTTTAAAATGTAATAAAAAAAATCTAATTGATGTATCCCTGCTCAGCCCTGCCAAATTTCCCAAGGTAACTGCACCGCTGACCACTTCATAGCCTCCTTGAGAGCACCCCACTATTCGGTTTCAAGCCTCTAGCCGTTATCTTTCTCAGAACGGAACCCTGCAATGCTCTCCCTCCTGACCAGGGACTCAGGCTGCAGACTCTTGCAATTCACTGTGATTAGCTCAGTAAGTCTGACTAATTCAGCACCTGCAGTCCTGTTCTCTCAGGGGCAATGACAGGGTTAATTCTTGGCTTGAATGCCAGTTACCTATCTCCTTAGTTCAGGGTGTTTACTTTATACTTTCTGAAAAGTCCTTTATGTTCTTAGGCTTCTTGAACCAGGCCAAGCCAGAGCAAGTGATTTCCCCAGGGGATGAAACTGCCAGAGACTGGTTACCTGCATTAGGGATGTGCATTAATTACCCCTCATTGGTTTTAGTCCCTGTCAGAAGAATCATTTAGCGCTCTCGCTGAGCCAGAAATTCAATAATTAGCCAGCCCATAAAGATACACTTAACATTTATAAAATCAGTACAAGTCTTTGAATAGTCTGTGTCCATAGCATGTCAAATGCCCACAACAGGGACATTTGTTAAAACCATCATGAAGATGTTGCCCTTCAGAGATTGATGTTTCAGATCCCTAGCAGATCTCATTGGTTTGTTTAAACTGTTACTAGATCTAAAACGTAACTTCACCCTCAGACTTCGCTCTGTCATGTTTTTTTAGGAATAAATAAGAGCGTTGCCTGTCTCTAGCACCTGACCAATAAGGGAAATTCACTTAGTTGTCCTTATTGGCTTGAATCTTGAGATAATTAGGAAATCTTGTTTAACTAATTCAATTCATTCTCAATTGCCTAGAGAATAAAACTCCACACACTTCACCATTTGAGAGCCAACTTGTGAATTTTTTTTATTGCACTTGCTTTAATCTGCACAGCAACTCATTTGGTACTTCCATTCAAGCTTTAATGGAGAAAAATGGTGAGAATGTAAGATGGCTACTCATTTTTTTTTAAAAAGACTATTTAATGACACTGCATTGATACTAATATAACCGGAAGCGCCCATGAGGCTGCATATTGTTAAGACTACTGTCTTTATAATGACATACCCAAGTGCTTCAAGGATTTCTCTCTCAACCAGAGTTTGAAATTGCTAAGAAATAAAAGCAAGCCTAGACTGTCAGCAGCTCCCTTCTGCATCACATAAAATGAACCAGAATACACTGAAAGCTTGAACCACTTCAGTTTAGTCGCTGTCAGACCCAGAATTCTAGGAGATTGTTTTGAGAGTCTGCACTCTCATCCCAAGGTAGTTAATTCATATCTTCATGAAGGTACAGTCTTTAATCTTCTTCCCTCTCACTCCACAATATTTTAAAGGTAAATTCTGAAGCCAAAAAATACCCCAGCGGAAGGATTTTTGTCCTTTACTACTCCTGTCACATACAGAAAGGCAGCCTCAAATTTGCTTTAAAAAGTTGACTTTCTGAATTGTTTTCTAAATCATCATCAGCAACATCAGGCCCTTACATAAACTGCAGAGGGAGGGGATGCTCTTTCCTAGACTGAAATTTTAGACTAGGAATTGTCGTCATCCTCTCCCCCTCAGGCATGGAGAGAGCTGTAGTTCAGATGACCAGCATGGGTGTTATTACTATTCAGTTCCTCCAGCCAAAGGAGAGAACCTGATACTACCCCCAAGCAATGGAAAAAAACATTTGGTCCCATAGTAGAGTTCAAGATTAGGAAAGCCCATCTTATCATCATCATTATTTACAGAGTTAAATTTAGAACAACTATTTCAAATAAATATACAGTATCTTGTATTTAAATGTTTGAAAGTTGATTGCTCTCACAGTTAAAAGATCTGCTGTCAATTTCTTTAATAAATTAGCTTTACATTTTTTATATGTGGTTAAGAATTATTCCATGATATTTAAGACCTTTGTTGTCAGCTTGTAAAAGACAGCCCTGTTTAATGAATTCCTTTTCTATCTGATTTTGCACAAAATACTGGCTGTAGATTAACATTGTTTTTGAATCCTGACTTGAGATCATTATTGCCCAATTGTAGCATGTATTTCTGGAACACAACTTATGGGATCAGACAGTTAAAGCAACATATCGTCAATAGGAATACAAGAGGGGAAGTATCACCAGTTGGAATAGCTATTATTTGGGAATTTAAATTAATCATGTAAGGCAAAGGTTTCAAAAACTAGAATAAAATAAATAAAGAGATAGCAGGTAGGCTTAGTGGTGCTGCTTAGTCATTCAAAGGTCATCATTAATCAAGGCAGGCACAAGGAGCATAGAAAAAATGTATCCAGTTTTGAACTCACTTTCTATTTTAATATTTATTAGCTTGTGTCTTTTGATATTAAAATAGATATCAGCTTAAACCCAGACCTTCGGGGTAGGGACAGAGTGGGAGAAGAAAGGTTGGATGGCTAATTAAATATATATATGAGACTCCCGTTTGGATTACTGGTTCAAATCCAGCCAAAACTGATAGTGGGTAAAAGTTGTTGCCATCCATGTCTGTGTGATGACAATATGTGAAAATGAGTGTCAAGTATCAGAGGGGTAGCCGTGTTAGTCTGAATCTGTAAAAAGCAACAGAGGGTCCTGTGGCACCTTTAAGACTAATACTTCTGTTAGTCTTAAAGGTGCCACAGGACCCTCTGTTGCTTTTTATGTGAAATGAGTTGGTCTTAAATGTAATGGCAGATGTCCACATCACAAAAACCACCACATCTCCGGCACTCTTGTAGCCAGCTACAGCAGAAAAAGTGGTTCTTACACGTAAGCACCTTCTTAGCTCTTTAAATAAAATAAATATAGTCCTGATAGTTCAGGGTTAAGGCAGACTAGTGGGAATGCTTGCACAGCCATTCCCAGCATTGTACCAGATCTACAGAGAAAAAGGGCACACAAGTCTCTAGGTCTGTCAAATTTTAATAGATCTAAGACTCACTTCATGCAGAATTGCAGGTTTAGACTTTAACATGTAACTCACCAAGCCAACCAAGGAATCGGATAGTCAATGTAGGAGACCATGACCTCCAGCATTGTCAAAAATGATCTATGATTATACATAGGAAGTTAGACTTAGCACAGCTGCACACATAAGAGCAATCCTTTGTGCATTCTCCATTTCAACTACAATGTTATCCCCAATTCCACTTGCCCATTAATTAATAGAGAGGTCAAACCCAGGAAAAGAAATCCTCTCCCAATAAAGAAACTCTGATAACAGAATGCTACCACTGTTCTGTCAAAAATACTAGTTCTAAAGAAGTGTTTCAATAAATTTTTTTCTATGATTGGAACAAGAAATTTGTGTTTTGCTTTATTGCATTATACATTCCATCCAAACTGCTAGGGTTTCTGGGATAAGACAGGCAGGGTATTTACATTTGAAAACAATTATTGGGCTGATGAATTTGAGAACAAGAGAACTATCTGAAAAGCTGGTATTTCATTGTGTTTGACTAACTGCTTTTGCAACAGGTTCCTGACGACTTTGGAAAGCAATATTTTCTCATTATTGTGATCAGAATATCAAAATAATATGGCAGCACTGTTCAGCTTCTTCCCACAGGTTCACAGCTCCACCCTGCACAGCTACTTAGGAGCTGGCATAAAGGAAAAGACCACTGGGCCATTAAGATCCATAGCCAGCCTGACAGTACGGATTGGCTATTCTTTTGTGCCTACGTATGCACCCAAAAATGTGTTTAGTGTTGTATAAACAAAAGGCAAATCCCTACTCTGAAAAACTTACAGGTTACCTCCGCCCACCCCCCAAATTCACATACAAAAGGTAGATGAAATGGGACAATATAAAACAAAGTGGTCAAGGCTGTGTTTGGACATATTTTGATAGTTTTGTGTCTATATAGAGGTGTGTGTTTTATAACTATTCCCAGTTACTTAGCCATTAATTGGCTAATTTCTGAAGTTGGTCTTGTAGAGAATTTGAAGGCAGGAAGGTAATGAGCTTGGTGGACCTGCTCAGGGAGAATCTTCCAGGCTACACATTAGGCACAGAACAAAGTGCAGAGGTAGTTATAGGGGATGCAGACAGAGGGCATCATGGCTGGCAGCTGTGCCAGAGCAGTGTTTGTATTTGTGTACTGGGGGCACAATAAGAGCCTTGCGTTCCGGCTGGGTAGACAGAGAAAAGGTTGGATCTTAGCAACATTGTGGTGTAAGCAGAAGCAAGATTTGGAAACAGCCTAGATGTGAAGGGGAAAGGAAAAGGAGTCTGCCGAGATACCCATGTGACTTGGGTTCCTATACTGCCAGAGTCATTCATAAATCTCCAATTTGGCCATGGCCATAGCTACCCATGACAAAGGACAAAAGTCAAAGGAGGAGAGCCAAGATTTCTCAAAAATGACTATTAATTTTAGGTCCTGAACATGAGACACTTGAAAAGAGCCTAATTTTCAGAAAAAGCATCCATCCTCTGGAGATCAGGCCTGATCCAAAATTGGGGACCCAAAAATGGTAGTACCTACCACATCAAGTCAGTTTTGAAAAGCTTAGACAGAATAAACTTCACCAAAAATCACAGTGTTTTGTATTTTGGGTGCAAATTCCACATATGGTGTAATAACAGCAAAGAGGCTTTGACCTTGGCAAACAAAGCCCAAGCTAGAGACAACTACTGTAAACTCATTCTGGTTCCCCACCTTTTATTTTGAAAATTTTTTTTTTTAACACAAGAAAAAAAGAACCCTCATGACTTCTTGGGGAATATAAACTCTCACCCAGAGTTCAGCCTCTGGTCATTTGTGTTGGTGCACTGTAGTTACACTTTGTGATTCTTGGTAATTTTTGTTCAACTCTTATCAGAGGTGGGTGTACAGCTATAGGCAAAAGTCTCGAGTCATGAATTTTAATGATGGTGCTTAAGATAAAAATCTAGCTTCATAATTTTAATGAAGGGATGATAAGAGTTAGGGAGATAATCCACACAAGCAGAATTCTCAGAGGTACAGCGTAACCAGGAAATATACCTTTGTTAAAGGGTGTGGGAGTGTGTGTGAGAGAATTCTAATTCTATTCATACAATTCTGAGTTTTGAAGTAAAAAATTTTGAGTGGAGGGAAGCGGAAAACGACAGAAAAAAAAACAAATAAAGGGCCAGATCTTAAGCCATACCCACGAGAACAGATTTATTGATTTTAATGAGATTATGCATGTAAGGATTGCTTTGTACAGTCCACACACAACAGTCTGTGGGTGACAATTTCGTTTGTCAAATGCAGCATCACTCTAAAGCAGTGGTTCCCAAAGTGGGGTTTGCAGAACTTTACAGGGGGTTCGTCAGAAAAATTTCACTAATGGTGGCCAGAGGACCCTGGGCATTGGAGGCAGCAGGTGGGACCCGGTTGCAGGGCAGACAGCCCGAGCCCCAGGGAGAGCGGGACAGGCCAGTTTGGGCTGGCAGCTGGAGCCTTGCCCCCATCAGCAGGGGAGCCTGCAGTCCGAACCCCAGCGCTCCGCGCGGGGCTGGCAGCCCAAGCCCCAGGAAGAGTGGGGCCGGCAGCCCGAGTTCCGCCCCTGTCAGTGGGGGAGCCGGCAGTGGTTCAGGACTTCCAAGAGCTATGCAGAGCAAAGCAAGCGCATCCATCACACTGAGGAAATTCAAACTTAAATCCCTGGAAATATTCATTTTTAGGAGGGGGTTCATGAGATTTCACAATGTAGTGAAAGGGGTTCACGGGCTGTTAAAGTTTGGGAACCACTGTTCTAAAGTCAAAGTTCCCCTGAGCCAACGGCTCATTAGGCTGCTGTGGTTAAGGCATATCATCCTGTTCCCTCTTCTTAGCAAGGCAAATGTATTTGAGCAGTTGAATGGTCCATTGATAAAACAGAATTCAGACTAGCCTTGGTGATAATCCCAGAAGGCTTCTTGGGTAAAGCGTGTTGTAATAATCATGTACCACTAATCTGTACATTGAGAAATTATACTAACAAGACACAGCCTGCAATGTTCTTTTCTGGAAAGAATTGCTTAATTTGTGGCAGGGTGTGCCAGGGCTGAGCCCCGCCACCTCTGGGCTTGGTAGTTCATAGCCCGGGCACCTCCGGGCTTGCCACATCAGTTATGAAAGTAAAAAAATTTCTTAAACCCCAGCACCTTATTCATTACAAATTAAGCATTTAATTTAAAAGTCTCCATTCAGACTATGAACTTTCGAAATAAGTTTGACTCAAACATAATTTAGTCTTGAGAAAAGAGCACTGAGGCGGGGATCTGATAAAAAACAGTCTTCAAATATGTTAAGGGCTGTTATAGAGAGGCCTGCAATCGACTGTTCTCCATGTCCACTGAAGGTAGGACAAGAAGTAATGGTCTTAATCTGCAACTAGGGAGATTTAGGTTAGATATCAGGAAAAACTTTCTAACTATAGGGGTAGTTAAGGAGTAGAGAATCCCCACAACTGCCAGTGTGAGTCCAGGTTTACTTGGTCCTGCCTCATCACAGGTGGCTGGACTGGACGACTTCTCGAGGTCCCTTTCAGCCCTACATTTCTGTGATTCTAGAAGTTTGAAAAAGAACATCCACAGGCAAGCTTGTTTAATCTGTTATATATAAATGTGGAACCTTCTATTTCATGCCATTTCAATGAGTCATTAACCATAGCAACCTATTCTTTAAACACATTTGCATGCCTTTTTTTTTTTTTATTATTATTACTACACACACACACACTTTTTGGAATAAGACCGTATTCTTGTAAACAGTGGGCCTGATTTGATGCTCATGTATACTAACGCACCCATAAAGCCCTTTTACATGATCAGAGTGGTTAAAAGGGGCCTTTGTGAAAATGAGATTTAGGCCAGATGGGTGCAACTCAAAAAAAAAAAAAAAAATCTGTGGACACATTAACAGTTGGCTACAGCAGTTCAAGTTATACTGGGAGTTTGTCACTGGAAAACATAATTGCAACTCTACTTACAAAATAATGGAGTCTAAATTAACTGTTACTATTCAAGGAAGTTTGCTATCATCATGGACAGTTCTCTGAAAATATCTGCTCAATGTGCAGCGACTGTCAAAAAAAGCTCACAGACTGTTAGGAGCCATTAGGAAAGGGATAGATAAGACAGAAAACACGACACTATAAAAATACATGGTATGCCCACACCATGAATACTGCGTACAATTCTGATAACCCCATCTCAAAACAGATATATTAGAATTTTAAAAAGTACAGAGAAGTGCAACAAAAATGATTAGGGGAATGGACCAGCTTTTATACGAGGAGAGTTAAAAAACGGACTGTTCATCTTAGAAAAGGGACAACTAAGGGGGGATATGGTAAAGGTGTATACAATCATGAAAGGTGTAGAGTAAGTGAATAAGGAAGTTTTATTTACCCTTCACATAACACAAAACACAGGGGTCACCCAATGAAATTAATAGGCAGCAGGTTTAAAACAAACAAAAGGAAGTACTTCTTCACACAACGCACAGTCAACCTGTGGAATTCATTGCCAGGGGATGTTGTGAAGGCCCAAAAAAGTATCACTGATTCAAAAAAGAATTGGATAAGTTCATGGGGGATAGGTCCATCAGTGGCTATTAGCCAAGATGGTCAGGGACACAACCCCATCGCTCTGGGTGTCCCAAAACCTCTGACTGCCAGAAGCTGGGACTGGATGACACAGGATGGATCACTTGAGAATTGCTCTGGCTGTTCATTCCCTCAAGCATCTGGGACCAGCCACTGTCAGAAAAACAGGATACTGGGCTAGGTGGACCTTTGGTCTGACCCACGATAGCCATTCTTATGTTCATATTAGTGGCTCACTGCAATTCTAAACTCATATAAAGATTAAAAAAATTATTTAACAGCATTAAGGGCAGAGGCAGCTTAGTCACAAAAATGGCAAGCTCCCAAAGAACATTAGTTAAAAAGAATATCATTCTAAGGAGCAAAACAGACACAGGCTGCTTCCTCCAACCATAAGCTGCAATGGATCATGCGAAGAGGTTGGTGAGCGTTGTTTTGATGTTTATTTCTTTTCTTTTTAGTGCCTTTTTAAAAATAGAACAAAGTTAGCAATGCATTTAAATCAATAGGCTTCTTTGGGGGACCGATGGCCTGCCCTAAGTGACCTAGTGTTCAACCTAGGAACATTTCAAATTAGGTAATTGTCAGCCATCCTATAAATTACTGTCCTTTTTCTCTGGGGGGGCGGGATGGAGGACCCACACAGGCCAAGGCAACAGACCATCTTGAGATAAAATTATCACATCTTGAAGAGTTAAGAGCAGAAACATTTGCTAGTACAGATTTCAGCTGCATTCAGTAAGACCATCTCACAGTTCTGAGGGAGCAGCAAAAACTGAAAAGCACTAGTAACTGAAATATCACAGATGTTACCTTTCAGACAACAAGCATGTGACCTAAGTCAATACTCTTCTTTGCAGTGTGGGGAAAACCTTGTCCCAGCTGGTTCAAATCAGATCATCATAGAAATTACCAGATTACTGATAAGATACTGATTAGATGTAGTGAATCAAAAGTGTGGCTAAACAATAAAGAACTCCAAAGAAGATTCAGAGCACAGTGTGGTATAGAAAAAGCATGGACTCCCCAACTCTCTCTAGTGTGGAAGGATCATATATGCAATATGCTGTTTCTGCCATTAATCAATATTTATGAACTCCTAACAAGAAAGGTGATGCTTACAAGGCAACCTAGATTCTAAACAGTAATTAAACATCACCTAGGTCTTCCTTGTAAAGTGATTGTAAATCTGAATTATTTACATGCACTTTGGAATTAAAAGGACAGCAAAGCCTTTGTAAAATAAATTTTATAAATTCTAATAGTTATTCAACAAAAGAATCTTTGTAATTACTGCTTAAGTATGGTACACAGATACAAATAAATTATTCATTAAATACAACTCACATCTGGGTTTTATTATACTCTGTAAAATATACAGGAATCTTGATGTACTGAAAGAGTGCAGGTAAATACAGTATTCAAGCAATCACTATTTCTATGTACATGCTCATTAATTCTTCAAAAAACCCACAAAATTATCAAATAGATCAAAATACTGTCCTGTTTTTCCACACTTTATGTTCAGAAAACCAGCTGATAATTTACAATGGCATTAAGGTTTCCAGTTTCACAATACAAAAAGGATAAAAGGTAATTGGGATTCAGTTTATTTGTATTTTACCTGGACATGCAAGAATCCCTTGCATGTGCGTAAGCAATTGAACTTTAAAAGTAATAGTTATAGTTAAAGCAGAACCCAATAAACTAAATACTCATTTAACAGACAAACTTCAGTCTTCCATTTTTCAGGCGCTTAATTTTTTTTTTTTTTTTTTTAAACAGTAGTCTGTTATAAAAAGACTGAGGGCAAGTTTGTACTACACTACAGGGGCCTGCATCTTCTATTGATTTTTTAAATAGAGAACACCACAGATATTTCTTCCCGAAGATCCAACATTGTACCTTTTGATAACAGGGAAACTTTCTTTTAAATTCACCTTCCCCCCCACTCAGAACTCCAGGATTTAAAAGAAATACAATATGGAGGCACAGACTTAATCTCACTTACAAACTTTATGATGTAAATAAGTGGGTGAATTGTTGATAAATCCATTCACTAAGAACTTTCAGCCACAACAGGGTGTCAGGAGATTACATTTAAATTTTTATGCAGTTTCATTTTCTCAGTAAATTACCCTTCATGTATTTAAATAAAAATATCTCAATTTAAAACCCAGAAGTTAAAAAATCTAAAACTGTGCAACAATTACTGCTTCCCTCCCACCCCTCCCCTTGTTTATTACACTGTACATGTTTCACCCTGACTGCACCTTGTTAGCTGGTTTTTTTTAAGCTTTATAAAAGTATGACAAGTTCATTTTTGTTTAATCTAAAAGAAAAAACAAAACTGAAAGATACATCTGCTTTCTTTCATGGTACATTTAATAGTGTCGGAAGGCTTTTAGATTATAAAAAAAAAATCAACATTTAAAACCAAATCTAAGCTTCATTCCCAGAAATAATTAAGGTTTGGTTAAGACAACATCTCATTTAACCTATTCCAGTTTCCACAAAAAGGTATTTAATTAAAAAAATCTTTAAGTTATTTGGTCCTTTGGCAATTTGCTGCACACACAATGCCTACTGTACCAAACTCATTTATTGCCTTCAAAATGGTTTTAGTTTTATTGATTATAGTTAAATCAAATGTCCTTTTTGTTGTACAATAGTGTTGTTCATTTACACAGACTAGGGTGCAGTCTGGAGAAGTTACTCCTGGCACCACAAACAAAATGGTAATGTACAATTAAATAAAACAATTTTGACATTCTTAATTTTTTTTGCTGTAGATTCCAAGTATTTTTCAAGAATTTATGCTTCTTTTGCAAAACCTGCTCTTTAAAATCCTCCTAGTGTCTCACACAGATCTTTCATATGCACCCACAATTAAAAATTTCATATGCACCCCAAAATCTTCTCGTAGGTCTGTCCTCTTGTAATCAAACACGGACTGCTTTTTTTCCAAAAGCACAATTCTGACCTTCAGATGACTGGGCTCACTCTTCAGACCTCCAGATGAAGCTTCTTAATAGGTCTCAGAATCTGAGTCATTAAGCTCATCCTCTTCTGTATATGGGTAGCCATCTTCCCTGCCAATGTTGTTGAAACTACAATAAGAGCTATGTTCACTCCTCATGATTGGCAAGGAGTCAAACGTGACAGTTTTTGAGGTGTTGGTGTAATGATTAATGGCATTGAATGTAAGGGAAGGTAAAGTGCTGCTTGATGAAACAGGCATCATCGTGGCCAAAATGAGAGCTAGACAATCAGCCACATCCTTATTGGGAGCACAGGCCAAAGCTGGTGTGTAACCTAGAAATCAAAATAAAATCAAAACCTTTGTTTAAAAAATAGGAAGTGTACAAATTCTTCAAGAGCATTCAATCAGACAGCTGTAAAAACATTTAAATTGCTTAGTTCTGTTTAAAAAGGAACATAAAATTAAACAATTTAAAATTACAATATCATTTATTCTTGTAAAGTTTTGCTGTTAAAGTATTACAATGTTTACCTGCTGATTATAGTCTCTCTCGCTATATATATACATATACACACATACATATACACACACACACACACACACCCCTTAGCTAAACAGGTTACAGTATACCATACAGGCGGCAGGGCTGATGATCAGGAAGAAAGATAAAACCCTGGGAAATCAGAAGATTTGAGAGGGTAGGATTTGATTGATTTATTAGGCAAAGTTAGGAATTTTGGGGTCAGGGAGAAAAACTGGGATTTCAAGCAGCCAGGAAGTTAACTGAATGAAGACAGGTAATTCTTGTTCCAGTTAACTAACTGCAACCAATAATTAATTCTGCAGGAAATCTATAGGTATTTTAAATAGCCATTATAAAAAACAATTGCAAACATGTAAAGCTCCAGGATAAGGAATATCTGCACAGCTGTTCATTTCAGAATAAGCAGTCTTACTGAAATATTTGCCCCAAGGCAAGTTGGCAAAACATTAGGGTGACCAGTGAAAGTGAGATGTTAAACAATTTTTGTACTGGTATAATTTAAGCAATCTATGTTTTGTTACTAAATAGCAATATAAAATAAGGAGATATGAAAGAGATAAACTAAGAAATCCACAAAATATTGAAGAAATGTCAACTGCATTAGTGGGTTAGGACTTGCAGTCTCCTTGCTTCAACTTAGTACTGTTTCAAACAGCATTACGTTGCACACTCAAGGTTCCCTAGTGTGCTGTACCAGTAGGGTCTACATGGACCAATAAATGCACCACATCTTAGTATGCTTTAGAATTTAAACCCCATAGTGTGCATTACCCCACCATGTAGGTTATGACCTTAAGGAGTGTGGAGCTCCAATTTTGGTCCCAAGTCAGCAGTATCTCAATGAATGGAACTTCTTGTGGATATAGCATCCACAAGGCACTTTGTTTTCGGTTTTTATTTTAAGATTTCCTAGGAATTTATTAGTGTTTATCCAAAAAAAAATAAAAAACAAGTGAAAATTGATTCATGGAGGACATGTCCATCAATCGCATTGTGGATAAAAATCGGATTTAAAAAATTTTTTTTTTTTTTTTTTAAATCTGATTTTTATTAGAATTGGATTTTTTTTATAAAATGTATTTTGAGGAAAAAACCTATCTAACATTATAGCTCAAAGATATTTTATCATGGAATAGGGGTTATAAATTCTAATTCTATAGCATGAGACAATATATTAATGTAATGTTTAAGAAAAGTTTTGTAAATAAATTCCAGTAGTTCATGGATTATGGACCTAATCTTATGGAGTTCCACGGGCTTCTGTATAGATTATTTAGGTTAATCTTTCTATCTACACAATGGGACTCAGTCTAGAAGATACCATCAGAGATGCTTAGTTTTGCAGTTCTCAAACTGTGGATTTGTGTCTCCAGAGATAACATGCTTGTTAACAGCAAAAATGTTTTTAAATAAATAATATATAGAGGTGAGAAGTGACAGACCTCAATCCTATTGTCCCCCTGCAAATTTGTGTACACAGAGACAATCCCTTATCTCTCTCTAAAAGTGCAGTTTCAAAAAGTTAAATGAATAGAAGATTGTTGGGGGCGGAATAGATCTGGACAAGGAGAAGAAGTCTGGAGATAAATGTGAGAAGGGAGGGACAGGCAGTAGAAACAAAAGTGAAACTGTTTGAGCAGCATATTCCAGAAGTCTTGAGGTCTTTCTGGGTGCAGCCTTCATTGATTTGAGATCTACCATACCATTTTCTCACTAGAAGGGAAAACTTATAATGGCAGCAGGCCGTAAAAGAGACCCCATTTGGGAATATTTTAAGGAAGTTCCTCTACCTGTGGGTAAGACAGGCATGCATGCAAAGTGTTTAATCTGAAAATTTTTCAAAATAAATCACTTTAAAAATGTATAGTGTGTACCTTCTAAAAATGAAACCTACATCTATCTCTGAGTTGTGAAGAATATGTAATAAGGTTCTAACAGCCAACAAGAATGCACTTTTATGTACAAATCCATGATTAAATCAAGTCTTCCTGGCTAGTGATTTAAATCAATTTGATTTAAATCAATTTGATTTAAATCAAATCCACCCTGTTTCCCGATCTCTATTGGAAACGCCTCACCTAATGCATCCTAGGATTGCATTAGCCTTTTTAATGACAGCATCGCACTGGTGGCTCATAGTCATCCTGTGATTGCCCAATACACCCAGGTCTTTCCCCTCCTCTATTGCTTCCAACTAGTAAATCTCCAGTTTATAGCAAATATTTGTTAGTCCCTAAGCGCATGACTTGCACGATTACATTTCATTCAATTTCTATTACTCCACTTTTCAAGGTCATCCAGATCTTGTATGATACTCTGGTCCTCCTCTGTATTGGCAGTACTTCCCAACTTTGTGTCATCTGCAAATTTTATTAGCATACTCCCACTTTTTGTGCCAAGATCATTAATGCAAATGTTAAATAAGATTGGGCCCAAGAGCAATCCTCCAGGAACTCCACTAGTAACCGCCCTTCAGCCAGACAGTTCTCCTTTAGATATGACATGTTGTAGTCTCCCCATTTAATCGTTTCCTTACCCACCTTTGGATTAATCCCCGTCTTCTCCAATTTAACTAACAATTTCCAGACCTAGGTGGAACAATATCTGATGCTTTGCTGAAATCAAGGTAGATTAGGTCTACTGTATTTCCTTTTTCTAAAAAATTGGTTATCTTCTCAAAGATCAGGTTGGTCTGGCAAAATCTACCTTTTGTAAACCATGTTTTAGGTTATCCCAGTTACTGTTTACCTCCATGTATTTAATTACTCTCTTTCAAAATGTGCTCTAAGATCTTGTGTACAATTGAAGTCAATCTAACAGACCTGTAGTTGCCTGGGTCAGGCTTATTCCTTTCTTATATTAGCAATTTTTCAGTCATCTAGGGTATGACCCCCGAGTTTAAAGATTCATTAAAAAATCTTGCTATTGGATTTGCAATTTCATATGCCAATTCCTTTAATATTCTTGGAAGATGATTATCTGGGGCACCGGATTGTTATTGTGATTTTGCCTCCCAGTGCTACCTATTAACAGGCGAGACTCGTTAACACACAGTACAGGAACTTGCTATGTAGCGCTATAGATTTGCTCACTAACTCACTGACATAGAAATCGACAGGAAGTGCGGAGCGGAAACGTGTTGTATGTCATTACCGCCAACGGGGGGTGGGGGGAAGAGGAGGAAGGGGCAGCAACATTAAAGCTTTAAGGACGGTCCTTTGCTGTGGCAGTGCTTTAACGTTGCTGACCGCCCCCGTCGGCGGCTCTGCTGGTAGGGACCCTACTAGCAGTGCCGCCGACGGGGGAAGCAAAAAGGGCAGAGACGTTAAATGCTGCCGCCGCAGCACTTTAAGGATGGTCCTTTGCTGCGGCAGCGCTGGGCTGCCAACGGGGGTGGGTGGGGGAGGGCGCAGCAATGTTAAAGCGCTGCCCCGGCAAAGGACCCTGCAGCGCTTTAAGGTCCCTGCACCTTTTGCCCCCCCTCGGCCGTGGACGGGCGGGGCGCCAAAGGGAGCAACTGCCCCGGGGCCGGCGATTTAAAAGGGCCTGGGGTTCCAGACACCGCTACTGCAGCAGCGCATCCGGAGTCCCGGGCCCTTTAAAGTGCCACAGGAACCCGGGCGGCGCGGAACAGGCGGCCTGGAAGGGCTGGCTGGGGGATGCTGACCCCTAGCCCTGCCCCTTCCGCCCGAGGCCCTGCCCCGACATCCACGCGTAAACAGGTCCATACTGTAACAAGGTGTCATCAAAGAGGCAATTTTTATTTCATCAGCATATACTCTACGTGCTAAGGAATTGTTTTTGTTGTAAAAGTAGATCCAGTTGCTCAAGCTTTTTAAGGAAACCTCAACAATTGTTGTTGTCTGTTCAACTGGTGTTGTACATTAGGTAACTGCACAGACAACTCTAACAACTTGTCACATAAAATAATATTGTATTTACATGGGACAATATTAAGGAAGAACAGCAAATGGGGGGAAGAAGAGCTTGTATTAAAATTATTATTTATTTGCTGAGTATAGACATTGTGCTTGACACTGTACAGAACAGCGTAAGACAGTTCCTGCCCCAAGGAGCATTCAATCTAAGAAAAAAGTCAGATAATTAGAGTTCAAAAAGCACCAGCTGACCATGTGACAGGGATGTTCAACAGTGCAGCAGATTTTGTTTTTAGCGTTTACAACAAATCATAGCATCTACAGGTTAAAGTGAACAATGACAGTCTTTACAGGAGATGTGCATTTTGAGGAGGATTCAAAGGAAAGGGCTTTTAGAGACTGCTGTACTGGGATGAAGAGGGCATTTCAGGCAGATAGGGCAGAACAGAAAAAGGCTCACTATTGATACTCAATGCACAGAACTCCAGATAACATTTATCAATGCTGCAGATCTCTTGTGAAGGTGACAAGTAAAACAGATTTGTATAAACTGACCATGTGTGTCACTATTTCTACTATTTGTGCGCTATGGTGAAATTAATGCAAAGAAGAAAGAAATACAATTGCTTTTTATTGTTGAAATTTTTAAGACATGCTACTTGTTAATGACCTGTTGACCAGTGTTATCTGGACATCCCAGATTAAATGCTGAAAAAATAAAACTACAGGCCAGTCTGAAGATTAAACAAATTATTTACATTTAATAATTACTCTAAAAGTACTATTTATAATCGGGATTGAGCGTCTGTCTCGCACCACCTGGGAGAGATCTCTAACACATTCTATGTTTAAATATACCTAAAAGATGAGATGACTGCTTGTCTCAAGAAGGGATAATGGACATCTGTGCCCTCAACCACCAGTTCTTATATAGCACTTTTCAGCCATAGATCTCTAAGTGCTTTACAAAGGTGACAAATATCATTACCCACATTTTACAGATAGGGAAACTGAGGCACCGGGAGGTGACATCACCCAGCAAACCACCAGTGGCAGGCAGAGGAATAGAACTCAGTCCAGTGTTCTATCCACTCGGCAACACTGCCTCCCCTTAGAGATTTTAAAAGCTCCAGTACTACAAGTTAAGACAGAGCTGAATACAATAAGCTCAAAAAAAATGAACCAAACAAGATTCCTCCCACTCTGAGGGGAAAAAGACACATTATTCATATTCTACTCATCAATAAAAAGGATTATTGAGAGAGGATTGAGAGAGAGCTACCATGCCTCAAGCATACCCATAGAGGCATTCTAAACAAATTTAACCAGAGCATGGGAAGAGCTGTGACATAACCAGGTTTTGCAGCACTGACATGACAATGAATCATTGTAGAAAATACAGAGTCCAGAAAATGATGTTTAGCAGAAGTAGAAAACTCATGTAGATGCTCTGCACACCTGAAGTCTGAGACTGGCTGCTATCACTCATATACTATTGATCAAAGGCACCTTTTATATGACAAGTTAAAGGCAGTTTAGCTAAAGTTATGTAGTCTTGTGAACAATTTTTGAAGGTTTTCTTAGACCAAAACTTACTTAATGTTCTGGTGCCAAATGAAGGAAAAAACTCGATAAACTTATGGCTGGGTAGCACTTGCCTGATTTAATAAAATTCAATAAAGCTTTTCAAATTTACTTGGTGACAAAGAGCTTCACAAAGACAGACAGCAGAAGAAAATTACTGAATGATTAAAGTGGTAACAGATGGAATTTAGGATTAATTTCCACCGTGACTCTTACCTAAAACTTAATACAATCAGTTATATCAAGTGAATTTAATCCTAAGAGATTAAATTGAAGCTAGGAATAAAAGTTTAAAATTAAAACACGAGGTCACAAGAATCTAGTGGCTCAGAAAGAGGTTTTATCAGCTAAGGATATTGATTGCCTATGATACTGGAGGTTATTACTAAGAAGATTTTTAACAGAGTTTTAAATGCAACAATTCTCTCATAAATTGGAACATGGAGGGCTAAACTGAAGTTGGTCTATTCTTTTCCATATTCATAAAAAGCCAAATTTCTATTAAATTAACACAGGGAAGATACCTGTAACCTAGACAGGCCAGCATAGAAGATATTCCAGCAGTTTTTGCATGAAGTCCATGTAATGATCCACTTACATTGATAAAACAGTCACCATGCCAAGAATTCTAGATCTCACGCCTGCAAAGGTTTTTGTTGTTCCCATGACACACCTTTTGTACTAAGGTAAAGAAAAGGCTGCAGTAGTAATGAATGCTTTCTGTTTTCTCCTTCCCACCAAGCCTATCGTGACTTCCATTTTCCTGAACTGGATTTACCAATCCCTTATAAAAGGACAAGCCAGTCTTGAAACTTGTGCTCTGTTAACTAAAAGCATCATCATTTTGCTATCTCAGATCCTAAGCTGACATGGCCATGCCAAAGAAAAAGCCAGATTGTATTCATAATGAACATCCAGGGCTGCTGAAAACAAAGAAATTAAACTATTGCTATAAAGAAAAACCAGAAACCCAAATGATAATTAAATTAGATAAAACCAACAGGTCCTTTCAATTTGAAATTAAAAGTTCAAGTTAAAAAAGTTCACTTGCTACACTTTCTTCTGAGTCCCTCTGACAATTCTGTGATTTTTACTAAAATGTTTCTCTCTCCCCTGTTGCAGTGTGAAAGATCCACACAAACAGGGGGACTGACTGACTACATAGGGGAAACAGTGAAACTGATCAGACAAATAGTTCTGTCAAATTCACAAGCTACACAAACTAAAAAAATCCCCCCCAAAATATTTTACCCTTCTAATCTCTCTTCATTTTAGAGGACTACTGATGTGGCAACCACTACCTATGATAAATAATGTTTCAGATAGATCAAGCAGTGAAATATCAGAAACATAATGGGAAGTTACAAGAGAAAGAGAAAAAGCGTAAAAAGTGATTGGAACTATAAATTTCACAGGCATTTCTGCTGAAAAAAGCAGCAACCACTCAATCACTTTCCTTGCTAGGAAATAAAACAGAACAAGGACTACAGAGCTTTTCAGATAGGAGAAAAGGAAGTGACAGTTGATGGAGTTAAATTCCATTATGCCCCTACAAAGTGCACGATTTCACCTTTGAGATGAGGCAGTTATGTTTCCTTGCTTCTATGTACTGCAAAGCTCTTACAAGCCAGACGCGTGAGACCCAAAACCTGGGATCTGTGGCACATACTTACTTTTAGAAATGTATACTCAAAAGATTTTAGTGCATGCCTATTAAACCCAAGTCACTAATGTCCAAAAGTAAGAGTATACTCTGACACTGTGCTCTTATGATTGTTTCCAATATTGCTAAAACAATTGTATTTACACCTGATATAATCAGACTGCAATGTGGAATCAACTATTTGCGTTTGATAACCTGCATTAATGTTCCAAACATAATCAGGCTCTTCCATTTCTCCTGCTTGGCTAACCTGACCCAGCATCCACATGTCCCATTCTTAGAAGAAGGCATTCCATCATATAACCAGTATAAAACTTAAGAAAGTTTACCACTTTCCAAACCAGGAGCATAAACTACTGTTCCTTACTAGAAAACAAGGTAAATTTTATTCTTACCATTTTCATCTACAGCAAGTACACTTGCTCCCTTGCCTAAAAGTTCTTGAACTACAACTGTTAATCCATTTCGAGCAGCAACATGCAGAGGTCTGTGAAGACAAACAAACCTGGTTATAGGCTAAGCCTCCAAACAAGATACGAAATAATATTTTAGGAATGAAGTGCCCATCTATATTGACAACCACACTATGTATATATCCTTTATTTCTTCTGTTCCTTAACTTCTTATAGAATGTAAAAATTAAAGAAAAATAAAATTATTTTCCTCTATTTAAAAGTAAAGGAAAAATTTAAAGCTGCATACTCATTCCTCTGAACAGCAAAGAACATTTCTGCAACAAAAAGTATGTACTAGTAAAACTAGTTCCTTTTTATGACATGACATTGTGAGGGAATAACTCTTAATCTGGCATGCCTTATTATAACAAAAATATTAAAAAGAACTTGTTAAAAGGGTGGCAACAAATGTTCCCCTTTCCACTTCAGTGTTATTATAGCAGCTAGTTGTGTCCATAATTAAAATAGCTAATCTTTCACTGCAATCTGAAAGTAGATTGCAGCACATCGGAGGAATTATGCAGGTCGCTGGCAATAGTCTTTTATTAGAGTACCACTAGCAGGATGCTAGTCATAGTCTATTATATAAAATAGTTGAAATCAATGTTCCCTCTAATTTTTTACATCCATGTGCAGAATTAATTTTGTTATGTTCACCAATATGGAGATTGGGAGGTATGGGGGCAGGATGGAGGGGTTCGGAGTGTGGGGAGGGGCTCAGGGCTGGGGCAGAGGGTTGGGGTGCAGGCCCTACCACTTGAATTCAAGTGGTTTGCACGTGAGGTGCTGAGTCAGCATACCTTGGTTATGTAGAGTGGGATATTTTTCAAAAGCAGTCAGCATTGGCTTAACTCTGCTCCCACTGAAGTTCTCCCATTGACTCCAGTGAAGGAGAGGTGAGCAAACACCAAGTGCTTCTGGAAATCCCATCCAGAAACTTTAATCTTTACTTCCTCAAATGCAGGTCTACTAACACAAATGGGAGTAATTATAATTTTAAAAGAACTCTGTCATACCTCCCACACTGAAGATGATCATTAAAAAAAAAAAAAAAAAAATAACCCAGACAACACTGGTGTTTGCTTTTTAAGTCTTTAAAGATATCTGTATAGAAGTTCATAATATTTGCTGTTACTTTAAACTAGCTTATCCTACCAAATCTTTCTTCTTCTATTTGAAAACACAGCTGTGTGCTATCACCTGCTCTTCCTAATGAAGCTACATTTTATCAAAGGTTCTCTGTTAACAGCTTGTTTGATTGGGCATTCATACTTTTGATGTCAGGATGTGCTCAGGGACAGAGCATTGCTGACGTAAAACCAGCAGAGGGAGCTAAATTACTTTTCAGGGTAGTGTAAACCTGGCAATAGGTTTTTACTACAGCTGGTCAAAATTTTGCACACAAAAATTTGGAACTCCTTTTCTCTTGAAATTTTGACAAACAGGAATAAAATTGTGCAGAAATTCTCAGTTTCTCCCCTCCCCATCCCCAAATGTTTTTTTACTGGCTTGTTGCATGCCTTTGGTCCGTGATGGTATATGGAATTTTGCTTGATTATTTAATAGAAATCTTTAAGACAGAGTACATTCCCAACCAAATTTAAGGTACCACAGATTTTTGTGCTATACTATTTGATGATATTGTTTGTTATAGTTGAAAGCTTTGCATTAGAAGTAGTCATTTAAAGTACACATACTCTCTGTGCTGGTAAAAAGTGGCAATAGTAGTTGCAATTAAACTGCAGCCAGTGATACAAAACCATATAAACCTTGCTGCGTACACTCTTTTGCACTCTCAGTTCTTTTCTTTGTAATTAGCGATTTTAAATAGGTTCTAATCTTTTAACCATTAGTAACCCCAGTACCCTTTCCCAGGATTGTGGTAGTCTTAAGAGCCAAGTTTTAACCTGACTTACTTACTGTGAAACTAGTTAAAGTGAATGCATTGCAGCAGTGGGGAAGCACCTCTCCCCCGCCACAGCAGCTCCAGGACTGGGGCCGTGGGAGAAGCGCCTCTCCCCCGCCGCAGCCTTGTATGCCCCAAGTAACTTGCTCCCCACCCTACTCCCTACCTCTGCACGGCCTTTGGTACCCTGAGCTTAGAGGGAACTTAGGTTGAAATACTAATGCCTTTCTTTTAGATTGGTTTCTGAAAGCCAGAAGTTAATCTAAGATCTCCAACTGTCTCTGCAGATAGAATAATTTCCTCACAATACAAGGCACGAAATGGCAAAAAGAACACACAGCACAATGATTTCATTATTTACTCAAAACCTTCAACTATTAAATGTAACTTTAAATTTTTAAGGCACATCCATCAGGCAAAGCGGACAGATTTACCTCAAACATTATAAATGCATCCTCTTTTAAAGCATCAGTCGAAGAGGAGTGGTAATCTAAATTTATCTAATTGATTTTAAAAAGAAACCACAACAGGGCACACAGTATACCCAATAACTTTGGTAGATCACTTCAGTTCTATATTGACTTTCATTTATTATGAAGTTTGTAAAAATCCCCAAATTAATCTCACCACACAGAAATAAAGCTCATAGTGTGCAGGCAGAAGGGAAAGAAGAGGTTACACACTTTGTGCAGTAACTGTGTTTCTTCATTTGTCCCCTAAGGGATGGCTCCACTTCACATGCACATGTACCTCTCGAGCCCTTGGTTGGAGATATTCAGTTAGTGTCCATCTGGCCCACACATATGCCTTAATGCTTCCTCATGTTTAATACCGAGGCTGTATGGGGTGCCTGGGCAAACCACCCTCCGCTCCTTCTCCACCTAAATGTCCTTTAAGGAACAGTCTGAAGCAGAGGGGAAGGAGAGCACCTATAGGGACACACGTCTCGAAGAACTGCAATTACTGCACCAAGTGAGTAGTGTGTCTATGGGTGCTCCACTTCAGATGGCTTCCAAGCAGTATTCCCAGATGGAGGAGGGAGCTTTAGAATAGAGTCCAGAACTGAAGACAGTACTGCAGAACCAAGTGCTGCATTGGATCTGGCAACATGGATCAGGACATAATGTTTCAAAAATGTACATGTAGTGGCCCTATATAATTCAGATATTGCTACATTCTTCAATAATGCTGTAGATGTTGCCTAAGATCTAGTTGAATGTGTTATCACCCTTTCGGTGGTGGTGGTGGTGGTGGTAGTGGGGGAAGTGGATGAATGCCTGCAACATCATGACAAGTAATACATCCACATATGCATCTTGATAATCTCGGTGTAGAGACTGAGGACCCCGTGGATCCATCCATGAAGGAAATGAAGAGCTTAGATGGATTTCCTAAATTGCTTGGTCCTATCGAAGTAGAAAGCCAATGCCCTTGTAACATCCAAGGTATGTAAACAAGATTCCTGCAGAGAAAGAACTATGTGACTTTGGGGAAAACACTGGTAGATGAATGGACTGCTAAGGGGGAACTCCGATAGAAGCTTAGGTAAGAATGTAGGGTGTGGATATAAAGAGACCTTGTCCCTAAAGAACACTGTGAAAGGGGATGGGGAGGAATCTGCCATCAAGTCTCCAATCTTCCCGACCCTACAGGCCAATGTGATGGCTACTAACAAGGCCGTCTTCATACATAAATGCAACACAGAACAGGTTGCCATTAGTTCGAATGGAGGTCTCATAAGGTAACTGAGTACCAGGTTGAGGTCCCAAGTCAGGATAGGGTTTCTAATCTGCAGACAGAGATTCTCCAAAACCCTTAATAAATAAATAGATGATACTGGATGACCAAATTTGGAGAACCCTTCTACTGGAGAATGAAAGGCTAATACTGTGGCCAATGGACCTTAATCGAACTAACTGATAACTTGATTTCTTTAGCTCCAACAGATAATCAAAGATGACAAAGTGGCACCAAATCAGGCAAGAGGCAACAACAATACCAATGGAAGACTCTCTTCCATTTCTGCAGGTAAGTACTGCAGGTTGATCTTTCTTTAGTATTCAGTAGTGCCTGTTGTACTTCTATAGAGCAGGAGGATTCTCTACGACCCATCAAGGAGCCATGCCCTGAGGCGGAGAATTGCTAGGTTGGGATGTAGCATACAACCTGTATCATGTGACAGTAGATGAGGAATAGCTGGGAGCCAAGACAACAGTTGGACACATATGTGAAGCAGGTAAGGGTACCAAGCTTGTTTTGGCCACGTTGGTTCTGCCCTGTCTGATCTTGTTCATCACCATCAGTAGTAGCAGTGTTTGAGGAAATGCATACAGACCCTTCTTCCAAGATAGAAAAAAGGCGTCTCCCTAGGAGTGGTGGCCCAGACACCCTCTTGAGCAGAAAACAGCACACTTCCTGTTCCTGGAGGTGGCAAAGAGATCCACTTCTGGCAGTCCCCATTTTAGGAATATTCTGTGGAGACCTTGGGTATCTAGCTTCCATTCCTAATCCTGTGAGAAGTGTCTGCTGAGGACATCAGCTGTGGTGTTCTGAATACCTGGGAGGTAGACTGGTGAAATTTGGATCTGATGAGCTATGTGCCAATTCCACAGTTTCACGACTTTGCTGCATGGGGAGGAGTATGAGGGTGATTTTTTGAGTTGTTCACGTGGCCTGAGTTGTGAGGGTATTGAGGAAGGCTCCCCATCCCAACAGTGATGTATCTGTTGTTAAAGTCACTGATGGGGCTGGGCAACAGAAAGGAACACCTTCATAGACATTGAGTTGATCCTTCCACCAGTCTAAGGAGTCCCTCACTTGCAGAGGAACCATCAACTGTCTGTCCAAGATGTGTTTGATTGGAGAATATGCTGCTTTGAGCCAACTCTGGAAGCAATGGAAAGGTAGCCTTGTGTGATTTGTCAAAAAGGTGCAAGTTGCCACATGTCCCAGGACCTGAAGTCCATTCCTTATTGTGGTCCAAGGGCTCCCCTGAACTGCCCATTCAGACATGACAAAGTTAAGAAGCTGTCTAAAGGAAGATGGGCTCTGGCTGTCAATGAGTCCAAATATGCCCCTAAAAACTGTATCTTCTGTACAGGGGTTAGATGTGGACTTTTTTACATTCAGCTACAGACCCAACTCTGGACCACAGCAAGGACCATCTGGGTAGAAGACAGCACTGCTTCGTAGGAACGGTCCTTGAGTAGCCGGTTGTCAAGGTATGGGAAGAATTGGATCGCTTCTTGTCAGAGGTAAGCAACCACAGGACTTTTGAGAACAACCTTGGGGCCAAGGAAACACTGAAGGAAAGCACTCAGTATTGGAAATGATCCTAGTCTATAGTGAAATATAGGTATTTCCTGGGTGATGGGTATATTGTTATACGGAAATATGCATCTTGTACGTTGAGGGCTGAAAACCAAACCCCTTTCTCTAATGAAGAAATCATAGCTGCTAGAGTCACACATTCTGAACTTTTGAGACTTTACAAACTTGCTTAGAAGTCTTAGATCTAAATAAGATCCTTGGCACAAGGAAACACTTAGAGTAAAATCACTAGCCCCTGTGAGGAAGAGGAACTGGCTTTATTGCTCCTAACTGAAAGAGACAGTTCACTTCTTGTCTCAATAAAAGCTTGCAAGAGCGGTCCTTGAAGAGGGATGGGGGGGGGGTGTCAAAGGGAGGGAGGGACATAACATTAAGGTATACCATCCATTTTATGACCTCTATGACCCAGTTGTCTGTAGTGATCCATCTCCCAGCATGCTAGAACTAGGCAAGGTGGTCTCTAAAGGCAGGAGGTGGGCTAATGGATGCAGCTGTAAATCCAGAGGTGCAGGAGGATGTGAACCCTTGACCAACCCATCAAACCTGTTGCTTTGGAGATGACTGGGTGATCATGGAGAACGGTTGGGAGGCCCTCTCTCTCCGAAATCTGTCTCTTTCGGGGGGCGGGGGGGGGGGGGGGAGAGGAGGTGTTAGTGGACCTACGAACCCGGAAAACTGAATAGCATGTGGGCAGTCTGGGACATACTAAACCTTGTCTTATTTGTAGGTGTATATATACCCAAGGATTATAAAGTAGCCCTAGTATCAGAGGGGTAGCCGTGTTAGTCTGAATCTGTAAAAAGCAACAGAGAGTCCTGTGGCACCTTTAAGACTAACAGAAGTATTGGGAGCATAAGCTTTCGTGGGTAAGAACCTCACTTCTTCAGATGCAAGTAGCCCTAGACTCCTTTAGAGTATGCCAGGACTCATCTGTGGTTTCCAAGAACAGCTTACAACCATTGAGGGGGAGGTCCCTCCACGGTGTTCTCTATTTCTCAGAAATCCCAAGGGATAGAGCCAAGATGCCCTGCACACCACCACCAACACTATGGAGATGGACCTGACAACAGTGTGGGCTGAACGGACATTGCTAACTGAAAATCTCCGATCAAGGGCTTGAGAGGCATATGTGCATCTGAAGAGGAGCATCTATAGGGACACTACTTGAAGAAGAATTGCACCTATTGTCTGTAGCTCAAAATATTAAAGCTCAAGAAGCAAGAAGCATTTAACACCATGAATAAACTGAAATCCATTTGAAAAAGTTATTTACAATTTGGGCCTACTTCTGCCAGCATTCATCTTGCTAAAAAAACTTTACATAATTTGTGATGCACTTGGTTTAAGAACTCAGTATAACGGATTGTAAAATAAGCTTCCATACCAGTAAAATATTTTAAACATTAAAATTATTCAAGTTTTGTGCAGCTCAGTGCATGACACTTCTTGCCAGTGAGTAAAAGGTCACTGATTTTCCCTGGAGATCCACATGAGCCGTACGGTTGATTCAGGTTGTTTGGAAGAAGTTAGAAGAGACTGTCTCCACCCTCCTTAGTGTGTCCCCATTCTCTTTATCTTCCTTTGTTCCCCCTTTTGTCTCCCAGCTTGTTTTCTCTCCACCTCTTTCGGCCTCTCATTAGCCATGCGCCAGGGCAACCAGCCATTGCCTCAGCTACATTCTTCTTCTTGCTTAGTGTGTTCCATGCTGCTTAAGATCCAATATGGTGAGCAGCAAGAGCAGGAGCCTAGCTGTCTAATTCCCAAAACAAAGCAGCCCCTAATTGACAGAAGGTGATACTGTAAGGAAATCCCTTGAGCAACAATTGGATGAGAGAGATTCCAACAGGGGAGCAGGAACAAGACAGGTTGCTAATGCTAAAACATCCAAGAGTCGTTTAGCAGCCCTGATAAATTTTTATGTTTTCCTCTGATTGTTAAGGCCTAATTAAAAGATTTTAGAAATCCATGTGGGTAGGTGTTCTAGGCTGCCAATATCACTTTTTAAGAGAAAATAAAAACAGAAGAATCAGTTATTAAAATCCTCCATCCCAGTTCCAAATACATTTCACAGTTTTATAGTACGAAATGCTTCTTACATTTGAATTTCCCTATAACTGGGCTCAAAAAATAGAGTTCTGAGATAAAAGTTTTTAGACGTAATGTTAGCTAGAAAATACCAGATTGCCACATTGTTTTAATAAAAGTAAACAAAAAGTACTCTCCAGCTAGCATTTTCATAATTAGTTAACTCACCTGCTTTTTTTTTTTAAACAGCAAATCAGACATTTGTAACAATCATTGGAATTAACTACTATTTAATTTTTAATAGAAAAAGCTGAATAGTGCTTATAAAGAATTAACGCCACAAGACTACTGTCCTCCAGATCATCTCAGGATTAGTGTCATTCCTGGTAGAATTCTTTGAGCCATGATGACCTAAGATTTTTCCAGCATCCCTTTCTCTTATTCAGATGGAAACCTGAACACTTAAAAATATTTATATAATTATTAGCTTTACTAACAGCAGAAATATATTGAAAATCCAACTGTAAAATATTGTTCAGTGGCCATACATACGTTTGCAAGGCTGCATTGGTGGCATTGATGAGGTTTCTATCCGTAATTTTCTCCAGTATTAACAAGGCACTAGTTTCATGACCCTAAATATACAGGAAACGTGTTTGTCAGATAACACACTCATTGAAGAAATTGTTTTGTATGTCTTTTTGAAGTAGTTTCTGGAGATTTTACAGAGTTAGACAAAGATCATATTTTAAAAAATAGTTTTTCATTAACAAACAAACATGCAAAACAGAGCTCAAATAGAAACTGACACACACCTTGCTGCAAGCCAAATGGAGTGCTGTGTTTTTACTGCTATCTTGCAAGGTCAGATCAGCCTTAGCACTGCTAACCAGCACCTCTGAAGGAAATAAAAGTTTGCATTAACTAAAAAGTGTTTCTAAAGGAATTATCTATTTTCCACTTTATAAAATGAAGATTAAAACCTAAAATAATACACTTCTAATAAACGTGTGAATGCATAATATATGTTATTTTAAAACAACAACGTCTTTAGTAGAATATTACTGTACATTTTTAAAAGTTAAAGTAGAAGATATTTAAGCTCTCTCTTTACCAACGGTGTTAGTTTGTCCATTTTCAGCAGCCATCATTAGAGGAGTCTTTCCAGAAGAATCTACAGCATTTACTTGAGCATTATGACTGAGTAGAAGCTGTAAACACTCCACATGATCTGTAAAAGCTGCTGCATGAAGGGGGGTTCTAAAAGAAATCAAGAGGAAATGGGCTTACATCCAGGAAACGTACATAATGCTTTATTCACAGGTGCAAACTTTGGCTGTGATCCTGCAATTGTATCACTGTGGGCAGCCACTACATAAAAATACACTAAGGCCATTATTGTTAGAGTGGTCACAGTTGCTATTATAAGATCATTTTTCAGTTTTTAAAAATAATTGGCCTCAAATTTAAAATGAATATTTAGCAGCCAGTAAGTCCAAAATATGGACAAGGATGACTTAAAAAATAAGATGGACAAAATACTAAAATATAGTTAATAGGCATAAAGATTTATATTGTACAAATTTTTATACAATTATAAAAATGCTCAAACTCTCCTACACAATAAAAAAAACAATTCAGCTCTATTAACACAATATATGGTTTTTAAAAATCCCCAACAACATTGTCAGTATATAACCAAAAAATGCCTTTATATAGAAAAGAAAACAAATATGCCAAATAAGTTTAAAAAACATTAAGGCTATGACACAAAAGCAAGGAGATTACTGTTTGCAGTCCACTGTTTCCTAAGTGCAGTTATTATATTCCTACCTTCCTTTTGCATCTGTTGAATTTACAATGCCAGCACCCAATGTATCGATTAACATTTCAGCAGCACCTTCATTGTCATTTATGCTATTAAAAAATTAAACAGGCTGTTACTTAGAGAATGATTGAGCTTTTGTTAAATATTGTAATGAAATCTTTACAGTAATCTTGAACTTCCTTACACAGCACAATGCAATGGGCTGAAAGAATTTCCTTCCATTTTCTGGAAAACTTCCTGTTCCAAAAGAAGCTCTACACAGCTGTCATGACCTAAAAGTTTTAAAATCAGATATTAAAAACAAAACAAACAACAAACACAGCTAAGGTAAATTAAATGACATTTCATTTGAAAGTCTTAAATGCACACTTGAATTACTTTAGATGTGGCCGTATCTGGGGATTAACAAAAACATGGTGCATTTTCAGGAGTCTAGAAGCCACAAGTACAATCAGAATACTAGACCCAGTACTGCAGGAGTTTTATGACCTTTGAAGTCATGATGCATTGGCTGGGGCACATGAAGAATGTTTAGCTAATTTAGTTCTTATAATATAGTAGCTTTACAGTTCATTCAATAGACTAACCACTTAGTCCAGTTGGAAGATTTTCTTCCACTGTACTCCTCTCTCTAGTGGAAAGAGATTTTTTGGGGTTTGCTTTTCCCCCCACTGAACTGCTGAATAACGTGGAGTCACAAATTGAGTACATCCACAACATGGGCTGAAAGATAATCATGACCCAAACTTTAAAATAATTTAAACTGTAAAATTATAAACAAATATGTTCTTGCTTCTATATTATTCACTGTAATGAATTATCCCAGTATATATTCCCTGTATACACAGTGATATTTATTCTAACTTTTAAAGTTCTCTCTTAGGTGTAAGCTCCTTTTATATAAATACAGCAAGAAAACATCTGCCTCTTGTTTGATTTTGGTAATTTTCTTCTCTCCTGAACTATTTGCTCTATTTGAACTATGTTGCGGGGACAATGGTCTCTCCTGCATCCTCACCCAACTGAAAAAACTTTAGATTGCAGTGTTTCATCTCTCTCTGAAAGGGACATCGTTCTAGTGGAGTTTTTCCTGGAGTTTGGTCATAAATAATGCCACTGAAACTGATGTGGATGACAATGCTGATAAGCCTCTGTGTGTCATATTGGAAATTCTCTCACTGATTCTTCAGACAAATACCAAGAATAAATGATATCATGCATATTTAGAATACAGAGGTGAAATGTAAGTACGGATTAATGTTGTAACACAGGGCCTACAGCCTCAGGCTTGTAAAATATTTACCTTAGTCAAACAAGGCCTCAGGCCTAAAGACTGGTTAGTTACTCATGTCAGCCAATGACTGACCCTATATCATAAGATGAAACAGTCAACTGCTGAAATGTAGGAAATATACGTGGCAATGTACCAGTTAAACCCGGTCTGAGTATTTTAGGGATTTTTCAAACAAAGCGTCAGCAAAGTCCTAACCACCAGCATGGTAACCGAGAGACATACATGTTAACAAGTATAAGGGGAACTAACAAGTTAGCCTAAGAAAACTGGATCACACCAAAGGTAGTAGGATGTGGAATTCAAATAAGGAAAAGAGGTTGAAGCCTTCATCAATATGCATGAACCAAGTGGGTGTCAGCGAAACACATTATAAAAGATTAATCCAGGCCTGCGTGCGTGAGGAGATCCCAGGCTGACCACCACTGGTGCTGATGATAATGATGGTGAGAATGACAACAATGAGGATGACGACTGACACTTTGAGTTTCTCCACAAGGGATGGTGTAAGTAAAGCAAATGCTAGATGTTCCGTATTGTTCTCTCTCTCTCCTCTACCAAACTGCTGTGTGTATATTGTTGTTTGGTTGGCCAATACAAAGTAATTATTACAAAAAGAGACTGTTGTCCCTGTTGTGCACCATGGTCCCTCGTTTATTGATAACCTCTCCTCTGTACTTGATTTTGGAGCTGAACTCTCACAGATTGGGTATAAGCCCTCAGACTGGAGTGGGTAATTATTTAAAATAACCTGTAACTATAGATAAGGCTACACCAAACAACTTAGTTTTCTCCACTCAAGCACAACCGCAATTTTCATCTTCCTATTTACTGTTAATCAGAGCTTTCCAATCACATAACAAAAGCAAAGGAAAACATTAAATATTTTCAGGATCTGCCTCAATTTGTAGAAGGATATTTTGTTCCTTGACTTATTTCCTGCATCAAAGATATTGTAAACCAATGTTTGTCAATTACTGCACCATAAAAAGAAAGCTTTTAAAGATTCTAAATAAAGATTCTAAATAAAGAAGCCAATCTTGGATGCCATTGCATTGTGTTTCTGGAGTTTAGTACCATATGTTCAAGGATCCTTTTTGGCAAAGACAAAAAGAAAGATATATAAAATCTAGCCCACATTACTCATTGGCCAAAACAAAAAATATGCTTACACTTGTCCCCAAATCATCATCAGATCCATTACTTAACCACAAATTTAAAAAAAAAAAAAAATGCTTTGAAATCTTACAACCAAACATGTTTAATTTGCTTATTGTCAATCACGTATTAGTACATAGCAGGCTGTATATACTAAGAAAGCTGTTGTTCAAATAGACTGCAGAGTTCACTACAAGATCAAAGCTCACATTCTAACACAAATGCCCACCCTGGAGAAGCAGGTTTAACTCAACCCATTTCATTTGTTTCCATTGCTGTTGTCACCTCTCTTTTTTAGCGACTAAACTCCCACAGAAGTAAGAGCATGGGTACATAGTAGTCAGTCAAAATTCAACTCCAATGCACCCTTTGCAAAATACACCAAGGAAAATGTATTTATTACTTCTTGCTTCAACAGCTTGACAAAAACAGTCTCAGAGTTAGTAATCCTACCTAAACTTTTCCTCCTCCACATAAAACTCCTTGGATTTTTATTTTTATTTTTAATATTTGTAGTAAAAGATTTGCGTAGTAAGACCGATTTTAACTAAATTTCTTAGAATTTTTTTGTCTACAGCCATCTCTGCAATTTTGACAACTTTAAAGAAACTGCAGTTTAGAAAGTAAGTACATTTTTTTATTTTTCAAGATACAGATAACGAGACTGCATACGTCATGAACAGATGTAAAACTGAGAGTATGCAGAAATGGAAGGTAGACTTCCTTCTCTCTAAAACTTAAGTGTTGACTAATTGATTTTATTTAAATTAGACAAACATAAACAATACATATTACTTTAATTTTATTTTTTGCAGGAAGTAGTTCTAGCTAGACTAGCGATTGCATGTTCTCATCTCATCTCACAGTAGTTTGACATGAAACTAAAGGCTAGATAGTTATGGAATGAAAACATCCAATTTTTCTGTTGCACTGAGACACTGTGGTCAAATTCACAGTGGATCACTCATCAATAAGGCTGCGAGTTTATCACGGAGGTCACGGATTCTGTGACCTCCATGACTTCTGCAGCCTGCTGGTGTGCCTGGCCCGAGGCCTGGACACACCTTCGCCTAGGAGCTGAGCGAGGGGGATGTCGCCACTTCCGGGGAGCGCCACAGCACCTCCCAGAGCCTGCCTCACCCTGTCCTGTGCCCCAACTCCCTGCCCCCTCCCACACCCAAACTCTTCTGCTGTTGCGGGGGTGGATGGGCGGAGACAGGTACCTCCCCCCCCCCCAAGCACCAACGGGGGTCCCGGGCCGCGCCTCCCCCTCCCCAGCACCAGTGGGGTTCCTGGGCCACATGCCCCACCAGCACTAGTGGGGGTCCTGGGCCGCCCGCCCAGCATCCACAGCACCCCCAGGCAGCCCTCCCTCCCCCAAGTTTCGGTGAGGGATATATAGTAAAAGTCATGGACAGGTCACGGGCCGTGAATTTTTGTTTACTGCCTGTGACTTTTACTAAAAATACCCACAACTAAAACAGCCTTACTCATCAAGCATTCACAAATTTAGTTTTGCACATCTGGTAATTTTAGTTTATTCTTATTCTATTCAATAAAATTAGTCTTAGAGATATAGTCTGTAGCTTTGCCTATAAGTATAGACTGTATTGCTATTCCCTTAGCACTAATTAGGAAAATGAGCTTTAAGCTCTTACTTCTCTGATTAACATTTTGCAGCAAGGCAGAAAATGAAGTAAATGAGAACCTTAATTACCTGTGAAGATTAGGTTGTGGCTGTGTCATTAAGCAAAAGCTCTGAGTGAACCTCTCACCCTCCAGAATGTACTGAGGCAGCAAGCAAAAGGAAGGGGAAATGCTATGACCCTTCCTGATGGCTTTTGTTCTTCAAATACTGTACTTGTACATGTGGTTTGATCTGAGGCAGAAGGATCTTATGATATCAGTGAAATACTTCAAGATGAGTTAATGTGGAATTATTTTATTCTGATTAAACTACTTCCTAATTAAAATAATTTCTTGGGATAAGTGGCACCATTTCTGCTTCAACAGTGCTATCCTATCCAAATTTTCTCTTTTATTTTTCAACATTTTTACTACTTTTTAAAAAGTACATATTAAAACACAGAAATAAGCACAGAAAGACAGTATATCATATTAGATATTGGAGTTACTATACAAATAAATTCAACTTATTTAAAAATTATTCAATTATTGGCTTGAACCTGCTCCCATTAAATGTTGCCTGAAGGGTTCTGTTTCATAATATTTAGAAACTAAGGGTATGGCTACACTACCTGCCGGATTGGTGGGCAGCGATCGATCCAGCGGGGGTCGATTTAACGCGTCTAGTCTAAACGCGATAATCGACCCCCGAGCGCTCTCCTATTGACTCCTGTATTCCACCACCGCGAGAGGCACAGGCAGAGTCGACGGGGGAGCGGCAGCAGTCGACTCACCACAGTGAAGATCTAAGTACGTAGCTGAAGTTGTGTAACTTAGATCGATCCCCTCCACCCCCCGCAGTGTAGATCAGGCCAAAGACTCAAATATATGTCAACAGAATGGTATATATTCAGTGATTCACAAGAGTTGAGAGCCTTTCCTATAATGAAGATTTGTCACAGTTAGTACAGTAGTACCCTCAGAGTTACAAACACCAGAGTTACGAACTGACCAGTCAACCACACACCTCCTTTGGAACCAGAAGTTTGCAAACAGGCAGCAGCAGAGACAAAAAAATAAAAATAAAAAAAAAGCAAATACAGTACAGTACTGTGTTAAACGTAAACTACTAATATACAAAAGCAACAGAGGGTCCTGTGGCACCTTTAAGATTAACAGAATGTTAGTCTTAAAGGTGCCACAGGACCCTCTGTTGCTTTTTACAGATTCAGACTAACACGGCTACCCCTCTGATACTAATATACAGGGAAAGTTTAAAAAAAAAATTTGACAAGGTAAGGAAATTGTTTCTGTGCTTGTTTCATTTAAATTAAGACGGTTAAAAGCAGCATTTTCTTCTGCATAGTAAAATTTTAAAGCTGTATTAAGTCAATGTTTAGTTGTAAACTTTGTAAAGAACAACCAAAATGTTTTGTTCAGAGTTATAAATAACCTCCATACCTGAGGCGTTCGTTACTCTGAGGTTCTACTGTGGATGGATGGATGGACAGATGGATAGGAGTGATGTAAATATTAAGAGATATACTTAGGTCAATTTTTTTTTGATATACATACAAATCATGTGTTTGTGTCCAGAGTTACCTATTTTGCATATCTGAAAACTGGATATGTAATGATTTGTGTTTTTGTGGATGATAGATACCTTTCCCCCACAAGATAATCTGAATAAAAGAACAGGTTACTGTATGATTAAACATGCCCTGTATCTGCTTAACAGCTAGAAAGAGTCTAAACCTTATAAAGCCTAGCTTGTAAATTGGTTCTAATTTAATTTCCCCCCCCCATATAACACGTATATACAAACAACAAACACACCACACCCACAAAAGTGTTTTTTAAATGTCTAATCACTAACAGTTTTACATATTACTTCCAAAACAAACTCAAAACTCAGTGTGGGTCTGGGAAGGGGAGAAGTGACAGGGATCTTCAGCAAGGTAGTTTTTTTCTTTTTCTTACTTGTTTTTCTGTCCTGTTTCTTGCACTTTTAAAATCAGAGTATCAAGTAGGAAGATATACAGCTACACAAATGTTTGCATACATGGTTGAGTACTAAACTGTTTAATAAACACTCAGATAAGTAATATATTGAGTCATACAAAAAATGAAAAATGTAGCAACTATTACAAAACCATACCCCAGGATGAGCTAACTGATCATTCAGAATCTTCACCTGGCAGGGTACAATAACAACAGGAAATGATGGGCAAAGAAAAAGAAAGGCGGAATCTACTTATCTAGGAGTACAATTCAAAGATAGGAGTTCTGAAAATACTGAATCATGCGAATTCTGCTTCTCTGGGCTTGTCTATATGAATATTTAGTTCGCAGAAAGTTAGGGTGTGAATCTATCCTGCACTGCCCTGCCGCCGCACATTATAAATTCCCTAGTGCATTTTAATACACTCCTGGTTCAAAGAGGGGTGATTTAAAGCACACTAAGGAACTTTTAGTGCATGGAAGCAGTGTCCACATGGGTACTGAGTGTGCAGCAGTCTAGTGCAGGGTAAATTTACACTCCAGCTTGCCGCAAATTAAGTCTTTGTTTAGACAAGTCCTCTACTAAAAAATAACAACAGAAGCCACCATCTATTTCACTTGCAGCAGGAATAGGTACATAGGTACATGGCAAATGCACACACAAGTTGGTATAAATTTCCTTCATCCTCCTTTTCTCTGTTCCTTCTGCTTGTTTGTTGCATCTACTTGTGTCTTGTCTTATCTTAATTAGATTGTGACCTCTTTGGTGCAGGTTCTGTGATTCTGTATGATTGTATAATGCCTCCCTCACTGGGGCCCAATACTGACTGAGGACTCTAGGAGGCACTATAATAATACAAATCCCTACTTTAAGTACAAAATGGAACTCAACCTTAAATATAGAGTTGTGACCAGTGCCTCTATAATAAATAAATAGCAGCTAATGAGTTTTAAACAGAAAGTTGTGGTCACTAATAAAAGGACTCCTGAAGTCTGGTGTTGCAAAATATATTGAAATGTCAAAGTGGATTAGTTCACTATTTTGTTTCTGAACTTTCCCCCTTGATCTGTTTGCTCCTCAGTTACCTTATATCTGCTAGCTTTGTAAGAGTTCTGCCTTCTTACTTCTGATTATGCTTAAGATTGCAAGACAGAGAATGTTTGGAGCACTAGAGAGATAAAGTCCATCTCTCTTGCAAGAAAGTGCTAAGTACACTGCTTTGGAATGAATGGAAAAATAAATGCAACAAATCTGCCCAGAAAGCTTATTCACTTTTTAGAATTAACAACAATAAAAGACTCCAGTGTCTTTAGTTTGCTTTATGAATAGTGCTCCATCTGTCTCACATTTTTATTATTAATATTTATATTATGGTATTGCTTAGATGCTCTTATCAATATTGGGGTTCCACTGAGCTAGGATCTACACCTACATACAGATTCCTGCCCCGAAGGCTTTGTATTTAAGACCACTTTACCATTGTACTTACCATTATAACAGGCCCAGTGCAGTGATGTATATCCATGATTGTCTGCTATGGCCGGTACCGCATCCACAGATGTTGCTGACTGCAAGAGAGCTCCTAGAACACCAGTATGTCCACATGCAGCTGATAAGTGTATAGGTGTTCGCCCTCGGCAGTCTCGTAGCAAGGACTTAGCACCATGTTGAAGCAATGCTTCCACACACTCCTCATGCCCAGTAACTGCCTGGAAAAGAAAGATACAATATGCATGTGCGCGCACACACACACGCACGCACACCCCCCACCCCCGAAGAAAAAAAATCTGTTATTGCCTTAACATACAATATTGTGAGCAGGCTACTACAAAATAAGCCCAGTCATTTTTACTTAAGTAAGTGGGCATTGCAAAGAAAAATTCAATAATTATTAGCTTAGTGATAGGGTACGTTTTTCTTTTGCGATGGCCTAAAGTGATATGCTAATCCCCAGGGCCTCCTTAATTGTAGTATCTGGCATGGACTTTAAAGAAACATTTGGCATCTTGTACATAGAAAACACAAAAAAAGGAGTTATTTTCTTCCTCTCTCCAATACTCTCCCTCACCCCCAACAAAAATGATACCTTGGAATGTTCTAGCTAATGTGCTTCTGCAAGTTGAAGTGAATCAGAAGGTACAAAGAACACTGAAGGTAAAGTGCAAAAGGGCAAAAATCTAACCACTCAAATGCAATAAAAGAGAAGACCAACCAAGCACAGTAGAACACTAATGTTAGTGGAATTAAAAAAAAAAAAAAAAAGAATCAAATTCAGCAATGATGCAAACTGCAGACATTCTCAATTTGTATTTAAAATCGATGCACACTTTTTTGGAAATGGCAAAAGGGAAATATTTTCTTACCCCTCTATGTAATGCAGTTCTTCCCCATTTATCTTTGGCATCTACGTTTGCTCCTTTGTTAAGCAATGAATAAACGCAGTCTGTGTGCCCATTGAGAACAGACAGCATCAGAGGAGTCCTGAACAGTGAGACAAAAGAGTAAGAAAAAGTTTCCATGCAGGTTACACTTTAATAGTCTAGTGGTCAGCTAACATACTTAAAACTCCAGAAACAACTTTTGTTCTCCTAGAGAAAGCTCTTCAACAACTGATCCATTAGCGAACAGCACTTTATCAGTACTGCTTTTGTGATTAGTTTACATTTTGTTTAGACATAAGAAGGTAAACCTATTTCCAAGAGTGTAACATAAAAAAGCTAATTACATCACTAGAGCCTATTTTCTCAGTGTTTAGTGAACAAATTAAGATTACTTTGTTCCCTGTGGAATGAGGATCAAAATTCTGTGAAATTTACATCTGTGGTACTCAGAGACACAAACTACATTAATCCTAGTTAGGATATTGTCCCTCCATTTAAAAAAACAAACAAAAAATCACCAATGGAAAATGATGACTTTTTTTTTGCGCTATGGGGGCCAGAAACTATAATGTAAATTAAGGATGCAACATCTTGTGAAAAATCAGAATATGGACTTCTTAAACTTACTGTCCACTTCCATCTTGAATGTCCACTGCATTCTGTGGTTCTGCATTGCCTATCAACAATCGCAAGCATTCTGAATGACCATTTGTAGCTGTAAAATGTTACAAAAACAATCAGCATATCATGTTTATCATCCTTGGGTATGAGTATTAACAAAATGAAGATGTATTTTGTAATAAATAGTATTAACAAAATGAAGATATCAGCTTCTACTAGAACCATTAATACAAGCACTCATTGGCCATAATGGGGTCAGCATTTATAACTTAATTTGAAAACAGGAAATCTTTGACCTTATATCCAATACTCAAACATGTTTTTAACATAATTAAATATTCAAAATCCATAGAACTATATTACAACTGAACAGAATGTGATGGTTTCAAGATATGTGCCATTGTTAATGACTATCTTCTTTTGTATGTAAATAAGGATGAGAATATTAACCATAACTATAGGAACAGTTCATGCCTATGTTAGTTTAACAAGAAATAATGCTTCACTTTCATTCTTTATACATACTCATTAACACAATTATTTATTTAAAGCAAGTGAGTCCTTGTCTAACCTACCACACATAGATTTTAATGCTAATATATTGTGTGTGTATTTGTAAGGGATGGGAAGAGAGATCACACTGAAGAGAGGGGCGGGAGAACAGTTACACAATTAGTAGGAGGGATAAGCCAAGAAGAGGAAAGTTAGGGAAACTGTATTTAAAAGGAGTTCTTGAGAGATAAAGTTTGCTTCCTGGGCTACTGCACTGAGCCTCTGGAAGTAGGATACACCTCAGGTTGCTCAGCAACGACCTGTCCGGCAAATCTGAGAATGGTGCTAATGGAAGCTGAAAGGAGGGAGAAAACAAACAGAAGAATAAAACTAGTGTTCAAGGAGAAAAAAAAAAGTGTCTCTCTCTTATGGCGATCTAATATTGTTTATGGACTGCTCTTTTTACCAAGACGTTTTAAATGACATTTACTACTATGCCATTGGCAACTTAAAAAAAAAAAAAAAAAAAAAGTAAAGTTCACTTGCAAAAAGACAAGAAAGGAATGAATAACTAAGTATCCCTTAAACGACATCTTGGGGGGGGGGGGGAAACCACAGGGAGAAGTGAGAGAGGGAGAGAAAGGATTAAAAATCATCAACATTAATTTTTTCAAAAACTCAGTAAGAGTTCAGTCACTTAATCCTTAAAGCACTGAGTAAAAACCATGAAACTTCTCTTCTCACAAAACTGCCAGAGCTCTCCAAGATACAGATTAAAAGCAGAGCACTGTTTGATGCCATCCACAAATTATGAGAGGTAAGTTACACAACATATCTCAACACTACAATGTCCTACAAATGGCAGGGCCATGACCATGTCATTCACCCACAAACATCCTACACAGCACAGCTGTTTGGCATGGAGGGAAATGCACACTGCATCCATTTAATGCAGGGATAGGCAAACTTTTTGGCCCAAGGGCCACATCTGGGAATAGAAATTGTATGGCGGGCCATGAATGCTCACAAAATTGGGGTTGAGGTGCGGGAAGGGGTGAGGGCTCTGGTTGGGGGGGTGTGGGCTCCAGGGTGGGGCCAGAAATGAGGAGTTCAGGGTGTGGGAGGGGGTTCCAGGCTGGGGTGGGGGGTTGGGGTGGGAAGGGGTGCAGCTCTGGCTGCGGGCTCTGGGGTGGGACTGGCGATGAGGGGTTTGGGGTGCAGGAGGGTGCTCCGGGCTGGGACCGAAGGGTTTGGAGGGCGGGAGGGGGATCAGGGCTGGGGCAGGGGGTTGGGGCACGGGGGGGGAGGAGGGGGAGAAAGGGAGGTGAGGGCTCCAGCTGGGGTGCAGGCTCTGGGGGGCACTTACCTCAAGCGGCTCCCGGAAGCAGTGGCATGTCCCTTCTCCGGCTCCTTCGCAGAGCCCCCAGGCTGCCCCTACGCATAGGAGCCGGAGGGAGGACATGCTGCTGCTTCCAGGAGCCGCGTGGAGAGGCCCCTGACCCTGTTCCCAGGCTGGAGCGCCGGATTAAAATGGCTGGCGGGTTGGATCCGGCCCACAGGCCATAGTTTGCCCACCCCTGATTTAATGGATGGCAGAGGTACTAAACTCCTCCAGAGCCCAAGGAAGACATCTAACTAAGGCATTTTCTCTCTCTCTCTCACTAAGCTAAGGCACTCCCACTACCTCATGCTCTTCCTCATCCTCCAAAGTGCAGAACATAATTTAAGACGTAATCTACTCTGATAATGCCACAGAAATAACAGACTGCTGTGCATTATTACATGAACAAAATAATATAAACCCCAAACCCATGCATTTGTGTTCAGCACAACATACCTGCAGCATGTATTGGAGTTCTCTTTACAACATAGTCTTTCACTAAGATTGATGCTCCCTGATTAATAAGTACATCCACACACTCCACATGTCCCTTAAAAGCTGCAAGATCCAATGGTGTCCTTCCATTATTGTTCCTCACATCAAGGTCCAACAAAGACTGCACCAGTACTTCCAGAGCTTGATGGTGACCATGATAGGCCTAAGGGAATATTAACACAGTGCAGTAGTGTTTCATTTACATCAGAAAAAGACATTATTAAAATAGTGTGTAACAAAAGCATTTAGAAGAATATCTGCTGTTTTAAGTAAAAATCAGTCGTTTTGTAACCAATGTTAAAAACATACTTTCAACTGAACAATCTGTACCTATTTGTATTTAATTTATTTATTTTTAATCAGTAATTGGAAGAAATTAGAAAAAAAGTGTGTCATTTTTCCAGTTTGTTTACTTTGTATATTTGATAACTCTTTAGGTGCAGTGAACTTCACTGCTTTACGATCAGGGGCATGACTCTTATGCATTGCTCCAGTTGGGGGCTCACATGCAGACTCTTCATTACCCTCTGCAGAGGGCATTTATTTGTAACAGCAGCAGCAAAGCTGAAACTGAAGAGGCAGATGTGCTCATATACTTAAAAAGAAGTGGGAAAACAGGTGGGCCACAACTATGTTCAGTGTTGTTGCGCTCAGGATGCCCATAGGATCTTAAAGGTAGAAGGCATATAGGAAAAACTCATTTAAAAAAATGATTTTCTATTTTATTTATTTATTTTTTTTTTTTTAAAGGCAGGACAAACGAAGTGATGTATCAAAAACTGCTCTTTTTAAAATTGTCATTGGCAGTGGCCCTTTAATAGGGCAAAATGTTTACAAATAATATGGTAGAGCAGTAAAAACAGAAGTTAAAGCATTTCAAGTGCAGTGTATTAAATGGAATGAGGTCAATAGATACACAGATCAATTCTTTATCCTATATTATGTTTTTTTCAGATTTTATCTTTTCAAGACTTTATATACCACAGCCCTGTAAATCATCTTGTGTAAAAATTAAAGGATGATTAATACATAACCACTGCATTTAGTCTTTTATACAAAACACAGAACATTTTCACATGACAGAATAAGGACCCAATTCTACAAGAAGCTCTGAGTGGATGAACTCCTGCACCCATGGGGAGCTCCTGGCAAGATCAGGGTCTAAGTGATTACATAAAGACAAAAAAAGTTAGTTTATTGTAATATAGAATCAACTTTTTATTTTAAAAATTTTTTGTAGATTTTATATTTTATATTTATGTAATACTTTTTTTCCCCTTCAAAAGAACATGCTAAAACTGGAATGACAGGAAATTCCCTGAGACAAAGTGGGTGAGGTAATAACTTATTGCAGAGGTTCCCAAACTTTTCTTATTTGTGTATCTCCTTTCAGATCTACCAGCTGCCCATGAACACTACCCTTCTCATCATTGACACTGTGTGTGTTCTTCTTAATACTACCTTTCTTTAGCCATCTACCCATATTTCACTGTTACGTACAGATATAGTTATAGTGCGACATATACAACCAAAAAAAAACCCTGATTAAGTTCTGAGCTCAGTCAAATTGGACAGATGCTGAGCAACTCAACCCGCACTGTACAGTGGTTGGAGGTGTGGGCTCTCTATGTCAACATCTGTGTTCTCACCGGTACATCTTGAAGTAAGTTAATTACTGTATTTTATAACAAATTCTCAGTTTCAAAGCTTCATCTGAATAGCCTATTATGAGAATGCAATAAATAAAATAATAAATAAACTATTATACAATTTCTCCCGCAAGTCTCCCAGAGATGTCTCGTGTATCTCTTTTTGGAACTCCTATTTTATTGGACCAACTTCTGTTGAAGAGACAAGCTTTTGAGCCCCATAGAAATCTCCTTCAGGTCTGGGAAAGGTACTCCCAGCCTCACAGCTAAATGCAAGGGTAGTGTGGCCCACTAACACCTACTAGCCACCTGCAGAGGTGTTAATGGACCACTCTACCTTGAATGGTCCCTTATATTATGTGCTAACTGCTTATGCTAAACAATCTGTTCCACACCTTGCATTTAGCTGTGATGCTCAGAGTACCTTTTCCAGATCTGAAGAAGAGCTGTGTGTGGCTCCAAAGCTTGTTTCTCTCACCAACAGAAGTTGGTCCAATAAAAAATATTACCCCACCCACTTCCTGTCTCTGATATCCTGAGACCAACACAGCTACAGGAAATTCCCTGTAAGAAAAAATAAATAAATAAAGACAGACCAGGTGGTGGTTGTTGGCAGAATGGAGAAGATTTGGAAAGTGATGCAATAAGACTAGAATTGATAACTGTGGGAAATCTACCGTGTAGACCTGTCATGATAATGTGTCAAATGCCATGGTACAGCTGTGAGAACAATGAACAACTTCAAGTGCTGGTCCAAGCTATTACAAAAAAAATAAAAATAAAAATCAACTGTGTTTATTTGAGTTGTCAGGGGTCCTTCATACCTCCTTGGGTGTTTAACCTATAAGGGGGCAACACACTGTCCCCATTCTCAGTATTCCAGAAACTGCTCAGACCTGTTTTCTTTTAGTGTTCAAGCTGTATTTTATTCTAAGCCTTCCACCCACACCAGTACAGTGTAACACCACAGTTTTAAGCCTCTACATCTTTCAGCCCTTCTTTTCTAGGGCCCTAGGAGGAAAAGAGATCTCCCTCTTGGAAGCGCTTTCCTTCTACACTCAGCTAGCCCTGTCCTCATCCCCTTTGTAACACTTCCTTCTCGGCCTTCATCAGCTTTTATAGCTAGCTGAGGGCTAATTAGTTTCTGACATCCCTAGCCAATCCTTCTGATTAGCTAATTGTTCAATTAGCCATCACTGGGGAAACTAATTGAGGCTAAGAGAGCTGAGTGCGGACTCACCTGTCAGGTTTCAGCACTCTGTCACAAGCCAGTGTCCTCATGTAATTTCAGGCCTAGTCCCCCCTTTTTTTTCTATTGCTAATTTTAGAAGTCACCTTACTGATGTCCCATCATTTCTTTTGGTCCTGTGTATCAAAAACACGTGTTGTGTCATACCTGTGCACCATCAATTTTTAACATTTGTTTTACACTTATTTAAAAGGGGGCACTTTTTGATTATTTTAACCTATGATTAGAGAAAAAATATTTTATTCAAGCTTGCTTACTTGGCATTTCACTGCACTTTTATATGACCAGTTTCACCGTTTTCCCTGTGTAGTCAGTTCCCTGATAATTTGTGAATGTCTTTCATGAACAACAGGGGAGAGAAAAACATTTTTTAAAATAGGAAAAGGTGGCTCTAAATAATAAAAAAAATGGTAGGGGGACTCAGCAGCAGTTACAGTACTTGAAACCAGTTTTAACTTTTTCTTTTTTTTAATACTGAACAGATTTGATGCTGACTGTTTCTTTAAGAGCACATTTACAATTGATACACAAAATCTTATGCAACTCACGTAAGAGAGCGTGTATATTAAGAATTGTAAACTATTGTTATTGCCTGCAAATAAACCTATCGCATGAATCAAAACTATCTTGTATCAGTCAAAAAATTGTTGTGCACAGATCTATATGATTCAGTAGCCCAACAATCAATAGCGAACAAAATACTTACAGCTAAGTGCAATGGACTAATTGGTGCTCTGTTGTCGGAATCATTCAGCAGGTCAGTACCTGATGTTTCCATTAGCTAGAAGAAATATACATTTAGATTAAATGCAACAAAACTGTTTTAAAACACTCTCCAACAGCAGTATGGGAATTGCTATCCCTCACCACTTACAGATTAAAATACACAAAATTCCACAGACATGGTATTCCCTCCGCCCCCCAAGTATTGTATAAATGACTATTTCAATCTTTTAAAGGCTTTGGGCTGTAAAGGCAACACTCTTCCTGCATCTCCCCAGCCCAACTAGCAGGTGTTTCATTTGGCTTCAGATTGAACTATTCAAATAAGAAATTCTTCCCAAATAAGGTATTTTCTTTTTTAAATAAAAGCAAACAAACAGCTTATCAGTAAGGAACACTGGATAGGTGGGGAACATATGGTAAGGAAGGAGAAGGAAAAGCAACGAAGAAAATAGACACGGAAAGCCTGATGGAAGTAATCCTCAGCAGCAAGGGGAAGGAGAGGAAAACCACAAATTTACATGAAAAGGAAGAGGTGAATCAAGGCACATATAGTATTATAAAATGAGTTAAAAAAATCCCTGTGTTTTCTCCTGTGGTGGCCCATTCAAAATTTGCTTGGTGTATTAATGCAGATTCTTTTTCAGGACTGCAGTTAATACAAAATGGGAAATGACTGCCTAGGAAGGAGTACTGCGGAAAGGGATCTGGGGGTCATAGTGGATCACAAGCTAAATGAGTCAACAGTGTAACGCTGTTGCAAAAAAAGCAAACATCATTCTGGGATATATTAGCAGGAGTGTTGTAAGCAAGACACGAGAAGTAATTCTTCCGCTCTACTCTACGCTACACTGATTAGGCCTCAACTAAAGTATTGTATCCAGTTCTGGGTGCGACATTTCAGGAAAGATGTGGACAAATTGGAGAAAGTCCAGAGAAGAGCAACAAAAATGATTGAAGGTCTAGAAAACATGATCTATGAGGAAAGATTGGAAAAACTGGGTTTGTTCAGTCTGGAGAAGAGAAGACCGAGAGGGGACAACAGTTTTCAAGTACATAAAAGGTTGTTACAAGGAGGAGGGAGAAAAACTGTTCTTAACCTCTGAGGATAGGACAAGAAGCAATGGGCTTAAATTGCAGCAAGGGAGGTTTAGGTTAGACATTAGGAAAAACTTCTTAATTGTCAGAGTGGTTAAGCACTGGAATAAATTACCTAGGGAGGCTGTGGAATCTCCATCATTGGGGATTTTTAAGAGCAGGTTGGACAAACACCTGTCAGGGATGGTCTAGATAATACATAATCCTGCCTTGAGTGCAGGTGACTGGACTAGATGACCTCTCGAGGTCCCTTCCAGTTCTAGGATTCTATAAATACAGCAGAATCCCAACTATTCAAAATGCTTGGAAACCATTCAATACATCTGGATAACTGAATTAACAGACAGGGATTTATCAGTTTGTTAGAAAGAATGGTTCCAGCCACTGAAATTCCACTGTACTTGAAAAGTAATTGTATTTAGGCAATTTTTAAATACAAATATAATATTTTCTGAATTGCAAGTACTGAGATTGTAAGCCTCTTGGGGGGAGGGACTGTCTTTTGTCCTGTTTGTACAGCACCTAGCACAACAGGTTCTTGGTCCATGACTAAGGCTCATAGGTGCTATAGTAATACAATAAGTAATAATAAGTAGTAGTAGTAGTAGTATAATAAAATGCATGTCTGTTCACTGGAAAGCACACAGTTGGACACACCAGGATAAGCAATAGCATTCTGAGACAGAATGCTCCATTGTGCTATACAATACTTGAATGATGATAAAGTGTACACACTTACAACATCTAGGGGAGTTTCACTTGCAATCTGAAATTTAAAAAAAAAATTTTTAGTTCAACAGTCTTGAAAAAATTGAAAATACAAGTGTAATTTTCATATAAGTACTAACTCTAAACATGGAAGATATAAAACAAATGTCAAATCGTACACTTTTGTGCCAAGTGCTGATCAAAATCTACTGTGAAGCTGTTATTTAAATTTATTATGTAGCCATTAGTCACTGCAATATTATGATCAAAATATTTCAAAATTAGGTCCTTCACTTTCAAATATGTAAATCTCTCTCAGCTAAAATGTATTATGCTAGTTTTTAATCCACACAAGCTCATATTAAATCAGTTAACACATCTCAGTGGTTTTAATACATTAGCTAACAGAAGAAAAATGATAGTTTTTTAAACAAAAAATATTCGGTGTTATCCCACTATCTAGAACAGAGGTGGGCAAAATACAGCCTGCGGGACCGTCCTGCCCAGCCCTTGAGCTCCCCAAGCAGAGCAGCAGTGTGTCTAGCTCCGGCCGGGCGGCACGGCTGCCAGACATGCTGCTCTGAGTGGCATGGTAAGGGGGTCGGGGCTGGGGGGTTGAATAAGGGGCCGGGGGTCCCGGGGGGGCAGTCAGGGGACAGGGAGCGGTTGGGTGGGGCGGAGGTTCGGGGGGGGGGAAATGGGGGGGTTGGATAAGAGTGGGAGTCCAGGGGGGCCTGTCAAGGGGCAGGGATGTGGATAGGGGTCGGGGCAATCAGGGGACAGGGAGCAGGGGGGGTTGATGGGGTGGGGGGTTTGAAGGGGGCAGTCAGGGGACAAGGAGCAGGGTGGGGTTGGATGGGTCAGGGGTTCTGAGGGGGGTAGTCATGGGATGGGAAGTGGGAGGGGGCAGATAGGGGGTGGGGGCCAGGCTGTTTGGGGAGGCACAGCCTTCCTACCCAGCCCTCCATACAGTTTTGCAACCCCAATGTTGCTCTCATGCCAAACAGTTTGCCCACCCCGATCTAGAACAATAATCCTTTCAACCATTTGATTCTGTCTCTAAGTTATTTACATGGCCCCCATTACCACAGTATGCAAGTGCGTCATAATCTTTAATGTTTTTATCCTCACAACACTCCGGTGAGGTAAAGTAGTACTGTTATCCCCACTTCACAATTGGGGAACAGACAGAGAGACACTCAGTGACTTGTGCAACATGTGTGGAAGGTTACAGGAGTAGGGAATTAAACCTGGGTCTTAAATTCCAGGCCAGCAACCTAACTTAGAAAAACTCTACAAGTAGACAGTAACTATTTCATAGTAAGTTGGGTTTTTTTGGTTTGTTTTTTTACCAGTTCAAGACACAAGCGATGACCATAAGCAGCAGAATAATGAACTGCATTATATCCTTGTTTGTCTCGGATCCCTGGATTTGCATCATTTCTTAGTAAGTATTCCAGGCACCTGTGTGAAGTGACAAATGACAACCATATTAATAATATTAAAATTCAGCTTTTCACTAATTGGTAAACTAGTACTTGCCTTGAAAATACAAAAAAGTTCAATTTTATTATATGCAACAAATAGGAGCATCAAATTGCCATGCCTTACTACATCAAACAGTGATCCATGTATCCTAGTATTCAGAAGGACAGAGAGCAGTACCAGAAGATGTAGAGGAGGATGCAAGACCATCATAACAGAAATTATATATATTTTTTTATATATATATATATATATATAGCTAGGGAGACAATGTCTTCCTAACCCCAGACAGCCAACGGCTGGCTTATGCCTTGTTGCATGAAGGTTGATATATCCCAAGTAAAATTTCTTGTTCAGGTCTGGGAATGGTACGTCACAGCAAAATGCAAGGTGCAGCAGATCATTTAGCATAAATACCGTAGTTTGCATGGATTGTAAGGGACCATTCAAGGTAGAGTGATCTGTTAATACCTCAGCAGTCATAAGATGAAAAAGAGGAGGTTAGTGGGTTACAGATCATGTATTAAGCCATAAATCCAAGGTCTCTGTTCAGTCCGTGACTTTTTTAGTGTCTAGCAAAGTAATGAATTTAAGCTCCCAGGGTTGTCTTTTGAAAGTGTTGTGCAGGTTTCCTTTGAGGATGAGGACTGATAGGTCAGATATAGAGTGACTGCATTGTGAAAAGTGTTCACCGAGAGGTGATGGGGTGTTTTTGTCTGTTATCATTTTCCTGTGTGAGTTTATTTGAAAGCATAGTGATTGTCTGGTTTACCCACATAGTGCACTAAATGCTCCAACAACAACTAACACACCTTTCAAGATCCCTGGATCCTACACATGCCTATCACAACATGTGGTATACCTCATCCACAACACTAAGTCCATATTAAATTATGTCTACCTCTCTCATTTATTTGCTAGCTTGATGACTGTCAAATATCTCTAAAAAAGCTGGAGAAGCAGGACTTTCCTTTACAAAAGCTTATCCCTATTGTTTTATAACTGTCATTTTTTTCAACTAATTTATCTGATACAGACCTAAGGCTTGCTAGTTTGAGTCCCAGGAATACAAGTATTTGTTAAACATACTCCGGAGATAGACTACATTTAACACGACAGCACTTACAGCAGTGCAGCTACACTGATGCAGCTGTGCTGCTATAGCGCTTGTGCTCTAAGCTGATGGGAGAGAACTCTCCCGTCACTTAAATATTCCACTTCCCACAAGAGGCAGTAATTGGCAGGAGAACCTCTCCCACTGACATAGCACTGTCTACACTGGCACTTTGGCTGGTATAACTTACGTCACTCAGCGGTGTGGATTATTCACACCGCTTAGCGACATAAATTATACCAAAGTAAGTTCTAGTGTAGACAAGGTCATAGACTCAGACTTTAAGGTCAGAAGGGACCATCATAATCATCTAATCTGACCGCTTGCACATTGAGGCCACAGAACCTCACCCACAGACTCCTGTAATAGACTCCTAACCTATGGATGAGTTACTGAAGACTAAAGTTATGTTAGAGAATCCACCATTTATAATCGTTTAAGCCTGCAAGTGACCCGTACCCCACGGTACAGAGGAAAGCAAAAAAACCCGTAGGGTCTCTGCCAATCTGACCCAGGAGAAAATTCCTTCCCAACCCCAAATATGGTGATCAGTTACACCGAGCATGTGGGCAAGACCCACCAGCCAGAAACCTGGAAAAGAATTCTCTGTAGTAACTCAGAGCCCTCCCCATCTAGTGACCCATCACCAGCCGTTGGAGATATTTGCTGCTAGCAGTTGCAGATCAGCTACTTGCCATTGTAGGCAACATCATCATACCATCTCCTCCATAAATTTATCAAACTCAGTCTTGAAGCCAGTTAGATTTTTTTTGCCCCCACTGCTTCCCTTGGAAAGCTGTTCCAGAACTTCACTCCTCTGATGGTTAGAAACCTTTGTATAATTTCAAGCCTGAACATGTTGATGGCCAGTTTATATCCATCTGTTCTTGTGTCAACATTGGCATTTAACTTAAATAACTCCTCTCTCTCCTTGGTATTTATTCCTCTTATGTATGTATAGAGAGCAATCATATTTCCCCTCAGCCCTCTTTCAATTAGGCTAAACAAGCCAAGCTCTTTGAATCTCCTCTCATAAGTATGTTTTCCATTCCTCAGATCATCCTAGAAACTCTTTTCTGCTCCTGGTTCCAGTTTGAATTCATCTTTCTTAAACATGGGAGACCAGAATTGCACATAGTATTCCAGATGAGGTCTCACCAGTGCCTTGTAAAATGATACTAACACTTCCCTGTCTCTAGTGGAAATACCTTGCCTGATGCATCCTAGCCTTTTTCACGGCTGCATCACATGGCATTTTCATGGCAGCTCACGGTCATCCTGTGATCAAAATTCCTTTTATAAATGGGGAGAAGGTCTTTTAGGAAGAATGCCATTGTTCCAGAAAGTCATCTCTGGAAACATCTGCACAAACTTTATGAAAAACCACACAAATGTTCCAGAGATTCTATATAGATCACTTACCTGACATTGTCTCCAGCACTTATATTCCAGCCCAATATTAATTTCTAGTTTTATTTGTTTTTATTATTACTATTATTATTATTAATCTCTGTTTGAATGTGAGCCGGACAGAACTTGTTTCCCAACTGATCTTAAGCATGCTGCTGCATCCACTCAAAAAGCTGCTTCTCAGGTTATACTACTTGGCAGTCTGTCTTCAAAAGAGCCAACTGTTCATCAGAACAATAATATTTCAGGGATTTTTGGAGATCATTCTTTGTGTTATTTCCCAAAGGCACTGAAATATTACTATCATAATTCATCCTCTAGCCTCTGCAAGACAGCTGGCAAAATAATGTAACCTGAAGACTCACTCTGGTACTGAGGCATTGATGTCCTTGGCCTGGTCTACACTGCGGGGGGGGAGGAGTGGGGATCGATCTAAGTTACGCAACTTCAGCTACGTGAATAATGTAGCTGAAGTCGACGTTCTTAGATCTACTTAGGGCGGTTTCTTCACTGCGGCAAGTCGATGGCTGATGCTTTCCCGTCGACTCCGCCTGCGCCTCTCGCCCTGGTGGAGTACCAGAGTCGATGGGAGAGCGGTCGGCAGTTGATTTATCGCGTCTACACTACACACGATAAATCGACCTCCACTGGATTGATTGCTGCCCGTCGATCCAGCGGGTAATGTAGACAAGCCCTTTGAGAGCAACTGTGAAATCATTCCAAGCTCCAAGATTCCAAGTGATAATTAAAGTAAATACCCTTCAACAACTGCCAGCAGGAAGTGGGATTACATAACTAACAGAGAAGTAGCAGGTAAACAATAAAAAAACCTAGACTTTACATGGAAGGGGTACATATACTTTAATGGCTACTCAAATGGCCAGTAGCGATTACTGGTATCATCTACTCTTTATTAACACTTCAAAAAAGCCTAACAAGTTATGCACAGCTATTCTGTATCACATGTTCCTCTCACTGTTACCATCACACCCTCTCTCTTTTTGTTTGTTACTGCTACATGTTAAAATGTTTATGTATTTAAATAAATATTTTACATTCAGCCCACCTCAGGACAAGGATAACTCAGACTGGTCTTACAATATTAAGTCTGGTGATCCAGCAAGGGAAACAAATGGCAGAGTCAAGGACCTATCACTTAAAACATATTGCCTCCAGTCCTCTAGAGCTTAAATATTAGAATTTTTAGAAAAAACGCCTCCTCTAGTATAGTTATCAGGAAGTCTCAAGCCGCCAAGACCCAAATCACATTTATTTTGTGCAGAGCAGGAATTTAATCCACAGCCCATTAAGACTTCAACATTAAAATCCAAAAGATTACAATACACCTTGCTGTAATGGGAGGAGGGGGGAAAACACATGTTTAAACCAAAGTATTTCTTATATTATTAACAGCCCAATAATCATACCATTTAGCCATCTTCAAAGAAATAGAAATATTACATTTGGCATATATGATTACAGAAAGTAAGCAAACAAAATACACAGCTCTGAAGTCTTTAAATATTCACCATTTTGTATAAGACATGACACTTACTTGCCATCTGTGTCTGATGCAGCTGCATAGTGCAATGGTGTACAACCCCTCTCATCAAGGTCATTCACACTAGCTCCAGATCCCACAAGGGCAAACAGGCACTGGTAATTACAATTGGCAGCAGCATAATGAAGTGGAGTTCTTTAGTATACATTCAAATACAAGAGAAAGACATGCAACAGATTAATGACAAAAATGCAAAATAAAATAAAATTTTAAATTAAATAATTCAGTTCTAATATATGTAAATATTACACGGTTCAGTAAAAATCATTTTAAAAAGTGTAATAGCAGTCCAGGGTACATATTTGTCAGCCAATACATGGACAGCTTGTGTGTGTTGAGAGGTATACATACATGCACAGGAAAATGAAAGAAAGAATTATTGAAACATCTGTTTGTTCAAACAACTTAATTTTAGGCCATTCACTGACAAAACATGAGCAAATCTGATCATCCATAGTGCAAAACCACCAAGAAAGACCAGAACAAAATTCAACTGTTTATTTAGGGTGAAATTTAACCCTTCCTGCAGAACATCTAAAGTAGTTTTGTGTGGAGTCCTCAGTAGGGTTTTGAGGACAGAACTGAGGTCTAATGTGGAGTCCTACAGAGTGTCTATTTGTTTTATCCTGTCTTAATGTACCAAAAATATATGCTTGTTTAGAAAATAAAACAAATAATGATTTTTTTAAAATATGCATTTGATTTTAAAGAAACTTGAAATTTGAATTTCATTTGAAAATATAGTATTGATGAATTACTCAGTCTAGGGGGAAAAACCCTTACCAAACATAATATAGTATATAAACAATTTTCAGAAGTCAATGACTTAGGTGCTTTTGAAAATTTTACCCCAAGTGACTGAGGGGTCTAAGGGCATGTTTACACTGCCCCGCAATTTGGACAGAGGGATTGTGAATAGCAGTGTGCACCACAGTTCCCCATGTGGACACGAATTCAAAGGTTCCAACTTTGCACTAACAGACTTCTTCAAAGAGTGTGAACTTTGGATCTTTAAGTTCATGTCTGCAGCATCCACATGGGAGAGTTACAAAGCGGCACTTTCAGTATCAGTGCACACCACTACTTTTTAGTGTAGACATGCCCTCAGTTCCATTTTCAAAAGTGACTTAGTAGCCTAAGGGTACGTCCAGACTACCCGCCGACGGGGGAGCCGCGGCCATTGATCCCGCGCCGCGAGGACCCAAGGTAAGTCGAAATAAGATACGTCGACTTCAGCTACGCTAATAGTGTAGCTGAAGTTGCGTATCTTACGTCAGACACCCCCCCAACCCCACCCCCACAATGTAGACCAGCCCTAAGTCACTGTTGACAAGGGACTTAGGTGCTTTGAAAATTTTGCCCTACATCTTGTTTTTTTAAAGTTACTACACTACTCTGATCCCCTTTATCTCCTCCCTACCTATCATACCTCTTTTTTTTTTAAATCTCTTTCCTCACAGATCTTTTCTTCATCTCTCCACGATAAATAAGAACGTCAAATAATCTCATTCCTGGTCCAAATATAATCAGCAGCCCAACAAAAATTTAAGTGCAGCTTCCACAGGGAAAACTACTACAATTAACCCTTCTATCCTCAGCCAAGGGTGCAAGTAGGACTTCAAAAGGAGACACGATTCATAGTCAGATACTTCTGCTGGAGTCCTACTCCTGTCACTCAACCAAGGACTGAGGGACCATTTCCACTAAACCACTGATGCTACGAACAATATTTTTAAATTATGATAAATTCTTGCCTCTGGTTCTTCCAGAGCATCTCTTCTTAGTTGTCAGTCTTTCTGACTGTAATCTCTTTGGCTGTCTTTAATTAGTATCTTGCATAAGCACTAACCACACTGTCTGCACTTAAATAACAATCTGGCGCTAGCAATAGTTATTTGAAGAAAGTAAAAGCATGAGTGAGAGCAAAAGCGAGAGAAAGCTATATGAAGAAGGGATGGATGGAGGTAAAAAGGAAAGTTATTTTATTAAAAGAATTTAGATTTGGCTTTAAAAAATACAGAAGATTGCAAAATGTTCAGAAATGGCAACGCGAACAGGTTGATGAAGAGCATTTATAGCCTTGACAGGTGGGCTAATGAGGAGATACCAGTAAATCTACAGGTTGAGAGCCATTTAAACCCATCAGGATGCACCTTCCACCAAAAACATCTTTATTAAAGTTACAGTAACATATGAGATCAATTGGACAATTTGAAAGAAAAAAAAATACACAAAACAACTATGTAACAGAATGTAACAAATCAAATCTTGTGACTTTTCTATAATTATAAACTTTCAATAAGATGCTTAGACTAAATTGGTTGTAGTACTTGGATGGGGTTCCAACAATTTATTATGAATACAATCACTCCAAAAGGAATGTATTGTGAAGGAATATGGGCTCCTTCACACAGAATCATTGTGCTACTTATGTGCATGTTTTAATAAAGTTCTAAAATCCACAAACTTAGAATGTTGTGTCCTACCTCCCAAATTTGTCCTTTTTGTTGAAGTCTGCACCAGTGTTGAGCAGAAGGTTTAGGCACTCCAAATTCCTATTAAATTAATGCAACATTGATTGCAAATTAAATTATTTTCAAGCACACAGTGCCCTTTACAAACTATCGTAATTGCTGCACAGTTATTTATCACACAACAATATTTTTTACTGATAATGAATCAAACTATATTTTGCATACAAAACACCACCAAAAATAGATTTTAAAGTTGTTGAAGAAAATATTAAGGACCATAAACTGTCCTTGGTCCAAATGTAGGAATGTTGATGTTTATGCAGTGTGCCTTTTGAAATCAACAAGAGCATTGTCCTAAAGTAGTAAATACACTTCTAATTTGATGGAAACGTAACAGAAAAAATGAATACATGCTAAGAGTTTTTTTTTGCCAAGATTCAGCCCGTGGCAAGTTTTTACTTATACATTTTTGTTTGTTTTAAAGCCTTTTAATAAGTGCCAGGAAAAACAAAGTTTGCAATGCATATGCTATCTTTGATACTGCATTATGAAGAACACTATCTAAAAAAACTATTGATGGCGATAGCTGTAAACATTGTTCAGAGAGAGAGGAAAATTACTAAGATTATGATATGAAGCCTAAATGTGAGGATGAGAGTGAGGTAACATCACAAGTGAGTAATTTTTATTCCAAGGATATTTTATACCAGTAAATAGAGCCCTACGCGGATAAAAAAATAGTATCTGCAAAAACGATACACGGGATATCTGCAGATTTGCTGGGCTTTAGATATAAAATGTGGATCTACATCCACTCATGATCGCAAAAATGGTTCACGGAAATCTGCATCTGCAGATATCCACCAATTTGCAGGGCTCTACCAGTAAACAGCCACCAACCCCCCCCCCCCTAAAAAGTACCCTTGGTTTTATTATATGACTTTAAAATGATATGTGCATGCAGCATTGGCCATCTGATTTCTTGAAAGCTGTGTGCACTTGAGAGTGTACAACAATCTATTGCCCAATTTTTCTAGGCAATGTTGAATAGCTACTCTGTACACTAATTTTATAGTAACTAATAAACTGATCCTCCCAATACTTGTGCACATGTTTGGCTTTATTAATGGGTGGCCTCAAAGTTAATGGGACTAATATTGTGCTTTAGTCACATGCATGAAGTGTCTGCGGAATCAAGGTCTATATGTTTACATGCACTCCTTAAGATGCCCACCTAGAGAAACAACGCTAGTCAAATACTAGTTCTTCTATGGTCTGAATTCTTCACATCACAATCCATCCATGAGCACTATTGATCAAAATGTCCTTGCTTCTGGTTAACTGAACTCCAGTTGGCACTGCATGAAAATTTAGCTTTACTATTGACAAATCTATGTGCAGGGATATGCTAAACATACAGGTTTCCCAGGCTCTTACTGTCTGTGTGAAAACAACAAGGAGTCCGGTGGCACCTTAAAGACTAACAGATTTATTTGGGCATAAGCTTTTGTGGGTAAAAAACCTCATTTCTTCAGATGCATGGTTTTTTATACATGGAAGCTTATGTCCAAATAAATCTGTTAGTCTTTAAGGTTCTACCGGACTCCTTGTTGTTTTTGTAGATACAGACTAACACGGCTACCCCCTGATACTGTCTGTGTGCACATTCATGCTATCCTCAGCTTCCCTCACATGCTAGTAAAAACATTTAAAACATTTTTTCTTCGTGAATAATCAAAAATAAGTTAGCCCCCTGCATTTGTTGAAAAAAGTAATCTAATATCCAGATGTTTATAAATACAACGAATAGCATATACTATAAAGATATACACACACAGAAGGTAAAGTTGTATCTAGCTCATACATAACTGTGCCTGGGGAAAGGCAGTACGGAGCCCTCCCCCAACTCTGCATAGCCTATTTCAAAGGGCTGGCCAGAATTACAGCCCCTATGCCCCACTGTGAGCAACTCGATGGAAAGGGGATAAGTGAAAGAAAGCAGGTGAGGTGGTGGCACTGTACGCCTTCACCATGTGTCTCTGAAGTGCTCCTAACATAGGGCTCTGGTAAATGATTGCCCTAAATAACATGGTCTGTACTTTTGATAAGTAGTAAAACATGCAAGTAAAATTAATCCATTCTGAGCCAATCCTGAACCTGGGATAAACACTGATTACTCCTGGGGGAATTCTTCACCAAAAAATTTAAAATTCTGCACACAATATTTTAAAATTCCGCATATTTTATTTATCAAAATAATGCAATATAATCACTTTGGTTTCAATTATTTCCGTAATTTATTTAAACTACAAGATAATGGATGGAGAATGGAAGCGGGGAGCATTGGAGGAAATCCCCAAACCCCCTTTCCTAATAGTCAACAAATATATAAAGCCATATGCTCAGTGTTACATCAGGCAACTGAAGAGCAAGTGAGGACTGGGGAAATCAAACCTCATAATTTATATTGGCTACTGACCATCTCCAGAAAAGGAATTAGCAAACAGTTCATGGAGCACATTTTGATAGGAAATTCTTTCAGTCCAAAAAGTTAGACCCGTTCTAATCACGAAAGCAACATAAGCATTTATAAGGCCATACTGTCCTTTACACCACTCTGGCAATGTAAAGGAGCCTTAAAACTTTTACACCTGTTTTATACTCCTGGGGGAATTCACAAAGACAATGGGAACAATTCACTAAGCAGGCAGGCTGCTGCATTCTGCTCTGCCTGAAGGGACAGAGCCTGTCCCACGCCTACCTCCTCAGAAACATCCCAAAGCCCTGCCCCTCCACGCTGAACATGCTGCAATAGGGAGCAAGACGGACAGAGTGTCTGTCTCACTCTCTCACTCACACACACACACACCCCTGCCCATCCCCCAGGTGATTTACATCTCTACTGGCTGCTCCAAGCCCCAGAACTAACCTGCGTACACTGCCAGGGGAGGGGCGTGTGACCACTCTTGCGGCTTCCCTTTGTTTCCCCATTAGAAGTCATTTTTCTGTGGGGAAGCAAAGAAATCTGGGGGGTACATGAATTCTACGCATGCGCACTGATGCGGAATTCCCCCAGGAATAACTGATTGCGTTTGGTCATTACAATAAAAGATTGATGACTGAGTAGAAATTGCAGTTTATGCCTTTTTAAAGCTTGTAGAAAGAAGCCATCTTGAAATTATGTTCACACTTACAAAGCTCCTTGGGGGGAAAAGGAGGAAATGTCAGGATCAATGATATAAGAAAAAAATTAAAAGTGAAGGCAGAGCTTCTACCTACCCTCCAGCTGCAGCTGCATGAAGGCAGGTCCTGCCAAAATCATCTGGGGTGTCTATGTCAAAGCCTACAAAAATAAGTTAGTATACTGTGAAACCATATATGTAATTCAACCCCTTCACCAAACTGCCCTTCAGTAATTAGGCTGTAATGCCATCAAGTACGTTTATGTTATTTACAATAGTAAATATTGAAACAAATTTTTTCCTTAATGTAAGAATTTCTTAGTGACTGGAATTAGTGAACTATACAGGGATGAATTCCAGTTCTCCCCAAATTTTCCCCCACACTATGCTTCCCCTCTTTCTTCAGCCCAAACTGGATGGACCCTACATATGTGTCCCATCTCGCATGGAGAGGACACATAAAGCTAGTTAGTGATCTGATTTGAGAAGTGGTCTCTAGATTACTAATATGGGCTGCCTCTCCATTGCTCCTATTTCACACTCTCCCTCCCATTAACCCCCTAGGAGGCTTCACCCAAAGTACAAAGTATTTCTCAGTTCTGTTCACTGAACAATCCATCTCGTCACACTAATAAATACCTTGCCTGACACCACTGTCTCCAAAATGGTCATCCATATAGGGACAAACGGACTTTGCAAGGTTTGCATCCCTGTGGTGGATGAATTCAGATTCCAGAAGGGTTCTTAATATATGAATCAACTAATTTCACCTCCCTCCCCACAAAAAATACACTAGTCAAAGATATCAATCTTCACCAACAACAACTTATTAAAAAGGAGTTTCTAGGCTACTGGTGTCCAATCTTTTCAGACTGAGTGCTGCACATATAAAATTTTTAAATGGTCAAGCAACCATGACTGATGCTTTAGATTGTGTGTGCTGGTCCACATCCCTTTGTGCAACTAACATACACAATGGAAATCATCTGCAAATCCTCTGATGGAGATTACCTTGACACGGAGAAGTCTCCTGTAGGTGCACATCTAGTACAACTTTGCACTGTGACAGAAAGGGGAAGTGGCTGGAGCATGCTGAGCTTTGCCTATCCTCCAGCTGTCACATGGTACCTAACAGACAGTTGTCAGCTGGTGCAAATTACAGCAAGATGCTCTAACCAGTGCTGGAGAAGAGAATCAAGAAGCCTAAATGATAGTTCCTCAGCATCTCTTCCTTTTCCCCCTTCTCCTGGGCTTCCCTACTTCCCTGTGGTGTGGAAGGGAGCCCTCCTTTTGCTAATCACTCTCCTAGGCTCAAGACAGAGACAGTCAAGCTTCCCTTTTGAGCTCCCTGGAGCTTCCATATCTCATCAGGGAAGCAGACTATGGAGCAGCCAAAATTAGTATGTCTTCCCTTCCTTGCCATGCAGTAGGTATTCAGCTGAAAAGGGACGGACACTGTTTAGCATAATCCCAGCTCACAGCAGAGCTGATCCTGGGGTCACAGGTGAAGCAATACCCTGTACTGTTTCTTCATAGTGAGGGGGCTGATTAAACACTTCAGTTTGAAAGTCGCAGAGTGCTGCTCAGGGAACATGTTTTTAATTCATAATCAAACACAAACATTCTTCTTAATGCAGTTGCCCTCAGGGCCTAGAGGTTAGAGCCTGTAGAGCCACAGGTTGAACACCACTGTTCTAAGCAAAGTTGTACTGGAATCATGACAATTTGGAGTTTGAGGGACAAGTTAAGAAGATGTTAAAGTGATATCATCACCTCATGTTTTGAACCACTATAGTTCCTAAACTACTTGTCTAGTTTGTCTCAATCCCTCCAGAAAATATGTGCACAAGACCACACTTTTGAAATTTCAGGCATATTGCTTCAGTTCTGGCAAAGTTTTACAAGTTTTCAAATTTAGGCTTACCACAGAAAGCTTGCTCCATCTTTAACTATGCAAGGTAGCTCAGACTAGCCAGCACAATCCTCAGCTATAAACAAGCTAACTGATTATTTCTATGTACTATTGAAAAAGGGCTTAAATATTGTGAAATATAACTGAAAATACTAAAAGGTTAATGTATATGTAGTAACCACAACACATTTTTAAAAGAGTATCCTACCTGATGAAAGGAGCTTTCTGCAACAGTCTGAAAATCCACTTAATGCTGCCAAATGGAGAGGAAACATCCCATGTACACCTCTCCTAAGATACATCATAGTCTCATTACAATAAAAGAAGACTGCATGCTAAATTGCACATGTATAGGGTTTCACCAACAAAATCTAATTAGAATGATTAGATCTGAGTAAATCTCTTAATATATTAAGAAGCTTACTTTCAATCTAAAAATAATGCATTCAGAGTGACAGTCAGTTAAAATGTATGAGGTTTTGGTTTGCATATTTCAACTATTATATTGAAGTACAAATTGGCAACACAGTCCACTATTTCTTTTCTGATTTTTGTTTAAACTACAATGAGATGTGACACTATAACAAGATACAGTATCTGCAAAGAATATGACTGAATGCATTTCTAATCTCAGAACATTTAAAGAGCTAAGAAAGTAATGTGAAACAATACACTACTCTGGCTTTCTAATTAATGCATTTCTGAACTATTTTAGCCTATATCCAAGTTAGTTACTTACTTTGCAGTGTCAGCACCACTTGTAATTAGAGTGTTGATTAGTAGCTCATGACCATATCTAGCTGCGATGTGCAAAGGAGTATTTCCATTCCTATCTTCACAGTCTATTTCAGCTCCTACAATATAAAAGTTAGTGTGAATGCAAATAAACGGTACATGCACATATGTTTGTTAGCAAAATGGTGTTAAAGATTAGTAAGTTTAAAGTACAAGTAACGAGAGTGAGTGGTTTTTTGGTTTAAAAATTTAAAATGTTTTAGTGGTACTGAGTACTAATGGTACTCCTAGGGAATTTTGCGCCAAAAAATTAAAAATTTTGTGCACAATATTTTAAAATTCTGCAAATTTTTATTTGTCAAAATAACACTATATAATCACGCCAGTTTCAATTACTTTGGTAATTTATTTCAAAATACCTGCCAGAAAGTATGACTGTAACAATACAGACAACCAAAAAGATTCAGAAAATGTTTTTTGACAAACAGATTCCTTATAGGCATATTAATACAGAATTTGAGGTATTTTTGTTGACAGTTATCTTGTTTCAGTGAAATTAAATACAACAGAACCTTGTTTAACCTCCATTATCTGGCTCTCCTTATTAACCAAACCACCAGCCGCTAAGGGCTGACACCTGGATCACCCGCCACTAGGGTTTGCCACCTTTCTAGCTGCTGGTAACCAGACCCCCGAGCCCTGCCCCCATCGCTCACCCCTCCTCCCTCCAAGGCCCCACCCCCATTGCTCACACCTCCTCCCCCCAAGACCCCACCCCCATTGCTCGCGAAATCGTCTCAGGGAGCCTGCCTGTACATAACAGGCAGCCCCAACAGAGCAGGGGCTGGCATGGGTTAATAATCTGGAGTCTCACCCCAGCCCACGATAACCAGACTTTTGGTTAGGGTTGCCACCTTTCTAATTGCTAATAACTGGACTCCTGAGGCCCCCCTTCCCAGGCCCTGCCCCTGCTACACCTCTTCCCTCGAGGCCCCGCGCATCACTTGCTCAGCACAACCCCCCGCACCCTCCATCCCACAGTAACCAGACTTTTGGTTTGGGTGCCCGAGGGTTGCCAGGTCCCCTTTTAGACTGGACTTTCTGGTCAAAAACCAGGCACCTGGCAACCCTAAATGGCACTTGGACAGAGAAGCCAAAAACCGGACTGTCTGGGTAAAACCCAGATGGGTGGCAACCCTGCCCACTGCCCATTCTCCAGTTTATCTGGATTTTTGGTTATCCAATCTGGCTCTGGTCCCAATTAGACTGGATACTCGTGGTTCCATTGTAATACATTTGAAACACACAAAACCGGAAAAAGGAAGCATTTTGGTGGAGATCTCAAATTCTGTGTGAAAAAATAAAATTCTGCAGGGAACATTACTTCTATGCAAATTCTGCATTCTGCAGTGGTGCGGAATTCCAGCAGGAGTATAATGGACAGCAAGTAAATGCAGGTCTCTTGTCATGTATCTGTAGAGCAGGGGTTCTCAAACTGGGGGTCGTAACCCCTCAGGGGGTTGCGAGGTTATTATGTGGGGGGTTGCAAGCTGTCAGCCTCCACCCCCAAGCCCTGCTACGCCTCCAGCATTTATAATAGTGTTAAATATTTTAAAAGTATTTTTAATTTATAAAGGGGTGGGGTTGCACACAGAGGCTAACTGTGTGAAAGGGGTCACCAGTACAAAAGTTTGAGAACCATTACTGTAGAGGGCAAATTGTTTCTGTAACTCAATGCTGTAGAAAAGGGACAATAATACAAATACCCTTGCTTTTCCATCTTTAAAGTGAAGATATAGATGGGTAGAGTCTATATGCATCTCATCAGAGTATAAAAACCTCACTAACTGAAATACTGGCCATAGCAAAACAAGAATGTGAAAATGTCATTAACATTTCAATATATATATATAAATACTTTTTTTCTTTTTACCATTCTGGATGATGGTTTGTGATCTTGAAAATCTACCATGGATTGCTGTCATATGCAATGGTGTTTTCCCATCTTTACTCTGGAAATAAAACAAACAAAAAAAAAAAACATCAACCCACAGCAAGCTATATTTATATACCAAAATCACCAAGGAGAAGTGATCCTTTTCCACCAGCCCCTTCAATTCCCTCTCCACACTACTATAAAAAACAGTTGCTGGTAGTAACAAACCAGGATGACACTGCAGGCTATTCAACACTGCTGTTATCCTGTTCTTGTTAATCCCTTCTCCAGCTCTATCTGACAACTCAATGATGCACACTCACTCAGAATTATGCCTTTAGGACAATCAAGATGATAGTGGCAGCAGATAATCTTAGCACCAAGAACTACATTTACTTCTTCCCTAAATCTAAAGCCAAAAAAAAAAAAGGTTCTTTTAAAGAACTGACTTGTATTCAGACTGAATAAGAGAACCTTATTACAGAACATTACAAAATATGTTAGAAGACGGACATTAAAATATTCATCTGTTTCTTTGATGTTACTTCAAAATGAAACTCATAAGTAATTCATCACAAACCACAAGTAATCCTTAAGGTAAACTATTCAACCATAGAGGATACTGTACATTTGACACACATATGAAAAGTACAATTAACCACTCACCCAGAAAAGGTACCCTGAAATTAGGTCAACTTTAACACAGGAGGGGATTCTAGTTTTTAACAGCACTATCTAAATACATTCATAAACGGTCTCTCCTATGAAATTTAGTCCATAGTTAGCTCATTATAGGTTAATGAAAAATCTAAATGCACACAAAAAATGTTACACACACCCACCCACCCACACACACACACACAATACTAGGCAATGTGACACTAAATTGCAACCATCATATTACCATATAAAAACTATACCATTTTCTATTCCCTTAGGTGCACATACACAACATGTTAATTAACGGCATACAGTAGAATGAACACAAAATTCCCTATTGCAAGGGGACAAAGTTAAACTTGCTGTGGGAACTTCCCCACTAAATATCTTGATGGTGTGCAATTCAATTCAGAACCAGAACATACAGGTAAGATTTCAGGAATATATTATTTCCTTCGTGAGTGTTTTTTGTTTGTTTTTTTCTGCTTTTTTAAATATTCTAAAATAAATAAGTTGGGAAGAAGTATACACAGAACAGATTCCTTAGGCAATGAACAGCAGCATCAGTCCACTGCACCAAAAATATGAGCCTTTCAAATATTTCCTTTCTTCCTTGGAAGTCTTCCATCTAAGTACTGATCAAGCCTCCCCTTGCTAAGCATATGAGATCTGACATGATCATAGCCTATGGTAAAATAGCTGTAGGCTAATGGTTATTTGTGGTTGCATTCACTGAAGCTCAATGAAGTGAGATAATAGAAGATTAAAACACAGGTCTCTTGTATAATGTACTATCAGGCAATATAGGTCTATAAAATACTTATTTTCCAAAAACACAAATCTCTAGGAGAAGCCACTGTTATTACACAGCAAAAAAGAGCCCAGAACACCATGTAGTCTCAAGTGGTCAACCATACATGCCTAAACATGGTTTCACTTAAAATTAGATATATCAAGTCTACTCAGACCACTGAGACCATTTCTTTTCAAGAATCCAGCTGATATTAGTTCAAATACAATTAATACATCCTTATACATCCCATAATATACTTCTACATGTGCAAAATCATTATTTGAGTTTGCTATACTCTTTTTAGACTGGATGTTGCAGGAAAGGAATAGTGTTGAGCAGTAGTCACTAGGCTTTAAAGATCTAAATTACTATATGGATATTGACAATTTTGTACCTGCCAAAACAGCCTATATTTTCCCTCTCCCGTGGAAAACAGATGACGGGGGAAACATATCAAAAGTCTAAAATTTCTGCTGCTCACTAATCTGTTGTATGCTTTCTTCCCAGAGGTGAAGCCAACAAGACTCTGGAGTGGACATTTCAGAGTCTCCAGAACACCCACTCATCAAGGTCCACAGCATACGCACACATGCATCCTCCTCCTATCTCAGATACCCACCTATGCCCCCTCTACATCTCTAAAAATCATGGAAGTAAGTGACAGCGGAGAGAATTATAGTAGATATCTAAACTTACAAAGTAAGATATTTGTGATTATAAATAGAATATTGTATTTTTATGACAGTTGCCAAAAACTACAAATATTTTGAACTTTAGCATTAAAAGCCAAAAATCAAGATTATATTTGAAAATAAAAAATTGAGCACAGCTGAAATCCTCTATACATATTGCTGAAAAGTTTTACAATAAACTCTACTGAATAAGAGTAGTGTAAAGAAGCAAAAACCACAACACTATAAAATCCTACTATTTTAACTAAAGGAATAATCCTTAGGGAAAGCAAGGAATCTAAAGTCGGTATTTGGCCCTAAACCAGGGAACAACCATTTTACTCAATATTTGAAAACCAGAACTGACTGAGCAGAGCTGGAATACTCTATTACTGAAAAGTTCACACTACTACAACCACCTCTGCAAAGTAAAGCTACTACTAAGTCAATCTCCTTCCTTCCCTGCAAAAGTGTATCTAAAAAAAAAAAAAAAAGAAGAGAATTCCCATTTTAATTAAATAACCACCGGCAAAGCAGGAGAGAAATACCAATCTTAGTTACATTAATATAAACCCATAATAACTCCATTAATTTTAATGCAATTACACTGCATTTATACCAGTGTAAAAAGGCCCTTAAACTTCTCTTGTAAGCTCATATATACCCTTCCCCACAAATGGATCCGGCAAAGCAAAAATGTTCTGGGATGCAGCACGGATCCGGATCTCCTTGGTGTGAGGGGCACTCTCTCTTTTCCAGTCATTGGTACCAGCGCTGAGATCTTCCCCGGCACAGAAGAGTCTTGTGGTTTTGGAGTGCTGGAGATGGCGGTACCAACGGTTCATTGCTTGGAACTGCTGGATCCCATTGTTTATGGGTCATCTTCTTGTGCCTGTGGGACTTGGAATGCATTCCATCCCCTTGGGCCGAGCTGGTGGAGGGAATGTTGATTTCGAGAAAGATTTAGTCCCATGCTTATGGGACTGCATCCTAATCTCCCAAATAAACCCCGCTATCGGGTCAGCAGGGGTGGTTCTGCTGGCACTGGAATCGGACATAGTAGTGGGAGGCTCACTCCTCGCTGAATTAGTCATGATGTGAGCTTCTCCCAGGCAGTAGAGGCAGTGTTGGTGGTCATCGTTGATCGATAAGGATCGCATGCAGGAGGCGCAGAGTTTGTACCCTGGAGCTCTGGGCATAATCGAGTACCCACACGGGGCAGCAGAGAAGTCCCTAAAGTCTACTCTAAACTAACATTAAAACTATTAATTACTAAAACCAAGAAAGAAATAAAACTAGTAAAACTACTGTTAAAACTATTTACAACTATGCTTTTTACAACTGCATCAGACAAGGACGATGAAGGTTCCGACCCAGATCTTCAGCTGTGAGAAGGAACTGGAGATGCAGTCGGTCCTTCCCGCCATTTATTGCCTCGGACGGAAGCACAAGGCGAGTCAAGGTGCATGCAAAGACTAACAGACGCTACTTTCAAACTCTCTGACTCTGGGTGCATGGTGCACATGCGTAAACCCCCAGTGGAATACAATAGGGACTATCACTCAAAGATGAACCCTATGTTTAGGAGGGTGGAAAGAAAGAGATGATGGGCATCAGAGTTGTAGTCTAAATATTGGTTTTCAACCTGGGAATGTTCTGACCCTTCCTATATCACCCATTTGGCTGGAATATGATCATCAGTTGGCTTTGAGATTGAATGTGCCAGGTTATTCTTGGGGCTGAAAGCTGACCAGGATTTGCTGGCTTCCCACATTATTTTAATATAATTTGTTCATACATTTATTTTTATTGCTTTTGTTAACCTCATTTATTTAAAATAAATCTAGAAACTTATGTGGATCAGATGTCCTCTGCCCCAGACATCAGGGGCTGTAGCTAACTGTGAAGACCTCTGGCATATCTATCAATAAGCCACTTCTTGCTTCTCCATAGAACCTGCTCCCCTTAGTCCTCATGCTAGGCATTTTGGTAGCAAGGAATGGGACCAATTAGCGCTTTTGATATATGGAAAGGCACGGGAGGCAGTACAGGATTTTGGAGGTAGTTGCTGTTTTTGGCGGGATGTATCTCTTCAATTCCTGCCATTTGTGGGCAGGAGCAGAGATAACCAGATTTCTTTTTTTCTGGGGAGGGGGGAAGGAAAGAGGGGGGAAGGGTTTTGGACTCTTAGTTCCAGAAAAAACCGATTTCCCCTTGTCTCTACCTCAATAGCCAGCCACACATCAACAACAATGGACAGGCACGTTACCTGAATGTTTATGAGGACAACTGTCATCATCAGACTTGAGTGAGCCTCATGCTAAAATAGTTAGCTGTTTCAGGCTCTTAGTTTGCAGACTTAGGAAGACCTCACAGCATTTTTCTATATTCAAACTTATTTTTCAACCATAAGGCTTAGAAATTTAAATTTTATAAGTCAAAGGAAATATTAAATTCTGCAACAGAGGTGGATTCTATGGCAAGTCCTACAGCCATAGAATTATGGCCAGGAGTACATTTTTTCTCTCAGTCCATTTGGGGCCACTAATATGCTGACCATGTCAGCCAGCAATCTGAGTCCTCCTACTGGCTAGGTCTCCATCAAGTACAAGTTTTGGCTCCTTACCTTTAAGGCCCTTCACAACTCAACCCATCCCTATTTATTGACTCTAGAATCTTCTGTTGCCCTTCACCGTTCTACTAATGATGCCAGCCTCGTTTGCCTGTGTATATTTCTCCCACAAACACTTGTGTGATTTCTTCCACACTGGTTCTTATTTATGGAGTACTCTCAGAAATAGCTTCTAAAACTATTTCTTCTCAAAACCCACTTTTACTGTTATGCATATGGGATACTTCTAACAGATAATGGCCAATACGGATTTCTGACAATTATCTTATTTAGTGGGCCCACCTAAATGCATGTTCTTTCATTGTCTCCCTCATCTTTCCTCCCTTATTCCTTCAGATTGTATATCCACTGTTTGTGTTTCATCTTAAATTCGACTGTAAGTTCTTTGGGGGCAAGGACTGTCATACACTCGTTGTCTGTAGAACCCCTAGCACAACAAGGTTCCACAATCCTGACATGGGCATATAGGTACTATTGTAATAAAAATATATTAAACCTTGTAATTTAAAATATTGTATCTGATATAAAGACAGATGTATTGTATGTTACAACTTATTGAATCCACCTTTAGATTCATTTCCTTACCTTCATATTTACATCTGCTCCATTACAGACCAAAAGTTCTAAACACAATGCTCCATGTGTTGATGCAGCAGCAAAGTGCAAAGGTGTAAAACCTCTCTCATTCATCTGATTTACATTAGCACCACAGTCTATAAGTTCATTTACTACAACATCTTGTCCATTGTAGCAAGCTACATGAAGAGGTGTATTTCCGTAGGCATTTGGTTCATTCATCTGATGGGAAAAAACAAGACGATTAGTTAAGATACTGTGAAATTCTACCAAATTTCTTTTATGCCATCATGCAACAGTATTTAACTAAGTACAACAGAACATCTTTTGTTGTTATACAGGATGTCTTCATTGCATTCTGGAATACCACAAAACATTAAATGTGTTCTGGACTAGATTTCCTTGACCAAAAAACTTTAGAATGGAATACTTTTTAACCTCTCTGAGAGGAGATAATTAAAGTGTTTGGTAGTGTGAAAGGAATAGTTGTGTGAAATGAAGGTATTCTGCCACTTGTAAATAGAATTCTCCAAGTTTATTACCACAGCAGATCCACATTGTTGGGATCATGTACCTTGATTCTATGAGCCCCAAAAGCTCCTATAATGCAGAGACATTGATGGCAAGTACACACCCTTCCCTTGATCTAAACATCAAGATTGTATACTGGAGGGTCTCACACTTTCTTGCTTTTGTAGGCACACCCCATTGCACGCAACAGAGTCTCCTTGCATTCCTTAGCCCCTCCTCAAGATGCCTGTGTGCCACACTGCCATCCCCTTCTATTTCAGGGGCTCTCTGCAACCTACCTCTCATGCCAGTGGCGGTGTGCCCTCATCGTTTCTTCTCCACATTCACTCTTCTGCCACATGCCAGGGTCTCTGTGTGCATCTCTATGCATCACTTTCTCCCATACCAAGGTCCCTCATTCTCCCCACTGCCAGGGTCATCCAGTCTCTCATAAGCCCACCAAGGGTTCTGTGTGCCACCAATTCATCCCCAATGCCAGGGCTCTGTGAATGCCCCATGTCCACACATTATGCTGGACTATGTTAATGGCTACCATCAATCAGTTCTTTAATCTATAGACAACTACAGAAGTGGCTAAAGCTCCTGGGTGTGCTAGATGAATGGAAAGGGCTCCAGGTGCCCCCATTTCCCTCTTCCCCTCCTCCCCCAATTTTCACCAAAATCAATAGGGTTTGTTCACTGATGCCTAAAACATTCCCTGAAATTTTGGAATTGAGTGGATGCAGTGTTCAAAAGTTATCACATTACTGATAGACAAGTTCCAGTGACTCCACCTCCCTCAATTCCTTACTGCCAGTTCCAAATACATAGTAATAATCTAGAAAAACAAAGCAGAAAAGTGGGTGAGTGTTGGTCTGCAGAGGCAACATGCTCTGACAACTCCAGTTAAAAGTGAAGAATGTTTTTTTATCTTCTGCAAATTGTTTTTGCAGATCCCTTTTAATGGACAAGAACCTCACAGAGGATGGTTGAGTATTTAAACAGCAGAACTGCTATCCCAAAATGAACATTAGGGACTTAAAACTAAAATTTTACTCCTGCTGGAATTCTGCACCATTGCACGATGCAGAATTTGCGCAGAATTAATGTTCCTCACAGAATTTTATTTTTTCACGCAGAATGTGACAGCCGGAGCCCAGCTGCCAACAGCAGGACCTCCTGTATTTCAAAAATACTATTTTGAAATAAATTACCAAAATAACAAACTGGTGTGAGAGTGTAAAATATGCAGAATTTAAAAATACTGTGTGCAGATTTTTTAATATTGGGGCACAGAATCCCCCCAGGAGTAATTAAATGTAGACACTTAGGTGCCTAGATCTAGTCATCTAAATAAGTGGCCTGTTGTTCCATGGTACTGAATGTCTGCGGGGCCTACTGAATTTAATAGGAATTTTGGGTGCCAAATACTTCTGAAAATCAGGCCACATATTAAGGTGCCTAAATATGGATTTTAGGCACCTAAGTTTGGAAATATTTGTCTTAGCTCCTAACATACGAGAAGCTAATACCGCATTAATGTGCAAATTGAGCTCCAAGTTACATTATATAAAGAAACATCATAGTTTTCAAACTACAACTTCAGAAGCAATGGCCACTCTGTGCAAGATTGTAAGGTGACTCAAAAGGTGAAACTCCAATAGGCTTACAATTCAGTTTAATAAATTTCTTTTTATCATCTCAAAAATACTGACAATATTTTTGTTAATACATTTTTATAACTAGGTACTTATATGACCATCATTAGTGTAGTATCAGAGTACTTCACAATCGTTAATGATTTACCCTCAAAACTCCTGTGAGATAAGGAAGCTTTATCCCCACTTTACAGATGGGGAACTGAAACAAGAGATTAAGTGACTTCCTCAAGGTCACAGAAAAAGTGTACATCAGAGCTAGCAACAGAACTCCAATCTCCCGAGTCCCAGTCTAGTGCCTTAAACATAGGATCATTCCTTCCCTCCTGGAAGATAATGAAACCATTTAAGGACAAGTTTACCCTTAAGTGAAAATCTGTAGAAGAAACTTGAGCCTAGGAAGTGAAGTCCTGTAATCAATAAATAAATGAGTGAAGACCTTGTGAAGTACTCTTACTACCATTATTCTTGATCATGAAGAAAGGAGCATTCTCTGCGCCACTATATTCCTGATCAGTAATAGTTTAGATTTTTCTTATGTTATTTGCCTTTGGCAACATGTTTACTTACATCAACGCCAAGATCTAGAAGATATTTGACTACGCTGATCATTCCACTAGATGCTGCAGCATGTAGGGGTGTATATGATTTCTTGTCTTTGCATGTCACTTCAGCTCCATGGGTCACAAGTAATTTCACAACTTCAATGTGACCTGGGCAAATAAAAGAATAAACAAATAATATTAAGACGCAACTTGATTTATCAATTGTGCTCTGACTTTTACAAAAATAATACCAATTTATTATTAGCTGCACTTGATCAACTTTTAAAGGTGAAAAATCCAGTACAGACTCTCCTCATTTAAAAGAAGCAAAGAACCATATTCTTTCCCTACCTCATTTCCTTACGATTTATAAAGGCAGTCTAAAATATTTTCTCCATGTATTTTCTCCTACTCCAAACAATCTCTCTAGCCTTGATTTTTGTTTTATATAAAAAATATCAGATCTTGTCTTCTGTTTTTGCTGAAGGATTTTTTGGAGGACTTAAAACCGTACATCAGCCCATTAGCTCTCAAATCCAACTGAGAGGGGAAGGGATTTTTAGTAAGCTATTTAAAACTTTTGCTTATCTGATTTAATACCTATCTAACCCAAACTTCTGTCAAAGATTTGAAAGAAAAGCTCAGAACCTTGCTCCTTCAAACTGAAGACTGAGAAAACTTCCATTTAATTTCTTAAGGCCTCCTGCATGAATCGTGAAAAGACTTCATATTCCTGAAGTTTTTAAAGTAGAAACAAGCAGAAAGATAAGTCTCTTTTTAAGAAAACATTTCTAGACTTTGTAATATAAAAAATTTAAATGATTTTTCCTTTACAGATATGTTATTTTTTGAAAACTTTACCCAAAGTGATTTAGAAACCCAAGTTCCATTTTCAAAAGCGACTTAAGAATTCATAAGCTTAAGTCTCATTGAAAGTCAATGGGACATACGCTCCTAATTCCCCAGGTCATTTTTTAAAATAAAGGCTTGCCTATGCTTAAAAGGCTGCAGCAGCATAGCTGTACCAATGCATCTGCGGCGCTGTAGCGCTTCAGTGAAGACACTACCTACGCTGATGGAAGGGCTTCTCCCATTGGCATAGGATGATAATCCAGCTCCACGAGAGGCGGTAACTATGTTGATGAGAGAAGCCCTCCCCATCAACATAGCACTGTCTACACTGGGAGTTAGGTTGTTATAACTTAATTTATGTTGGTGTAACTTATGTTGCTTAGGAGGGTGTTTTATTCATGAATGAGTGACATAAGTTATGCCATCATAAACCATAGTCTAGACATAGCTTAAGTGAGAATCAGGTCCACTGTATATGAACTGATTTCTTAAAAAAAAATTAAGAAGTTAATTTTATCCCTCCCTCTCCGCTGTCCCCAAATCTATTTAAAAAATGAAAATTAGACAAGTGATATGCTCCAGGGATAAAGTATCCTATTACGTTTCTATAAAAGTAGCATGTGCTAAAATTGGTAGATAGAATGTAGCTTAGCTGAACAAGAGAAAGCATTTGTTTTTCCAGCTGGGTGAGCACACACCACAAAATGTACGTGTCCTCATTACAACCCCGATAATGCTTGTCCATACATAGCTGTGGCATCACAAACACTGAATTTCATTCCCTCAAAAGTACTTCTGCAGGCAGGATAAATCAGATCTTAAATATTTATCTCTAAGAACACTGGATCAATAACAGTCACACACATCAACTTCTTGGCTGAAGTGATTATCAACAGTTGAAGTCTGATTTCAGCATGGCTTCAAACAATGAGTAATGGTATTAACACTGCTTAATTCACTGGGAAGTGTCAGCAACTTTCTAGCTGCCATAAGCCTCCCCCCTACAGAAGAAAGTCTGTGATCTTGTTCTGTTTTACTCTTTGGCACTATGAGTATGGATTTCCCAGCATGATGTACATATTTTACACTAGTACTGGATGGCTCCAATCCCCTGATTTCAAGGATGAAAGACTAATTTAAAACAGGCTTCAAACACAGATTTCTGCAAATTGGATTATTGATATTCTTACTTGTATAAGTGAAGCAATTTCTAGGACAAGAAATCCAATTATTTGTGACTAGATCACTTTTACAACCATTCTGATCTATCAGGTGACCATCCATTTAAGTTTTTTTTTCTTCTTCTCAAATATGCATTTTCTACTTTGTAAACTACAAAAGACTTTACAGACCTCAGCACCAAGCATGCTTGCAGTGCTTTATAAAGTTATTTAACAACTCTTCCTCGATCCATACAAATTTAGGAGTTTTATTTATTGGGCAGATATCTATTCTGACTTCTTTATATTTAAACAGAAACATATGTACCATGACCCCTCCCCCCACCAATTATTATTATTATTAATAGATTGAGTAAACGATTTGAAAATTGTATTTTCAATGTTTCCAGCTCCTGTCTCTACTTTCTGTTTCAAGTCAGGATTTGGGAATACTGTCCTGACAAAACTCTCTTCAGATAAAAGCAACACTGAAAGAGCAAACAGTACCTTAGCAAAGGCCTGGGCTAACAATGCTTCTGCAGTAACAGACAGGGGAAGTTTTACTCCTCTAAGGCCTTATCTAGAGTAAAGGGGGTGAGGGGTAAAATCAATTTTTAACCCCATTTAAAACATTACTTAGCATCTAATATATATGCAGTTTAATATCTTTAAAATCATGTTAGATTTTGACCAGCAAATATAATTTTAGAGAGGTTAGCACCTAGCATAGATGCAGTTTAAATGATGTTTCAAATGGAGTTAACTAACTCAAGGAACCCAACTTAATTAAAAAAATGTTAATGATTAAACAATGTAAGTCATTATATAATATATTGCTTAACATCGTTAATTCTCTATCAAGATATAGAATCGTAGGACTGAAAGGGACCTTGAGAGGTCAGTGCACTGCAGAGGCACTGACCAACAATGATTTTGCTCTCTCCCCTTCCCCCCCGGACCCCATGGCTTTTATTTCTTTCTGTTGTCCTGAGACTTTTAACTCCCCCACATCAGAAAGTATTCAGTTCCCCTCCCACCACAAAGAAGTTAATATGAATTGTTAAAAATAAAAAGACATTAAGGTTTTGTTTAAATAATTTTGAAAAACAGAAATGTTAATGATTAAACAATGTAAGTCATTATATAATATATTGCTTAACATCGTTAATTCTCTATCAAGATATAGAATCATAGGACTGAAAGGGACCTTGAGAGGTCATCTAGTCCCCTGCACTCATGATGAAGTGCAACTGCCATTAACAGTGCTATAGATTGAACACTGCACAAATGTTTAGGAGTAACTGGGAGTAGGGAAACAGTTAGACAAATTGTAAACTACCCAGAATTGAATTTGATCAGCACATTAATGCAAAACTACTACTCTAGAGTGCTGAGAGATCTCTAATGATTACAAATGGATCTTGGTTTATATCTCATCTGACGAATTCCTATACTTGCAGAGCACATAATATCAATTTTTCTATTTTCACTCTTCTCTCCTGGGCTGGATAAACTATTATTTTTGAAAGTCAAACTGCACCACTGAATAGTCAAGACTATGGAATGGCATCAATTAACTTTTTCCTGCAATTGAGAATTAAACTCAGGTTAACCAATGCTGACTTAATACGGTATGTTTATCACATAATTTCCATTCTGAAGTGACACCTGCTTCTAGCCAATTTCCTGGAAATAGATATCTGTTACTGTTCGGAGCTGTGGCCACTACCATAAATTCTTCAGTGAGAACTAATACAGCCCTACTGAGATAAAAGAAAGGAGAACTGAAAGCAATTACAGCTGGTACCAAGTCATAAGAAATTACAACTTTTTTGATGTCAACAGAAAGTATTTTGTAAGTACACAGATGCCACAAGTAGAAAAGACATGTGAGGAAAAAAATGTGTTGCACCTGCTCAGAAGTCAAAGAAAACTGGTTGTTACTGAAAAGTGCATCAGTAGCTGCCTATGACTTATTTAGAAGTATAACTGAGTTATTTAGTCAAGGCTCTTATCTGCTTTTCTTTTAATCTTTTCACTTCTTGAATGAAGCTGGAGGTGAGGAACCATGACTACAGACAAGCTGAAGAAAATAATTCCCATACTTATTATAAACAGCAAAGTTCTACATACAGGGCTAATGGAAGGAATTCTACATAAAGGAAACCTATATCATTCTGACGTGATAACCAACCCATCGTGGACAACTTCATCATCAGAGGCAAGACAATGATTGGGAAAAAGAGGCTGAAATCCTGCAATAAAAGTGGAAGTGCAATAATTTGACGTTTTATTCTTGGTCCATTTCCCTGTTAAATAAACAAAACGAAACAAAACCCAAGCAGGGAGCCAATCAACCAGAAATACAGCTATCTTAAAGGCTATTCTTCTTCCTTTTTGAGTCCGCTTCTGATACTTTACTAGAAAACATCATATTTTTAGTAAGGCTTTTGACATAGTCCCACATGACATTCTCATAAGCAAACTTGGAAATGTGGCCTAGATTAAATTACTATAAGATGGGTACACAACTGATTGAAAGACCATATTCAAAGAGTAGTTCTCAATGGTTATCTATCAAACTGGAGGTCTCACAGAGGTCAGTTGCAGGCCCAGTACTATCAATATTTTCATTAATGATTTGGATAATGGAGTGGAAAGCATGCTTATAAAATTCGTGGATGATGCCAAGCTGGGAGGAAATGCAAGCACTTGGAGAACAGGATTAAAATGCAAAATGGTCTTGACAAAATAGAGAATTGGTCGGAAATCAACAAAATGAAATTCAGTAAAGACAAGTGCAAAGTGCTACACTTAAGGAAAAAATTAAATGTACATACACAAAATGGAGAACAACTGACTAGGCATTGGAATTGCTGAAAAGGATCTGGGAATTACAGCACATCGCAAATTGAATGAGACAATGTGATGCAGTTGCAAAAAAAAGCTATTATCTTTCTTGGATGTATTAACAGGAGTATCATATGTAAGACATGAGAGGCAACTGTCCTGCTCTACTTGGCACAGGTCAGGCCTCAGCTGGACTAATGTGTCCAATTCAGGGTGGCACACTTTAGAAAAGATGTGGATAAATTGGAGAGAGTTCAGTAGAGAGCAACAAAAATGGTAGAAGGTTTAGAAAACCTGACCTATGAGGAAAGGTTAAAGACTGAGCATGTTTAGTCTTGAGAAGAAAACCTGAGGGGTGACCTGTAACAGTCTTCAAATAGGTTAACGGCTGTTCTAAAGAGGACAGTAATCAATCTTTCTCCATGTCCATTGAAGGGAGAACAAGACGTAATGGGCCTAATCTGCAGAAGGGAGATTTAGGATAGATATTAGGAAAAAGGTTTTTAACTATAAGGGTAGTGAAATTCTGGACTAGGCATCCAAGGGAAGTTGTAGATCCCCATCTTTGGAGATTTTTTTAAGAACACGTTGGACAACACCTGTCAGGGAAGGTCTAGGTTCACTTGATTCTGCCTCAGTAGAGTGGGCTGGAACAGATGACTTCTCAAGGTCCCTTCCAGTCACATTTCTATGACTCTATAACCACCACTTATGAGTGATGGAGAATTATATTTATCTCTATTCAGTTTCCTCGTACGCCGATCTTTCCTCTTAGTAGACATGGGGCATTAGTGCACAAATTTTCAATCAGGAATCCACATTAAACCAAAAAGTGTTAATGTTTAGGGGGGAAACTGTTTTACTTTCCTTTCTTAAAATAAATTAGCATGTCATTTTTTTCTGCCACAAAAGCATTCATAAAAAAAAAACAGTTTGCTGTATCCTATTACAAATTTTATATGAGATGTATAGATACATTCCTTGTAATCACCTACTAAGTAACCTTGACTAAATGTTCTTGCCTAGAAATTAAAGTATATAAATTCAATAAAATGAAGTGACTGACTTTCTCCCTAATGCACAGAGAATCAGTTGCAAAGGTGTACATACCCATATATGCTCCCCAATGTATAGCTCGTCTGTCTTTCTTGTCAAATGCATTAATATTGGCACCTCTAGACAATAACAAACTCACCATCTAGGGTGAAGAAAGAAAAATAAGTAAAATACCTCTGCTCAGAATATAAAACTATGCATAGAATGTGGCATAATAATGAAAGCAAAGAATAAATCTTGGGTGAAATGAAACCAAATTTTTAAATCTTTTAAAACCACCATTCCATTTACATCACTTCTGATATTTTGTGCATTTAAGTACACTGGATGCCCACATTGGTGACAATGTTGTGATCATGGGGTCCTCTAAATTATATATCAAGTGACAACCAAAATATTTCAGATTACCTATTTTATGCAACTGTTTAACAACCATGGCATACTATATGTACTGTATCTACTACATACATACTGTTTATTAAAACTAAAAAAAGTTAGTTAAAAATCTATGTATTTAATCACCCAACAAATTTACGTATTAAAAACCTTTCATTTCCATACAAATTGCTGAAAATGGATAACTTACACTATGGCTTCAGTCACTAGAAATTAATTTACAATTTAAGTTTATGATTTTAGCAGAACCCAGACTATAAATAAAAGGTTGATTTTTTCTGGGGGAATGCAGAAACTAGAAAAAAAGCATTCCTAAAGGCTAGTAAGAAGGCCATACCTCACCACTGGAACAGTATTCTTCAGGGCTTTAGTATAGGGATGTTAAAACTGTAAATGTACTTTAGTGTACATTTTAGTGTACATTTTACCATTACCAGATCATGTACACGCATGCAAATAACAAATAATCAGAGCTTTGGTGGGAGGCAAGCGGGCTAAGAAACAAGATCTGGAAAATAATCCATACCTCAGCATGTCCACTGAAGGCTGCATGATGTAATGCTGTTCTACCTGCTCGATCTGACACATTTACATTACTTAGAAGAGGCACCAAAGCTTCAGCACATTTAACAGCTTTATTTGCAGCTGCTATATGTAGGGGTGTCTGCCAGTTTTTGTCACGGGCATTGACATCTGCGGAATGCTTTAACAACACCTGAACAGCATCCTGAAAATATTTGCAATAAAATAAATTACATTACCAAAGAACTAAAAGAATATACTTAGCAACTCCATGTAAAGTACAACAGAATCTCACTAATTCACACTTTGATAAACTGCATTCACATGTATTTTCAGGTTAAAAGTTTATTCTCAAGCCCAGCAAGATTCTGGGATGGTTATAGATCCCTCAAACACAGCTAAGGCACTTACAATTGGCATTTGACACTGGTGGAATTCCCCATCACAAGATCAATAATGCTCAAGACTCCCTCTATTAGTATGCATTAGTGAGGCACTACTGTACTTAAAATATTTTACTACCAATTGTTAGACACCTTTTTTCAAAGAATAAAAATAGCTGCAAATGGTATATTATAGATATGGAGAGTTTAATAACCATACTTTTTACACATCTGCCTGTTTATAATACTATCATATTATAAACAGACATCTGCAAAAGGAATATAATTTTTAATGGTGCCAAAGTGACAATCCTGCTGCTTTAGAGTTCTATACCACAGTAATTTTGTAAGTAAGAAGTTTCATTCTCCTTTATAAAATCAAGTTTAAACTGCAAACTTTTATACCGTTCCTTTTACATTCCTACAGAAAGTAAAACCAAAAACAGTCTTGTTAATAACATATGCACACAATTGCACACAAAGGAAAACAGCTTGTCAATACAAATATTAAGATGTAGATGCAATACTTCATTTTTTCATTAAGTCCACAGAGTTTTCCACAATTCATTAATTGTTCTGATTGTTCCTTTAGTCAAATGAAAAAAGAGTGCAAAAACAAGGTTACCACTCTGAACTTAAAACATTCTACTAAGGCTAAATATTGCAGGCGTCTTAAATTACAGAGCAATGTTCCGCATACACGTCTGGGCTGCAATACCTAGACATCGCTGTGAATCATGGGTGGAGCGGAAATAGTAACACTACATTCCATGTATTTATTCCATTAGAAGAACCTGTCAAAAGTTATCCTAAACTATATATTTAATTTCTTCTCCTCTCAATAAACAAAAAATGTAAGAGCAACCTAGAAAATACTTGAAATAGCGAAATGGATATGGACCCAAAATGTATTTAATGGTTTACTAGGAAAAAACTGATTATATATCAAGTCTTTGGCTCCTTTGAGACTAATATCAATGAAACCACTACAAGAATCAGGAAATAAATACTAGAAGAGCTCTGGTATTGGTTGGGCACAAACTGTCAAAGGAAACGCTAATTTTACTGTAAAAAATTGCTCTGGTCTTAGCGTATGGTTAGTATGTGTATGTGCAGTGATGTATTTTCAAATTAAATGAATCTGCTTAACTTTTTTTGGGGGGGGGGGGAAGAGAAACACACCAGCACACAAAAGGAGTGCAAATTCAGATTCTGAAGACTAAAAGTCTAAGCTGAAATATGTTCAAGAAAAAAAAAGTTTGAAAACAAAGTCACCAAATATATTCAAGATATTTAGGGTGACCAGATGTTCTTGTTTAATTGGGTCTGCCCTCATTTGGGGGGATAGTCCTGCTGGATTATACCAAAACCAGGATTTAATCATAGGGCTTCCTTAGCTACTGTACACAAGAGCTTGAACAACTACACTCCGCCCCAGAAACCAGTCAGTAACCACCTCAAGAGGGAGCATCTCTGTGCTACTCCCAGCTGCAGGGTGTGCTAGTATGTGTTCCCATCCATCTATTTATAAGGTCTTCCATCATCCTAATATTTAAGTGCCTCCCAAATATGTAAAAGTAGAAACAACACTAACAAGTTCTCTTTCTTCCATTCCAATCTCTAGGATAAATAAATTTGATTAGTGTATAAGATTTGTTTAGTTGGATGTTGTGCGTGTATAGAAACTCTAGGGAAAACTAAGAATAAATAAATTTTGCATTTAAAAGTAATTAGTTCTGTGGTCACTTATCTCTTGCAGGAGTAAATTCCATAGTTTAGATCCAGTCACTGTGTCTTCCACACACCCTCCCAGAGTTGGCTGACAGATTCATTGTTTTGATACAATGTTGTTGTTATAGGTGGTCATGGTCACAGAGGGAGAGTGCTCTCTCAGGTAGCTAAGACAAGCCCATGGAAGGCTTTGAATATCAGGACAGAGGACTTAAGTTGGACTATATTCAATGGGGAGCCACTACAAAGAAATGAGCGACAGGTGACCTGTGTTGCTATAGAAACAGACTGCTTTACAGTGTATTAGCTGAAGCTTTTGCATATCTAAGGCACGCGGGGGTTGGGTCAAAATGAAGTCCTGCTGGAGTCCAGTTCCTTGTGGGGAGAAAGAAGTGGGGGAGGTAGTTGTAGAAGTTAAAAAGGTCCTGTGGGGCAGACCTCTGGCTTGGTCCATTGTGTGGGAGAGAAGTGGTACCCTTTGAAGGTTGGGGAAGGATAGGTCCCAATCTCCAGATTTATATATAGTTCTGCCATAATAAAAGCAGTTCACCGCAAGTTCTTATATGCTACGGTTATGTTAATGCTATGCTAATGTGATTTACAGTTTTCATTTTATTATACTCGCAGCCCTAGAAGCAAGGCAAGACTTATACAAATGAAAAAATAATATTCTTATTTTAGGAATGATAACTGAGCAGAGGAAACTTTTTAAAAGTAAAAATGTTCCATAGATCCAAAAAATCATTAGCCAAATTGTGACAGATCCTAGTGAGGGTATTCACAGATGAGGAGGAAAGGAAGGAGAAAGCACGCAAAGAGCATCCCATCCCCCACACAAGGGGCAGAAACAACTATACAGTAACTCCTCACTTAAAGTCGTCCCGCTTAACATTGTTTCGTTGCTGATCAATTAGGGAACATACTCATTTAAAGTTGTGCAATGCTCCACTCTTACGTTGTTTGTCTGCCTGCTTTCTCCCAGCGCCTCCCACCCACTGGCAGACCCCACGGATCAGCGCCTTCCCCCTTCTCCCCCCGCCTCCTGCCCGTGGCAATCAGCTGGCTTGCAGCGTTTTGGAGGCGGGGGGGAGGAGCGAGGACTCAACGCGCAGGCTCCCCCTCCCTCCCCTGCCTCCCGAATGCCACAAGCCAGCTGATTGCCCTGGGCAGGAGGCGGGGGGGGAGGAAAGGGGAGCCTGCGCCAAGTCCTCGCTCCTTCCCCCTCCCTCCTAAACGCCGCAAGCCAGCTGATTGCCCCAGGCAGGGGGGGGGGAGGAGCGAGGACTCGGCACGCAGGCTCCCCCTCCCTCCCCTGCCTCCCGAACGTGGCAATCAGCTGGCTTGCAGGGTTTAGAAGGTAGGGGAGGGAGGGGGGAGGAGCCAGGATGCAGCGTGCGATGTAAAGGGAAAGGAGGTGGGAGGGGGAAGAAGAGGCGGGTCAAGAGTGGGGGCTTGGGGGAAGGGGTGGAGTGGGCGGGCTGAGGGTTGAGCCCCCCACCCCTGGTGCTTGCAGAGTAGGGGAAACTGCCCTGGAACCTAACCCCCCTATTTACATTAGGGGGAAATTGGATTAGCTTAACATCGTTTCACTTAAAGTCGCATTTTTCAAGAACATAACTACAACGTTAAGTGAGGAGTTATTGTAGTCCCAATGCTCAGGAGAGTGCAGGGACTGCTGCTTCAGTGAGGCTCCCTCAGGGTAGCATACTGCATTACCCTAAAGGATAGTGTAGCCTATGCACCAAGCCATTCATAGAAGAATTGTGCCCAAGTTCCTTATGGGACAACAGCTCCACATTACTACTTACTTAGGCTAGTGGCTAAATGCTACTATTTGGCCCAAAAGCAAAATCTAAAATGGATGGTTTTAGATCCAAAGTCTGATGCCTGAGACTCTGCAAAACCAAAACCATCTCATTTCATTCTCTCTCTCTCTCTCTCTCTAATAAAAATAAAGCAATAATAGTACTGATATGACTCAGGTACAGAACTCTGCGTAGGCAGGTACAGAACTCTGCGTAGGCAGGTTCTGTGAAATTCTCCCACATGACTCTAGCAACAATGTATCTCAATCCTAACCTTCAGCATTTTTACTGAGCTAATTTTATGACTCTTCTTTTATGACAGTTAATGCCAGTTTGAAACTCAGAGAGAAAACAATATCTGAACAATGATATAAATGCACCTCTTAATTTTTCTTCCTACGATATTTCTATATTTAGCAACATATTGATACATGCTTCAAAAACCTTGATTTTCTATGACAAAACAAAATGCCAGATATAATTTTCTTAGCAGCTTGCTCTGCTCTATTCTGTACATTTGAATGTTTCTGATGAAACTTAAACCTACAAGCCCAAACTAAATACTTTATGTATGTTAAAACGCTTACAGCTGCTAGTACGATTTTTTCAATGTTTTCAATAAAGAAACTATGGAAATGCTTGCCTATTAAAAATGAAACAAACAAACAAAAAACACTACAAAATTGTGCCGTATAGGTGAAAACAAACCCTATTTCGTTTCTAGAGTATTTTCCCCTTATACTGAACCACTTCGGTTATCTCACCCCAAAGGAATCATGGACTTTATGTTCTGAATTCAGAAATATTCCCTGTCATGGGAATGGCATTCATGATTTATTATTTCCATGTATAAGGATTTCTGGGTTCCTTTTGTATTAAAATAATAAAAACAAACTACCTGTACTTATTCTAGATTCTTTTAATGAAAACTTCTAAGAGCATATTATTTTTGCAATTTTTTTTCTGTATTCTACAATTGGAATTATAAAGTTATGCCCCCCCCCCTTTTTTTTTCTTAAATTAAAAAAAATCTGTTGCAAACATCCTGGGCTCTCTAAGCATTTTCAGTAGTTTCATTCTATAAGAAAATTGAGTAAGAAATAATAGGTAGTCTGAGATGCTGTATTTTATTTTACATGGAACTGTTCTAAAAAATAAAAAAAAATAAAAGTGTTTATTTCATACCTCACTACATGATGCAACAGCTCTGTGTAAGGGAGTCAACCACTTGCTGTCTTTGGCATTAACTCTAGCTCCTGTAACAAAAAATAAATAAAATTAATTGACAGTGTATTCACACAAAATCTAAGTGTTCCAATAGACAAATTACTGTACAAAGTTACTACAACATTATATGCTAGGCTAGTTAATGCAGGAGGATGCTAAGAAAAATAACACTTTTCTCTATGGGCTTTGAGTTATAGGATTCTCCCTTTGATGCACAGATGGAATTCCGAATTCCTTGTTCACTAATAGTGCAGTGTATTTAATCAGTTATCTAACTAGTGAAATCTATTTTCCCAATGGTACTTCAAAGGGCTGCTGTGGCAGGAAAAAGAAGCACTGGGTATCCCGGTCTTCATGCAACACAAAGCCAAGCACCCACAACACACAAAACTTAATGGTATTCTGAGAGCAGATGAGGGAAAGAAGATTCATGATCCCCCTTTCCCCTTTGTGGTTGGGCAGATTTGTCTGCTTCCCTGCTGTCAACAGATGGGGTAGTGCTCGCTGTCCCCTTTGGGAACTGGAGTGCATGAGGGAGAGAAGAGCAATATTTGATCCTTTCCACTAGGCCCACCCAGTTGGCTTCAGGACACCCTGAAGCTGCTTACTCCTGTCCTACAACTACTGGAAAGCGTGCCTCTCTTCAGCAGTTGGATTGCAATGATCCTGCCTCCTCAGCCAGAGAGAATATTCCCTCCTATCAGCTAAGCAATACCCTAGAAATCCCTAAATGTGTTTTTTTGTTTTGTTTTTTTTAGGCCCATTTTGGGCTTGACCCTCGGTTTTTAAGTAAAACAAAATGATAGTCAAAAACTACTACAGTCAATTGGGAAATCATTCCTTCCCTCAGCAAGAGTTTCAATGAAATAAAGAGTTTACTTTTATCAAAGGGTCTTCACTTGTAAAATGAATTTTTTAATGAAAATTTCCATTTAACTCAACCACCATTTTTTGTCAAAAAAAAGTGTTTTGACAATTTTTTTTTTACCAGCTTTGGAATCCAAATGTTAATGATAAATCTCTATATACTAAGATGAGCATACACCTCTTAAATTATCAAGAAAGGCAAGCCATTTATTGAGAAATTGATGTTTGGGGAAAGCATAATTGGGACACAATAATCTAGTATTACAACATTTGGCCAACTCAGGAGAAAATTACACCTTGTTGATAAGTAATATCTCTTCTTTCAGCAATTTAAAGACCAACACTGCTTTCTGATAAACCGGCATGTAAATCATGTGCCTCGTTACAAAAAAATCAGCTACAGTGTGCACCATATTCTTTTAGTGCACATGAATTTTGATTTTAAACTTGCAAATAATTAGACAGTTGGCTTAAACAAACCACTATCACAGAGAAACCTAGAAGTCAATCACTTATTAAAACAACCAACATTTCTTAAATTTAAACTTTTCTATTTATTTATAACTGCATTCATATGCTTAAAACCCCCTCCACTACTCATTAATAACTATGGAAGCTACTGAAAATACAATTCACACTATTGTCTACGTGGGCTTATAAACAGTCTCTGCTGTCAGTTTCCTCCATTAAGTGAACATGAACTCCTTTGAGTAATATATTTCCTGAATGTATTTTTTAACAATGTGTTTTCCTGTTTCTTGACATAGCAATATTTCTAATTGCAAAATTGTTTTGTGCAATATGCTGTACTGCAAAAACAATATTTATACAACTGGAAGACAGTTCAGTAAAGACCAGCTAACCTAACTAATAAACTGTACTTCTATTATCACAGAAAATCAGCAAACCAGACGACTTTAATACTAAATACTTGGTGCTCAGAGCTAAACACAACTAATCCTAGAAAATAATTCATTTGTTTTACATCATGTGCATCAAAGAATGCACAAGCATGAAAGGTCTGTAGTGGGGTAAAATGTTACCCTGCAAGGAATTTTAATTTGTTTTATAATGGCTTCCTTCAAACAGTGATATGTGTCTGAAAAGAGAGGGGTGATATGTTGCGGGGATGGTGGAGGAGGCGAGAGGGAACAGACACAGCTATGCAATAGTCCAACCAACACTGAAGAAAACTACCCACAGTCAAACCTCCCATTCCTGAGCAAACTCAGAGAAGCTAGCAGCAAGCCAGCTACAAACTCATCTAACTGATGGCGACATTCTAGATCCAGCACAACCTAGATTCAGGCCAAGACACAGAACTGGCACTGATGAATGATCCCCTCCTATAAATGGATAGAGGACAGACATCCACTGTTAACCATGAGATACGGCTGTCTCGCCTGAGAAGTGTGGCAGGAATCCTGAATAATGTGCTAAAATGGTTTGAGTCCTTCCCGGAGGTATGCACCCAAAAAGAGTAGAAATGGAAAACTGCACTTTCACTGCTAGAACCCTCATGTGAAGTTCTACAAGGATCAATTCTCTCTCCGGTCCTCTCATGCAATCACTAGGTGAACTTGTCAGTGAACTTGTCACTGGACATGTACTCCAGTGCCAGCAATATGCAGATAACACAGCTCTATCGATCCTTCATCACACACGACCACACCACTACAATCCAGATGGCCCAGTGTTTGGATGAGATCAACTCATGGATGACGAATAGCTGGCTGAAGCCGAAGCTCAGCAAAACAGAGGTGACGCTGGTGGTCAGAAGAAAGTATTTTGAAGAGTTTGCAACCACAGTGTAGTCTCCTTAGAGTGAAGGTTCACATCCACAATAGGTCAACTCAGTCCATAGTCTAGGAGTCCTCCTTGATTCCTCACCGATGCTGAGCTGTCACATTGCAACGCCAGCAAGCAATGCCTTCTACCATCTCTGATTGGCTGGGAGACTCCATCCCATCCTGTCGGACAAAGACCTGACCTCAATTATTCATGCCTTTGCCACCTCTCAGCTGGACTACAGCAAAGAGATATACCTGAGCACGAAACCTTTAGCATTTAGGAAACTCCAACTAGTAGCTTACCTCCTCAACAACATGGGCTACCACGAGCACATCAAAACCTGTCCTCTGTGCTCTATACTCATTTGCCATAGAATTTTGAATCAAGTTCAAGGTCTCGTTCCTTAACTTCAAAGTGCTCCCATGGCCTGGGCCCTGGATACCTAAAAGATTGTCTAAAGCTGTAGGACAAAACCCATGGTCAACAACTTTGCTCCTCTGTCACAATAGAATTCTCAACATTTAGAGTAAAGCTTGGCCATATGGGAGACAGAACCTTCTCCGGGGTGGTCCAAAACTGCAATGAACTCCCCCCAGAACCAAGGACCATCACAAACCTCACCACTTTCCGCTCCAAGTGCAAGGCTCATTTCTTTGACCATGCCTTCTCTAATATAAACCACATAGCAACAGATATTTAAGAAATAAAAAACCCTACCAAAACAAGGCAGTCCACTGAAGTTTCTCCAGCTGGGAAAGAGGAGGAGAGAACAAACACCACATGACAGATGTGAAATCTCATTGTTTAACACACTACTGAGAGGTACTCACATACTATGGGAATAAGTGTGGTATAAAAACCTATATAGAACAGATTCATCCATTAAAATAATTGTTGAAAAGCTTGTGTAAGAGAATGGGTGGTATTTAGAAATATTTTTTTTCCCTTGAGAGAGAAAAATTTCTAACACATCTAAAGAATCAGGAAGTAGATCTTACTTTTGTCTATCACCCAAACACCATCAACCCAGACTAAATCTCCATACTAGTCTATACCCAGAGCTAAAATCAAATACATCTGAGGACTCCAAATGTTGCTGGAATTGTCTTACAATAACCTTCCCAGTAATTAACTCCCCAAAAAAGGAAGATTTGAGCCTGAGCAATAATTAGGACCATAAATTGTCTGTGTCCTACCAAGCATAAGCATACCTGTCATGCTTCCAGTTGCCCTCCAACCCCTGCCCGGGCCACCCATTGTGACTGGCAGACAATAAGATACAAGCAAGAGCCTAAAATACAGAAGAGCTACTATCCTGTTGGTAATTTTCCCCCTCCAGCAATTCCATGTGCAGTGTTCTACTGACTCTGCAAATAGCAAAAGAAAGACAGCGCAGTAAATGAACAAAGGAAAATTTAAAAAAAAAACTGGAAGCAAGAAAATGGAAGGAAAAATGAAAGAAGGAAAGAAATACAGATTGAAGAGAGAAGGAAAGAGATTTTAGCCCTGTCTGCACTAAGAACATGACCCTTTTCCATCAGCAGTCAAAGTAACTGGTCCATCAAACTGGAGTTGAAAAACACTTTGCCCTTTAGCGTAAGGACGACGAAAAAAATTGAGTTACCATTGACTGGATCCTTGGATCTCAGCTTGATGCATGAGATAGGCCAGAACTCCCCTAGCTCTCAAAGAGTTCAGGTGCTTTGGAGACATGGGCTGCCCAATCTTATTCTCGAACCAACTGCCCTGGTGTCTCAGGCCATTGCCATTCCTTTCTGTCCATGCTTAGCTATAAAGCGCTGTCAGTTGGAAATGCAGTTATTTAGTCATGCAGTTTCAGACTTCAATGAAGCTACAGACTTCTGCTTCAGTTTGAAAACTGAACACTTTCTATCATTTCTACATCCTGTGACTGATTTCTCCTCATTCCCTTGGCTTCCTTGGGGTTCTGGAGTGGTTCCTCATAGAATTAGTTTTCTTTGAAGATTTTAGCCTCTATGGCCTCAGTCATGGAGGCTGATTTCAATGCATTCTGGATCATTAGCCTCATAAGTGCTGATATTCCTTTAGCACTTGGTGCACTGACAGCTGCAATACTCTGTTGACAGAATCACTGTCTTGGCATTTGTTCTTCTACAGTCTCTGTATTTATTATCATTAATCATTGTGGCAGCACCTACAGGCCTTATTCAGGGCCCAGGACCTCATTATGCTAGGCATTGTAAACACATGAAGAGATGATCCATGCCCCCAAAAGCTTAAAATCTAAGTATAAGACAGGAGACAATCAGCAGCTACTAAAGATGAGAGAACACATGGAGACAATTATAAATGTAGTAAGTAATGGGTACAGCACACAATTGCCTAGCTTATCTTGGAGTGCTGAATTCCTCATCTAACTCAATAACTTCATGCATTCTTAGTACCTGGGGATAGTTAATCTATGTTCTTTTCTCTTGTCTTCATTTTAGAGCTGGCTGAGTCAACACTCATGAAAAGTCTTTAGTGGATGTATTGGAATATTTTGTCTTTGGAAGCATTACACAAAGCTCTCTGAAGACTGGAGCACCTCAGCTCTCCTTAGGCCTCTAACTATATTTCCGCATGCTGGAACCATTCTTGCCTGGAGTACTTCAGAGTTATTTGCCTCAAAGCAGGTGCCTAATCTATCTTATAAAGTGCAGCCTCGCATCGTCTCCCCCCACCTGCCACAAACACTAACTTTACTTATATCTATTAAATCATAGAATCGGAAGGGATCTCGAGAGATCATCTAGTCCAGTCCCCTGCACTCAAGGCACAATTAAGTATTATCTATACCATCCCTGACAGGTGTTTGTCCAACCTGCTCTTAAAAATCCCCAATGATGAAGATTTCACAACCTCCCTAGGCAATTTATTCCAGTGCTTAACCACTTTGACAGTTAGGAAGTTTTTTCTAATGTCCAACCTAAACCACCCTTGCTGCAATTTAAGCCCACTGCTTCTTGTCCTATCCTCAGAGGTTAAGAACAATTTTTCTCCCTCCTCCTTGTAACAACCTTTTATGTACTTGAAAACTGCTGTGTCCCCTCTCAGTGAGGGGAGGTTAGTCTGTATTGGGTTATAAGACTTTCCTGTGTGAATACACTGATCTAACATGTTAGTGGATGTTTACTATAATGTTTGAATTCATTGTGAATTATACAGGAAGGCAATAAAATAGATTCCCAGATAAAAATACCTAGCTACACACTAGGAAGACAATGGGGACCAGATAGCTTCAAAGATCCTGTATCTTGTCTCCAACACACTATAAAACTAGCCTAGGAATTAGAGATGAAATGAAGACTGAACAGTTAGAAGACCTCTCAAAGGTTGAAAAGGGGGCCAGGGTTTATTTGTGAGCAAGTGTAGGCGGACAGGCTGGCACAGAAAATGCTTTGTGGAGGAGTTGGGCCTCCCAGACCCAGAGAATGGCAAGCCTTAAAGAAGAACTAGATATGCATACAGTATGTTTTACTGGTTTTGAGATATATTTTCTCTGAAATGATTTTAAATAAAGGATACTTTGCTTTAAGGAAGCTCTTTGGTCACGAATTACCACAGTCATTGCCCCATAGGGAGTAGAAATACAGGTTCTGAGCCCAAGTCAGACCTAAGGTGGTCAAGATTGAGACACAGGTGACTGCCACACAGCATCTCATGTGAGAAAGTGTGAAATACAAAAGGGGTGCTGGCTTGAAGCCTAGAAGAAGTGCATCAGAGAGACCAGGAGATGTTAATAGTGAATTTAACCTAATAACAATGACGTATTTTTGCTATTCTGTTTCTGCTATTCAAAGGTCACGATCTAAAGTGACTAGTCTGTCTGAATAACAATACAACTTTGATAGTTTCACAAACTCATCATTTCAGGTTTTCATAAACTTAAGGGTTAGGGTCTGTATATTCTATACCTAAAAAAGCCTGAGATCACATCAGAGGACAATAGGGATGATATATTGAGAAGAAAAAAATTTAGAGGATATTTCAAACAGATATTCTACAAAAAATGTCACCCACTTGACAGCAAACCAGATTTGAGAGGAAAAAAAATACATTTGTAAGTGCTCTTCATGTCTGAAGTGGATGCCTAACTGTCCAAAAAAGAAACAGCTAAAGAATTCCTGTTAAGTATTGCTTAAAGCATCAGGGCACTATGAAAGACAGTTTTGATGTAGTGGGGAAAAACTGCTACACTTTTTCTTTCACATGACAAAGGGAAAACTAAAAATGTAATACCAATTAGACACAGGCCAGACAGCTGTTCCTTTTAAGTAAACAATACAAAAAATGCTGTAGATACTGTGACAAAAGAATATCAAAGCCTGTTTCTCAGAAGGGGACCTAAATATCAGATTGACTTGTATAAGGAAGAATAGATAAGATTGCCTTTTCATATAGGCAACTGCCAGCTCTCTTAAATGAAATTCTCACTGAAGCTAGTTAATAATAATTATACTACTGCTATAATACTGCATTTCATGGTACATGTTACCGAACTCATTTCTTCAACTCTGAATGGGCTTGGCTGTGCATCATGCCTCAGTTTGCATGCTGAAGGCAAAATGCAGCACAAACCACATCCCATGATGTTTTATTAGTTACATTGACACTAATCCTTCTTTTGTTATAGTTCTCACTGGAGATGGGCTAACTCTTCTACAAAGTGTACTTAAATAACTGGCCGGTACAATCTCTCAGCATTTATTACTACTAGTATTATTTTATTCCCTTTATCGGTAATGAACTAAGGAAGCCATCAGTATCAGCTTTACTGAACATCAATGTATTCATTTAAGCTGTTTTTATACTCGTGATAAAATTTCTTCAATCTAAATACCACTTATAGAACACTAATTCTTACACAGTACAAAAAGAGTTTTCAGGCCAAAGGATTGAAGACTTTGCATGGGATGCAAGGCCCAAGCGGCCACTTTCTTAGCTTGAGCTTAAAATATGGTCCTATACTGAAGACTGACTACATAAAAATGGCACTTTTATACTGAACAGAGCTGTTCCTTATGTGCATTCAGTCATATCTATTTACTCTATTGACAATTTTATACTGCTTTTGTTCCTGTTGACACTGCAAGACTACACTCCTGTGGTGGAACGAGCTGAATTCCACCCTGGTATTCTATCCAGGGTACCCTGATCAGCAGAACTGCCAATCAAGTTCCTCCCTTCAAGCAAACTTGCCCACAGTTACATCTGATAAATTCACTGAACAGGCATAATTGAGACCAGAATTTGTTTGGCCTTCAGAATCTTTGTTAAAGGCGATGCACAAACCAGAAAAGAATCTTAGCAAAGTTGAATATACAAGACTGGTAGTTACCAAGCTATTTTTTTTTACTCAGAAATTTAGAACGTCTAGCACAGTTGAGAAAAATATAAATCCAACTAGGCTATTTTTACAGTCATTGTTTTGAGAAGAGCCACATTTTAATACCGGTCACGTGTACATAGAGTTCTCAGAGTATGCCGCCTGCAAAGTTTCATATTGAAGGAATAGTACACTGATCTCTTTAGTCCTGGAATCTTTAATAAAATTAGTCTGCACAGCCAGTGGCCATATGCGTAATGCTTAAAGGTATGCATTAGGCTATGCTGAGACTTGGAGCCAATTGTAATGCTGGTATAACTCCATTAAATGAGTTACACTATAGCTGAATCTGAACCCAAGTTTTTAAAAGGAAAATCACAGAACTCATAAAACTTAATTTAGGGCTGTCTCCCCAGAGAGGAACTCTAAAAAGACAAGCAAGGATGAGGCAATACATTAGGAAAGTTCCACTTGCCAGTGAGTAAGTAGCCAGTGTGACAGATTTTTTCCTGCAAAATAGGCTAACTGTGCACACAGGGCTAATAGTTCCATTGTTCTTCCTCCTTCTCAAAATGTAGGCACAATGACTTTTCTTCAGTTATCAGGTGCCTTGGCTGACTCTTGTGACTTATTCAAGATTACTTTCAGAAGTTCTGAAAGGTCCTCCCTCTGTTAGTTCTTTTTTAAATTAAAAAGATATATTTCACCCAGATCTCAGGCTTGTTTATATAGCACATATAAAATGTGTCTGCTAAGGCAGAAAAATAGGTTTTCAAAAATATTACCATGAGACTTACTCAAAGCCATTCTGCAAAAACTTCAGAAACTAAAAAATGCCTGCAGATCTGGGTAACTATCTTTGCACAGTGTTTAGATTTCGGCCAGACAGATGTGTACTGTATTGCATGGTAAAATGTTTCAAAGATAACACAGTGGAACTTACTTTAAGCTAGGGCTGTCAAGCGTCTAAAAAAAAAAAAAAAAAAATTAATCGCGATTAATCGCGCTGTTAAACAATAATACAGTACCACTTATTTAATTATTTTTAGATGTTTTCTACATTTTTCAAATATATTGATTTCAATTACAATACAGAATAAAAAGTATACAGTGCTCACTTTATATTTATTTCTGATTACAAATATTTGCACAGTAAAAAACAAAAGAAATAGTATTTTTCAATTCACCTAATACAAGTACTGTAGTACAATCTCTTTATCATGAAAGTGGAACTTACAAATGTAGAATTATGTTCAAAACAATAACTGCATTCAAAAATAAAACAATGCACAACTTTAGAGCCTACAAGTCCACTCAGTCTTACCTCGGCCAATCGCTCAAACAAACAAGTTTAGTTACAATTTGCAGGAGATAGTGCTGCCCGGTTCTTGTTTACAATGTCACGTGAAAGTGAGAACAGGCGTTAGCATGGCACTGTTGTAGCCGGCGTCACAAGATATTTACGTGCCAAATGCACTAAAGATTCATATGAAGCATGAAGGGACAACCACCATTCCAGAGGACATGCGTCCATGCTGATCACAAGTTCTGCTCGATAACGATCCAAAGGAGAGCTTACTGATGCATGTTCATTTTCATCATCTGAGTCAGATGCCACCAGCAGAAGGTTGATTTTCTTTTTTAGTGGTTCAGATTCCGTAGTTTCTGCATCTGAGTGTGGCTCTTTTAAGACTTCTGAAAGCATGCTCCACACCTCGTCCCTCTCAGATTCTGGATGGCACTTCAGATTCTTAAACCTTGGGTCAAGTGCTGTACCTATCTTTAGAAATCTCACATTGGTACCTTCTTTGCATTTTGTCAGATCTGCTGTGAAAGTGTTCTTAAAACAAACATGTGCTGGGTCATCATCCGAGACTGCTATAACATGAAATATATGGCAGATAAGGGGTAAAACAGAACAGGAGATATACAATTTTTTTAACGAGCATCATGAGCATAGAAACATGAAGGGGCATACGAATGTTTAGCATATCTGGCATGTAAATACCTTGTAATGCCGGCTACAGAAGTGCCATGCGAATGCCTGATCTCACTTTCAGGTGACATTGTAAATAAGAAGCAGGCAGCAGTATCTCCCGTAAATGTAAACAAACTTGTTTGTCTTAGCAATTGGCTGAACAAGAAGTAGGACTTGTAGGCACTACAGTTTTACATTGTTTTGTTTTTGAGTGTAGTTACGTAACAAAAAAAGTACATTTTTAAGTTACACTTTCACGATAAAGAGATTGCACTACAGTACTTGTATGAGGTGAATTGAAAAATACTATTTATTTTATCATTTTTACAGTGCAAATATTTGTAATAAAAAATAATAATATAAAGTGAGCACTGTAGACTTTGTTCTGTGTTGTAATAGAAATCAATATGCTTTCCATCCAGAAAAACTCTTGTCAGTGTCATAATTCTTTCCTATTGGATTACTGCAACCTCCTCCATGGTCATACACAATCCCAACTTCATCCCACCTCAATCTATTCAACATTTAGGTGGCCCAAAGATTTGTGAATTCTTCAGGAATCTCTCTATGGACACACATTTTCCACCTCAGCAAATCTTCTCATCTCTATTTCCAAAGACCTATGAAATTTTACACCCCCTATGTATTTGACCATGTCTCTTACCTCATTGAACCGCCTGCCCTGCAACTGACAGTAGTCTTGATGAGCCATACGTCCATTTATCCCACAAGAATCTCTTTGCCTTCTTTCATGCAGGCTGCCCCCCTTTCCCCCCAAGCTAAAATACCCTTCCCTGGGCTGGTCTGCTACCCTTCTCATTAAATCCCTTCTGAAGAGTCATTTCTGTCATGCAACGAATAAATTATTTCATTGTAGGCATATTAGTTGGAGACAAATTTTAAAAACCCAAGGCAATAGAACTGACAAGACACTTGCCCACCTTCACCCAGATCATTTTGCTTGTAATGTTGAATCCCTTTGCTTTATAGTCTGTATTTTTAGACTTTAAGCTCCTAAGGGCAGGGAATGTGTCTATACAATGCCTAGCACATTCTGGGAACTATCACAATATTAATGAATTGATAAATGCTTTTTTCTCAAACTCCAGGCAGCTAAATTCAGTCTTTTGGGAACTGAATGGATCTTGAGGTAGGGTGCAGGTAGAAGATCATTTTTGTGGGAAGTCCAAATCCTGCCTAGAAGTTGTCAGTTTCTTTAACTTCCTTTCAGGAAGGAAATAAATCTTTGCAGAAATTTAAGTTAAAAAAAAAGTTTGGTTAAGAGGAACCCCGGTCTGAGTCACTGAGGGAAATAGACAGCTTGGGCTAGGATAAGTTCCTATCTGAGAATTTGCCAGTGATTTTTTGTTTTTTTCTTGAAGAGACATCTTTATCAAAGCAGAGGACTCTGTAGACTCTTAAGATGGCAGCCAGAATTTCTCAGAATGTGTAGTACTGAAGCTCACTGGGTTTGGGGGAAGCACTTTAGAAAGGAGGTCATCTGTAAAATGAAGATAATGACACAGAGGCAAAGAACTTGCCCAACGTCATCCAGCAGGCTAGTAGCAGAGGTGGGAATAAAACCCAGGTATTCTGAGTCCCAGTTCAGTGCTCTACCCTCTAGGTCAGGGGTCGGCAACCTTTCAGCAGTGGTGTGCCGAGTCTTCATTTATACACACTAATTTAAGGCTTCGCGTGCCAGTAATACATTTTAACATTTTTTAGAAGCTCTCTCTCTACGTCTATAATAATATATAACAGTAGTTTGGTTATGTAAAGTAAACAAGGTTTTCAAAATGTTTCAGAAGCTTTATTTAAAATTAAATTAAAATGCAGATCTTATCAGTTTAGTGTGATCCTTGCCCTTGCTTTTCCTTGCTGGGTTTTCCAATGTCTGGCACGTATTTGGATACTTTAAGCTGCACACAGGCTTCTGAGTGATCACTTGTTAACTGGCTCTGAGAGGGACAGAGGACAGATTTCATGTGTGAAAATACCTGTTCACACAGGTATGTGGATCCAAATGCTGAAAGCATTGCAAACGCAATTTTCTTCAAACAGTTAAATTTCACTGGCAGGGATGTCCAGCAGGTCAGAATAGAGGCCCCATGATCTCTCTTTGTAGCTTCAAGGGCGCTCCGCAGATCCACAAACTTTGATGTCCACAATTCTGAGCTTTTTAACTGAATGAGTTGCATTTCAAAATCTTCAACACCCATCCACTGAAATACAGACAAATCCAAGTCGCTTTCATTGAACTTTTCAGGTTTAATTAGAAAAGAAAGCATTGGGCCAAATCGCTGGAAATCTTGAAATCTGTCAGAAAATTCTGATTCCAGTTTTTGCATGTACTTTCCAATCTCATCAACATCGACAGTGCAACATGTCGATAGCTCTTTTATGAGTTGGAAGTAGCGGAAAGTAGAAGTTTGAATATCCCTGGAAAAAACTGCTAGTTTCACAACAAATGCTTTCCAGGCTTCATAAAGATCCAAAACTATTTGCCCTGCACCCTAGAGACAGAGGTTGAGTTTGTTTAGGTGAGCAGTGATATCAGTTACAAATATGAGCTTACACAGCCATTTGTCATCATCCAGTTCGGGGTAGTTTTGTTTTTTTTCCCCGACAAAAAGGCCTTGATTGCATCAAAACAGTTTACAAAGCGCACCAAAACCTTGCCACGACTTAGCCACCGAATGTTGCTGTGAAGTGGGATGTCGTTATAAGCACTATCCATCTCTTCTAGCAGTGCTTGAAATTGTCTGAGAGTCAAAGCAGATCGAGCAACAAGGAAATTCACAATTCGCACCACTGTATTCATCACATTATTAAGCTCTGAATTAGAAATTTTAGCACACAGGTTTTCTTGATGGATGATGCAGTGAAATTTGACTGTCGGGTGGCCAATTTGATCTCCAAGTAACTTTATAAATCCCTTCTGTTTTCCGACCATGGCAAGAGCACCATCTGTTGTCACACAAAATATTTTTCTGATGTCAACTCCTCGTTCTTCAAAATGGTTTACAAAACTTTCCAGTATATCTTCCCCGTTTGTTGTGCCATGCAGGGGTTTTAGGCAACAAACTTCCTCTTGGATTTCATCGGAAGCACAATATCTTGCAACAACTGCCAAACGTGGAACGTCGTTTATATCCACGCTCTCATCAACTGCAACACTAAACACTGCTGTGTCTTTCAATGCAGTCGTCTGCTTTTCCTTAATGTTTTCTGCCATTTCATTTATGCGTCTCTCAACTGTTCTGGCAGAGATGGGCAGTTCTTTTATTCTAGATGTGATTGTATCTTTATTTGGCAAATCGTTGAACAAAATCTCCGAACTGCTGAGAAAAACTTTTTATATATTCTGCATCTGTAAACAGCTTTCCGTTTTTTGCAATGCACTGTGCAATCTTGTAACTTCCTTCTGTAGCTTGATTTTTACTTACACTTAAGCTTTTAAAAACACTGCTTTGCTTCTCATAGGCTGCTACTGCCTTTTTGATTGATTCAGTCTTGTCTGCTTTGTCAAGAAAGGTTTTCTCGTGCTTCGTTTCAAAATGTCGAACACTTGATGTGCGACAAACAACACTTCATAACAGAAAGCACAAATAGCACGGTCCTTCTTTTCAATAAATCCAAATGCGTCTGTCCAAGCAGGCTGAAATGATCGGACGTCTAGCTTCGCTTTCTTAGGAGCTGCCATTTTGTCAAATGTTCCCTTCAACTCTCAGTGGGGAAAAAAATGGCGATAGAAGGCAGGCACAAGGTCAAACGCAGTGTGGTCTGATCTAAGCAATTTTAAGATGGGGGTGCTGAGCTGTACCCCCTCTTGCCTTGTGTGCAACCCGCACAGGCTGGAGATACTGACCCGGCTGGCAGGAGGTCAGCGGCTGGAACCCCAGATCGGCAGCTGAGGTGAGTGGAGCTGGCGGCTGGTAGGCCTGAGCAGGGCCAGAGGCCTGGACCCTGTCTGGCAGGGGGCCTGCGCAAGGTCGGGGGGGACCCCGGCTGGCAAGGGGCCAGGAGCCGGAACCCCAGAGTAGCGACTAAGCGGCTCTGCCAGCCACCCTCTGGGGTTTTGGCCGCTAGCTCCTGCCAGCCAGGGTCTCAACCCCCTGCCAGCCGCGGGTGCTGAGTGGGGCTGCGGCGGGGGGACCCCGGCTGGCAAGGGGCCAGCAGCGGGAATCCCAGAGCGGCGGTGGGCTGAGCGGCTCAGCCCGCCCCATGTGCCATCAAAAATCGGTAAGTTACCGACCCCTGCTCTAGGTAATACTGCCTATCCTTGCAGAAAGCCGGTTATGCACTTGACAAATTTATCTCTTCTCCACTGATTGCCATTGAATTGAAATAGTTACTTTCATCACTTCTGGAAAGAGATCAAGTCATGTTCCCATCCCCTCCTCTTTTACCCCCGCCAAAGAACAGGAAGGAGGAGCAATAAAACTCTAGCAAAAGTTCTTAACTGTGGTCTGCAGAGCACTTGGTAGCAATGTGACTTAGCACCGCATTTCCCTGTGCTAAACGCTAATAAAAAGAATTCAGAATACATTAATCACTTTTTCTACATATGCAACTACTGTAATTACCACAGGCTTTTAGGCAACTATGCACAGAAGGTGATGATTATGAGTTGGGGGGTGGGGGGGTAGGTGGTTTACCAGATAGTATCTATGCAATAGGACCACTGCATGAAACCCTTTCTACTAGGAAATAATGAGAGGGAATATGGCAGAAGCCTCATTCACTCCACTCCCATGATGTTTTGAGTATATGCAGTGGTGGCTCTCCAACACTATACAGATTTTAGAGGACAGGGGAGATGCAACAACCTTTCTAAAACCTCCCAGCTTCATCCCACTCAAAACTGACATTTCTCTTCATTCCTACAGTTCCAGAGCCATGGAAGTACTAAAAGGCTAGACAACCACCCTGCCTCCATTAACATCAGCCACAACACCATCTGTCATCAATAGCAAGTAGCTCTCTTTCAAGTCTTTAAAAAGTTGCTAGGTGAGACGAGTGTGATTTTTGCACAGGTCCCCAGAGAGCAAAGTAATGTCCTTAAAAAGATATTCCAAGAATGTAACACACATAACTAAATTAGGTTTGCCAAATATCACATGCAGTAAAATAATATCACAGATAAGAAACTTTCAGTAATAAGACAAATGAAATGGTAAAAAAAAATTCAGTTAGCCCCACAGCACTTACCTGATAGAAGGTTTAATCCTTACCCACAAACAGACTTCTTTTAGAGGGGAAAGGGGTTTTTTTAAGCAAATTCATTTTGTTAGTATAACTTAAGTCACATTAATTTTCTGTGATGTATTTACATGGCTACTATAGTTATATAGAATGAAATTACTCTGTGTGAACAGATGCATTTATGGTTCTATGTCAAGACATCAGAATACAGACTTATAGTAATACAACTGATAAGAAATGACATTATGATTCTTTGAGTTATATGAAAAAGTATATCCCACCTCCAATACATTATTTTGACGTATAACATCTACAGTTACTTTAAAATACAACCAGAGATTATTTCATATTATGCACTTTAAAATAAATCACTTACCAATAAATGAAGATTACCTACCTGTAATCCAGAGTTCTTTGAGATGGACTTTGCATCTTTACGCTCATAAGCTGCACCAGCCAACCCAACATAGGTGGTAAAACGTTCTCATAGCACTGCACATTTCAAGAACTCACACACTCCTCCTACTTCTCTCCACAGCACTCTTGAACTTTGAGGGCAAAACTATATAAGTACCCTTTGCCACCTCAATTCTTTCTACCATTGACGTAGAGTCAAGATTTATGAGGACTCCAAGGAAGAAGGGAAGGCGGGCAGGGAGTGTTAATATGTAAAGTCCATCTCAAAGAACTGCAGTTACAGGTAAGTAACCTTCAATTTCTTTGAGTGTCCTGTGCATACTCTTACTCATAAAATAGATTGGTGAACAGTACCTCATCAACAGAAGGTGGGACTCAGGGTAGTAGCTGAACAGGGATTGAAGTATTACATTTCAAAGCTAAGCATCTGCTCTGGACTAGGTCTGCGTGTTTTGTAAACGTGTGTATCAAGCTCCATGTAGCAGCCTTACAGATCTGAGTGATCAGAATGTGGCCAAGGTATGCTAGGGGGTAGCCATTGCATAGTGGAGGATCACCTAAACCCCAGAGAGAGAGAGAGAGAGAGAAAAGGAGATACTGGTCTATAGTTTTCCTCCATATCCTGTCTCAATCCATCTAGATAATGTTTGTGATGAGACAGCTTGATCTTTATGGTTATTTTTAATAGACAAAGGGATTGAGGGACTTGCAAAATTCCTCAGACAGCAGGCTAGAGGCCTCAGTGTCTAACATATGTAACCTTGACGCATCCTATGACTGAGTTCTACGTAAACTGGTAAATTTATTGTTTGATAAATATAGAAGTCGTATTTAGGTAAGAATTTGGGGTTAGGACGATTCATCAATTTTCATGAGGAGGATCTGCCATGAGGGCAGGCAGCTCACTGTCACCTAGCTAACATTATCATTATTATAAAAGCAGTTTTAATAGCCAACATGGAAAAAAGAGAGCATTCTGCTGTAGACTCAGATGGAGACTTGACTTGCATTAGAACTAAACTGAGATTCCATAACAGAACTGGGTCTTTCAATGGTGGATTTATATTAGCAAGCCCGTTCATAAATTTCTCAACTATGTTGTGTAAAAAGACAGATTATCTACAAGCACACAGTACACTGATATAGCTGCTAAGTGGAATTTTACAGAGGTTATCAAAAGACCTGAAACTTTTAATTGGAGTAAATGTTCCAGAAGATATTGAGTTGGTGCCAGGTTTTCATGCATCCACTTAACAAATCAGTCCACTTGAGGTCAAAGCATTTTCTACTCAACTGTTATCTGGAGTTAAGTAATACCTGTTGAACCTCTAAAGAGCAAGATTTTTCCAAGGTGCACAAAAGTCCCATAAACCCCTGCAGTCAACTGCAGCAACAGAAGGTCAAAGCAGTAATTCCTGCACTCTTGTTGGGACAGCAAATCTGTGAACACTGGAAAAAGCCCGTGGACTTCTTGAGAAGTTGCAAGAGGTCTGCATGTCATTGTTGCCTTAGCCATGCTGGAATCACTAAGATTATTCTGGCCCCATCACGTCTTCTTTTTCTGATCACCTTCTAAATTAATGGGAGGATTAGGGGTTCCAGTTCAGGAGGAAAAAATATCTGATATGGACAGACTGTCCCTGGCTGTTCTCGAGCAGAACTGGAGACACTTCATATATCTAGTGACCAACAGATCAATGTCTGGAAACCACCACTGGCTGAAGAGGTCACCTATCACCACTTTCTTTACTGACCATTCATGTAGGGTGGAAAAGGAGGTTATGAAACATGCTAGTGCCAACATACAGAAGCAGAATTTCCTAACGAAGACCCTGAACTTCCTTAGATTTAATATCAGATCAAACCTTCTTCCTTTCTTTGGTATGAAGAAACATCTGGAGTATAAGCCCTGATCTCTAAATTCCCTTGGAACCTTCTTTATTGCTCCCACTTATAACAAGGATTAAATCCCTGATCTTAACATAGTCTCATGAGAGGGGCCCCTGAACACAGAAAGGAGAGGGGTTTGGTGAAGGTAGGGTCTCAACAGAAGATGTTAATACAACTCAGTTTATCTCCAGAATCCTTGTGTCTGATGTTATGGACTTCCATTTGTTGACATAGCAAAATTGTCTGTTCTCAAAGATAGGGTAGGTGCAGGTTAATTTGAAGCTCCTGGTCCTGGTGTCAAATTTGAGGCCTGCCATTTGTACCTGGAGTTGAAACTGAAGGCTGCTTTCACTTCATTCATGGTTTTAAGATTTTCTTCTGGTGCATTTGCACAGGTCTGGGTTGTTGTTGCTGAAAGTGACGTCCCTGAGAATAAAGACAAAAGATGATGGTGGATAAATGGTCTATGGTATCAGAATATAGGACCAGAGGTCCTCCTTCTCACAGGTGGAAAGGCACCTAAAGAGCATGCCACAGACCAACATTTCATCTTATTACTAAATAATTGATTTCCTTCCAAAGGAAGATCTTCCAATCTTCAACACAGTTTCTGGATAGAAAGAAAAAGACCATACGACTTTTAAACAAAGAAGTAGATGCTACCGCCCTAGCTGATTGATTGGAGAGCTTCTTTTGATGCTGAGGACCCGCTTCATTATAGTCTGACCTTCAGTTATTAACATGTTAGTCAATTTACGTTGAGTAATTGCTTTTCCAGAAGCAAATACAGAAATCTTTTCCTATAAGTGATATTGATGCTGCAACATCATTGCCGCACAATCTGTTACTCTTTTTCCAAGTGAAGCAGAATAACACTTCCTTACCAACTGCACTGACTACTGCAGCCTGCAATAGTCAATCTAATATTAGAAGAGTAACCTCCAATGGGGCAACCAGAATGTCAAATAATGGATAGATTTCCTCTGGTATTACAAATGGGAGTTTCAAAGTCATTGCCATCCTGTCTACAAGCTTGTGAAACTGTAAAGAATCCTCAGAGAGAGAGGAAGCTGAAGCTACTCCAACATTTTCATGTGATGAAAAACCAGTTTCTACGTTTGGCTCTAATTTCTGGTACTCCATCTGAAGCACAGGCTCCTCATCTTCCTCCAACAGAGGGTCAGGCACTATGGTGGGAGAACGTGAAGCTCGGATTTGATGGGCAAGTTTTTTCCTGATCTCAAAAGAGAAGGGAGTTCTTATGCCAATGATGCTATCGAGTCTCTCTACGGTGTTTAGGTGGCTGCCAATATGGCTACGCCACCCATGGTGGAATTTGCCAGTTGCTGCAGTACTCTTATTCTAATACCATATCATAACCTGGAGGTTAAGGAGGTCTATATGCTCCATATCTAGAAATACTCTCTCTTTTTTGAGGATGAAATCTAGGAAGGACTTCTGAAAACTTAGCCCAATCCTGTTCATCTCTGGATTGCAGATCTGACCTTGGAAAAAACAGAGAACCTGGCAAATGCAACATAGTGAAAGGCAAGACCACTTTACTGGCTGGGCTTGAAGGTGTTTTGGGCAGAGGTAAGGAAGTCTCTCAGGAAAACAGATACTTCATTCAATCTCTTTCATTTTTCAGGAGTGAGATCAGAGAAGGATAATTGAGAGATGTTTCGTCTTTCCTCCTTTAGATATCAAGCCTCACAGATACAGCACGGGATCCATGTGACTTATTTCGGCTAACAGTGAAACTGATGGAGCTGCATAAATTAGCGATGAAGAAATTGTTGCTGGTTCCAAGTCTATCTTTGGATCTGATCCAGTCTTTGGATCAATTAGATAAGATTTATGCATGGTCAGCACTCCTAGCATTTGGTTCAGGACCTGTTGACTGATCAGACTAATTTCCTGACTGGGACTTGGCACTGCTAGCAGGAACCTTTTAGTTCTTTGCCTTTTCCAGAACTGAAGCAGACTGATCCAATGGCTTTTCTCAGAACTTGGCCAACAGATCCTATGGGGCTCTTAGTGTTGGATCTGATGTCTTGGAAACTGACTGAGGCAGTCATGGAACTCTATCCTAGAGCACAAACTGGAGCTTTCATCATAATATTCTTTCTCTGAGCTTGTGCTTGGATCCCTTAGAGGTATCAGAGCTGAGTGGCTTCGCTGCCAAAGCTTCTTATATCAGGAGTGCTCTCAGACCAGCCTCAGAATGAACATAATGCAGACAGAAAACCTCGGACACCTCAAAGGACAGTAGCCCTCATCAAAACATGCTAAACACCTGACATTGGTGTCTGATGCTGGAAAGACCATTTGACATGATTCATAGCTCTTAAAACTACGTCTCTTTGCCTTTGAATCCACCATGAAACTGAGAGAGAACCAAGCCTAACAGCTACTTAACTAATCTAAGAAGAACTAGCCTAAACAAACTATTCTTTTCCTTATTATACCAACTACACCAAGAGTAAAATATTACGTAAGACACTAAAAATTTTTGAGAGAAAGTGGCAGATCTGAGGGATCCAGAGAAGTTCATGTCCATTTGCTGGTGAGGTTGCTAGGAACTGAGCACCATGCACCCTTTTACAGCCTCATCCCTCAGAATATTCAGAAACTCTGAGGGGAGCGGTCAGAGGGACATGCAAGCACTTTAGTGGGCACTGCCACAAGAAGGTTCCAATGTCTGATTTGGTGATCCCTTCCAGCTTTAAATTCTATGACTTTAAGTTGCATCAGCCAGCATAGCCTATGAGTGGGAATATGCAGAAGATTCTCAAATAATTCTTATTAAGATTATTCACAATAGATCTCTTTTCACCTACTCATTCATTCATTAATTCTCCTGCTCATGGAGAACACAGTGGATACTTCCAATCACCCATTTCGAGAGAGCCCAGTCTCCTGCCAATGTTCTAGCCTGATCTATATTAAGGCTGAGATGGCTCCAGCATGTATGAGGCTGTCTGCGAGGTCTTCTCCAACCAGCTTTTGCTGGAGCAAACACAAAGCAGGCAGGCTGGTATGGAGTCTGGCACACAGTGCAGATAGCCACGCCAAATGAACCAGCGTTGAGTCAGTTGGGAAGACACTGGAGGCTGGTTGGTTCAATGCCTAACATTCTTGGTTGTAATGTGATGAAACCATCATGTGCCTTTAATGTGTTGTTGCTGTTTCATATTTCATCATTGCTATTTCACCTACCCAGTCTCTCTACAAATTTACAGATGTTTGCTAGAGATGTTAGTTAATTCTTTTTAGACCAAATAGAATTTGAGGATTATGACATGCTGGCTGTTCATCAACAGGTAGGCAGACATCATCTGATGACAAAGTGGGTGAATCCTTTAGGGACTAGCTTACTTTCAAGAGTTCTGAGAGGTATTGTTTCAGGAGGAAAGGAAATACGGTTGTCAGGAAGTAAGCTGGAAGTCATGGGAGGAATATTTTCTCTCTGCTGGAAATTTGTATCCGACATTGTCGATTTCAGGCCTCTTCCATCCTACAGGCTTGAAAACCAAGACAAGCCACAGCAGCAACAAAGACTGCAGGCAGATGTTTACTCAGAACAAGTGTCCTAGTGTTCAACACCCAAATGCAGAATGTTCAAGACATGTATACTAATGCTAAAAGCTAAAAGTTTGAAACTTTGAGCTAAGGGAAGACTCAGTTATGCACTGAGAATGAATATGGATCTTGTAACGTACTTACACTTAGAGAAATTTGGCACAGAAAAAAAAAATCTCAAATTATACAAACAAGTGAGAAAAAAAAATCACACACTTTCCAAAACCAACTGTTTTCTAAAAAAAAAAAAAATTTCACTCCCAGGATTTTTCTTTTTTTTTTTTTTTTTAAAAAGACATTTTAGTGTTTGTGTGGTGTATGTGGTGCGCTTGTTTTTGGTTGTTTTTTGGGGGGTGGGTGGGAAGTAAAGGAATTTAACAGTACCATACTTCTGCAGCATCTATAACATAATGTGACAGTAGAGCCAATATAATTTACACTAAGAACTAGAAAACTCTAGTAATTACAAAATTTTGTGGGTTAGGCTTCAATCCAAAAAAACAGTTATGGAAGTGTATAGTCCCATTGAACTTAACAGAACTACTTCTATGTAGTTACATGCATGCTTTAACTGTTGGCAGGATTGGGAAACCGACGAGTAAGGATCTGATCAAATGCCCACTGATATCAGTGGAAAGACTCCCATTGACTTAAATGGGCTTTAGACCAGGCTTGAAGAGAAACAATAGCAAAGCAAGGAAAATTCCTTGCAATTTACTTTGTTCATATAGTATGATAATTGTAGATTGGTTTTTAATTTATAGAACTTCAAAATGTACTACGGTATATTTATTACACATCAAAAAATATGAAGGTTACAAAATAAAGCACTCAAAAGCTAGAAAATGCAAGAATTAAGATGGTCTTTATTCAGCCCCTTTGTGCATATGCATTATTATACAGTCTTTAATTACATCATCACATACTATTTTTTCCACAGGACTCCTTCATTCAGAATAAATACTGCTCACTTAACGAGCAGCTATTCAATATTTTGTTTCCTCCTCATTGTTGAATCTAACACTCTAGGCCTTATTTACTGCACACTACTCAAACCATGCTCTGAAGAAAGAATTAATACTTTCCTCATGGGCTTTTCTCTATGGTGCTCATCATTAATTTATGTGAGTGTTTCACAAACATTAATAAATTTTTTTTTTTAATTTTAATTAATGGAGATATCCTATCTCCTAGAACTGGAAGGGACCTTGAAAGGTCATCGAGTCCAGCCCCCTGCCTTCACTAGCAGGACCAAGTACTGATTTTGCCCCAGATCCCTAAGTGGCCCCCTCAAGGATTGAACTCACAACCCTGGGTTTAGCAGGCCAATACTCAAACCACTGAGCTATCTCCCCCCCCCCCCCCCCCATACAGTGGAGGTTAAGAATCCCTATTTTAGGGACAGAGAACTGAGGCACAGAGACATTAAGGTCAAAAGTATCCACTGATTTTGGGTGCCCAATTTGAGACACCTACGACATGGTTTTTCAGAGTACTTAACATTATACTATATAGTACCCATTGATTTCAGTTGCAGCTGAGAGTCCTCAGCATTGCTGCAAGTCAAACTGCAGGTTCTTAAGACAGACACCCATGAAATGAGGAATTACTGACCACTTGTCCAAAAGTTAGATTTTTAAGCAACTTCCCTATCTTCACACAGGCACAGAGATAGGCTCCATTTCCCCAGGACAGTATTCAACTGCCTTAACCAGACTCTCCTATCTCTTCCTGCAATCCCCTGCCTCATTCACTATTCAACCTTCCAACTTCTGCAAAAAATGTGGCGGGGTCCTATAGACTACAGTCTCCTTCACTACACAACCCTGGTCAATCCTCAGAGCAGGTCCAGCCTGGGCACTGAAGGAAGTACAAGTCCTGTGGGAAAGAACAGTATGTGACATGTAATTAAAGACTATCATAATGCAGATGCACAATGGGGCCAAATTACAGATGCCAGAATTAAGGTTGCCTATGCATTTCCTATCTTTCAAGTGCTTGACTTTGCAAGCCTAATAATGTTCTCTTACCATAGTTTGTGCACGTAATTTCCTGGGTTTTAAAAAAAGCAAACTGAAAAAAAATAGGAAGTCCATTATGTGTTGTCATATTGACATCCACATGGGTCATTAGCAAGGTTGGAAGGTTTAGATCTACACAGACCTCTGCTGCTTTAGCAGAATAACTGGTAACAATAGTAGATTGTCATCCTCTACATGGACCAACATTAGAGGCAGATGAGATACTTTACTGTCAGCAAATATCTGTGAAACACTTGGTAGAGGAATGGCGAGACTCAGGAACCATGGGCTCCATGCCAGGCTCTGGAGGGCAGTGGGCACTAGAGGACCCAGACTCTTCTGCCCATTCCCACAAGATTGACCCCTTCTGCTCCATTCCCTCCAACTTGTCCCTGCCTCAGTTCTGTCTGTCTGTCTCTCTCTCTCTCTCTCTCAACTGTCTCCTCATCCAAGTCCTATTCTCCTCACCTAGCTAGTCCTAGTCTCCACTCAGGCATTTCATCCTACTCCCCATTTCCTTACCTAGCCATTCCCAGTTTCCCCTCACCTCCTTGTCTGATCGGTCTTCCCTCTGGCCTCCAATTGTAGCCCCATCCCCACTGGCCCCCAGTTTCCATCTTCTCAGAGCTCCCCATCTAATCTTGGTGTCCCATGTCACCCCCAGCTCTTTGCCCAGCCAGTCCCAGTTTTCCCTTTCCGTTCCTCATCCAGTCTCAGTCTCCCCTCCATCAACTGGCTCTCAGTCTGCTCCCCACCCACCCACCTCCCTGTTTCCCACCATCTCTCAGTACAAGTCTCCTTATCAAGCCAGCCTGAGATGGACCCTGCCACCAGGCTCCCTGTCCCAGTCTACTCCCCGCATCCAGCCCTCCAGGTCAGGTTCTTTTTCCTTTTGCATTCAAATAATGCAGCTTCCTCCTTCATGCTACTTGCACTGAGCGGGAGGGCACAGATAGCTGAGAAATAGGCTGGCTGCTCTCAGTTCTGGTGCCTGGACCTGGCACAGCCCCAAGCAGCTGGAAACTGAAATTGCAAAGAAAGTCCTCTTAGCCTGGCAGCCCTGGGCTGGAACATGCCCATTATGGATGGAATCTTCAGAAAACTGTGAAGCTCTACCAAGTCTCTGCTGAGTATGTGTGAACTCTGGTTTCTGAAAGGCTTATTGGCCAAATTTTTCACATGTATGGCAAAAGGCACATCCCTGACAGTAACAAAGGCCACCCCCCCTTTCAAATTTCAAGTCCCTAGTGCAAAGCTTGGGGTGCATTTCAAGCCTCTCAAAGAAAAAGTCATCAATTTTTAACATGGGCAAAATAACATACTTTTCTCTAATCTTGGTCTCAAATGGCTAAACCTCTATGTTCCCCAAAAAAATCAGCCTCAGGCAGACATTTAGCATGGAAGTTTTCAATCAAAATGACTGAAGTTCTGCAAAGTTATAAGCAACAGAAAATAGGATCTTAAAATGGGAAGTGCTACCAGCTCTCCTATAACACACCTCACTAAAGTAAATTCTATTACTTTTAAAGCTGAGATGTGGGAAAAGATCTGAAGTTTTTGAGCAGATAAGGTATATTGTTTAGTGAAGTGCAGATTAAAGAGATTCTACTGTACTTTATAATTCTGTAATTTCTTCTACTGCAGGATCTCAAAGCACTTTATAATCATGAATAAACCACCATGGTGAGGTAACACAGATTATTAAGGACTTGTTCAAGGTCACAGCGAATCAATTGCAGAGCTGGAATAATAACTCTGATCTCCTGGTTTAACCACTAGAACATACTGCCTCACTACTTGCATTCTGTATTGCAAGTGAAGTAGTAAACATGAAAAATGATTTTTACATTCCTATTTCATTCTTATCAGGTCCTAAAAATCTTGTGTGTATATGAGTTAGCAAAAGATAACTAGAAAAATAATGTTCTTCTTAATCTGTAGAAATATCAGCACTTTTGAATGCCATTTTCAATGTTAACATCTAGTCATTTTTCTAAATTCACTATAGTAAAAAATGTATGCCAACATTTAGATATTAAGTATACTCCTTTAAATACAGCTCAGTCCAGACTTTTAAACTAACTGAATTTGGTCATAAACTACTAATAAATAGCAGACATCACTGAGAAAGTTTACCACTAGAAGGTACTTTTTATAATAACTGAAAATTATTAAAACAGTGGTTTGAATTAAGGAGTCTAAAATAAAGTTTAAGTACAAAAATCCCCAAATTTCAACTGAATTCTTAGCACATTAAACAGCCTGATAACATTATGCAAACTAAAAGTACATTTAACATATTTGTGCACAGAATTTTTTTCATTAACATGAACAGAACATACCAGATAAAATAAGTAGTTCAATAATTTCTGCATCTCCCAGATAGGCAGCAGCATGTAAAGGGGTCCTCTTTTCATTATCCTGTGGTAAGAGGGGGGAAAAAAGGGTGTTTTTTTAAATAAAGACATCTGTTTTAGCATTCTGTATGATTCATGAAAAAGTTAAAGAATAAAATTCCATCTCCCAAATACTGTACATTTTATATTTTAGGAAGCAGAGATATTAAACCAAAGAATCACTGAGTTATTACACTTATGTAGTCTGTAACAAACATGCTCTCACTAAGCAATTATGATAGCTCTGTACAGTCATTCAGGGCATGATCCTGAAAGATGCCAATTCCCAGGTACTTGGCACACCTCAGGATCAGGCCATAAATTAAAGCAAAATCCATTTGTTTCTTTGGGAGGGGGAAAA